>NC_071532.1:45712874-46460374 GCF_026979565.1 Vidua chalybeata
GATTAAGGAACTTTCTTTTTAAAAAGAAGGGGAGTAATGCAAATACTCAAAACTGTCATGAAAGAACAGAACTTGAAAATTTTCAGCATTCTCTTCTTATTAATCATCTCCAGTTGCTGTACAAAGGTGCATAGTTGCTTTGAACAAAGTATATTACAACACACTTTGTCTCCTCAGAGAAAAAAATGCATCACTTTGTGGAATACTCTTGAGATTTTTATCTCTGATAATAATGATTTGACATAAACTGCTGCATCTTCTTGCAAAGTATGGTTGTTCTTCAGCCCTGACAATGCATGTGCAGGAAAACCCTAAGTAGGTTTTAGGATTAGCTTGACAACATATAGTCCAAATTTATGAAGTCAGAATTAGATGGTGCTTTATCTTTGCTTTTTCACCAGTTGAAGCATCTTTTTTTTTTGTGGAGTGGATTGCTATTTGCATTTTACCTTGTCATCTCTCTTGATAACAGGCACACAAGGGAGGTTACACATATATGCATACACAAAAATCAGGAGGCATAAGGGGTGTGAAAGTGAGAAATACCTGAGGAACACTGGAAAAAAAGGGAAAAGTCTAGCACTGGAAGTCTGTGATTGATGTTATTACCTGTGATAGATTTTGAGGTAGTGAAAGCTTATAAATCTTTAGGGGAGCTATGCTTCTAAGGATGCTGGTTGCATTAAAAAAGGTTGTGTGAGAAGAAAGTATAAGGACAAGTGAAGGGTAAGAATGATAAAACCAGAAATTAAGGAAATAAAGAGCGTGGACAAAGGAAGGACAGTGCTTGTAAGAGGGAAGTCTGAAGGGAGTATCCTGGGAGTCTGTGACTTTTGAATACATACAGGACAGAGAAAAGAAGGGGGAACGGTAAAAGACCCAGAAGTAAATGGAACAATGTGCCCCTAGGTGCTGAGGGGAGAATATGCCTGTGGTAGATATCCTAGGAAGGACATGATGGTTTCCTGGGGAGGAAAGGTTGTTTTGTGGATTCTTCCTTTACCTCATGAAGTGGTTGGCTTCATAATGGTACTTTGTTAACAAGGCTGCATCTTCTGTATATTATCAAAGTATGTTTCTTCACTAGCAGTGCCCCCACCAACCAGCAGACCATCTGTGGTTACCCTGGCCAGACTGTTTGCTCTGCAGATAATAATTGAGAGGAAATAAATACTGAAAATGCAATGGTATGCAAGGCCACACTTTTGCAACTTTCTCTTGTCAGAGCACCTCTTCTTGGAGATCCCTTCAGAGCCCTCTGCAGTAGTGTCAAAGTTAGCATTTTGAAGCAAAGTTTTAAGTCCAAGGTGTTCAAGTTGTATCTCTTGGTTCTTCCTTTTATTAGCATATTGGTGTGGCTTTGTTAACTAGGGAATCTTAAGGAAAATTCTGCAATAAAGGCTAAAAGAGCATTACAAACACAGTGAAGAAATTCTGAGCATCTTATTTCCAATATTCTTGGAAGACAAGTGAGCCCTGGACTATTTATTTATGTGAATATTGTTCTAAAATATCTCTTGCAGAAAGCATCTAGTAGCTCAGATAGCATCTGAATAAAGTTAGTTTAGCAGTATCTCTTAAGAAGAGATGGATAAAAAGGATTGGAGTCCTGTCTTAGGCTTGGAGCTGCTGAGGTGAATTTAAGAAAACTTCAATCTAGTTTGGAGGCTTGCAGGGGAGACTTCTGAATTTCAAATGTCTTTGTGTTATTTTTCTGATCATTGTTTTGTATAAAATTGTCTTGTATTTTCTGTGGAAAAAGATGGAAGAAAGTCACTCTAAAAAAAAGACAGATTTTCTCTGGAAGAGGCAAGAAATTTATCTCTAGTGTCTGGATACAGTATAACAAAAAGCAAACAAAGAATGACTTTAGAGCAAACACTGGTGAAAGGTCTACATTGAAGCAAATATGTGTGAAAGAGAAACTTGTAGAACTACAACTCAAGCGATAAACAATTGTGCTGTAGAAAATAGTTGCTAAAAATACTGCTATACAATGCCAAGGGATCTCATATAAATAGAAAAGCAATGAGAATAATTTGTAGCTCCCATTTCTGGAAACTGCAGTTCAATAGCTGCTGGCTGGTGATGACGTGTTAGGCACATGTATTGGTTCTCCTTTTCCTTGGTGTTAATTGCAGTGTGATATGGGGATGCATCAACAAGTCTGAAGGCAGTGTCTGACTTTGCTGTTGTTGGACATTCATAGATAGGTATGTGCTTTGGATTGTCTGTTTTTTCCTTTTCAGTCCCACATGCAGCTTTCACTGCAAAAGCATAAAGGCTACTCAGACTTTCAAATAAAAATATGAGTGACTGTTAGTTTGCCTCCTGTTCCATATCTCCATTCAAAAAAAAAATCAGTTGTTTTGTGAAAGCACGTATATGGAAGGTGAAGATGAACTGTACTTTTCAGAAGCAGCAGACGGTGTTTATACTGTTCACTACTGAGTCAGTAATTTTCTTTCTCACTCAGCTCAATGAAAGCTGTGTTTGTTTGCCGAAGGGAATGCTAAAGAGACAAAAATATGCAAGCAAGATTGAAAAAAGGTTTATTGGGTTAATGTGGCTGGATTTCGGTAGCAGGGGGGATGCAGGGGCAGGCTCTTTGTGAAGCTGCTAGAAATTTTTCATATGTCAGATGAAACCGGTGTCAGGCAGCTCAAAGGTAGTCCCACTGATGGCTAAGGCTGAGCCCATCAGTCATGGTGGTAGCACCTCTGGGAGAACATATTCAGGAAGGGAAAATGTTACTGTGCAGGAGAGCAACTCTGCAGATCCAAGCTTGGTGAAGAAGGAGGGGGAGGACAGAGATTCTCCAGCAGCCTGTGGTGAAGCAGCTGTCCCCCTGCAGCTTCTGGAGACTCCTGATGGAGCAGATATCCACCTGCAGCCCATGCAGGAGGCCTTTGCCTGAGCAGGTGGATGCTCAAATGAGACTCTTGACTCTGTGCAGCTCATGCTAGAGCAGGCTTCTGGCAGGATCTGTGGGCCCATGCTGGAGCAGGTTTTCTGTCACAAAAGCTTGGATCAGGTTTGCTTGTGACCTTGCAGGGGACAGTTGGAGCAATTAATGAAGAAGTGCAGTCTGTGGGACAGACTCAGCTTGTAGAAGTTGGTAGAGGACTGTTTCCTGTTGGAGGGGACCCCATGCTGGAACAGGGTAAGAGTGTGAGTTCTTCCCCCTGAGGAGGAAGGTGCATTAGAGACAACGTGTGATGAACTGTGAGCTTCCCCTAATCTTCATTACCCTACTCCAATTCTGATAGTGAAAATTTTACAACTTAACTACCAAAGTGGACTTTCTTTTGCACACGATGTCAGTCAGTGAGTGATCTCTCCCTGCCTTTATCTTAACCCTTGAGTCTTCTGCTGTATTTTCTTTCCTCTGTTCAGTTTAGGAGGGGAGTGATAGAGCAGCTTTGTGAGGACCTGGTGTCCAGCCAGGGTCAGCAAAAGGTTTATAAATACAGCAGTAGGTTGAAGCTTTACATGCTGGAGCTTTTCAGGGCACTGAAATCTGCTGCTGCTGTTATCTGCCAGGATCAGCTCTTGAATTATGGTTATGGTAAAATCAAACTTTTAAATGCCTGAAATAGAAGAATGATGTTTATGTGACTCTTGTAGGCTGACAGCAACAATAAGGAGAAAAAACAAAAATGATCTCAAGTTAACCTGAAATAAAATAGGACATGAAAAAGCTCATCCCGCCTAATTTCCTACCCACAGTTTTGGTATATTTACGCCATTTTGTTGTCATTTTGTTTACACCAACTTGTTGTCATATTTACAGGCTAAAAAAATGGAGTTTCAAAGATAAATGTGATCAGGTATGTTGTTTCCAAGAAGAAAATATTGGAATTGAAACAATTTTAATGTGCTGATTACTTTTTAATGTTGCTAAATATCTAATACCTAGCAACCTGCTAGTATTGGCATGCAGAGGTCTTATCCTTGTTACATCAGTTGGAAACTTTCCATGATACAGTGAGTCATGCAGGTGATCAGTATCTTTTTCTGTGTCAGATATGATCAACTTTTTTCATTTGATATGTTGTTGCTTGGTGGATTGGTTTTTTTCTAGGAATAATGCATCCCTTTTAAAACAGCTGTACAGTCTTCTGTTTCTCTTAAATTTTGCTGTTGTACTGTTTTTATAAAAGGTAAGGAGAGCAAAGGTTCCTTTAAAAAACCCATCAAACAACAACCCCCATCAAAAAAACCCCCAAACAAACAAAAACGAAACACAATCCCAAAATCTTGTCCTTTTGATTTACCAGATGGGAACATTTCCTGGATATGGCTCACATAATGGGATGGGTAATAATTTATTTGCATTGTATATTGATTTTTTTGTAACAGGAGCACTAGAATCCAGAGCATACTTGGGCTGCAGTCTTTTGTGGCTTTGTGACTTGTATGACTCTGATTCTGCTTTCCGATTCTAGTTGGAATTGACTGTTGCAATGTCATTAGGAGAGGGTTTCTGAATCTTAATGCTGGGCATACTGAAACCTTGGATTTCCAGACTGGTCCTTTGAATTACTCTTTTTAATTTTTTTTTTAATTGACCTTGTGTTTGGACCTGCAGTTGTGTTTATTTTTAGCCTGAGCAGCTATTTTCCATTATATATTTATTTTTTAGTACTGTAAAAATCACATTTGATGGCCTTTCACTTGGTTTAGGGAATGTAAGATAATTACCATACTGGTTTTGACAGAAGTACTAAAAAGAAACATTTCTGTAGGGCATTTGAGAATTCTAATGATTAAGATCATAGGTTGTGCTTGGGCCTGAATGTGTTTACGAGAAATCTGTCTTCCCTTTTACCCTTCTGTTTCTCTCCTTCTTCCCCTCTCCCAGTCTTTAATGCCAGGTGCTCTGGGTTATTAATGATTAAGAGCAATGAATAAATGCAGAAAAGGTTCACTAGTCATGTTTGACTAGCTCATGCAGAAGATTAAACTTAAGAGGTACAACTTAAGAGGAAGCACTATAGGAGTGTTCTTACATTTGGTAGTTGAATGTATGCACCATCTGACTGTTTCTATCTTACTTAAAAATGTGGGGTGGTACCAAACGCTGTTAACCTAAAGGTTGGGTTTTCTTTCTGTTTTGGATTTGGACACATTGAGGTTTCACTTTAGCCTATATTTTACTTTTTTTTTTTTTTTTTTTTAAGCTCAGACAAGGAAAAGTGTAGGGCTTTTTTTCTGCTCAGTTTTACTTGTGTGTTTCTCTATAAATCTTTTTGAGTTTTCCATTTTTTCTACCAAAGATATTACTCTCTCTTAGTTAAATTAGAACAGAAATGTGAATGTTAGAAGTGTGTGGCCAGTTGATCTTGTTTTAGCTAATGATGTGCTTGGAGTGTACGTATGCAAAATATACTTCAAGGCCTGTCCTAATCAACTTAAGAAAAATAAATTGAAATAAATATCCCCAAACTACTTGCAACTGTCAAATTATATTAATTTAAATGAGATTAAAGCTATAATATGTGTAGCTATTTTCATATGAAGATAAGCTTAAGCAATATTCTTCCATTGATCCTAGTTCAGAGTAACAACCAGAACCTTTCATTTGAGGATTATAACTTCCCTTTTGAATTTCTGTTCTTTTCTTTTTTCCTTCTGTTTGTTAGCTGTAATTTTTCAAAATATTCTTGTTTATATGTGAATTGCAAGTTTGTTTCTGATGCAGTGATCCATGTATATATTAAGACTTGTGAGAATCATAGAACTGGAATAAGCACTCTAAATAGGTAATTATGCACAATATCATAAGAATAGAGGTTTTTATTCATAAAACCTTGGATGGGAAGCTTTGGTTTTGTGTGTGCTTGTTAATATATGTCAAATGTGGAAAAAAACATGAACCATTGGAGAAACTTGAGTGAAATGTCACACATGAAATAGAATTAAGGTTCTGTGGAAGGAGTTCCTGTTGTATTGTGCATGTGAACGTAAGAAAGTCATATGCTGAATCAGCCTGTAAGAGTGAGAGATCCTTGATCTAGAATAGCTGTATTAGTAGTAGAATTAATGATGAATTTGTTCTGTTTTGGCATTTTATCATTCCAGCAATATTTGGACAGAGCTGAGAGAGCTGACTGAGAGCTGAGTAATACATAGAACAAAAAGATGAGCAGCTAGTGACTCTTATCAGTAGGCTGTTGAAAACTGCTTGGGGTTTCAATTATATTAATAGGTTATTTGACTGCATTATTTAGTAGCAAGGGTTTACCTTGCTTCTGAATTCTTACTATCTGGATTTAGTGAAATGTTTTGTCCTCTGGAATATTGTGGAAATATGTGAAAATGGCTTCAGCAGAAATGTAGTGCAAAATTCTTTAAAATGGATAAATTACTATATTAAAGTTTTATTCAGTAGCAAAATAGTTACTGCGTGTTTGCTAGCTATCTGAACTTTATCTAAATTGGTGATCATATAAAGCTAACAAAAATTTCAGATATGGGCAAAGAAAAGGTGATTGAAATAAGGAAGTTGTCTTCCTGAATCTATACCATCACCACAAGATAATAAAAAATTGAATGTATACAGTATGTTTGTTTGACTGAAAGGCTAGTTTTACTTCTGTAGTTGTAAATATCATGTGCAAACAACCATAGGAGTATATTGTGACAGTTTATCCTGAGGAACTTAATTTAAAAAAATGTGTGCTAACATCAGAGTGGTTACGAATTAGCCATGTCCTGTTAGCTCACACTTACTAATATCAATTTTTAGCTCCTCTGAAATCATCTACAGAATACCAACTATGTGTATTCAGCTTCTGCCATGCCTGAAAATTTTGAATAACTATAGCTGAAGCTCTTTAGGCCTCTTGAGGGAGAAAAAAAAAAAGGCAAACTGTAAGCAGACCTGTGTACCAGTTGCTTTGGTTTCCTTTTGCACACCCTTGGTGTTGTACACTTTTGGTATTGTTATACACTTTCTGTATGTTTGTTGATCTTTCTGAGATGGAAGTCACTGAAAATGTCAGCTGAGTGTTGCAGTTTCCATATGGGAAAAACAAGTGTGTAAGTAGTGAATTGTGAATTCCCCTGTTTATATTTAAATGCTTTGGCTACTAATCCTGTATTTCAGGAGTTCCTTGAAATTCCTGTAATGAGACTTGAGCTGAAATACTCTAAACTTAGAATGCTACAAAGTGACTTTTTATTACATAACAACTTCAATAAGAAACGTGAAAGAAATAACTCTGGCCTGAGGAATTTGTTTACTCATCTGACAAAGCCTGTAAAAATTACTCGACTAGCTACAGTCAAGGGAACTTACCTGATTTTTCAGGCAGGAATGAATCTCTGCAGTTCCACAACAACTGTATTACTACCTCAGGAAACTTTTAAACTCTCTAGCTTAGACAGCAGATGGACATGATACTGTCTGTTTTTCACTGAGTTAGTGCTAGGGGATTTCCCCTTTGCTGTTCCTGTTAATCCTCTAGGTTTAGTTAATATTCAGAGAAAGAAGCTGAGGACAGTTATCTTACTGCAGAGGCAGGCTGGCCACCCAAGAGAGTTTAAAGTTTATAATGACTCTAGTCACTGAAAAGGAAGTGGGGAAGTTTCTGTCTTTCATAGATTTGAAATGCAACACTTTTAAACTTTGTCATTACCTTTATGCCTTGGAAACCTAGACAGTTATTTTAGTTTCTACAAGACAGTGCAAGTTGTCTGATGTATGGTATGGGTACCTGGGGGTGATGTCAGACATGAGATCATGGGAAGTGATGTTGAAATAGTTCCCTAGCATGTATCCCTGATGTGGAAACGTATAAGCATTCACAAAGGCACTTCTCAATAAGGGAGAAATGTCAAGATTTGGCTCCTGGAAGTCTTTGTATATAATTTTAACATGACTCTATCATGGTAGGATGCAGCTGTATCACAAAGTACTTGTGAGTTTGTAAACTGATGGTTACTAATCAATCTTCAAGTATTTATTTTTTTTGCCCCCTGAAAAATGGAGCTGGTAATCTACTTCAATAAAAAACTCCCCTCCTCCCAAAAATCTGCTATAATTCTGTGGCAGCTAATCCAATGAAACATTGACCCTGATGTGGATCATATGTTTGTGTTTTTTTCTGGGTGTTCAGCTTGAGGAAGTAGTTGGGAAGTGTGTTTCCAGTTTCCCAGCCACCTGTTACAGCTTTCTTTCTTCAAACTGTTTGTTAGTTCTGAGGCTGCTGTATTATTTCTTGCTAAACTATAAGGCTGTAGTAGTCAAATATTTCCACAAGCTGGGTTGCTGAAAAACCCTTAGGTGACAAATGTAAGCTGGTACTATGTGTGAGTATGGCAGGTGCGTTTCACCATTAACGTGAACTACAAACAGAACCATAAGCATGTCACAGGAGAGAAGCAGACTGTGTATGTTGGAGAAAAAAGAGCAAGCACCCCAAGGGTGGTTGTGGATTAAGGCATTTGGAAACTCTTTTACAGGGAATTGGGTAGATTTAGCAGTGCTCTTCTTCCCTATTGCTTTTGCCATAATCAGGGTGTAAAGAATTCCTCTGTATGCTCAGACAAATTGATTCCTGTTTTCCTGTTTTTTTTTTTTTTTTTTTTTTTTTTTTTTTTTTTAATCTGTTTGAGTCTGCTCAGTGTAAAACATGTTCCTCAGTTGCAGACCACTTCTCCACCAGAAGCACAGTAGTCTGGGAAGCCAGCAGAAGGGGTGAGGACATGGGCAGCAATTGCCAGGCAGTCATAGTACATTAATTTTACCTAGATTATATTTTGGCCCGTGATTAATACAGGTCATTGCTGCCTGGTCACACTGTAGATCATGCTGAAAATTGTACAATGACAAGTACAATTCCTCTGAGTCTTTTTGACTCCATGGCTTAAATAATCATTGTTGAAACACAGTAAGGAAACTATTTTGAAAATGTTTCCAAGAAGTCCTTTTGGAGTAAATGGAAGAGTTTCTGCTATGGGATTACTCTTAACTGTAGAAAGCAGTTAGGTTGATTACTGAAAAGGAAACAGAAAAGATAGTTGTTTTGCTTTCCCAGGAAGTAAAGTGAAAAAATTTCTTTGGATTGGGTAGATTTGCTCTTTATCACAAGGGCTGAGTGGGATATCTTTGCAGGTCAAGATATGAATTGATCAGGCAAAAAATGTGTTCTCGGGAGAAGACTTTGGATGAGGAATGCGTAGAAGCAGTCTAGCTCAATGCCTGCATAAAATGATGATAAAATGCATGACTGGGTAAGAAGAGGGAATCATTAGCTTAGGATAGAGCATTCATTTGTCCTACAAGCTAGCCTCAGGTGCCTTGTTCTTAGGAGTTTTCCATATTTCTCCTTTTCTTGGAGGCTTCCTCAAAAGGGAGTCATATGCCTCATACAGCTTTTCCAGTTTGCATTGCTTGTAGATCATGGTTATACTTTTTGTAACCAGCTGGCAGATACGTGAGCAAGAACTGCAACCTCGCTGTCACATTCCTCTTTGTTTCTTAGTAAGCATTCCTCTTTCTGTCTTAATTGAAAGTTGGATGTTTTCTTCCTCCATGTATTTCATATTACATAGTATAGTTTCAACAGGAAGGTCCAGTGCCTGTGTCTCATGAAGGTGAAAGTTGCATGTGAGTGACTTGGGGGATGGCTGCCCTGTACCTGCATCCCCTGCTATCACTACACTGACCACTGAGTAGCCTTCCAAGAGCCATGCCTTGTCTTGGGCTTTTCAAGTAACCACTGCTTTGCCTGAAAGCTATAAAATGCAGAAATTCTGGTGCTACCTCTAGCTAGGAGTAGCTGGGCTATCTGTGAAGCAAGGACAGGAGCACAGCTGGGGCTGACAGTCTCTGTGTATACCTTGTTCCTGTTCATTTTTCAAAGCCTTTGGAGAAAAGCCCTGCCAAGGAGAAAAGTAAAGTCTCAGCTGTGTCCTTGGGAAGTCAGAAATGAACACTTGAATCCGTGGGTTTAGTTCTGTGCTGGCTCTGAGGATACTATTTAGCCTGACTGATAACTTTAAACTCTGTGCAAGGGCTTTTCTTTCAGATATGTCTTTATTTATATGCCTTTTCCCTGCTGGTTGAGTGTAACATATTTACTTGACAGAAGATGATTCAGTTTGGTCTCTGTTTTGCTATTAAAAAAATCTTGAAAAATACTAATTTGGGTTGAAACCAATTGATTGCAAAATTGAATCTGTTGGCTTCACAGTTTCATTTAAAAGACAAAAGATTCTATATTTGAGTTTCATGTGTGGTTATATTAAAAAAAACTGTGTGAAAGGATTAAAAGTTAAGCCATAAAGCAAAGCAAATTATTTGTTGACAACATTCACAGCAAAAAATATTTAAAAAATCCCAAACCAGCAGTGCAAACTCCTTCATGCATAGTTGTGGTAGGGGTTATACTGTTGGAAGTTGTTTACTGCCTAAATACATGTGTATATAAGCACAGTTTTGTAACACCTACTTCTTTTTCATAGTGCAGGAGCCTGGCAGGACCTTTCATAAATGATAGCTGCTCTTCAGTTTTAATTACATGTATATAGATGTAATATGTCTTTAGAAGTTCAAAATTCCCTTCTTGTCATCATGTACAGTTATGTGAGAGGTTTTTTCGCTCATAGGACCAGATAACTTGCAGTGATGAGCAAGTGGGAGTAGGAAGAAAAAAGCTCTGTTCACTGAGTCCTATATAATTACCTTTAAAAAGATGAATGAGTCAAGGCTAATTTATCTGGACATCTATGCATACTTAGAGGTTAGTATAGGTACAGTAATTGCATTTCTTATATAATTTTCTTATTCTTTTTATGTAAAGGTTTGCAAGAACACAAAACTTGCATTCAATAATAACTTTCTACCATAAGGCAAAAAATTAACATCAGAAAGCTTTTCCTGGTATACTTAATTCCATACACAAAGTATTTGACTAATTTGGCCACAGAAGCTGTTCCATTCTGTCATGTACATATATTCTTCTTTGCCGTGATATCTCAGGGAATTTTGTTCTTGGGTGGAAGTAAACAAAAATGTTCCATCTGCTATTTCAAGCAACAAGTGGAAACTTTCATGGGTGAAACAAAGAGTTGAAATATAAACTTAAACAGCTTTCAAGTTTAAGTTCAATTTTGGGGTTATAAGTTGCTTTTGTAGGACTTCACTGTACGTTAATTGCTTCTTACAGATGCATGATTTTTGCATGACTGCAAAACACTGTTAGCATTTCCCTGAGGTAACAAGAGGGAGAAGAGACTTGTCTGAGAAGACTGAGGAGCTGGAAACCTTCACTCATCCATTTGTAGTCTCTGTTGGCTTCTGTGGTGGGAATCAAGTAATGAAGAAAGCATTTGACTAAAATCTCTGTCTGCTGGTTTTTTCCTCATCTTCACCTAATTTTTGGTCTCTTCTAGGTGCTTTGTACATTGAGTCTAGAAAAACTCTGGTCTTGCCAAAAGTGCTCTTTAGGTGCTATAAACATACAGTTTTGTTTATATCCTCAGATTTTTGCAGGACCTTGTCTTGTATTACCCACTGTCAAGATAGAGTTATAACTACTGATATGCCTCTTCTGAATTCCTGTTTTTGATTTGCATTTAAGCTGAAGGTGCCTGCAATTGCATGTCATGTTTAGTATGCTGCTCTGCTGTAGAGATAACAGCCAAAATGAGATACTAATCTGTGGTATGAGAGTCATAAAATAATAATACAAAACTCATAATGATCCCAATTTGTCACTTTGGATACTGAATAGGCTTTTCTGGGGTGCCAGTGTAGATGTGTAAGAAATAAGTTGAATATCATTTTGATCATCAGATGCTTAATTGAGATGAATGATGCTGGAATTTATACAAACGTGCCCAGTCCTTTCCCAGAAACAGTTGAGGGAAATGTGCACTGAATTCTTCCTCTGTAAGAGCCAAAAGAAGTTAATCAATTCACCTCTCTATAGAAAGAGGGCCCAATTAGGTTTAGTCTGTTGGACTTAAATTTTTTTCTTGATATTCATGTAAAAATCCTTAAGAGGAAAAGCTAGTAGTTGTTACTAGGCAGGTGTATTAGCATTGTTAGTGCAGTTTCAACTGCTACATCTTTCAGGTTTACAGCACTTACGTAAAACGTGAAATAGAATGTTGTAGTGTTTATGGTCTGTTTGTTGTGTTTTCGTCCTTAGCATAATTTTACTCAGTCTGAGAGAAGTGTTTATCTTTTCTAAAATCATATTTTTACTGTGCAGTTTTGAACTCTGAAAGTGTGATGGACTGCAAAGCAAGAATACCTAGATTAAAGTTCAGTTTCTTTGAGCCTAGAGTAATAGAACCAGTACTAGGGAGCCTGAATAAAAACATGCAATTTTTTGAAGACACTCCCACTTTAACATGGTTTGAATTTTCTGTCATGGACCTTTTCTCTTTAATTTTCCCATTTCTTAAAATTCTTGGGAAAGTGAAAACCTGCACTGGGTGAGCTAAAGATTTATTGACTTTAATTCTTTTGTCTTGCATAGCTGGTTTAAACAATGTATGTTTTTTTTATTAGCAGAACCTATTTTGAGTTGGAGCAAGTAGGAAATAAGATGTAATCTGAGCAATATACTTATTCTGCTGAAGATATATCAACAGACACTGTCAAATATTATGTTTTAATAGCCCATTCCAATACGTACTTGTGAAATTACTGATACCGTTATCATTGCAAAAAGGTTTTTCTGTGAAATGTGACACAGATATGAAACCATAGTATTACCTCATTCTAGTTTCCAAACTGGACTAAATATTACTAGAATCATAATTATGTTAGTCTAGTAATACAGGCATAGCCGTCTGAGGCCACACACAGGACATGTAAACCTCTCACATATGCCATATGCCAGTCAGGAAAGGTGAGGAGGCATTTAAACTGCAGGCACGATATATTTTCCTAAATTGAAATTTTTTTGCTAGGTCAAGTTTAAGGCTTATCTCTGTGAAGGTCATCAGATATCTGGTTACAAACTAATAAAGATTTGGTTTTGAAAGTATAACTGGGAAGTTTCCACCTCTGTGATGGTTCTCACTAACAGGCTTTTGGGTTTTTGTTGCAGTACTGACATCCATAATAGCGACTTCCATAATGAGACCATTTCATGAACACTGCTTGGTACCGTTCCCCTGAAATATCTACCTAATGCAAAATGTGGGTGTTTTTGTTTTCCTACCAAAGCTTTTGTCTATGACATGAGAATTTGTCACACCTTTTTGCATGCTGTTGAAGTACCTAGCTTATTTATTTTGTATGATGGTTTGCATAATTATGCTTCATCAATATAGGAATGTGTTAAACATTGTGAAGGGCTATGAAAGCACTCAAGCTTTCATACATGTCTTTATAAAGCAATAGTTTAAAACTGTAATTCACAGGTGAGATATTGTAAACTCAATGAGATACTTCAATTTATGTATGCTTTACTCCTTAGGACTACATGAAACTGTCTTTACATATGTGGTATCATTTGTTAATACACATGTGAAAAGAGCTGGAGACTTTGCTTCAGCATTTCCATACTTATATACATCTTTCTTGTTTTTTTACTATATATTAGTATTGATAGCTGTTTTTTCTTAAAAATATTTTTTTACTTGACATGAGTACCACTGTGTTTCCTCCTTGGCTAAAAGAGACTCTTTTTGTCTATTCTACTGAAAGCATAAGTAAAGGTCAGATCACTGTATAGTAATATTTATACGTATGCATCTTGAACTGTTAGTGTGCCTTGCTCTTAATTTCCAGTGTTTTTTCCTTGAAAAATTGCTTCGTTTCAAACTCTGTATTTCCTTTAAAATAAATACCCATGAACACAAATGATGAACATAATTTTTGAGAAATAAAATGTAGCAAATTGAGAAGACAGATGGGGTTTATTTCTTTTCAGTTAGAAAAATAAATCTGATTTTTTTTTTAGTTTATGCTTTTATGTTATTGGATTAATTTCCTGAAAAATAATAAAAATGCTGCTTTCAGATATTCATGGGAAAACTTGAAAAATACTGATTGAAATGTAAGCCTCCAACTAAGACTATCTAGGCCAACATCTAGAACCACCTCCAGAGGTGGTTGTATGACTTAATTTTATTTGTTTGAAATTATGTTGATATTCAGTGTTCATAGAAGTAATTTTAAAGTGGTACTTTCAATTTATGGATGATCTCTAAAGATACATTTAGGAGATGTTTCATGTGATGCTTAGAAGGCAAAGGAGATATTTGCAGGTTTTGCTTTTTTTATTTTAGTTCTTCCAATTCTGTTTATGGTCTAATGTAAATTTAATGAACTTTCTTGGTCTGAAATATCTCTTGGAATAAATGAAATTTACAACTCATTCTGAAATTTTGTAGAGAAAGGAATAGGCATGTTTAGTCAGGAAACATGAAAATAAATGAAGTCAGTTTAATTGAGACTGACATTTTAATATCTGTCTGAGTAACTGTGGTATATCATAAGGGCTGCTGCACTGTCTCTCAAAGTGGCTTTTATCTGTATAAAGCATGGCAGTTGTTAATGTGTTGTGCTAGCCAGTTGTGTCCTGGCTTGTTCAGAAATTAAAGCTGACCCAAATTAAAATGTATCTGCCATTTTCTAGAAACTGCTTATTTTGCAAAAGTTAGTTCTTCATTTGTTTCTTAAATTCATCTTGGAAGTGAAGCTAATCTGTTCAATTGATTCACATTGTACTTATGAAGAGTACCTAGGGCCCGCTACTGCAGAGTTTGTCAGTCAGGTGGCTTAGCTTTCAGCTGTGGGAGGATACAGACCACCCATCTCAGTGTATTTTTATTTTACTGTTCCTTTGAATAATTCTGCATTATTCTAGAGTTTTTAGTCTCTAGAGAGAGACTATGCAACAGAAGAAATGAGCACCTAAAATGCAGCTCAGAATTGAGGAATTTCTGTCCTAAGAAATTTATACCTTGCTTGTTAAGTGATAGTTAAAAAATGTCTTGAAGCTCTAATATTTCTGTCACAATACACTGAAAAGTGAAACAGTGTGTGGAAGGCTGTATACCCACTAGTGCAAAGAGATTTGGGAAAGGGAGGGATAAAAAGTTTAATGTTGCCTGCAGTGAATGAATGCGGCCTGGAAAAAAAATAAAAGCACTAGGGAGCTTTCTGGTTGTTGTCCTTTTTCTGTGTATTGGAGAGCATTTCTTCCCTTGACTCCTTCAGACATACTAAAACTTTAAGTGGCCCAGTCTCCTTGGAGATTCTTGACTGCCCTGGTGAAGGCTTAAGAAGAGCTGGCTGGGACTGGTGCTGGGAAATCAGCCCAGGCTGTGCAGCCAAGAAAGGAAGGAAGGTCACACAGAGGGAAAACATGTGAAGAGTCTGAGGACCGGTTCACCTGCTAGAGGAAGATGATGTAAGATCAGTCTTCTGGAACTGCACACAATGCTGAAAGTTATTCCTTTGAGGGGAGGTACCTTAGGTGTATGGACTGGAAGGCAGCAGAAGCAGCACAGCTTTAGTAGTCTGTTGGTGCTTGCTGGGAAGGGTAGAACAGCTTTTGTTCCTTGCTTCCAGGACAGGTTATATGTTATTTCTGGTGAGTCCTAATGCAAAATGAGTAACCAGTCCCAGAAGCAAAGAATGGAAATTGGGAATGTGCTTGTCACTTTATTGCACTAACTACATTACCAATAAAGCATATGCTAAATGGATTAAGGATGCCATTTCAAAAGTGTCTCTTCAGAGTCTGAAATAATTTTTGTTAATGATCTAGAAACAAAGATGAGATCATTGACAATTATACTGTCTACACATTTTATCAAAACAGTAAACAGCTTGATGGTGAAATCAAAGGAGTGTCACAGTTGAAGCAGCCAGTTTTTAAAACTGAGGAAATCAGACAGACCCCAGTCATAAGACTGGGAATCACAGTCCAAAATACTTGGACTTTGAAAGGGTCGTTGTCCCCTAGGTGGTGCTGTAGAAAAAAAAAATATTGTGATATTTGTATTCATGTATGTATGAGAATATGCATATATATATATATGTATGGGAATATATGTATACCTGTGTGTTTATGTATATATGTAAAAAACATAGTTGGGATCAGTGAGGCTGACCCTAGATACTTACTATGTGAATTGAGAACAAGTGTTAAGGAATGAGAAGGAAAACATTGAGAAAAGCAAATCTTCAGGAACTTAGAATAAATGTCTCTGGGAAAAAAAAACCAAAACAAAAAAAAACCCAAACCAGACAATAAAGCAAAACTTCCTAGCTAAGTTTCCTAACAAAATCAAAAATTGGAAGTTAACACAATAATGGCACAGAGGAATTTTGAAAACAAAAGCCAGGCATTAAAGCATTCTCCTCTCTAATGCTGTGATTAGATGCAGTTTGACTGAGAGCAAAGTCCAGATTTTAGCCTCAGAAGAGACAGATTACCAGAATTGGTGGAGACTCTCCAGCCCCCAGTACTCCTTCCTCATGCCTCTGTGCTATGCTGACAAGCCTTCTCTGGCAAGCTAGTGCTAGCAGACCTAAATGCAGTAGATTAAATGACTGAAGTGAGATTTGTAACATACAGGAGATCAGAAAAAAAAATCTTTATTTTTAGATGTATCTTCTGACCTTAAATTTGATTAAATGCTGTTACACCTCAAAGGACTGTTCTTGATGTTTTACAGTTAAATTGACTATGGGCTGCTCTTGTACAGTAGATGGGGTAATGGTTTTAAGAGGTTAGATTCAGATTAGATTTAAGGAGGAATTTTCTTACAGTGAGAGTGGTGAATTACTGGAACAGATTTCCTGGAGAGGTGATAGGATGCCACATCCATGGAAATACTTCAAGGTCAGGTCAGATGGGCTCTGAACAGGTTGGCATTCAATCTAGTTGAAAATATACCTGTTTCTTGCAGAGGGCTGGGATATATGACCTTTAAAGCCCAATATATGACCCTTCCAGTCCAAATGATTTGATGATTAATTTGTCTATACAGGAATTGTATGATTGCCTTGATAAGAGGTGGGTTTGGTTAAAATATAGTTCAGTTGCATTGCATTGGTTAGCATCTCTATTGGACATGTTCTCTTGGTGCCTACAGTATATCTGTCTGATCACAGACCACTTACTTTGTGGTTATGTTCTCATGACACAGGATTTAGTTAATCTTCTAGAACAGCTGTTATCACTGCCTCAAAATAAAATAGGAAGAAAAGAGACCCTCTTCTAGAAAACTTTGATTCCATTTAAGTCTGATTCATTCTTTTGCCTTGGTTTTATACCTTGAAGATGATAAAAAAATCCTCATCTTTGAATTATTTTTTTTTCAAAAAGGGTAAAACTTGGCATTTTTTGCCTTTGCATAGTCTCTGTATTGAGATGTTTCTAAAAAAGTGATATTATGGGCATTTAATATTTTTAAGTCTTTGAGTACTGTTAGTTAAAGAGGACTGCTTAGTATTTCTTCTAAGGTAATATATTCTTGTGGAGATAAAGCTCTCAGAGTTTACTTAGTGTATTTTGGTTTTGTGTTGAAGTTCTGACTTCAGCTATTAGAACAGAAATCTGGAAAACTATTTAAAGCAAGGAAACTTTTTTTTCAATAAAAGGCAAAACTAATAAAATGCATCATCCCAAATCTGTATGTCTCCTTGCTCCTGCTGTAGCAAATTGTATAGTGCCAATAGCTCTTCATAACATTTAGTTTCTTATTTAATGGTAAAACAAAGGAAGGCCTAAATGAAGATCCTAACTTTTATTGTAATGGCTCAGAAGAATTGAAGATAATGGTACATTAGCCTCAGTGTGCTAGTTGTTTTGGAGGAAACAATAAGGGAATAATTCTTTGATCTTGGGCTAATAACCAGAATGTGTTTAAATTACAGCTTCCTTCCATGAAACAATGATTAATTGGTGCGTTAATAATTCCTATTAACTTACAGAAGATTAAGTAAAAAAAATTCCCTTGTGCTTAAAGACCAGAAACATATTTTTAAAGTTTAATGAGAGTTAATTAAAAGTGCTGATTTTTCAGTTGCTTTTGATATTATATCAGCAGTAAACTACTTAGCTAAAGAATCTTTCACTAGGGTTAGTTATTAACTTAGTGGTAGTTGTTCTGGGTTTTTATTGTTATTCTTGATTAAAACTTCCCAAACCACTACTGTTGCTTCTTATCACAACAACCCTAAAAGGGAGCAGCAGAGTAGAGGTAGGTCTCTTATGGTCTGCACGCACAAAAATGATGCTGTGTTTCCCCTTCTGCACCAAATGCTTGCCAGGGACTCTTCATTCAACTCTGAGAAGAGTGGAATGGCCACTTCCTTACAATTTGCCTGATGAAAGAGATGGAGTTCTTGAAGAAGAAAGCCTGTTTTCTTTACTTGCATCAGTTCTCATTCAGTATCTCTGAATAGATGGGTGGCCCCTGAGCAATCAAAAATGTCAAAAAGCAGCTATCTGTCAGCTTTTTCTCCATGATATAATTCAAGTAATTTAAAAGAAAAGTAAGGAATACGAAATTAATTCAGGTAATGCTAATTCAGCAGCTGTTTTGGATATGTTAATATGCTAGAAATCCTGTTAAAATGAGAGTTAAGAATATTCAAGCTGTTAACTTCCAGCACTGATCCTGCAATAGTATCATTAATACTCTGCTTTTTAGACTCTCACCTTGTTGAAGGAAAATAAAGGGAATGTAAGGCCTGTGTGTTAGTGTGTACCTTGTGGTTTGCTCAACCGTTATGATTTTAATCACTAAGCTATTAATCTCTGGGGGAGTTTTGTTTCTAGTCCAGAAGACAGTGTTGTGTATTTATTGAAAGCAGCGTTCCATAGGATTTTGAAATTTATCATTCTTTTTTATTTCTCTTCTACCTCACATGCAGTGCGTTTCCTGAGGTCAGTACACATGTGAGCAAAGAAGTTATTTTTGCACTATTTTCTATTCAACAGTTAAATCATTGTCTGCTGATCCCTTTCTTAGGTCTTTTATGTCCTTTTTATCTTGATGTTTGACTTTCTGACTGTCTGTACCATAAATTTAAGTTCTTTTCATATAGTGAAATGCTGAGAGAAATCATTGTATTATCAGGGTTTTTTATGGTAGTAAAGGTAAAACATCAAAATCTCAGAATTGTCTCTCAAGGATGCTTTGGTGTTCCAAGGAAAAACAGTTCTCAAATGAAAAGTTTCCACTTGACTTCTGTGAAGGTGCTTTGAATGGCAGGATACTCCAGCCTTCCAAACATTTGTTTCTCCAATGAAATTCCTAGTCAAGTACGGATAACTGGGTTCTGTCTCAGGAAGTCTTCCAAGTATTTGTGGCTTCAAAATCCTTATGTCTGTGGTCTAGCTTTTATCAACCCTTTTTTTCCCGTTTTTTGTTTTTTTGCACTTCTGCTTTTGTCTGTTGGCCATTTCTTTATTTATTCTGTAGACAGTTAAAAAAAATCACAAAAATATAAAAAAAAAAATTTTGGCCTGATTGTTATGCTGCCACTTCTCTATGTTGAAATCCTATCATTTAAAAAGGAAAAAAAGGGCAACTCACTCCTTCCTTCTTAGGATAAAAGATTTTAGTAAATCGAAGGTGGGATGGGTTGGGAGCCAGGAGACTGGGTACTCTTGTCTCTCCTCTGTGAACTGAGGTTGTTTGTTCTGCACAGCTCACAGTCCCTGTTGACCAAAACCTCTGGTCTCATTTTTAATGTTGATGTAACAAGCATTTTGTATTTATTTAACTGATGCTATACTCAATCATTGAAGTGAGTGTTTGAAACAGGCATCAAATCTCAGCTGTTTAGCATGCTTTGATCTCATAAAACTTCAGGCATGAATGTGCCAAATGCATATTTAGTGGTATCTGTTAACATCTGACTTCCTTTGTAGGGCAGGGTTTTGCTTTGGAGGTGAGTAACTCAGGAACTACAGTGTTGGAACTGTCATTGTCCTGTGGCCATAGAGTGTTACAAACAGTGGTACAGAAAAGTGGGGGCAAGAAGGTTGTCAAGGAAAACAATAAATCCCATGCTAGCAGTTAGCTCAGGAGAATCTTCAGGAGTCCATGGTGCAGCCAGCTGTGTGTTTCATTCCTCTTTTAGCTTCTCCATTACCACTGGAAGCAGAGAGAGAGAGATCTAAAAGATGTGTTCATATCTGCCTGATCCACTCCATGAACAGGATAGCGAGGAACGGGTGTTTGTTGGGAAAACTGTAAAAGCATAGCAGTGCTCCTGACCCTGTGCATTACACATTTTGTTATTAGAACTTTCTGAGCACGTCTACCTCTTTGTGCTACTTGCTGTATTAAAGGTTTTGTGGTAATAGTAACATAGTGAAAAAATGGAGGATTCTATTTATAAAACAGATTAGTAATTAAGTTCAGTAAAATAAAAGTAGTTTTTTTAAACTTCATTTTTATTTCTTGATCCCTTTGTGCTTTCTGCCATATGCTGCTGTGTAAAGAGAAATAGAATTGCTGGGAGGTTTATGTTTTGTTAAGAAAATAACTGCTAGTGTGCAATTAGGAAAAAAAAATCAGCTGTCAGCTTATTACAGAATTATGAGCGATGTAGCACTCAAAATATTTATGCTGTTAGCTTCATATAAAAGCTCAAAGATCTGCTTAATTTTATTAGCTGATAAAAAATGAGATTGCAAAGCATTTAGTGATACCTGTATTTGATTCTATCTGAGAACCATTCTGTAAAGAAAAGAAAATACAAGTTTCCATTTTGTGGGAAAAATACAGTAAGAATATTTTAGATTTTTGACAACTATATTAAATTCTGACACAATGGCATTATTTAACTTTCAATGAAAAATTTGCATAGCATTTAACCTAAGGAAACAAACTGAAGAAAGGCAAATGAAAAAGTCTTCAGAGGAATCTCCAAAATGTACACAGTTTGCCTTGCATGAGCAGTGTGAAGCATGGGGCAGAGAGCCCCGCTACTGGCATAAGCATTATTTCACTTTGGACAGGGAGACTGCATTTGTAGAACGGTTATGCTTCTCACAAAACTGAGCAGAAAAGAACATAACGTACCTAAAAAAAGAAACATAAGTACACATATCCTGGAAAATGATTTGTTTAATAAACTACTACATCCCCTAGTTGGAATAATTTCCTTGGACGTGATGGAACAATGCTGTTGCTTATATACTTGACACTGAAACATGATTTTTTTGATAGCTGAAGTTGACACAGCTGAACAAAAAAGAATTTTCATGTGAGTAAGTTAGGTACTCTAGTAGCTAAAATGAGATCCATATCCTTGAATGCTGAAAGCAGTTTAAGTGTAATTCTGGAGAGCACATCAGGAGCATTCTCTGTTTCCTAGTGGCATTTGATTGTGCAAGTAGAGATGTTTTACATAAAAGTAAATTTAAAATCAAAACAAAAATGACAGAAGGACATTGCACCAGAGAGAAAAATAAACCAGTAAAAATACTGTGACTGAAGACTGCATCAGTTAAATCTTCATAGCTACAAATGATATGCACAAATGGTGAAAGAGAAGGCCAGAACCCTTAGATGGAATGGGGGGATGAAAGGGCAGCCAAGCAGAAAAAGTATTAAATAACTTCAGCTTTAATGTAAAGCTAAATGTGAATGCTGTAGCAGGGGTGTTAAAGCATTCAGGAGGAGGTCCACATAAGGTCATTGTTTGGGTTTGTCTTTTTTTTTTTTTTATTTTTGGACCTGATGTTTTCTAAGGCTGGTCCCTACCCTGCTGCTGAGGTGAGGCTGTTTGGAGGTTGAGTCATCAGCAGTGTGCATGGAGCCTTTCCCTCCTTCCTTTGGTTCATGGTCTTGTGTGTGTTGGTTTGACAGCAGCATTTCAGGTTCCTTCCAGGGGGTCTATCGTGGCATTTATCTCTGGCAGCACCGAGTAAAAGTGCAGCCTGACACTTGCATTTGTAAGTCACCAAACTACCACCAATGCAATTGCTGTCACAAACAATGTGCATGTAAACTCTGGTAAAGGCTGAGGTACAGCTCCAATGGTGTGAATGGCAGAAGTACCAGTTATGTAAAACTGAGAATACATCTCTTACAGGAGAGCTGGAAGCTTTGCCATATTGTCAAACTTTCACAAATAAAGTTAAGTTGATTAAAATATCCAAATGTTTTGTCTTATGACCTAAACATCCATTATTTTCCTGTTGATGATAAATCAGAATTTTTAATATTGATCTTAATTTAGCCTTTTTAAAGGAAAGGGAAATAATTTATTTTTTTTTACCTCAGTTTGTGCATGGTAACTGTTGGGGCTTCTGTAAAGCTTCTTAGCTTTTTGATGTATGTGCATGTTCTCCTTTCCAGATAAAATGACAAAATCAATTTGCTTAAAAGAAACACTCTGGAGTCTATCAACAACTTCTGAGTTTTTGTGTTTAACACATGACTTGTATTTAATATTGATTTTAAAACTATCTTGAAGGGTATGGATTAATTCATTACTATTGATGATTTCATTTCCTTAAACCTTTCAAGCCAGTCATACTTCCTGGCTAGAGTGAGGAACTTTATTTTCCTATTGTTCTTCTGATCTGATTGAACAGATGACAGAATAACAATGTTAATTAAACACCTGATTTGGTGTTTATAAAATAGGTCTTGCTTGGCTTTTTTTCACAGAACCCAAACATTGGCTTAAATACTTTGCCTTAAGGGGTTACTGTAGTTCATCTGAGCTGCATTTTGACCTCATTTGCAAGGAACTGAAGTAATGGATGTGGTTGATGATTGTTGGTTACCTGACGTGCAGCATCTGCGTAAGTCACAAGAAGGCAAATTTATGTCAGAGGTTTTTTTAATCACTATCCAAACACATCTGACTGCAAATATTTTTTTTTCAACTGTGCCACACAGTGTTTCTACCCTGGATAGCCTGTTGATTCCCTGAATCACTGATCTTGAATAATTAGAAAATAAAGCTTTGTGTAGTTGATTCAAATAGTTGGAATGGCTTCTGTCTCTAAAGAAACTCTTGTTTAAGATTAAAAATTTTAATATTTAAAATTTATTTTTGTACAGCTTATAATGCTTCTTTTTAGAATAAATATAATCTTAAACTATACACAGATGGGTGTATACAGGTGATTCCACGAATTTAATTCAAATCTAATTCAGATTTTCAGTGAAAAGGATTTGAAGGCTGGTGTGTTTATGGCATGCAGGCAGCAGATTTGTTCTTGTGAATAGGTAGTTCTTTGTGTTATAAGTAATGTTTGCAGCTTTTTGTATTCTTCAAATTGTGAAGCTAAAAATAAAACCAAAATAACCCGAACCAAAAACCTTTACATTCTACACAATAATGGAAGCCACTGAAATTTTGAGAGGAAGAACTTCCGTGGTCAGGCGTAGGAAAGTATTTGGTGGAACTCTGGAGAGCTTGCCTATGGGAGAAGAGGGAGCCTTGGTACCCATCCTTGCCTGAGCGACCCCGATGGACAATCAAGCAATTCCTCTGGTCAGGGAGCTGTTGCTTGAGGGGCAGAGCATGTGGTATCATCTTAGTCCCTCTCTTCTCCCACAGCCCCTCCTTTTTTTATTAATTAAAATAAGCATGTAAATGCTTGTAGAGATAGGGGAGGGCTCAGTTTGATGGATAGTTTGAAGATCTGTGAGGAGTTGAGTCTGTTGTTGCTTTATAATTGTTGGATCACTAAGGCCAGTATGGAATCGGAGGTTGGGCATTTAAGGGTGTTTGTGAAAACCTAAATCCGTAGGGCCTCAAGGACTCAGCAGGATATTTGAAGGCTTCTGCTTTCTACATAGATACCTGAATTTCTAACCTACCTCAAAGCACAGAGGATAAAAATCTTTTTACTTAAACCACGTATCCCCTGTAGATTAACTCTAATGCAAACCAATATATTATGTCATTTAAAGTGTGCTTCAGGGTGCAATAATCATGCTTCTTTCAGTAGGAAGATTGAATAGGTTGCAAAAGTCTGAGGTAATAACTCTGTATAAAATTGCTGAGGACTTCTTAGGCCTGCAATATCTGCCCTTCTTAACCGTCAGTTCCATTTGTAACTGTAGATAAAATTAACTGAGGGGAAAAAAGAATTTAGCAAAACTTACTATTGTAGTTGTTTTTCATATATAATTAATGAAAACAAAAATTAAAGCTCTACAAAGGCAGGAAAAAAAAACCCTTCCAATATTTAATAATAGTTCAGATTATGTAGTCTTTTAAGGAAGTAAAATAAAACCAAAACAAAACCAGTAAGTCTCTAACCTGAGGAATAGGGCATCATTCACCATGATATTTTCTTTATGGATCTGTGTATTAAATTTAATAAATAATTGCTTGAATATAAAAAATAAAATTTAATTCCTATTAAGAATAGTTTTAATTAAATATAAGGATAGAGACTCACTTTACAAGAGTGTGGCAGCATGTTAGTGAAAATTCTGTGGTTAACACTGCAATTATGGATTGAATTTTTCATATATGATATATTCAGATCACAAGGAACTTTATTAAAATGTCAATTTGGACAAGAAAAGTGTTTTAAAGCACAGTTAAAATTTTTTGACTTCAAATTTCCAAAGTATGTAGTGCATATCTGCAGTTTAAAAACAAAGTTACTGAAAAAATACATGCCGTTTTATGGAGCACTTTATTACTTTTTAAAAGTTTTATTTTATTATTAGTATTCCAAATGAACCCAGACACATGCTTCAAAAATTAACAGAAGAAATAATTTGATATTAAATGGCAGCACAATGGATATGAATTATGTGTAGCATTTAGATTTCAGTAAAGCAGCATTCCATGTTAGATAATTGTTTAGTTGCAATTTTTTCCAACTAGGTCTAGAGTATACAGTAACTATTTATGCACTTTTTATTTCTGTACATTTTATTTAGCATGGCATATTTCTATTTCATCCTAAGAGTTTTATAAAAATTAAGCTTTACAGAGCCCTTTTCTGGAGGTCTTACCCCATTACACAGGAAGGTAAGCAAATACAGAGGAAGGTTAATTGAATTGCCCTGCTGCAGTATGTGAGTATTGGAGCTGGAGCTACAGTTCGGGAATGATCATTCCCAAGTCAGTACCTTAATCTAATATAGCACAGGAGTCTTTCCTCTTGTGTTATAAGCAGAAAAAAAGAAGGGCAGAAAACACAAAGCTAATAACAAAATCTTTACATTAATCTTGAAAGTATGGTTTTACATCCTGTTAAGACTGTGTTTTCCTGTTATTACTGTTTCCAGTAACAGCCTTCTTTCCTTCAGGCTATAGCAGGTAAGATAAGTGGAACCAACTGTGGCCAATAGGAACCCTGCTGTTCATTTTAGGGACCAGAGTTTTAGTTGATCTTACATCATGGTTATATTTTCTTATGTATTTGAATAAGTGGCAAGGCACACATTTTTGAGGGACTTTGAAAGCTCAGCCTGGCAATGAAGACCACTTTAAAACCATCAGTGTAATTAATGAACAAGATTGCCTTGTATTCATGGCAATGGCTTTCTGGTACTGTCTGTTTAAACAAAGTGTATATGGTCACTTTGGTGATAAAAGTAAATCCTTGACACTGTGAAAAGCTGTATAAGTGATCTATCACAGGTATGGGCGGTTGCCTGCTACCAAACTAGTCTGAGGATTTGTTGCAGCTTTAACTCCTGTTTGGTGTTCTTGTTTCACTTAAATGAAAATTGACAGTTGAGATCTGGTCACAAAGTATATTGCATTGATTCTCTGATTTTGGAAGAATTATTTAGTTGCAGCCTTTACTTTTTACTTGTATTTCTATGCATCACTTGGTTAGGTGATCTTGTTGGACTTACAGTAGAAATTGAGGTAGGCAGTGCTGAAATGAAGCTCATTTAATGCCAAACCCCTGGAAAGGAGAAAAGGGGACCACAGCAGGGAGGGTGGCTTTGATCCTTCCCAGAAAGGAATCATCATGGGATCTCTATAATAGCAGCAACAGCCATAGGTGCTGTGCTCTCTTTTATAGACCCTGTTTAAAGCAGCCTTTGGGCTTTCAGGGAGGGAAGGAACAGCTTGTTAGTGGTTGGAAAAGGGATGTGCTCAATATTCTGCTTTCTCCCTGTGTTCTTGGAGTATTGATGAGAAGCAAGGCTATGGATATATTGCAGCCTTTCCAGGAGTAATAATTTTGTATTTCTATGTTTCAACTGTCCATTATCCTATCCATTAAATATTTAGTACAAATATGTTTATGGGAAATTTAAGACTTTTATGTGGTAGTGAAACGGCAAAAGTTCCTCTTAGTTCAGGAGGTTTTTTTAACAATAAGCATTTTTTCTATCAGAGCAAATGTCCAACGCCTGTCCTACTTTTTTGTGACTTTTTTTAGGTTGGTGTACTTTGGTTTTAAACTGCACGTCAAAAAATGATTTACCACAGCATCTGTAAAATGTTCTGAGGACCCTGGCAAGTGCCTGATATTTTAGGTCCATGTCCAGATACTGGGTCCTATCCCCAAAATAGATTTGTAATAAATGGATGAAAACAACTAGCAGGTAAGCACAAGTAAAAAGAAGAAAAGAAAAAAAAAAGGAAAAAAAAGACAATTGTGTTTTTTATTCTTGAGAAGTGCCTTTTCAGTGGTTTTCTTTTCTGAAAGGTGTTGCTAGAGCTCCTGTTGTGGAGAAACTTGCTTACTTGGGACCGTAATTTTAATCAAAATTTATGTGCTTCTTTTTTCTTGTTGAAACTTTTGAAAATAGAACAAAAGTACTACAGCTTTGTTATGTCTCTAAAAACCTGGAAGATATAGCACAGTCCAAAGGGATTTGTATGGATATGAGAAAGTAGGATAACTTGTCTCCATGAGAAGTAGTATCCAGGGCTCCTTGACTTGCCACCTAAGGAAAACATCTTTTTATACAAACACAGTGACTGTATACTAGAGAATGTTTTTTGACACTGACAAGCTCAGGAGCTAATTTATTCTATGTCATCGTGTTGGTCTGTATCTGTAATTAACCTTTAGTCACAGTGTTTTTTGCAAGTTTGACCATTTTTGCAAAGCTTGAAATACTAGACCTATACAATTTTTTTTCTAGTTTTCATGCCTGTGTGCTAACAATAACTGTGGAATGTTCATTTTTAAGGATACAGAAATACAAACATGTATTGAGATGCTATGAAGCACACTGTGAAATAATAACTTTTAAAATCTGTTTATTTAAATGCCCCAGATTATTCCTAAAGGGTGCTGTGTTTAGTGGGCTGTGGTAGAGCTGGGCCACCACATGGGACCAAAGCCATGAGGGACTGGTAACCTCTGCTCTGTGTGGTCACCTCTGGTCTTGGCTGTGCTTCTGTGGGTTTCGAGAAGCTTAAAGATTGCTGTGACAATTCCTTACTATCCTGTGATATGAGTGGTGTTTGCCTGCACTGAAGGATGTGGGAAAGACAACCTGGTTGTTCCTTACAAACCCTTTCTGGAGTAAAGACAAGCACTGGCATTGATTGATCTGGGCACTGCAAGCTGAAGTTGTACCACAGCACCTGATTTTCATTTATCTCTCTAGCAGCTGCTGTACTTTTCTGGTTCAAAGTTGCCCAGAAGAATTTAGAGCCTCATGTGATTCTTTTTACTCTTAAGTTCAATGGGGCCTAGCCATTTTTCCATAACTCCAAGACTCACATTCGTGATTGAGGTAAACTTTTCCTTTGTCTGTGTTTTTGTCCCACAGTGATTCCACTGACCAGTGTAAAAGCCTTCAGAGTGAGGGAGAGAGCTGTACTGAGAAATATAGGGATCATTTGTGTCCTGGACTGTTTCCCCAAGAAAAAACAAAGTAATCTGTCCTGTACATACTGTACAACAGAGGAGACAGGATACAGTTGGTGGTACAACTATCTTTAATTTGTTGGTCAGCACTTCCCATAAATATGCTATAAAATTAGGGGAAGTGTGTTTGTTTCCTGTTCATGAGAAAAAGGTTGCTATTTTTGTCTGATCATTGACTAAAATTTTGCAGTTCTGTGAAGAAATACATTGTGGGGAAAAAAATATTAATGGAGAACTCCAAAACAAACCTGTCTGAATTTAAAGAATGGGCTTCATGCAGTAGCCAGGCATGCATAAACCATAAGTTCCTTCTACAAAAAAAGTTATATGCTGCTTTCAAGGTGAATATCTTTTTTTCAGAATAAAACATAAACAAGATAATTGACTCTGTTATGCTATTTGTGAAATAAGATTTGGAAGGTATGCTGCTGTTCAGTTAAAACATGGATTGGGAAAAGATGTAAATGTTGATGGGGGAAAATTTCATTCCGTTCTGAAAACCCCCAGCAGGTGAAGGCTGGGGCACTGATCTTGCTTGCAAACTAGTGATCTGTCTAGTCCTTGGACTCAGCCCTGCTTGCAAACTGCTGCAGGATGTCTGGGCAGTGGGGAGAGTCTGGGGCGAGGTGAAACCCAGGAGGCAGATGGTCCCTTGCTCCTTTTGCCCACTGCTATTGCAAACATGATCTTTACTAGCCAAACATTGCCGTGGCTTTGATTAGTTGACTGTGTCTCCTATAACCAAAGGGTGCTGGAGTTACTCTCCACTGTTTGGACAGCCTACTTTATCCTCACCCACCCCAGGCTACTATCAGTGGTGTCATAATCTCCTGGAACTGCCTTCAGGCACATCCGGAGTAGAGTGAATCCAACCTGCTGAGGGGGAAAGGCCTTGGAGAAGCTCGGCCAACAGAAAGGGTGGGGAGCAGGGAAACACCAACACATAAGCCTATGCCTGGCACTGTCTCAGTTGTTCTTGGTCTCAAGAGCTAGAAATTGGGAAATAGTACCTAAAGTTGAAGGGTTTGGGCATTTTATTCATTCCAGGGTCTGTTGGACTGTAGCAGTCACTCTGGTTCTTGAAAAAAAACTCCCTTGTGGCTGAGCCTGTCTGTAAAGGCTGCTTTGTTGGGAGTTGGCTGGGTGGTGTGTCTGTATGCAGAGGACAGGACTGTGTTCAGCAGTGATCTCACCCAAGGTGTGTTTACTAAGCAGGCTGGGCATGGCAGGTGGTTGGTGGTTCCACTCCAGCAGCAGATGGCAGGGCAGCCGCCTGACACCTTCAGTTCCAGCCCTGCCCCATCAGCTCAGACTTCCTGGCCTCCAAGCAGTGCATATGCAGCAACTGCCTCTCCTGCTGGGGTGGGTTGAAACCACAACACAGTGCTGTTTGCTTCTTTGCTGATATCTTGGTGCTCTGAACAGGGCCTGGCCCTGGTGGGCTTTTCTCTGAGGTGTGCAGGAGAAAACCCAGCAGTGCAGGAGAAAATCCTCTGAGCTGCAAGTACTTCCAGAAGAAGCGGAAAAGAAAAAACTCAATAGTTTTGAAATATCTTTTTACTGGATAGTATTCACCCCTGCCATTGCTTTGTGTCTTCAAGTCATCATATGTCTGGCAGCTCTTCCTCCATGTCAGGGCACAGGTTATGGGGCTTGACTTCCCTTTTACAGGCAGCAGAGCCAACCCAAAATGCTGTCTGCAGCTCTTTCATTTAAGAGCTGGAGTCTCGGGGATTTGAATAATAAATCTCAAGAAGAGTCCTATGTACTTGAATGGAAAACAGCTGGATAGCTTTTTTTTTCCCCTTCTCACATTATGATCCCATTGGCATGTGCTTTTTCTTGTTCTCTCTTTTTCCTCTATTTTTCTTTTTCCTGTTTTTTTCTTTTGCTACTTAAAGCAGTGCTACTTAACAAAATCCTTAAGCTAATGGTTGCAGAGTCTGTGCAGGTACACCGTCCTCCCCTGTGAGGTGAGGCATAAGCAGCAGTGTATCCTTATGCCTTCTCTTCTGTGGCTTTTTTTTCCCCCCTCATTCTCTGTTTTATCAATTTAATCTGTGCTGTAGAGTGTTTCCAAAGAGTTGTGATAATATATCTCTTGTTTTGATTGAAGGAAGAGATACATTTTCCTTCAGTTATGTGTCAAGAACCTATGCACAAGTATCTGCTCCATTTGGAGGCCTAGACACCAAAATGCAGTATTTCAGGGTGCCAAGGGAGTTGCTGATTATAATAATTATGCAGTCATTATTGTACCAGCTGCTCCAATATCCTGAATTCTTGCTTGAAGCCCATTTAGCATCAGGTTGCACTATCAATTCTTATCCAAGAATTTAGCTAGTTTTATTTTATTTTTTTTTTCTTTTCTTTTTTTTTTCTTTTTTTTTTTTTTTTTTGAAGCTATCACAAATTGAGCTGCTGTAGGCTGGTAGGTTTCTTCAGTGACTCTTCCATTGTTCCAGTTTTAGAAATGAGGACCTAAAGCAGAAAATTATAAATATTCACAATTTTTAGAGTTCAAATGCCTCGGTACCTTGGTACTTCAAGTACTGATACTTTACATGGGCTTTAAAAAAAGGTAAATAAATTTACCTGCCATTTGGTGCTGTAAGTATCTGAATACTTACCAACATAAGGTTTTCAGGTGTTCTTTTTCTAACATGTAGAATACAACAGTGTCAGAATCAAGCTTAACTGTAGAATACAGTTAATATCTGAACATCCATTTAGCATTATTGTTTTCTCAGTTTGGGATATAAATAAAACTATTTTTCTGTTACCACATCCTATAAAGTTGATCAAATTTAACTAAATTTACAGCTATTCAGTGTTCAAGAGTAAGAATTAAACTGAAACTTTGGAGTACTACTTTTTTAAATAATTAGACTATTAGTACAGGTAAACTATTACTTTTAATAACAGAACTAATTCTAGTAGCTAAAACTAAAAAGTGAAGAGAAAAGAGCTAAATGGTCTCTAAGGTTTGAAAAGCATCAGTGTTGATACTTTATGTTGGATTTTAACACAAGGGTTCTGTTTATTTTAGGTTTGTTACCATAGAAGTATAAACTGAAAGGTAGCAATGAGGACTTTGTGTAATATATTATATTAAATAAACTTGCCCTGTTAGCACTGCATACAAAGCTTTATTTACATTTCAGTAAACTGTTTTCTGCTGCATTTACAATTCTGCAATACAGATAAATTAAGGGATCTCATGACAGTATGATTTACTTTATAAACTGAAAAACAATATTTTTAAACCTATTTGCCTGAAGTGCTTGCATTAAATTTTCTGTTGGGCAGCATCAAATCTACCAGTCAGTCTTATCTTCCTGTTCCTATACTTAAAGGATGGGCAAATATTAAATATTGTGTTTAGAATTCATTGTTCTTGCAAACAGTATTGAATAACCCTTTAAAATATATTTACCCTTCAATAACAGATGTACTGCCACCAAATTAAATAAATAAAAGGATCTGGTAGAATCACACATAAGGCTTTGACTGATTTTTTAATGTTTTACAAACTTACTCTTCCAGATGTCAATGAATTTATGCTTCAGGTTTGATCAAGCTGAACAGGTGCAGTTGAGTGAAATGCCTTGGCCTGTAATATTGGTGGTGATAGATAAACTGTGAAGGAAACACTGAGCCTGAACTTCCAGTCTCAGGATAATTTGTAGGGCTGGTAAATCAGGAGGTGAGGGCAGGGAAGAAGTATTTCTGTTTACATAAAGGAGCAGATGTTGTCTGCACTCCAGGTACAAAGGCTGCAAAACGTCATAGTCCAGCCTTTTTGTACAATATTTTCATTAAGGTGCATCCTTCTGACATGATGCAGGTACAACTCCTTCTGTTAACACTGTTCCTTGAAGAAGAAGTGTCAAGTATGATTTCATTTCATATAAAGATAGAGATGGTAGAATTAATTTGAAATACCTCTTATGTTTTTCCACTAAAAGCTGTTTGACAAAACACAGGGTAGCCTGTTGTTTGTAAACTTCATCACTTTTGGTTGCTCAGCTTGATGCAGGTTTTACTCATAAGGAGTTTTCAGCCTGGCTGTTGGAAGAAGAAGGATGCTCCTCTTGCAAACATCTGACTCCCTGTCCAGGACGCCTTATGGCAAAGTGTCCTCTATGAGGGCACATGTCATCAAGCAATATGAGCTACCAGGTTCAACATAATTTGAAGTTACAAACTCTCTCTAGCTAAAACATATAGAGGATTTTAGTCATTTATTTGCAAAAGTTTTAAAGATGCATGTAAGTAATGCAGCTCTTTTATTTGCAGAAGCTCCCTCCTTTGCAGGCAGAGGTACATACCTGGCTACCATGAGGGCATTAAGCATTCATACATTTATTTTCAGAACACCTAGGAGCACAAGAGAAACCTCATCTCTTCTCTGCTCAGTTGAATTTGATGTGATCCATACTTAAGTTTTTGTGTTCTTCTGGCTGGACAAGTGTCTTGGTTACAGCTTGGTTTTGTGCATTTGTGGTGTGATGCCATTGGTTCCAATGTCCTGTGAGCTGTATCTGTTCAGTCTGTTTCCAAAAAACTTCCTCCAGTGTTGAGGTTTGGTTTAAGGCTTGTTGAACACAGCAGGTGGTGGGACTAGTTCACAATGAAACTAAGTACTGGTATTTGGAAAAAAACTAGTAGTTTAAAATAATTGGGCAGTGGGAGCTACTACTTGTGGTCTTGAGCAGATCACTGTGAAAATGTTAGCCTTTATCTGGTTAACAATTTGCTTACATTTTTTAATTTTCTTTTTTTTTTTTTTCTTTTGTTCTTTTCCTTGAGCAGTTGAGTGGGGCAATAAACTAAACTATTTTCCTCAGCTCTGTATTCTAAGTAATACTCAAATTCTGATCCCATGGAGTTTATTTTCCAGAATGAGCCTCCTATTATGTTTCAATGGAACAAAAATTTGCAATTGAGAAATAAAAATAAACAAGTTTACAAGAAAACTTAGAAATTCCTGAAATATGTTCTAATAGTTTCTTTCCTTTATCTGAAAGCATTTTAGAAATACATTATTTCTTTTGATTACTGTAACAAAGTTGTAATACTATGACATGGTTTTAAATGAAATATTTTCTAGTTTTTATAAAGGCTCTTCTCTAATTAAAAATGGTAAAAAAACAGACCAAAAGAAAGAACCAATCAGCAAATAAGGAGTAAGAAATGATGTGCAATTGAGAAAAAGCCTACGTTTTAGCATCTGAGCTGGACACAATGACTTAGCTTAGAAATTGCAAGGTATTTGACAGCAACTGCTGCTGATTTGAAGTTTCATTAGAAAATAGTAATATTTTGTGATTTCTGGCAAAGGGGATCTGAAATGATTTGTGTAATGTGTCTGTAGCACTGCAAGCTGTAATTCGAATATAAATTGTTACTACGAGACCTCTCTGTGCTTTCTCTGTCAGTAGAAAACCAAACTGAAAGCAGAATGCTTTATGCATTTATCAGATAATGCTTACAAAATGTTGTGAATCTGACAAACATGAAAGAGTAGAATACTTTGGAAGACAAATTAGCTTTCTGTTATTGAACCTGTCTGTCTTAAGACTGACCATGAACTCCTAGCAGGGCACGGAGCTGCCTGTGGTCTGGGTTGTCTCCTAAAGCCCTGTGAAGTATCTCACTTGCCCAATGGAGGTACCTATGACTAAGAAACAGAAATGGCTCTTACATGGTCATCTTATTTAACACACCTAGATATGGGTGTTATAGGTCTGTTAAATAAGATGGACAGCTATAATCTCAAGGTGGACCTTGTACTAGGAGCGTGACATTTTTCATTATAAGGCAATGTTACCCTACTTTTTCTTAAAACACAATTCACAAGATCACGTTTGCTGTCAGTGTTTCTGAGTGTGAATCTCCCACTTTGGTGACCATCCCCTTTAGGTACTTTAGTTTGACATATACATATATAAAGTTTCTTTTCTTTTTCTGCTTAGCTTATGATTTTATCTTTTCAGGAGAATTAAAAGGAAAAAACCCCGTAACATTTTGTTACTTTATTTAGTCTCTTTGTTATTGGTGTTAAACATATGTATTCACATTAAATTTTTTTTCTTGCACTGTGAGGCTTTGGAATATGTATCCATTTATGCAAATTGGGCATATTTCTCTGCATGTGTGTTACATTTTTGTCAAAATAAATTCTCCCATCATTTTGCTAATTTCTGCTGCTCTGATCTTCTATCTGAAGCAGTTTTACAGTCGTGTCTAATAGAGACAAGCTTCAGCTTGTCTTTGTATTTTATCATGTTCTTATATGGTTTAAAATTATATTGTCTGTTCTGTAGTCCTCTTCTATAACATTCAAGATAATTTCAAATTAATTTCCTCCAGGGCTCTTACTAATGCTGCTTTTCCCCTTCTCCCTGTAAACTAACTTATTATGGAGGCCCTCAAGTGAGAAAGGCCTTGTAGTCTTAGAAAAGAAAAACAGGAAAAGAGAGGTTAGTCCTGTGTAGGGAGGAAGAAAAAGTCACTAGGGAGCTGTGATGCATGGGCACAGAGACCACGTTTTTTGCCATTGCTGTAGTTTCTTTCATATCTAAGTCACAATTACTTTAAAGACTTTATCATTAAGAAATGGCCAGGTTTTATAGCATTGCCTTTTGCTGTTGCACAAGAATATAGAAGTATTTAATTTCATTGATACCACACATGTTGATATTTGCATTATGATGTGAACAGCAGAATATATAGTTGAAAAAATAAGTGTACATTAAAACTGAACATAATTCAAATTCTTTAGAGGATTCTATTATTCAAAATATAGGTTTTATCTTTCAATATATGTCTGGTTTCCTAAGAAACCTTCTACTTATCTAGAGGCTTTGTGAATCACCCCTGTCAGCATTAGGCTAGACAGTTCACCTAGATATTTTTATTTCTTATTGTTCATAAAAAGTCACCTTCCCATTTCTCCTCAACTGATCATGTGAAACACTTTTCAGGAGGATTTTGCATGTGGGTGCAATCATGCACAAAGTGCTGAGAGGGGCTGTGGGTGGCTGCGCTGCTGGCATCCTGCTTCCCAGTGCCCTTGAGACCATGGGACTGCTGCCATTCCTGCAGTTACGGATGGGATGCATCAGAGTTAAGTGGCAAATGATCATACGTTTTAATAGAATTTGGCTGCCAGAATTCCTTAGGCCACTTCTAAAATTTTAAGCTGTGATTGACTGTTTCTTGGGAAAGAGATTTTCTCTAAATGCTCATTTTTTATTGGGCAAAGGAAAGTGGGTTTTCATTATGCTTGTTTTTGAAGCTGAAGGAATCAGACTTGACTGGAAGCAAATTTTTTTCCATAAAATACATAATCATGTAATTCTGAAAGATGATGCTATATTTTATATACCAGTCTGTTCAAAACTGTTTCTGTTGAACTGTTTCTGTTGACATATCTGGTCAGTTCATAGTGCCTTTTTTTTTTTTTTTTTTTTTTTTTTTTTTTTTTTTTTTTGTTTTAATGATATCAAGTGCACTGGTTCATTATTTTCATATCTCATACTTGATGTAATATTAGGCTCAAGCATTTAGCCTAAATATTTGATTTGATATGATAACATACACTCCAGACTTTTTCTTTTTTTTTTAATTTACATTGTAGGAAATTGCATGTTAGTTGGAAGAAAGCTCCTCTTCATTGCTATGACCTGTGTAAACAGGTCAAGCTGTCATGTAGGCCTTGGTGTCTGGGCCCTAGTCTGACCTTGCAACACCAACAGACTCAATCAGCCATAATCCAAGGCTGCAGGTGGGATGAAGAGGGACTGCAGGGTAAGGTGTGTATCAGTCATGTGGGCTGGTGGGGAGCAGAGTCCCTTCTCTTCATCCTTTCTAAGAAGTCTGCTGGTGATTCAATATAATGAATAGGTGAATAGGTAAATAGTAAAACTGTATAATGACAATTCTTTTCTTAATAAATCAAACCTTTCCAGTATGAAAGAAGTCAAATTTCAAAATTGCTACTGGAAAAAAAACATATCAAATATGATATTCACCTGAAGCAGAACAATTAGAGATAAGTATTTTCTGGCTTTTTGTACAATTTTTTTGGAAGTTGGGTTTTTTGTGTGTGTGTGTTTTATTTGTTTATTTCATTTATTTATTTATACATTTCATAAATAATTTATATTATAAAAGTGGTGAAACAGGGAAAGAACAAAGTGGTTTGGTTCTGCTTTTGATAGTGCACTAAAATATTATCCTGGTGATGAAAGTGGTCATGTTATATGTGGTAAACTCAGATTCAACTCACTATTTTTGCCTAAGCACACTTGAACATGCACCTTCCTCTCTGAAGAAAGTGCTCTAATAACCAGACTAGAAATAACTCAGAAATAAGGTTTGTTGTGCTGCTCTGTATACAAAATTAAACACTCAGGGGAGCAGGGATTGGAACCAGATGTCTCATTTCCCAAGAGACTAATCTTGCCACCAGGCTAGAGAGTTGCATTTTCTCATAATTCTTCCCTTCCTCCATTTACATACAGTTTATACACAGGAGACAGTTCCAATTATCCTGGAGTATTAGATATTTTCAAACTGGCATATAATTTTCCAAAGGGTATAATTGGACCATGTCTAATTCAAGAGGGAATGATTAGCCAAAAGATGCTTGAGTAGGTCAAGCACCAAGACCTGCATGGTTCTTCATAGAGCCAAAATGTTACTCTTTTAACTTGTTTTATCTGTAAAATTTTTGTGCCCTTATGTTTGCCTCAAGGAACCAAGAGATCTTCAGTTACAGTTTGAGCTGAAATGAAGATAAGGGACTGAGCTGCATTAGGACAAGTGTTGCCTGCATGTGCAGGGAGGTGATCATTCCCCTCCCTTCTGCACTGGTGAGGACACACCAGCAGTGCTCGACTCAGTTCTGGGCTTCCCACTATGAGAAATGTGGACATGGTGAAGCAAGTCCAGCACAAGGCCTCAAATGGGATTAGGGACTTGGAGCATCTTCTCTCTGAGGAGAGGCTGAGAAAGCTGGGACTTCAGCCTGGAGAGGAAAAGGCTCAGGGGAGCTCATCAGTGTGAAGGAATACCTGAAGGGAGGGACTGAAGAGGAGGAAGACAGACTTTTTCATGGTGCCCTGTGACAGACCGAGAGACAATGAGCACAAGCTAAACCACAGGACTTCCTGTCTGAACATCAAGAAATATCTTAATACTGTGAGGGTGAGAAAACACTGGTGCAGGTTGCCCAGAGAAGCTGTAGAGCTTCATTCTCGGAGGTATTTGAGACCTTACTGGAAATGAACTTGGACGATCTACCTTAGGTGACCTTTCTTGAGCAGCTGTGTTGGATTAGACAGTCCCTGGAAGCATCTTCTGACTTATTTTTTTTCCTCTGAAAAGGTGTAGTTCTCTTATTTTTCTACTCACAAATACTTGTTGATGATATAAACATCACATACCTAAGTTTATTATTCTGTCATATTAAATATGGACCATAAATTTAAAAAAAAAGACATATCCCAAACCAAATCCATTAAAAAAAAATGAAAACAAAAATGAAGTCTTCCCTTAAATTTGTAAGTGAAAGAAGCCAATCAAGCCAATATTATTAGCATGATTTCATAAAGCACAAAAAACCTTTGGTATTTAGATAAACCCTGAGGAGCTGGTTTTGATATCGGGGATTTTGACGCAAGAATCTTTCCTTTGAATCCGAAAAGCATATATGAGTGATTTTTTTTTTAAACATCATTGTGCTTGTTTAGACAAAATAATTATTGGAAAAAAAGGAAGGTCTTTGTGCAAAAAGGTGGAAAAATGTGAAAGCAGCAGGTTCTGTTCAGTATTAACCTGATTACTTTTGATTTCCCAGATTACTGGGAGAGTGAGGAGCAGCATGTGCAGATCTCCCAGCACATAGTCACTGGGAATTTCGATACACAATTTGAAGAGGAAAAGCTGTAGTATAAGTGTATTCCTGAATACACTTATTTCCATGATGTTTGGATGACATTAAAGCTGCAATTGTAAACAAGTTTTCAACAGAGAAAAATGTAAATTTGTTTTCATTAATGTATTCAAGGAAATAGAAGATTTCAATAGATTCTCTTAAAAAACAGCAGAGCAAGTTGTGAGTCAGGAAGATCATCTTCCAAATTATTTTTATTTACCAAGTCTCCTCCTCCCATTTTATTAAACTAAATCCTTTGCAGTATATATCCATCATAGTTTATAGCTTGAAGAGGGTTGGTTAATATTTGATTAGGGTGAACAGTGGCAGCAAGTTTATTGATTCAGTCTTTTACTACTAAATGATTGGCAAGTTCTGTCAGTTCAGAAATTTTTATGACATTTAGTATCAATTGTGAAAAGAAAAAGCTAAATTCTCACTTATATTTCTTTCTTCCAATGCATAAATATACTTATGACTCTTTTTTTTTACCTCCTTTCAATGAATCTGTTCCTTTATTTATCTTGACTGGTGAAAAACATTTGTGTCATTTTAATAGCTACCAACAAGCAGGCTGGCACAGCGTAGTTGCTGCTTACTTATATTTGGTGCTTTCATTTCAGTTCTTTTTGTGATTTTTTTCTCTTAACTTTATTAATGATAAACCTTAGAAAAAGTTGATTTTTTTTTTTAAGATGAACTGTGTAAGGAGAAAAAATGCATTATTTATTTTGTTATAAGAAGTTTAGAAACAGGCAGGAGATGTGCATGCCTGTTTTGGGAAGAAATGGAGCACAGATGTTAAACTGTAGAAAATCAGAAATTTCATCAATTATCTTTGGACTACTACTTAGGCTACATAGGATCTAGGTATTGAGGGACTCCTAGGCTTATAAGTACCCAAGTAAAGCAAGTTTGATTGGCAAAATTATTTTTCCCCCCCAATTTTATTTTAATATAACTTTATAAAACTAACAGATTTTAAAAATGGAACATTCTTGACCTGGAATCTGGGAGATAATTAATTTATATTGCTTCAATACCTACTATAATTTTACTTTGTAGCAATAGAAGACAGTCAGCAACAGCTGACCAAACTGCATATCCAAAGAGGAGAGATTTCCTATACTTATATTATCTGTTAGCTGCAAATTATATTAAAATGAACAAAATCAGGAAAATAGCAACATTTGAATTGCTGAAGTTTCTCTTTGTAGATTAAGGGAATTGAAAGTGATGGCCTTGCTTCACATGAGTTTGATGAGTCATTTCAGATAATTTCATTTCAGTGGTTAAAAATAGTTTAAGACAGCTCATTGTTTTCCTTGAGAAGCTTTTTTCCCCCCTTTTGTTGTTGATTTTCCTGCCTTCATGCTCTTTTGAGAGATGTTTAATTATTTCCACTGAAATAATGTGGCGAAATGTTCCAGTTCAGCTTTGCTGAAAGATACAGACGAAAAAGTGAAAATTAGTATCAGCCTTGCCTTATTTAAGACACATCCTTCTCTGACCACAAAAGTTTCATATAGTTCAACAATATTTGATGATGGTTTCTTGAGATTCAATTCAACTTCCTACAACTGCATTTTCCATAAGAGAATGCAGCTTGATCTTAAAATTAATTTTAAACAGCAGCTGCTTTTGAACTTAATTTTCAGTTAGTTTAACAAATGGAAAAGAAAAAAAAAAGTCACCTGGAATATCAAGGAATATTTATTATTTCAATGAAAGAATTCAGATTATTTAAATATTTCTGAAGGGTGTTATTTCTGTTCTAATTGTTGGGTTTTTTTTTTTTTTTCAACCTATAGAATGTTACCACAGTTGAAACAGGAATAGTAACAATCTATTCTGCAACCATTAGTAATTTTACAATGAAAACTTGGCCAATTTCCTTTTTTTTTTTTTTTTTTTTTTTATTTTTTGTTATTTTTTTTTATTTTCCTGGTAAGCTGCTTTTAACAGATTTCTTCAGTGCATTTAATTTTGCCTTAGCAATTGGTAATACCTTAATTCTTCTTTGAGTTGTTCACGTGCATGTTTTATTGTCACTAAGGAGAAGAAGCTGTGCTACAAGTATCCATTTTTAGTAAATCTTGGTTTTCATGTATCCTGAAAAATACAGAAAATCAGTGTCTGCAACTCTTTGATCTTGCCAAGGGAAGGATTCATGGAGTTCCTTAACAGCTTCTTTTCCCAAATGTTCCGTTTCAAACCACTGCTGCTGTTTATCCCTCAACAGGGCTGCTTGGAACTTGTGTGAGGTGATACTGGAAGTGATCATTGCATGGATGGGGTTCATTGCTTATCTGAAAACAGCAAAGCCAAATCCTTGCCTTTTCTGGAACAGGGGGCTTGTGGAGTTTCTGCACAATGCTAGGTGCAGCCTGACCCCTGAAATGCTTGACCTTAATTCTTCTCCCTGAAGTTACATTACTCCCTCCTCCAGCATTGTCAATGAGCATAGAGATAATTTTTTAAGTAACTAATTTCATTAGTTTTAGTAGGATAACTTAAATATGTAAAGCTAGACAAAGTTGAATACTTTATTGAATCAGGGACTAGATTTTTCATAATCTTCTCTTTATTTTTAATCTCAGTGAGTGGGTCAGTCTCAGAAACCAGATGTCTTACTTTCAGAGCTCTGCACTTTCTCAATTGTGACCAGCCCATTTTTTTTTTTTAAACAATATTTATTTTCTCCCAGTCCAGAAAAAAAAAATGAGAGTCTTGCTTTGTTAACAGCTCTTTTAAAGAAGGCATAAGTAATAAACCTACTGAATTAACAATAGCTATATCTCAGCAGCTCAGATTTGGAAGTTGAAAAGTAATTTTTAAATTTGTGTGGAGATAAGGACAACTATTTTGGGCTGTCTTTTATAGGTATCTCTGGCATAGTAAGGCTAAGTTACAATAAATAAACAGGGTATTCAACATTGACCTTTATTTTGTGCATGCCAGGCCTTCTGGAATTAGTGGAAAATTACATCAGGCTGAGTTAAGTGTTGTGTAAAGTAGTGAAGAAACGCTTCTTGAACTGGGAGAGTGAAAGATTCTTAGTGTCCATGTTTCCTTGACCTAAGAGATGTCTAAATTGCAATTACAGTTAAATGTCCTAGAAATGGCATTATTTCCAATTATATAGAAGTTTTGGGTTTTTTTCATAGTTTTCTAGAAATTCTTAGAAGCTTTTATATTAGCTTGTTAGCATTTTGAGGAGACACAAGTGTATTCTGGTGTAAAGTATGTTTTTCCTTCACTTGTTGTAACGTGCAGCCTATACAATGTTACCATTCAGAATCCAATGAGTCATTTGAAAATCTTCTTCATATTTTCAGTTTTCTATTTCAACAAGGTTTGTTAGAAGTTCTTAAAAGTGAAGGAATGCCTGACTTTTACATTAGATTCTATTAAGGCTGCTACAGTAAGTTGGCCAGTATTGCATAGGCACAATATTCATATTTAGAAAAGGAAAAATTCACTTCCTTTAATATAAGAAAAGGTGATTAATCTAAAGCGTTACAGTAGCCACTGGTCCACTTCTAGTCATTATCAATGTTATTGGGAGGTCAAAAACTCTGACTGTATCTGCAACAGGATGTAAATTATGGAGACCATCGTAAAAATAAAAAGAGTAATTAATTTTAATCAAAGATAGGTGCTTAAAACCAATTTCAAGAGATGAATACTTTTGAAATCAAAAACTATATCATCAAGAATTATAATTTTATTACATTTAATTTTTTGCCTCTTTAGTTCTTAAGCAAGTGGCAAAACCCTGGCTGGTAATGTGTTAAATTGACTGAGCAAGATGGAAAAGAAAGAACAATGAAATCAATATCTACTAGGACTAATTGCAGGGTATTTTCTGAATTCAATATTTTTAAGCAATTCAGGTGAAGTTATACTGTTTTTTTATATTGTATTAGTTTCTTAACTGAGATACTATGTTGTACCAGATCTTAATAAAAACAAATTTATGATCGTAATAAACTTAACCAAATCTATAATCTTCTAATTCTAAACTTTACAAAATTAATATTCCAAAAACTTATATTGAGTAGCCATTATTTATGTTAAGTTCCATTAATGCTTTTGAGTATTAATACTGTTTCTGTTGTCTGACCAATTCATAATACCTCTAGGTATTTTTTGTTTATGAATTAATCTTGCTAAATATTTCTAGCATAGCTTTCTTTCAGTCTTCTGGAAGTGTTGCTGAATTCCAAGTAGCAGTTCAAGGGATAGAGCACTTCTTAGCCATATCTTATAATTTATTTTTTTTTTAAATAGCAATTTGAATTTGCGGATGAAAAGTGGATGAATTTGAATTTGCGGATGAAAAGTGGATGAATTTGAATTTGCGGATGAAAAGTGGATGAAATGCCAAGCTGCTGCTTGGCATTCTACTTACATATTATCATAGTAGCAAATACATATTAAATAATTTTTGCCTAGCTTTGAACTGCATATTGGTAACTTATGCCATTTGTCTATTACTGTTTAAGTACTAATATTTTGTTAAAATTGTTTTACGTTTCTTCTGCATCATGTAGAATCCTGGGTCATGACAGTCTTGACAGTCACAGATTTTTCAGTATGTATTTAAAATATGTATATACTTCCTGGAGAAGTAGCCCATCACGGAAAGATTTTTTTCATTTATAAATAAACTATTTGATTACATTTGATACTTTTCAGTAGAACTAGTTTTACTCTTAAAATAAGACAGAACAATGCTCTTTCACATGTCCATGAAGGCAAGCTGGTAATATTTGTTTTATCATTTTAATGTATTCTTTTTATAGCATTTCACAGATTTTTAGGAACAAATCATAACAGATATTTTCCCCAGTATATTTCATTAACTCATAAATACACCAATTGATTGTTATCTTTTTCCTCCTTAACTAGTTGAAGTTAAGTCTAAATTTTGTGGAAGAATGGAAAAATCTATCTTTCGTGCAGCATGGATTCTTGCATGACAATTCTGATAAAAAGGGACTTGTTTTTATACATATAACCAGATAGTCACATACCTTTTTAAAAGTGTGTTCTGAGAAATAAGCCTGTTGTGCAATGTAACCTTTCATGTGCTATTTCTGTGAAGCACTTCCGAGTTTTCTTGAGCCTAAAATATTAAATTCCATGTTCTGGCCTTTATCTATCTTTCCAGGATTTTTGATGTTTGAGTATCAATGTATCTTTCCATGCATTTCTTCATTTTCCTTCTTCAGATTTGAACATAGTTTTTTTCTATATCTCTAATTCATGCCATTCCTTCATGCTATTCCATGCCCTCTCATTTCAGTATGGATTTCTGCCAGCTTCTTTTCAGTAGATTTGTTTCAAGGAACTGTGAATAATCAATAAATGAAATTAAATTGCTTTTATAAAACTCTTTTCCATTTCTGAGTGCCTGTCCTCAATTCACATGATGTTCTAAACCAGATACTCTTGCTACATATTAACTATACAGTTCTTATTTGTATTTGGAATTCTAATAACTTTGTCATTGTCCCTTTTGTTGCCTTTTGGAAGTTTTGCTGACAGGGTATGTTCAGGTACTGAATCTTTAAAACCTATGTTAAAGTCCATTGCAAGGTAGACTTAAAATAATTTTGGCAGATTTAGTCAGTTTTTTCCTTGAATTTCTGCCCCCTAATAAAGCATAATTTAGAATAAGTGCCCTTTTCTGCTTCAGTTGGTTTTTGTCAGAGATACTGCAGGTCAAGGCTGAAGTACGTAAAAGCTTGCTCAGCACATCACCACCATTTGTCTTATCACATTAAACTTGTCTTAATATATTTCTTGAGAACATTTAAAGTGAAAAAGAAACATTAGGCTAAACTCTTTGTGTAGAAAAGTACAGTCACAAATCATCATCATTTTTTGCTATCATATATATCCCCAGAACCATGAAAAACAGCATATTCATTGACCTTTTCTTGGTTCCTATGCTTTCCCATTTTTGGACTGGATCCTTAAACTATAATATTAAACTTGGTAGCTCATTTTGGTCCTTACATAGCCTGGTAATGACTGCACTGTTTCACATTGCTCATCTTATTCTGGACTTAAGTATAAAATAAAGATACCTTCTTAGAACATGACATAAAAAACTTAACATTAATTAAGAAATCTGCTTTGGAATGCAGTAGTCTTACTTGGATGCCACTGGCTTGGGTAAATGTGAAATGATTAGTCTGTATTGGCAATTAGTTTAGTTTTGCAGCTTTATTATTCATTACACTTCCATGTAATGAACCGGTTAAGCATGGCTTTTGTTATCTGAACTCACAAAGAAAGCAGATCAATCTTTTTATTTGTTGGTGACTAATCGTCATGCTTTCATACTGTTATACTGTAGTTACTATTTTCTAATGATGTAAAGTATGATTATAGGTACCAGAAAATGCTGAAGCCAGCTGCAGTTGTAAATGTTGAAGTCATCAAAGTCTTGGTAACATTCATATAACAGAGGCAAGTATTTAGTAATTTACAAAGAGAGAAAATAAAGAGCTGAGGGCTAGATGGCATTTTCCAGATCCACTCTGTAAGAGACGTTGATTCCCACTCCCACATATGAGCTGATTACTAAAGGAGGAAGTGTTATAAACAGTGTGACAGAGTAAATTGCATCACTTGTCTTCCCAGTTAAAATACACAGGAAGGAAGTGACACCTGTGCAGAGGACACGCTCCTCTGTTTTATCTCAGGTGGCAGCATCTAGTCAAGGGGTTTATTCTTGCATGTATTTAGCTTCTGAGCCCTGCTTTTTTTCAGCCCACCTCACTTACCCCTCTCACTCAGATGGGCTAGAGTCCTTGACTTTTCATGCCATTCTGTCTTCTGTTTGAAGTGTACATTTGGGATTTTTTTGGTGAAAGGGATTAGATTTTTTTCTCCCTTGTAAATTCCATAAGCTTTGCCCATGTGATTCAGAAATTCCAGCATGCCTAAAGTAAAATACTATTTGATTTTCTTCTGTGATATAAGCAACTAAAGACTTTTGTTACCTCTAGGTCCCAAATTATCCTTTTGTTACACCAAATAGGTGTATTTATACAACTAATAGAAATTAAATATGGATTTTCTCCACAATGAAATCTACTCGGTAACAGATATATTTGTCTGACAAAGGTCCTGCAACATCAGAAGAATGATCTAAATGTATAACTGTAGATGCTCATTATGAGAATATTACTCAAGAAAAGTAGTGTTAAATGGCTTTCTGGTAGTAAATTTTATGTTCTGGATATATTTTTCTCTTACCACTAAATGAGTTATTTGGAACTGTGGCTGGCAACCTTAACCGTTCATTAACAAAACTTTTAACTGTTTGTTTCCTTCCTGATTTTGCTTTTAATTTGAAGGAAAAATATTAATATTAGTAGATAAGTTGGCCACTGTCATTGTTATTTTAACTTGCCTTATCTTAGAACAGGTAACTTGTGCCTAAGTAACTCTTCTCATTTATTTGTAATAAAAGGGCTTTGTGGTCATTCATGTAAGTATAAGGAATATGTTATGACAAAGTAGGTCAGAACAAAACCCACAGATGTGGACTGTATTTTGAATGTGCATTGGTTATCCTAACATGATGCCATGAAGAAGCTGGACCCAGTGTGTGCCATGCGATTGACCCTTTTCCTTTCTCCCATCCACAATCAAGCCCTTGTCTCTTTAAGGAAGACACTGATACTTTAGAAGAGCTTTTATAAAGCTAATGTGAAGAACTTGTTATTTGGTTACAAAAAAAGCAACAGAAAAGGAAGGATATGTTAAGAAAACTACCACAGATTAAGTAATTGTCATCTTTTAATAAAATAATTCTGTAACTTGGGCTTGGTTCCTTCCTCTGCCTGAAAAGTATTTCCTCCCTGGGACAGTGCAGTGATTGCAAGGCTATAGGATATTTAGATGTTTTGAAAGGCTGATTACAGATGGCAGTCCTCTTAATTTCTCTAGGTCATACTGTTTCCTTTTTATACACTTTTTTCAAAGGTTGGAGGGGGAAAAAAAGAGGTTTTCTGGGTATACAATGGGAGGAGCAGTTCCAGGCACGTTTGGGCAGGTGTTTCTTGTCTCCTGTGATGGTGAACGGACACTAGATGTTCAAGCAAAGCCAATTTTTATCCCTCTTTCCTGGTGTCAGCACAGGTGTTACAGCAGAGGTGTTCAGGGGCTTGGCAGGCAGGCAGCCCCTCTCTGGTTCCTTCCACCATATGGCCACACTGCATTCACCCCCCTCCCACATTTTTTTGGAATTATATTTTCCCTTTCAGAGAGTTTCTTAGTTATAATTCTAGCTTGGGTTCATATTTTTGGTTCCTGACAAGCCCTAGTATTGACAGGACTGGCAGCATGCCTGTTCCCTACCCAGTGGGCACACCTGCAGGTGATCTCTGTGTTTGGGGATGAGCCCTGCCCCTGCCTGGAGAAAGCCAGTGCTTTTCAGGTCACAGGAGTCAAACATGGAGTCTACTTTAAAGGTGTTGAACAGCAGGACTTCATTCCAAAGTTTATGTTTTTTAAAGATATTAACTGGATGTCTCAATCTTAAATGCCACTCATTGCAGGGCTGTGATTTGGCAATAAACAACCCCATGAGTGAAACACTGCAGCTCCCTCGTGCTCTGGTGAGGTAGGGACACTGCAAGGTCACTAAATATTGTGAGGTTTGGAGCACCTAAGAGTCCAGTGTTACTTATGAAAGGGATTTGCTGAAAACCGCATAGATTAATTCATCTCGCCTTCAAAGTTGAGAAAATTAGTCCTTGATGGGCATGTACTCTGAATTGTTATTGTTATTATTAGTAGTAATAGTGGTATTGTTATTATATTTAAAGTAGATTATTACACAATCTCAGTTCAGATCTGCAGTTTCAGAAGTGTTGTGGCACTGTCACTGCAATAGATGATGCCTAGGAAAAAATGGCCCAAATTATTCAAGTCAAATGATTGTCAGAAACTTAGGGAGAAGGGATAGAGGAAAAAACGAAAAAAAAAAATGCTACTTAGACTACAATAATATGAATTTGGACTGCGGTGTGTGGATACATTCCTTTAGACAGCTAAGACAGACACAACTTTTAATTCTGAGATACCACAGCCAAAAATAGAATCAGTTACATTTTCTTCTCCCAGAAAATGGGAAATCCATATTTTTTCCATTCTGGTCAAATTGTTTCCTTTTACTTACTTCAAGCTGTATTTTTAATGTACAAATTACGCCAGAATTAATAGAGTATTTATGTATAATGCCAGAATTAATTATGTCATCATTAAGAATTATCAACTCTAAGAGATGTGTGTGATAATCCATGCTGGATTTAAATGCATGCATCTGGACCATTCTGTAAGGGTGAATATGAAATCAGTTGCAGATATGATAATGCATCTAAGCATTTTTGGCTGTTATGATGCTGTACAGACGTGTGAAAATGAAGTTAGGTCAGAAGTATTATTTTGTTAGTAGAAACTGTGAGTTTAAGTCTGAATGTAGACACATTTATCATTTGCGGTTTCTTACCCTGTGCTCGTTGCATGTGAAGAGGCTGGGCTTGATGTAGGGTTTCACCTACACTGTTTGTTAGCATTCTACTCATCAAGGGACTTAATTCAGAAAATGTTAGTTCTTAGATGCGTTTCCAAAGCGAGCATTCTTTGTTTTTCTTTGAGAGTACAAATTGATCAGGAGGCTGTACATAGTGCTTGTTTGCATTTTCCATTAAAAGACAGAAATTTAAACCACCCATAGAAAAAAATAAGTATTAAAAGACTCTGCAGCTCTTATTTAGAGTCTTAGCAGCTACTGTAGTCATCTTTTTGCCTCCCTTGTTAGTTTTTCCTTCTCAGATGTGTGATGTTTTGTTTTGCAGGAAGAGGGCTAATGGCTATTTCATTTCACCATAAGACCATGCAATACTATCTTATCCCTTTTGAACTGGTTTCCACATTATTGTGTCCAAACAACTTTTTCACTTTGAATAGTTGTGGGGTTTTTTTTGTGGTTTTTTTTTTTTTTTTTTTTTTTTTTTTTGTTTTGGTTTTGTTTTGTTTATTTGTTTTGGTCCCTCCTGCCCCTTCTCCTCTCTACTGTCCCCCCTCCTCCAAAAAAAGCCCAACCCACCATCAGATCAAGTGATGCCCAAGCTCATGCCTGGCTCTGCTTTTCTATTGCTTTAGCAGTGATGCTGAGGCTCATGCTTCAGGGGGAGGAGATGGGGAGCATGTATACCCACTGTTAAACTTATGGCAGGTATGACCGTCTTTCATGCTGGCCACCAAGGAGACTGGAGATTGTCAACATTGGAACATTTTTCCTACAAATCCATGCAAAAAATGCATAGTTCTGGTTAGAAAGACTTGAAGTCCCTTATAGTTCTGTCTTGGAGTGCTGTAGAAAGGTGTGGTGCAACACTAAAAGGGGTTGGTTTACCTTCTGTTTCCCTTCTGTGATTACACTCAGTGTCTTAGCACATCAATATAGCAGAATTTCATTTGCAGGATGGGGCATATGTATGAGTAAGAATTAGACTATTGTGTGATGCACTCTGTAAAACATATGATGTAATTTCAGTCTTACTATGCATCAACTTCATAATTTGCAAAAGTTCAAAAGTTTTTTTTTTTCCTAGATGCATTTCTGAAAGAGGCTTTTGATTCAGCTTTATGTATCTCCAAATTTCACTAAGTTATGTAATTTATTCAGATGATATTTAGTTCTGCCTAGTTTCTGTCATTTTCATACAAGTTACCTTTATCTTCATTTTTTAAATTAAATAATAAGGAAAATAAAATCTCTGAACAAGATGATTTCCAATTTTGATTTGGTACTTCTGCTTCAAATTCTTAGTTAAGACTCTGTTTTTTGTTTTAGTGTGTTGCCTTTTTTCTTTACCAAAAAAAATGGCTTACCTCACTGCAATTTGCTAGCACACCTCTACGGACGGTGTAACTGTGAGCTATTTGAAAGAAAATTTGTGAGAAGTGGTACCATGTGCTGAATTATGACCAGCGAGCTCTGTCCTGTCTCCATCTGGAGAGGCAGCAGTCTGCTACCCAGTCAGTGGCCGTCCCTCAGGGAGATGGCCTGAAATCTGTACCTAGTACTCTGCTGGGGAAGTGGGAAGGAGCTGGTAGCCTGGCAGCATTTCCTGCAAGAGTTCAAAACTTTCTGTTCCAGTATGCATAAAATGTAGTTGCCAGCCCTCTCCCATGGAGCACAAATGTGTAAACAGTTATCCTGTTTATATCCTGAAAATAGTACTTCTGCCTCTGCATAGTAGTGTTCTTTCAGTTTGCCTTCAGAAACTTTTTTCCACTACTTTTGTGCTTTTCTGTGTTTCTGTTCACAGTGACATGTCTGCTCCCATCTACTTATTTTATGTGTAGTGCTTCATTAATTCAATTTCCTAGTGAAATTTCTTTCCAAATATGACTTGAAAACACATTTCTTTTTTACCTTTCGTGTTAATACTTCTTCCTGGATTTAATCTACTATTTAATTCTGTGATTTTTTGTAGAACTTCAGATCATGCTGAAGTACAATTTCTGAAGCTCAGTTTATAGATATGCCCACTGTTTAAAGCTGGTCAGAAATTTTCTGAAAGGAAACAAGAAATATATCTTGAAATTGGAAGTTGACTGAGGCTAAATATTTTGTTTTAAATATCTGAGTTGAGAGATCTTGGCCAGTTTTGAAGGCAGGAGTCTGAAAAGAACCTGGCATTATCAGGAGCTGTGTCTTTCTTCAGAATGAAAAAAGTTATGGGAAAAAAAAGAATGGGCGAAAAGGATATAATTTTATTATTGAATACTTAATAATAAAAAAGAGAAAAAAGAAAAGATACTATTTCTAGCTGCTTGCCCCTGGTTTTCCAGAAATACCATAAAACTGATGAGAAATCTACTCACAGTTGTGATTTCCTGGACCTGGGTCCTTCTCAGCAGATAGCAAAAGTAACTCAAAAAGTCTGATTTTGTATATGCAAAGAAACTTCTGCATAAAACAGAAGAGAGACGTGAACAAAATAAAGATTAAATACTGGTAAATAAAGATTAGTACTTGGCTTTGAGCCCATACTCCTGAAAGCACCATTTGCCTGATCCCTCTGGGATTAATTGTTAATACTGTCCTAAAGCAATGGCAAAATATCAATTTAGTCCTAGAATTCTTCAAACCACAGCAAGGTCTCCTTGCAGAAGGAGTTACAGCTGGCTGAATTTCATTCTTACAGTTTCTGTGTATCAGAATAGATCGGTGTTCTTCACAAATGAGTCCTTTGTTTCAGGAAAGTGCCAGCAAATGGCATTTTCCCTATGTATGTATTCATTTGAATATCTGTACACTTGATTGTCTCTTAAACATCAGGACTGAGGAAAAGAGTAATTTACAATACCTGCTTAGAACATAATTATAAGAAGTGGTACCTGGGTTTCTCAAAGGCGGGGAATAAAAAAACACTGTTATGGTACTCCGTGAGAGATGATTTTTCAGCAGCACTCCTGGTACATCTGTGTGCACTGTGTTCTGCCAAGTGAAAATAATTGAGCTAACTTGGAATAAGCAGTGCCTTGTCAGATGTGAGTTCTGCTCAGGTTAAATGCTGCCTCTCAGCAGTGCTAATTGGAGAGTTGTGCTAATATTAACTAAACTGCCTTTCTTCACATCAGTGACCTTGCACTTTTCATTCAGCTCAGCTTCTGTGAGTTTTGACCTTTGGATGTCCATACAATTTAGGATATTTTCTAGTTACTATTCTGTGAGAAAAATTGAGTATTATATCCTCTGAATTTTTTATGTTGTTAAAAGCATGCACATATGCATGGCTTAATTTTTGAAAAATGCAGCAGTATTGCATGCCTGAAAGTAAAACAAACAAATACACCCCCCCCCCTCCCAGGGGATTTCTTATTTTGTATTTCTTTGTATCTTCTTTAAATCCTGATTTTTAACTGTATCTTTTTGACCAGAGTGAGGAACAGCTGAAGGGCTGTGAGTCTAATGAGATTCTTCATATAGTAGAAATAACAAGAGAGAATCAAAATTACGTAATATATCTTCTGGAAAATGTGTTGTTATATATTTGACTGTATAAAGCTACAATTTTTTGGTATTATACTGAATTTTTAATATTTTTTGTTAATTCTGGATTTAGGATCTAGAACCTGAGCCAAGACCAAAGACTAAAACTGTCCTCCTCAAGAAGATCCACAACACCGTGAAAACATAATTTATTTTTTATGTGGATTTGTGCCAACTTCCTTAGAAAAGTAGACTAAAAAGCTGAGGGCTTTTTTCCTTTTCTATTCTATATTTATTTTCATTGTTCAGTAACTTGCTATAGCTGTATTTCTGTACAGATGCGAAATCAATAATTTCAAGATTTTTATTTGTGGTTTAGGTTCGATCAGATTTGCCTTGTAGCCATAACTTCAGAGGAGCCAACCCATTTCTCCTTTCTCAAAATTTGCATTTAGTCTTAGCCCTTAGTGTTAAAAAAAGTCACTGGACATTTCCAACTAGCAGGATTTGATGCAGTGGTGCAGCTGAATATTTACCTATCTGATAATCTGATGTTAAAGTAGTGAAAGATCCCTCCTTAACTAAGCCATGTGTTAATGGCATCCTACACATGGTAATTAGCAGCATATCCCCCAGAAATGGTTTGTGGCTGAGACAATGTAGGTTGTCTAAAAATCCCTTGTCAGCATGGAGGAATTATGATTAGGTCCCATGACGATCTTCATGTGTTGTTAAATTGCAGCGTCAGAGAACTCTTTTCTTCTCAGAATTTACTTGTCTGTCATGGTCCAAAGTTGTTCAGGGACAGGCTTCTTGGAGGAGCAGAAGAAATCTGCTGATATTTTGTATTACAGCATTGTAGTGGGCAAAGCTTCAGAACCACAACTTCTGAATGTGGTGCAAAACCATAGGTTAGGTAAACTGGAGATATTAACAAAAAGATATCTCAGGTGTGTCTTTGATGTACTGAGGAGTGAGAGAGCCATATATTCAGGCTTGACAGCAGCAAGAAGTAAAAGACAGACCTAAAGCAAGATAATTATTTTCCTAAAAGTAGTAGAGAGGTGTGATCACACCTGTGCTCGTAGGAAAGAATCCTTCATCCTAGAGATTGTCTGGGAGAATCAATGATAACTCAGCTGTGCTATGTCGGTAGGGGTGGGAGGGGGGGCAATAACAATACTCAGTGTTCATCCTCTGGGAAGATACATGATGATGACCCTAATATCTTAAGTCAGACCATAAAAGGATGGTAGATCATAAGTTTGTCTTTCCAAAAGCTGTGTTATTGGCATGCTAATTTATGGCGTGTAGCATTATCTAATGGCTCTGCTCATAAATGCAAGTCTTTATTACAGTTTCAGTAGCTTCATCATTTTAGACACTTTGCCTCTCTTTGATGCAGCCAGATAATCTGAATTATATCATTAGCAGGAGAAAATGTTTTCATGCCAAAACCTTTTGCTGAGCAGCATCTCTTATATCACCCTTCTACTTTACTGCTGTTCTGGGTGACATTTCTGTATGTATTTCTGCTGAATCTCACTGGCTTTTTACCTTTGTAATGGCTTACCATTCAATTAAGCTAGTTGGCTGAGTATAAAAAGAATGAGCAATGATTTGGGTTCTATCTGTACATAAGTTAAAAATATTTTTATCTTTATTCACTAAAGCAGATATTTAGGTTAATATTAAGAGTGAGGGCAGTGTGGATGGGAAGGGCTGTGGAAACCAGTTTGGCTTACACTAGGGAATGAAATTATTATCCCTCTTCATAGGAGAACAGTTCCTGTAAAGACTACCATTTGGACAACTTATGGATTTTTTTTTGTAATTTATTTCTTTTGGAGGATGAGGGGAAAATTCTTGAAATACTTTATTTACTGAAGATGCAAGTATATAGTATTAAAAGGTCTAAAGCTGCTGAAATGCTCAACTTACGAGTAGAAAGTGATATTTAAAATCAGGCTTGGCATTGCTCAGTGGATGTACTTTTGCAGGCTTCACCTTCTTGAGTTCAGGCCTAGTGAAGTTTAGATTTAGTGCTGCCTTTGTCACATAATGTTTCCCTTAATCAGCATAGCAAGGACTGGGCCAGTGTGGAAATGCCTGTTCAAAATAAAATTTTCATAGAGATAGTAGATCTCTAAAGCTATTCCGTGTCAAAAAGTTCTGGCTGGCTTTTTTTTATTTTTTGTTTTGTTTCATTTTGGTTTAATAAATGTTAACTAATATTTATCAGAGGAATGACAACAAAGTTCTCTTGTGAAAGATTCTTCAGTTACTGTGCCATGGTAGATAGCAGGATCTGTGTTATATGCACACCTGGGAGACAATTGAAGAGTCATAAGATGGTGGTAAAATTATTTTAATGAAAGGAGAAGAAAAAACAGGAAAAAATATTGCTTGTAATGTTTATATCAATTTTTCCAATGAAGCAGTACTTTTTATTCCTACATAACTACTTTTAAGAGGCTCTTCTGTGTTTAAAATAACATTTATTTTTAAAAGAATGATAAGTATTAGCCTTTGTTAACATGTGCAATGTTTTCCATCTTTTTGAAATAGTAAAATATTGTAGTAATACTTTTTAATGCTTAGCATTTACTTTCTTGAATTAATATAGCTACTTTGAAAGGCTTGGTAATTACCCTTTCTTGCAAATGGGTTCAGACAAAGAGGGTTCATAAATCTTAATGTATGCTTAGAAGAACTGAAATTCTTCATGTGCCAGGAAAACTAAGAATAATTTATTTTCCAAGAATCTATCCTATGCATTCAGTTAAGCCCATTCTATATGAAATTTAAACTAGAAAGGTTCTAGAAGACCTGTATACCAAGATAAGACAATCTTTTAATTGTTGAAGGAATAAAGATCATTGAATCACAGAGGTTAAGTGTTGTGAAGATTTACAGGGGAGTGCTTTGCTGTGGTTAATAAAGTGAAAGTTGAGCACTAGGCATAATGTTATCAATTTCGTGAAAGAGCAATTGCAGTAGGTTGACAAAGCTAAAGGACTTATTAAAGTTAAAGGAAAACAACTTGGAAGGATGGGGGAAACTCATCAACTTTGATGTTGAATATTATTTCCCAGTGGGAGTGTTCAAAGCCAACAGCCTTGGGACTAAATTGCTTAAGCCTCATTCTGTGTCAACTCTGCTTTTATTTTTTTTTTTTTCCCTCAAGGAACAATATCTGGGCTTTGCATAATAAGTTGACTTAAAATAAATGGTTATGTTAGAAAGCATATTTAGAATCAAGACAGCTCTAAGGAGCCCAGGTATCTTAGAAATCTGGCTGCTTAGGTGGATTGACCAATAGCATTTTTAGATTCTGTGCTTTAGTTATAGCAGGAAGATTCCTTGTTCATATAATTCTACATTGATGAAATCTAGTAACAGGTAAAAAGTTAAAAACTGTCTTTTCCAGGTTTTATATATATATATATATATATATATATATGACATTATATCTTTTTATTTGAATAAAATAAAAATTGAATTGCTAATGATACCTGGATTTTTTTTGTGTGTCATTGAGAGATCTGCTTTTGGGTCCATACCTTTTCCTCTTCCACAAATATAGTCATGCAGCAGGATTTTTTTAATGGTATTTTCAGTTTTCTCCACTGCACAAAGAAGTGGTCCATGGTTTGAAAGCAGAGGACTCTAGCTCCTCTTCAAATGTAACTAAAACAAAAATAAAAATGAAGCTTATTTAAATCTGGGTAAACTAATTTCTTTAAGGAACAAAAGTATAACCATGGCTGCTTCCATGGCTTCAGCTTTTGTCTTTTAAAGAAAAAATATTTTTTTTTGTGCTCCAATATTTGATCCTTCACTGGTTGCATATACATTAGTGTTTTTCTCATCAGTGGTGTGCTTACAACACAAAACCCCTGTGGGTCCCTACTTACTGCATGTTGCTTTGTTACATGGTTTTGACAACCATGACCTGGCTTCTCAGAGGAAATTATACCAGAAATCCCATTTCAGATCCATACCAGTGGAGTTCATCCTGATCTCTTTTCTACACAGGGAGATTACATTATTTTGATTATAAAATTGTTTGAAATTTTAGCTCAAGCTTAATACTGTTTTTAAGGCAGATAAAACAGAAAACATAGAGCCTTGTGTTTCATTATTTTCTGTTCCCCCCTCTTGGTAGTTTACTTTTAAATGCATATTTAAATTAATTACCTTTTTCCTGCTTTGCAATTTTGGTTTTTTTTTTTATTTTTAACATTTTCCTACGGCTGAATTTTGAGGCAGTGCCTCTTTGTGGGAAGTACTTGAAAAGAGTTTCAAAGTTTCCTCTAAAATTCACAGTGGTAAAGGCAAATTTTGATTTTTAAACTTTTTGATCTTTAAAAAGTGTCCATAAATAGTTAGTGTGTTGTTTAAAACTATTCTAAAGGAAAAATAATGTTTTTTTCTGCCTGTGTATTTTGAGAATTGGAAGCTAAGGTTTCAATTTATCCTGTTTCAGAAACAACACTTTTTTAAAATTATTTTTTGATTAGTTAAAATGTGTACATGCACTTGAAAATTAATTGGTAGGGTAATTGTAGAAGTAAAATGATAATACAGGCATAAAATAAATACTTTAAGAAAATATTACAAGCATCTTTCATTTGATTTATTAAAGGAATTGAAATATGCTGCAGTATTATTCTCAACACTGATTATATCTAATGGCCAATTAATTTAAACTTATTTAAGAAAGTGCAGTGAAGAAACAAAAGGGTTGGGCTGTCATTAAGAGAGGATGTACATATCAACCATGGTGGATCAGAAATGACTCAGCAATGGAGTTGACACTTGATGTAATAGATTATTGCTAGTGCTTGTTGAAAACCAAAATACTGCTTTTTAGAAAGCACTTTAAAATTTGTGGGTTTGTTCCAATGAGGAAACAAAAATTGAGGAGTCTCCATTTCGTCTTAATAGAAGAGTAGATGGATGTACATACTTTCTCCTTTCTCCTTCTCCCTTACATCTGTGCAGGGGGATGCAGGGTGCTGGTGGGCACATCCAGCTTTAGCTAAATCGTTTTTCTGGGTTTTGTGTGGTGGCTTTCTCTCTTTCCTGCTTTACAAACCTATGTGCTTCATCTTTTGAGAAACATTTTTCGTGAAAATATGAGCATGAGGAGGCTTTCCAGTGAAGAATGTAAGAGTTCAAAAATTTCCTCTTAGCCGTAGTGTCATGTTATTAAGTCATGTGCTTCCTATTTTGGTCTGTGTTATATTGGTGTAGTTTGTGGCTTATGTGAATTACAAATTACAGAGCCTTCTTCAAGTTCCTAGCAGACAAATATCTATGTCAAGACAAGAAAATGTCATTATAAACAGGGTTCTGCTGGGAATTACTGGAGGTGGGTATGGTGTTTGTTTGTTGTTGCTTTTAGGTTTTTTTTTTTTTGGGGGGGGGGGGTTGTTTGTTTTTGTTTTGGGGTTTTCTTTTGGACTTACACCTGTCTTTGTCTTCTCTTCTATCCCTTGCTGCACTTTGGGCAGAAGAAGTAGTTAGAAGCCTTCCCCAGTTACCAAAGCAGGAGGGGGCATGACTTTCACACATTGGACAGACTGAGCTGGTCTGGTAGTATAAAACAAGCCAATTCAAGTGCATTTGGGGATATTATGCACATCTAAACAAAATCAATCAAAATAAAACTAGGTCTTCCAAATAGATTGCAACTGTGTGTTTGACAGGTGATGTTGTTTATAAACAAATAAATAAGTTTGTTTTGGGGAGGAGATGGAGAACATCCATAGTGTTTTTTCAGAAAGGACATCTAATGTAAGGACCACCTTGTCACCAGAGGACATGGGCAGCCTCTCTGCAGCAGTGCTCTGTGCATCTGTTACGCTTCAGCTGCTGTAAACTGATGGTGAAATGTCACTGTCAAGGGGACTGGTCATTCCAGTTCCAACCAGTCTGTTTTCTGTTGAGTGGTGGCATTTTCTGCACGTGAATAAGTCTTTGGGCAATGGCTGATTTAATAGCTTATGCTTTTAGGGCTCTTACCTGTTGTGGCTTATGCCAGAAGGGAAGCATCCTTTCTTTCAATAAGGATCACATGCTTATCTCTCTTTCCTTCACAAATGTCTTTGCTTATGTCTCTCAGACATCTCCTCAAGTGATTTCTGACTGGCTCCTTTTTGTCTACAGCTTGCTGGTTCTCTTTTTCCCATTATAGTCATGATGTATCAACGTGCTTTACTAAATGTATTTTGTGACAATATCCCCTCTGTATGGCCACCTGGCCTTTCCTGTGTCATAGAGGCACCACATGACTATTGTTAAAGCAGTCCCTTACTCAGGCTTCTTGTGTGGCTTCTTCTGCTCTTCTTGTCAGAGGCTTCTCCAGTTTTCTTTCAAAGTAGACCTAGTGTATTTGCTAATAGCACAGACATAGCCTTGCACTGTACAACCTGGGAGAGGTTGTTAGCTTTATGGTCCATGTGTTACCCTAGTTATGTCGTCTCTCTTCATGCACTTCTCCTTCTCTTCCCTCTAAGTGATCAGGCCTAAAGACAAAGTTTTCTGAGCAGTCCCTTGGCTGGGCAATGAGGTGCCATGGTGGCCAGGTATGAGGATGTTGATGCCCTGCAGATCTGGGATGACTAAGGCTGGCAGGCCTTCCTGTGTGGCTGTGGGCAGTTCATCATCCTGGGGAAGACACTACAAAACAAATGATCCCTCTTTGGAAGTTTTTTAGTGCTGAGTGACTTGCTGTTGCCTGCAGAAGAATCTCACCCCACAATCTGCTGCTGCCATGCCATGGTCTATGTTTCCAAAGGCCAAATTAAGCCTGGAATGAATTGCATTTTGGAAGTCCAAGGTAGGCTCTTACCCACAGAGAGAGCATGCACCTAGAGCCCTTGTCTGAAGACTTGGTTTGGCCAGGAGTGACTTAGAGGGCTTTTCCCTTCTATCAATTCCTCCACTAAAAACAGTCCTATTATACTCTTCCCACATGCCACTCTCCTTCTGAATTAAAAACTAAATGTACCAGTTCTGAGTGGTACAGTAACAGTTAATTGTAGTAATCCTGAGGGTTCTGTTTGATGTGTAAGCTGCACAGTGTGTTGTGACAATGTCCTTTATTTAGTCTTGTGGTTACTCCATGCCTCAGTAGCATCTGCTTTGACAAGAAAATACAAAGTGTGGAAGAATTTCAAAAACAGATTACTGTAGTCTACCTGATAAGCACCATTATGAGAGAAAAAATTCTTTGTGTACCTCTGCCACAAGCTGGTAAGGTGATTTCAAGGAAATTAATTGGAAGTTCCTCATTCTCTGCCTGAGATCACTTACTCACTCCTGAAGATTTTCAGGAAATACAATGTAATTTACAGATTTCTTCTAAAGGGAAATCCTGCTTTATGACTTCTGACTATAACTTCTAGGGAACAAGTAATTTGTCTTGTATATGATATTGATGCTGTCCCATTACTGAATGATTAGAGATTTAAAAACAAGTTTTGGTGATTGTGGTGTAATTTGATTTATGCCTGTCACTAATTATAAAAATTCTGACAAGTTTAGATTCTTTTCCTATTACTACCATTCTTTGCAGCATGGAGACAAGTCTGCTGTGCAGAAAGAGTCATACTATTTTGCATGTAATAAAAAAGGGAAGGGGGAAATTGACAGGAATAAAAGAAAAGTTTTCTACAAAGCAAGATGATTAAAAATGAAGTAAGTATGAAATGCAGCTTTAAACCGTAAAAATACAGAAAGCTTCAAAGCTTCATCTGTTATCCCATTATTGTAAGGCAGAACCCCCTGGGTTGTATACTGCCAATAACTGTATATCAAACGTTGTCGCTTCTGGATGTTTTCAAGAATGAGTGAAAATTTGTTCACAATGTCTGTTTGCTACTTTACAAATAACCAAGTACAAAGCAATAGTAAAAATGTTCATCTGATAATGTAACACTGACTATGGTATGTGGGATTTGTTGCAAATGTTTCTAATCTTTAGGTTTTTATTTTCCTTCAATAGTTGAAAACCATTCTTCTTTTTTATAAGCATTTAAAAAAAAAATCATCCACAAATCATTAGGAATATACAAACCTTGGAGCACCTCTCTGCCTTGGTAGACAGGCACACAGATTCACTGAAAAATCTTTTTTGCAAAAATTGCTTTTTATTGCAAAGTAAGTACTTTACTCTCAGTTTTACTCTCTGAATTCTTGACTGTGACTTCAGCTCTTCCCATAGAAATCACCATAGTTGTGAAAAGCCACCTGGAGGCACCATAAGTTAATGCACTGGAACAGAGTGGGGAAGTTTTATGTTTTCTTGACTTTCTGTTCCTGTAGTTGAGGCCTCCTCCCTGTGAATTTCTGACAAAAACATGCAAAGTTAATGATGATTCGATATGTAAAGCCTTCCTGTAACTCTAACAGACATATGCATTTCTGAGATAAAATTATTGGGTACCTTGACTCCCTTCATTTGGCCATCCTTTTTGGTTTATTTCCTTCATTTTTTTCTGCTATCCTAAACCAAATTTACTCCGGTTGGACATCAAAGTAATTAAGCAGAATTGAATCATCCATGCATCTGATGAGATAAAGAGATCTTAATTGAAGTTTTGTTTTAATTGCCTTTTATGGAGCACAAGAAGATTGTAAATAGCCAAATGAGCTTTCTGTGATTAGTAAAACTGGCCATTCCCGGAAGATGACAAACCCGAGAAAACTTGTATTTTGGCAATAGAAAAAGGAAAATTATGGAAATTAATTTTCATTTTTCATATTATTTGACTAGATGCCAAAGCATTTTAAGTGTTTCAGAATTGCTCAACACATTTAAAACAGGAAGCAATTAAAAATATGTATTTAAATTTTCAACTTTTTCAGAAACAAATATACACATTTAAGAAATGGGAATCCCTTTTAGGGAGATTTGATTAATTTGAATCCAGGTATATCCTGATTAACCTGGGTTCTTGATGTAATTTCTATAACCTGACTCATTTTTTAAGATAGCGTGTTTAACTGGTTAAGAGACTTTCTCAAGGCCTTGCAGGAATGGTATTTTGAAGCAAGGAATGGATCCTCTTACTGATGAAAGTCAGTCTGGCACCCTAATTACAATAGCATCTGCTGACACTGCTGTCTTTGAAAGCACATCTCTTCCTGACACTCTCCCAGTATAAACGGGTGACTCCAAGGACGTGATGTGTCCAAATTTAATTTAGGTATCTCTAGCCAAGCAATGAACTGAAAAATTAGTAAGTTACCGGTGAGATATTAACAGATTTCATAAAAATATATTACAGCTCTCTACTTGGCACAAGCTGTAAGGGAAATTTTGCTTTTTACTTCTTCATAGGGAAAAAAATAGTCCTTTAAAATACTTATTTTCTCACATGACATTGAAGGTCGCTTTGTATGTGGTAGGTCCTTTCCATGCCTTAAAATGAAAGTGTAAAGGATTTTACAGATTTTCTGATTCTTTGCCTTTAGGAAGCACAGATTACATTTTTTTTTTAATTCGTTGATATATGGGTATGTACAACTGTAGTTTTGTCCAGTCATAACTTAATAAAACTGTTTACTATATGCAGGGTTATTTAAATATCTTTATATGGAAACCCAGAATAGTTTTGGTAATTGAAGAAAGACATCCTAGACTTAAGAGAGTACATACTTAGAGTGGGTCCAGAGAAGGGCCATGAGGATGGTGATGAGGCTGAAGCACCTCTCCTATGTGGAAGAACTGAGAGAAATGGGGTTGTTCAGCCTGGATACAAGGAAGACCTTACTGTGGCCTTTTAGTACTCAAAGGGGGGCTAAAAGAAAATTGGGGAGGGACATTTTAGCTGGGCCTGCAGTAATACGAGAAGGGGTAGTGGTTTTAAACTGAAAGGGGTTCAATTTAGATTAGATATAAGACTTTTTTTACAATGAAGGTGTTGAAAGTTTGGAACAGGTTGCCCAGAGAGGTGGTGGATGCCCTGTCCTCAGAAACATTCAAGGTCAGGTTAGACAAGACTGAACAACCTGGGCTTGTTGAAGGTGTCCCTTCTAATTGTAGGGGGATTGGACTACATGACCTCTAAAGGTCCCTTCCAGCCCAAACTATTTTATGATTGTCTTTTAGGAAAGAAAGATTTTTAAATCTCTACAATGGAGAAGATATGACATTGTTCCTTCAGGCCCAAAACTGTTAAGCATTGTTTATGCTGATAATATGTCTGTGAATCAGACTCTCTTAAGAAGACATTAACTTTTTTGTCTGGAACCATGTCTTACATCTTCTTCTCTCGGTCTTTTCTTTACCATTTTTCATGTGTGATAGCCTTGAACAACTGCTGCTGCTTTCTCTTCACCTGTGTCCTCTTCAGAGCCAGCATTTCAGAGAAAAGAAATACACAAACCATTTATTCATTTGTTCATTCATCCCTTTACGGTCTCTTCCTCATTTGAAAAGTGAGCAGGAAGCTGTGACAGTGACTCACCACCAGATTTTTTTGAGAGGATTATGCTGAACCTCACCGATTCACACACTCAAGGCTTTGTTGGAGGTCAATGTCTTGGCAGCATTTCCCTGTAAATACTATACAAGTACCAAGCTATTGATACTGAGAGTGTTAAGTTGTTTCTGCCTTCATTCTGCTGTGCTTCTTGTTCTCAAAAGTTGCCAACAGGGGGGCAAGGTGACAAATTTTGTCCCTGTATCGAGTATAGAAATTGGACATTCAGTTGGTGTGCAGGTACCTGCTCAGCAGCAGCTGCTTCCCTGGAATGTGCACTGATATTTACTCTCCTTAATTTACAGAGCTGTTGTGATGAGCCCCTGAAATATGATTACTGTTCATGACTTTTCACTTTGTTAGCTTTCCTCCTCTCTTACCACAATAATGCTTCCTGGCCCTTTATTCTTGCTTTGTATCTCAGGATACATTCTTCTGGTTGCTTTAAGGTGTCTTTAAGATCCTTTAGCTTAGGGAGGTGTCAGGTCTTTGAGATCAGGGATGTTTCCTTGGATTTCAGAGTTATGCAACAGAATCCCAGGTGGGGATTTGGTATTTACCTCTTTGTATTTCTCTAACACTTCCTGCATATTTATGGGCACACATAGGGAGCATCTGTAGTAAGCAGTATCATTTGAGGAGGTCCAGCAAGCAGTCCCAGTAACACAACTGCCTCATTAACTCTGTTTTCCTGAACCCTGCCAATGGCATATTACTTAATTTCTGGCACAATTGGCCACTATACAGGTTGCACACAAGATTTTGAAAAGGTCATTTGAAGGCTTACCAACAGTGCAAGAAAACAACAAATGTCCCATAGAGTCAAGTTTAAGGTGTTCTTCTTTGTCTTGTCATAATTCTGATTTTTAAAAAGTTAGCTTGCTCTGAGAACCTTGGAATGTTAAGGTAGAAGAAAGGTGAAAGAAACCTACCAGGTATGAATACAGGCTTTTGCTATCTGACACTGCCAATGAGTCTTACTCATTCCACCGTGTTTCTCTGCTCCTGCAGGACATTTCCTTGGAGCCTTTCTGTCTTTGCTGGAAATAAAGACCTCCTCCAGATCTCACTTGGCAGGTGCAAAAGTTCACTGGGCTTGGAAAGTCTTTTGTATAGAAAAGCTCCTCTGTCACCAGGCATGCCACTGGATGCTTTAACTTGGTGATGGGGACTGACAAGATTCCTGTGATGGATAAGATGAAGGGCATTTTCCAAGTTATCCATCCAACCCCAGGCACACTTAATTTTGGGCAGACCTCAGTGTAGACTTGCATATTTGTCTCTCTCAGTATCTGACATCTAGTCAAAAGTCTCTGTCTATAGGAAAATAATAACTGACCATTTTTCACAGCAATGGAACTTTCCCTTTATGACATGTTTTCTTATAGAAGAAAAGAAAATGTGTTTTCTAAGCTCTATTGCTTTCTCTTTTCCTTTTCCATGCACAGGAAATCGAACCATTACCAGAATATGGCTCTTACTATTTTCTGCTAAAACAGCATCTATTTCCAGCCCCACCCCCTCCCCTGCCCCAATATAGGGATGTTAATTTGGATCTGGAATTTGCAAAAGTTGGTTCTGTAAGCAAAGAAAATAACTAAGCTTTATTAGTTGTTAATTTTTTCTGTCTTATCTACATTTTCCTATCATACTCTCTCTGGACAGACCTAATTTGGAAAGGACAGATCTGCAGATGCTTCTGGTGCCAGCAGATGGAATGGATGCAAGGCAAAGCAGATTAATACTTAGTGTTTCTTGCCCATTTTTAATAGCCTTATTTCATTACTGCTGTCTGTTTCCACTAACTATTCATCCTGAAACTTGTAGAAACCTCACAAGTTAGATACTAGACTCATATATACATTCCATTTTTTGTGAGTTTTTTTTCTGAGAACTCAGAAAAAAAATAACAGATGCCCTTGTAATGAGGATGTTTATTCATCTTGTACTGTCATGATTTTATTGTATCTGATATTACAAATATCAATTAACTTGACCTTAAAAATGCTCATGCAGGTGAACATATATTTAATTGGAGAGCAGCTGAATGGCAAGGTTTATTGATGGTGTAAACTTATTTGGGATAGTGAAGGAAACTGAAAGAATTGTAGAGGGATTTTAGGAGATGGAGATAATGCCATACACAGAAGACCCCACCATCTGTGGCTCAGTGATTCTGTCAAGTGTCTGGAAGCTGGGGAATAGATGGGTTTTCTTGTGGATAACTTGTATTACTGCCTGAGCATTTGCTTTTGGCCAGTGTTGGAAGTGACAGTCTGAGCTCATTGGACTCCTTTCAGAGGCAGTACAATTCATTTATGTTCCTACATGTTTCTGAAATAAACGTGTTTAAAAAGCCAGTAAAGCTGTTTCAAGCATGATAAAGAGCTAAGCAAAGAAAAAAGATGAAAGCAAATAAAAACAAGCCAGAGACTCAAGCATAAGTTTTATTTGGGAAGAAACAACTATAATATTGACAATTTATGGATCTCTTTCTTATTAGGAAGTCTTCAGCTGTCTTACTTTGGTAGCTTACACTCTGATTTATAAAGAAAAATGTTAGCATCTTTGTGAGAATCGAATGTTTTCAGTTCACAGGGCACGAAAATCTTTCATTTGGCTGGATGTACAAAGTGAACTTCAGCACAAATTCCTCAAGATGAGATTAAAATCATACATTTACAAATAATATCTGTTAGAAACCTTTGGAGAAATAAACTCCGTTACAAAAATGGTTTGTTTTGCCTGGAAAGAGAAGGTCATTAGTGTTTGGCTTATCATAGTCACTATCTAAAATATAAACACAGTTCCCTGTCACCAGAGTGTTTGAGGAATTGCTGGTTAATTCTACTTGGAGGGAAAAGACATTGTGTTTTAGATCTCACCCTGTCATAATTGTCATGTACTGTTGCAGATAAAGGTGTAGATAGTATTGATTTTTATTGATTTTATTTCAAAATGAATGGATACCAAGTTCAGCACATTTTCTGTGAAGAATGTCTAGAAATAGCATCGTTTTATTAAAAATAACAGCAGTAGGAATACTGATGTGAATGAAACACTTAAAACAAGTATAGTTATTCAGATTTTTTTTAACAAGACCTCAACTCTTTGTTAAAGACAAAACTAACCAAACACTAATCTAAATTTAAAAAATTCCCCCCCCATCCACCCCTATAACTTATTCTTTGGAAACAAACACAGCAATTTTTTTGAGTGTGTTCAAAACTTAGACTAGTTTTTCAGAATGCTTTATTATTTTAAAAATGTATTTGAATTGATAAAACAATATGGTTAATTATCTTCCACACATAAAGGATGTCTCTTAAGGGAAAAAAGAAAAAAAAAAAAAACCAACAAAATACAATTTTGAGGTTTTCTTAAAGTTGTAGTTCCAGAATACCACATGCTCTGGAACATGCCTGAATGAAATTCAAAAGAGATTCAAATCTCTTTTTACATGTAATCTGATTAAAAAAAAATAAAAGAAAGAGAGACAATAAACAGATTATAATTATTAACTGGAATTAATTATAGGTTTCTAGTATTCTATCAGTCATAGCTGGTGTTTGTTTCCTCCCCTTACCCTTTTGATAGCAGTGGCAAAAGTGTTTTTTGCTCTCGTAGGATCACAGTTTTGTACTCTTGTAGGGTTTGTTAAGTACACAATTATCCTGTTATTCTGTATAAAGCAGTTAAAAGGTTGTATGGTTCTGTGGGTAGTATGAATGATTATGGATAATAACGGATAAACTGTGACCAAAGAAGAACATTGTGCTTTAATGGAAGCATTTTTCTTTGATGATGTTTTGTTGAATTATTCTGGAGTTTGTTTGTTTGTTTGTTTTTGATTGTTTTGTTGTTTTTTTCATGAGTTTTGAAATAGAATGTAGAAAAAAACCAATAGGCTGTCTTTTAAGCCTCTTCCAGCCTTGAAATCATTCTCCTCTCTGACAAGTTAGCTTTAAAGTGATAGCAAGTGTTGCATTTTCATGCTCTCTCTCTTCAGCAGTTTCCTTTTTCAGACATCTGCCTAAAATTTATGAAGTGATTATCTTTCCAAATATAGCATGTTCTTCTTTGCCTTTTGGAAGTTTTTTAATATCTGAAGGTTAACCTTTAGGTCATAGCTTTTATAAGTTTAGCATAAGCCTTTAATCTCTCTTGAATGATTTTTGTGTGTAACTTAGTCTCATAATTATTACTAATAAAGCTACCCCATAGGAGGGAACAGTACATCCTTGTAGTATCTGAATTATTTATCTTATTTGTTTAGATCATATTAGCAGAAAAACTGTTCTTTGTCCCTTCTTATTTCCTGAAAAAAGGACCTTCCTAGACAATGTAACAGAGCAATAGTAATGCAGAAACAGAATATTAAGATTTGGCTAACAACATCTTGTTTAGGAAAGCACTAGAATTTTGAGGGAAAAGGTTGCTTATTCTCTCTCTCTCTCTCTCTCTCTTTCTCTGTGCTTGGGGTTAAGTTAAAATAAGAATTATGCTAAAACAGTAATAAAAATAGGTTTTTAAACATTGTGTTTTATCACCCATATAGAAATCAGTAATATAACTTAGTTATCTAGAATTGTACAATATGTACTTATGCCTTAGTAACAGAAGACATCTTCTGAATTAATTTGCTAATTTGTATTGTGAACTGATGAATATTCTCTGCTACCTCAAATTCTTTTGAATATTATATGTCTTATTAATTATAAAAAAATTACTTGGTCCTTAGTGATTTTGAAATATAGTATTTTCAAAAAAAAAAAAAAAGTCATGAAACTTTATAGCTCACTTTCTTTCCATCTTTTATGATTTTACTCCTACTTTCAGGATGCTGCTTCCAATACAGTGTTCTAGAAATGACAGAATTTGATGACCCTGTCTCAGGTATTCCATTATGTCTTTGGTCCCTGTAAGGAAAAAGTTCTGCCAAATGGGTGACTGCCTCCACTACCCAGGAGACAAAGAGTAATTTTCTTGGTTCCTGTATTCCATGGTTTGAGGTTCTTACCTTCTCTCTCCCCAAAACTTGCACTCTGAACAGGTAGCCTGTGAATTAGAACATCACAGGCATGCTTCAGGGTAAATCAACATGTCAAGTGTTCAGTAAGTCATCCACAAACAAAGTAGGTGAAGTGCTGTACCAATTTTTAACTGCCTCCCAAACAGTTTTTATTTTTTTTTCCTCTCCAGTGCTGCCTGCTGCATCCTTTGAGAAACACCCCTATGTTTCTAGTCTGAACCTCTATCTGTAAGATCCTTGGGGGTTTTTGACTACTTGCTTTTACCCCACATCTTTAATTTTACCTTTGCTTCAAAGAAACCAGGATTGTTTCCAGATTTTATAATCCCAAAACGTGTATATAGTGGGTATTTGCTGCACCAGTTTGGGTTTTTTTCATACTACTGTAGAGGAAGAATGAAAGACTTCTGAAGAGGTTAAAACCAATCTTATCCACTCACCTCTGAGTCCAAATCCATGGTGCTGGTGTTGATGTGCATTAAGGAGGAGCTGCCATGAAGCTGTTACAACCTGATTTCTCCTAGAGAAGTTTTATTACAATATAATTAATATATCATAGGGAGTATTTCAAGGTTGGTTTTTTTTTTTTTTGTTTGTTTGGTTTTTTTTCTTTTTTCTTTTTTTTTTTTTTTTTTAAACAAGTGATTATATGGCTGGTCTACGTAGAGGTTTATTGTTTATTGTTCACTACCACCAGTTCCCTAAAGGATTGGTTTTGGGGGCATGTGCTAAGCACAATCTCATTGCTGTTTTGTGGGAGCAAGATAATTCTGCTTTCAAACTCCATCCACAATCAGTCTTGGATAAGGATTATTTCCTGGTTAAGGAGTAATTTTTTTTTCTCTTTTTTCATTTTATTGAACTGTTATTGCTAGATGCTAGAATATATGTTCAAGCCATTGCTTCTGACTTTATACTTTGTTTTTCTACTTTATTCATATCTCACACAGGCAAAAGGAGCTAATTTTTGTACAGAAAAACTGGTCATTTAATTGTTACATAGCACAACAGGTTGCATGGGAATTTTTCCTGTTCCTGAAAATATTATTTAGTTAATATAATATGAGGATACAAATATTTGCTTTCCAAAACAATTTGTTACTAGAATTTTTTAATAAATTACAATATAATCATGAATAATTTTATATATCTCACAGTATTGAAGAGTTGAGGCAAATAGCCTTAACGTCATTACAAACATTGAATGAGAATGTAGAAAGGTGGGGGATCTCTACAAGAAAAAAGCAAAGAAAGATGCAAGAGAAATTAAATTATGTTTCATAGTTTCACTTGCTCTGCTACAAGCGGAATTCACTGTTCAGAAGTCACAGGTAAATAGTCCTTTCTTCCTTTGAGTGAAAATCCGTTGTTTGGAAAGTTGATACCGGCCAATTCTTTGTGAAAATTACTGATTTGTATTCCTTCTGGATACTTGTATAGCTGCATAGGACACTCAGGAAATTGCCAATTTTTAGAAAGGTCTTTGTGGCAATGACAGTAAGACACAGGTACAATCTAAAACTGTGTACACAGTGAAGTGCATCCAGGACAAAATTTTTACTTCATCCTCTGATGCCATCTGAGTCTTTTTGCATTCAGCTTAGAACCTCTGCCCTCGGAGCAGGCTGCCCTTTATTATGGAGGTGGATACTGGTGCTAATAACCAGAATTTTGATTTTTTTTAAAATGCATGCTGCCAGATGTGTTTTTAATTAACTATGCTTCAAATGCAGCTTTGTTCAACTTTTTCCTGCATTTTTTCTTTTTGGAAAATAGTATTTTAATGGAAGATCATATTCTTTTTCTTCTTAGTAGTAGATTTTTTTTCTTATAAGTGCAAGCTGAATTGGTTAAACTTTGAATATAGGTCAGTGGCTAATACAGTTTGCTTAAAGACCAAAGGATTCATTATTGTTATAATTTATCAGGACTCATTAGATGTTGTGGTTATGAGGTCTCACTCTAAAAACAAACTTGGGAGTTTCAAGCAATAATGTGCTATTCCACAGTTTAAAATGTTTCATATTCATAACATAAAACAAAATTTGATTAAAACAAGTTGTATTAGTTGTTAGGGACAGAATTCTTGGTCATTTGAATACAATCCAGTTTTGCTTATTTTAAGGGGACAAATGCATCCTTTTTTTTTTGTAAATAATTAATATGTAGTTATTTTTCAGTGTAATAGAATAATCAACTGTCATTTAGCATGTTGTTGATGCGAATTTTAGTAGAACTAAACCTGATGAGAAGTTTTCATTTAAATAAAGGAAACTGTATAAATAGCAATCAGTTTGAATATAGTCCATGATTGAAAACCACGTGTAGCTTATTTGTTTTTGTCATGAAAGTTCTTTAGCACCTGTGTGCATTTACACAGTGTATCCATCCTGCTTTGCACAGTGTGTAGCTGGCAGCACTGTTGGGTTTTTGTGTTTTCTTTTTGTCATGTTATACCAGGTAGTAACCACTGGTTTGACTGATTTAAAGAAAATAAGGAGTCAAGAATTATACTTACAATTGGAGGTGCAGGTACAAAAAAAATGTTCTCCTCAGTGTTACACTTTTAAGGACTGGAAATTCATGTATCCAGCATCCAAGCATGTCTCCAGCATGCATGGTGGCCTGGTGGGGTGCCTGCAGAGCAACAGAGGCAGGCTGTGGGAATGACCACATTCCGCCCTGCCCGTTCAGATGAGCAGCACTGGGACAGCCTTGTGTAAGCTGACAATAAAGGGTGTTCAAGTGACTTGTTAATTTTATCTGTACAAGCTGAGCCATTTGCAATTGGCTATTTGAGATTAACCTTTCACTGAGTGTGAATTACAGCTATGTACCTATGGCTTCTAATTAGTTTCCAGTGCAGGCTGCTTGTTAGCAAAAAAACCCTTTGCCTTTGTTGAAATGACAGTTTGGATTTCATTAGAGAACAATGATTGCAAACTGCTTCTGTCAGTAATGTTCAGTTCCTTCAAAGCAACTTTTCTAATTAATGAAATCAATTGGTAGTTTGCGTTCCATCTGGGTGCTTGTGTAGCTGCGTAAGACACTCAGGAAATTGCTGTTTTTTAGAAAGGCTTTTGTGGCAATGACAGCGAGACGTGCACAGCCTGAAACTCTTTCCACATTTCTGAGATGTCAGTCTAGGAGAGAAGTTTTACTTCATTCTCAGATTCATTCTTTTTGTATTTTACAGACTGTGGAGGCTCTGCTCTCGAAGCAGGCTGCCCTTGGTGCTGAGGTGGGTGGGTACTAGTGTTAGTGCCTGGAGCTGTGCTGGAGCACTGCTGATCTTGCAGGAACTGGCTGAGGGGATGAGTGGCCCCAATATAATGCTGGTGCACAGAGACTGCTGTTTTTTATGTAATTCTGAGACTGTAATTCCACTTACTGTCTTGTGTCCAGCAGAGAAGTCACAAATAAATTCTTACTGTCCACCTGAGACACTTGAATTCTGGGAACTGATTAAGACTCTGGCTGCAGTGAGCAGATTTTTAGTTGTTTGTATTTCAGGTGCTTTCTCGCTTTTGTTAATATTTAGTAGCTTTCTTAAAAAGCCTCTTTGTAGGGAATAATACCTTATTTGGTTTTGTGCATACTCAAAACATACAATGATGTTAGTCCTTGCAAAGTTTATTTTTTTCCTTCATGTTCTTGAAGTATTTGAAAACATCAAAGTCTTTTTATGGCTTTTTATTTTATGGGCAGTCAGAAAGGCCAAAACTTGTATTGTTTTGGCTCTGCAGACATCTTCTTGACAGATTAATGCTGTCAGCAGAATGTGTAAACACCATTTCCAGCTTTTTACATTGGTCATTAAAGCATCCTTAAGTGCAACTCAGAAATCTAGTCCTGCAAGACAAACCCTTCAGTCATATGACTGAATGATGCTCAGGGGTTTCTGTTAAAATGTTTTAATAACTTTGCATTTCACAGCAGTAAGTCGATTCCCTTGTATTTGAGTCACAGTGCTTGATCATCTCTAGGTAGCTAGTCCACTGACATGTGAGTGCACTCACTTTAAATAGCATCTACCTCCAAGTTAAGACAAGAGTTAAACGAAAGTGTTGTTCTTCAGAAATTATAATGCAACTGCAGCAGTTACCTTACCAGGCCCTGTTCATTGTACATATTTATGGCTTTCTACATTTTATAGCTTCTCACACTGCGAAGAAGAATCTGGCAGGTTCCTGAAAATTTTGTGGAATGTACTGCTTTATAGTAAAGGAAAGATATGCTAATATAAAACAAACAGACTGATTTCTCACATTAATTTTCTATTTTTTAATGGAAATAGCTAGGAAGAGTAGGAAATTGTCTCCTCACAGTTTTCTTAAATGCTGGACTTTACAGATTTTTGCCTAGTTTTAATGTTGTTTAGGGCTTTTTGTTTTGTTCTGTTTTTTTAGTTCTTTCATCACTTGAAAGGAAGTCCTTCAGTGAATTCTAAGTCTGTTCAAGGTAAAACTAATTGTCTGATTGCCCACCTTACTGTCTTGGCAGGGCTAGGCCGGTGCCTTATCATAGGTGCACAGCTGAAAATGATGAATGAAATAACAAATAGATCACTTTATCTAAATAAGTTATGGAAAGACCTTATGATAAAGATATGGCTCTTGCAGGCTTTGAGAAAGATAATATCCTTTAAAAGACCCCAAATAACTGATTCTGTTACATATTTTTTACATTTTATATGAATTTCATTTTGTCTTTAGAAAGCCTAAAATTTTAAAAGCTTGTACTGCATAATGCATTGACATAGCAAAACTGTGAACATTAAATACTGGTTTGAAATACTAATATATTCATATAAATACTGTCTTTACCAATAAAATACTTTTTCAAAACAAGGGTCTGTTTTGACCTGGGTTTCAGTAGTAACAGTGGCAGGTGAGGCACTTTATCTTCTCTCTGTGCCTACCCCTGTGCACTTCATCCATTACAATATTCATTTGGGTTCAGTAGTATTCTAAGGGGAGAAAACAGACCTGTCTTTAAAAAAAAGAACAAGTTTTTCACATATTTTTCTTGTATTGGACCAATTCCTCACTCCTGTTCATTTGTACTGAAAAGATAGCAGAGATGTGAGATGTAGCAGCAATAAGTAGCCTGTTGCAGGACCTGCTAAAAGTTGCTATGGTTTGAAAAAAGCCTTACTATACTTGAAAATATGTTATTTTGTCCTGTGAAAGAGAATTAGAAAGTGAGTACAGAAAAATATTTAGAACACATACAACAAAAACTATTGCATGTGAGTAAAATGCCTTTTCCCATGCATATTTGTTTTGACTTTTATGCTGGTCACCACCATGATAAAATACTCTCATGGTTAGGAAAATTAGGAATTTAATTCCCTTGTATAAAAAAAATCTGAATAGGAGTTGCTTATTCTATTTGGGTGATGGTGTTTTCTACTCATGTACACTCAATTGAGCCCATCATTCAGCATTTTTAGTGGGTTTTTAGAGGAGAAGAGCAGAGTACGAGGGTTAAATGTTTGGAAGGGTCATGTTACTGTCCTTAAATTATCAACAGAATTTAGACGTAAAATTGCAGAAGAGGGAGTCAAAAGAAAAGTGTGATTGATGCAGACAAAAATAGTCCGTGGAAAAATGTCAGAAAATTATATTCATTTTACCTAAGTTGTTCTCGTAAACGGTGAAAAGAGAATCAATTTCTTAGCTTTTAAGTTCTTTGCAGTTCTATGAAAAATGTAAAACCTCACTTCAGAGAGATCCCTGAAATCTCATGAAATCTCATTCTTTATCTGATGAGAAGTGTGTTTTGGAACATCTGACTTTGATAAAAGAGTTCCATAAGAGAGGAACTGCTGTGCTGGGGTCACATTTTCACTTTTATCCTAACTTTATTTTAACAGAAGATTTGACATTAATTATAATTAAAATTGAAAGCCTCTTTTGAGAGGAAATATTTAAATCTAATTGAACTCAATCTATTGAAATGGGATACTGTCGCTGTCGAGCAGGACGGGAACAGAGAACTCCAGATCAGAAGGCAAAGAAAATGAGCTCTCCCTTTATTTCAAATGTACCGCTCTACATATAGAGAATATCAAGAAGACTAATTTCATTGGTCTTAGAGCAAAAACATGTCACACCATTGGTGTGCAGTGAATGACGCACAGTAACAGGACATATCTATAAACAATATGAATAACAAGATTAGAGAATTATTTACATTCTTTCCCAACTGTTTCCCAGGCTCTTGTCTGGTTAGAAAACCTTTCTCTTTCTCTCTGACTGAGCTGAGAATACCCACAGGATACATCTTGAGTGGTGGAAGCCTCCCATCCCTTTTTGCTTTGAGGAAACAAAATCCAAAAAAAACACCAACCAGACAAGAACAATAACAGATAACCAACACACAAACCCCTCCTCCCCCCACTCCCCGCCAAACAAACAAACACTAACCACAAAACTCAAGGACCCCAAATTTGCCAGGTTTTCTGATTTGAGCCAGTGTTTCACTTTAAATTGTAGCACTTTCTGGGAACTTTGAGGAACCATGAAAAAATGGTTCTGTATAGAAATTCTTTCAGACATGCCTATTAAAGATTAATTGGGAGAAAACAAGATTCCTGAAAATTGCTGATATAATTTTTTTCTGTGAAGCTCCATTGGCTTTTGCTTCATTTGGAAGCTCCATTTGGCTTTATGCTATACAGCCACTTGGCCTAGAATCCATCTCTCTTATCATTCTGCCCATCACCAATGTTTAAAAATGCAACTCTGGGATCAGATCCTCAGGCAAGCTTTGTAGCACTCTGGCCTTTGTGTTTAGCAAAAGAGAAACAAGGAATTAATAGTTGCTGTTGATGGGGTGGTGGGTGTCCCTTGTTCTGCATGTGCTGTTAACACAAGTTGAATAGTGTATCTTGTATTAGAGGTGTTGGCTTTGTCAGCTGCCTGCTCTTGTGCAGTCATCCCCATCATCCACCTTTGTAGATAATTTTGGCATGTGGATTTTGTGTTTTGGTAGAAATTGTGTGGTAGAGCCTTGCCTAAATGAAACAAGAAGGAAACCAGCACTTGAAAAATACTGTTTTGAGAACATGCTAATGCATACAACTGTCCTTGTTAAACAACATTGAAAAAAAAAAAGTTGTGAATCCTAAAGTCAGCTGGAAGTCAAAAAATCTGTAAAATAATTGCAAATGAAGTATCTGACCAAATACCATTGCAGTGGTTGTACGAGAATGTGTGTCCACCTCTTGCTGGATGGTAATGATGTGGAACAGGCTCTTTTGTTACTGTTGTTTTAAAAGGATGCTTTAAACAGCAGTGAAACTGTATTTTAAATAAGGAGCATTCAGTTTTCACTTCTTCAGTGTGTGATTATCTCTTGACTTCTCTCTTTTTTTTTTTTTTAAGATCTTTATGGTTATGGAAAAATCTTTCATCAGCCGATGGTATAATGGACTGCCAGTTGGATGATATACAGTCATCTCAAACATGCTATATACTTCTCCTCTTCCATGTCTGTGGTGAGTTTTGATTCTGTACATTTATATTAAATGCTTCAGAGAAGGAACTTTAACCTAAGTTCAGAAATAACCGTATAGAACTGAAACCGAAGTTCAGAAACAACTGTATAGAACTTTTCTCTTTTTGGATTATTTTAGAGCTGTGCAAAAATTCTGATACACAACTTGAAATGTTATCTTTCCTGTCAACTTGAAAGCGTCTTCACCTTCATTTAGTGTGTTTAGTTCAAATTAGATTCCAATCAAATGTTCTTTTGGGTCAGATATGTACCACAATGTATTTAAGATAACTGTAACTGTGTTACAAATAGACATGGGTAAAAAAATTAATTGGAGAAAATATTTGGAAATAATTTTTCAGTTTTATTTTTTGTGCTGCTTCTCTGTTTTGTGCCTACAATTAATCTGATTATAGTATCTGTGAGCACTGTTAAGTATTGTATAATCAATAATATTGAAAGCAAGGCTCTTCATATTATAACTGAATTATTGCTTCTGTGTCTAGACATACAATAATGAGATCCAAAGCACTCATTTTTCATTTGGCTAAACACGTTGACAAACCAAATTTGGGTGTCAGAACATTCCACTGACTACTCCTTAACACAGCAGAAATTGCAGCCCAGCCTCCTCTCCAAAAATCAGGTTAAGAAATTGAGGTTTAAATTTTCACTCTCTCACTCTCCTCCTTTTTGAGGGTTTAGATATGGTTCTTATGCCAGTGTTTGGTTATAAATGGTACTGAAATATCTGGAACAGTTGCTTAGCCACTGTTAAAATTTGCGTGTTAATGTTTGTTACCTTAAGTTTGCATCTAGTGTTTGTGTTAGAAAAGATATATGAAAGGTATCTTTCCCTTTCTTCTTCAGATTCCAGAGTTCTTAGAAGGATGCAGAAGTAGTGAAAAAAGTAAAGAGAATAGAAGAGACAAATATGAATTTGCCTACTGCCATAAGGCATTTAGTCAAGGCTGTTCTTACTACATGCTTAAGTGCTGTAATGAACTAAGATAGAAGCAGTGCAATTTCTAGAAGTGCACTTGGTAATAGAAGGATGTGTTTAAATATCTCATAAAGTGGATAGAGATGTTCACCAGCAAAACTGGTTGCTATTATTATGGGTGTTTACATTGAGAAAGGGACAGCCCTGTAGCACATTTTCTTATCCTGTCATTGTCTGCCTGCTTCTCTGTTACCAGTTTCAGCTGGCTTTGCATTTCAAATTTTCCACCTCCCAGGTAGTAACCATACAACTCTGAAACCAGGGGGCCAGATAAATAGCAAAAAAAGCATCACCTTGCTTGTTTCCACCTGCAACTTTTGAGGGGACAAACCTGATATTGTTTGATGGGTTATCCAGCACCTGTTGGTTCTGCAAAGCATTGCCCTGGGTATTTATTGAGTTCTGCATTGCTCTCTAACCAAGCTTTCTATTTGCCAAATTAGCAGATTTGCTTCAAAGACTTGACCTTTTTATTTTTCCTTATTAGCAATGTGCCATACATTTCTTAGCCTGTTTATACATCCTGGGTGTGCACTGATTCATCATGAAATCAGGGCTTTGTGACAAGTCTCATGGAAGAACTAACTTGTTTAAAAAGAAAAAACTGTCTATCCCATATGTGTAAATACTGCAGGATTATGTTTCCTTTTGCAGCTGTCTTCTCCACTACATTTTCCTGCCATTTTACTGCATTTTTTTCCTGTGTCCACCAGCAAGAGAACAAAATCCATTCTAATCCACAGTGTTTCCCTTGAGGCCAGACTTTAAAAAAAAAAAAAAAAAGGTTTGATGACATCTTCAATTGTTTAAGAAGTGTCATTATACATTGTCTTGACAACTTAACACTGTTTTGGCATTCTTGCTAGAACTGTTCCTCTTTGCAATCCAAATCTTCAAGCAAAGAGAATGTACCTCGTGTAAGGGCATCCATCCTCATCCTCCTCTCACTACTGTATCCACTCAAGGCTCACACAGGCCCTCAAATGGCCAGCAAGTTACTCCACTAATTCTTTCTAACCAGAAGAAAGCTAAGGTGGGCATCAGGAAGTAAACTGAATGCCATCACACAGGATGTGAAACCTAGAGGATTTTCTACCCTTACCACAGTACCTTGCAGAATGATATCTAGAGGAGAAGTAAGCTTTTCTCACCAAATCCAAACCCTGCAAGAGAGAAAACAATATTCAAGCAGTAGCATATATTTAAAATCTGTAATATAATAATGATAACAATATTTCTAGTTTGTTCCCAAATCCTATACCCCATTAAATAGACCAGGGAAACCTATTACAGGTGTCCTATTACAATCAAGTCAGGCTTTTAGAGGGCACAGTGGGATTTGAGAACTTGTGTGAAAAGGAAATACAATCTCTTTCAAAGGAAGAAGTACTTTAAATATAAAATTGTGTATCAGCCTGTAGTTGAGTGCCTTCTGATCTTCATTCTGCTTTAGACCAACTGATCAACTTTGATAGGATTTTTTTGGTTGCTGGAAAACACTGAGATTTAAAAAAATCCTAATGAACCAAACCCCAGACAACAATATCCAAACCAAAGCCAAACAACAATAAAAGTGTAAATCTTAATTTTCTGCTATATATTGAGGAAATTCATATAGTATTTTAATTTTGAAAGGATTTTTTTTCAGATGTTCAATATGCAGAGTCAGCACAGGATGAAAAAGAAGCCATAGAGAACAGGAGCCAGGTGCTATTTGGGAGATGTTTATGGTAATTGAAAAGATAATGTATAAAACATTAAAGGTCAGGACATCTACAAAAAGTGTTTCAGGCCATATGTTAAGTTATAAGAATAACAAAGGAATTTTTAATATAGAATTACCTTCATTTACTTGGAAGACTGAATAATTCTAGAAAGCTCAATTAAAAAAAACATAGCAGGTATTCCTAATATTTACCACCTGTATTTTCAGAGTGTTATATTATATAGATAACCACTTAAAGAAGCAATGGCAGCTGCTGCTAAGTAAGATTACCATTCTATTATGTAACAAAACAAAACAAAACAAAACAAAAAAAGGCAATGAGAAGAAAACATGAAAAAAGTCTAGCCCTGTATCTCATTTCTCAACCCAAAACAATCTGTCAAAAATCATGTAGTGAAACCTCCTGTATCATTACTGAGCAATGGAAGCTTGCATTTTATCTGGTTCTGCTTCGGAACTCTTGTTTCAGCTTCTCTGTGCTGGAGGCTCCTCAGAGTTTACAAATTGTGTTGTAACTAAAGTACTCAATTTTAACTGTAAAGCATAATTAATACGTATTAAAACCAGTTTTTATTATTTCTATTGCTTTCTGCCTATTGTGGCAATATTCAGGGTTCTCTAGACTGCCATTGATTTTGCTTAGAACATTGCTTCATCAGAATTCACACAGTGAATTCAGTGAACCTGGGTCCATCAGTGCCACCTGCTAGTCTGGCTGTCCAAACCACATCACGGGCTTTGTTTGGGTGACAGACTAAATGGCATGTCAGGTACACATAAAATCAGTGTAAGCATTTATTAAAGTAATCCTGATCCTGCTGAGATATATCCTGAACTGAGGTAATAGAAACAAAGAAATATTGCTAACATTTATCTTGAAAACTTCTGGATTGGGTGAATTTAAACTCATGTTGCTTCAGTGCCTTCAAAGTAAGAACTCCCCTTTGTCCTTGTTTACCTACACCTTTATGTACTTAATTTTTAAGCTGATATTTTGATACTGAAGGACTGCACTATGTCAAGAGTCTTGAATAAATTATGTCATAGGAACTCTGAAAGCTACTGAGAAACTGGCCTCAAGGTTAGGTATTGGTTACAGAAAGGCCTGATAACTGAAGAGGCATTGCTGCTGATGTGCTTTGTTCTAATTATTTTCTATTAGTAGGGAGTCTTGATTGATGATTCTCTATCACGATGTCCTGCAAACGTGCTAGTCAATGAATCAGTCTGTCATTTTATTTTCTCTTAAAGAACATCCTTCTAATGTTAGTGTGACAGGAATTGGTTTTAAATGAACTGCTGCAAGCAATTTCTTTATCTGAATGGAGAAAATATTTTCACTTTTTAAAGTTTTGAATTCCTGCATAATTTTCTTTTGAATTCATGAATTATTTGTACTAATAATGTTACTACTTCTGTGACATTTTTGCATTTAAAAACATAGTAAGTTTTTAAAACTGCTTGGAATCAGAAGAGGTTCTGTGGTAATCTTACTGTTGTGTTTAAATTCTATACTCTTTAACTGCTGCAGGCTCTTAAAGAAAAAGTTGGGTCTAAAGCTTGAGCAAGCTTGCTTGAAAATATATTCAATGTATTAATATTTAATTTTTAGCTTTTCTACTGTGCTACTGTGAAAAAGCAACAGCAGCTATTTTCTGCAGAAAACTAAGAGCTTGCCAGTTTTGTTAGGGTAAAAAAAAAAAACAAGCAAACACTAGTAAGCTGATTATTTTTTTTTAATTAGAATATTAATCTAGTTTGTTATGGGTTTTTTTCTCATTAAAAATAATACAAGAATATAATGAGTGCTTAAGATCTATTTGGGTTTGTATTTTGTTTTTTTTTTAATAGTCTTGCTATGAAGGTAAAGTTTCCAACAGATAACCAGAACTATCCAACACATTGTAAGTTTGATAGGGGAGGGAGGAGCCTGGAAAGCTGGAAGTGTTTAAATGGTGTGTGAACAAGCAGAGCTGTATCAGGGATGAACTGCTTGTGGTGCCCAAGCTGCACTGCCTCCTCTCCTCAAAATTAAACCTTGTGGAACAGCATGAAATTGGTGCAGCTAACTCAGTCAGATACCATTTGGAAAGGAGAGGTGGCTTATTTTAGACAATCAGTAACTGAGTTCACTGGTTTGTGGTCTCACACTGGCATGCTCACAGCACTGAAATACATGTTCAGGTGATTTACCAACATCACTTTTGTCCATGTCTGGAGGACAGGAGATGCCAGCAGCTGCATCCTCACCACTTCTTTTGGGTTCTTCTTGGTGGCAACAGATGAGTTCTAGGGATTCACCAAAGAATTTTGCTTACTTCAGCCTCTGTAAGTGCTAGGCAAATCCGCTGCCAGATGTTCTTTCCTGTTTGTCAGGGTGGCTGGTCTGGCAGGAGGAGACACATGGCATGTTGTGTCACCTCTTCTTCCTGCTTGCGCTCCTGACTTGCACAGCAGCCAGGTTTGCAGTGTAATCAATTACACAGTTTTAATTCTGGATATCTGTCTGGAGAAGATATGGTAAATGCTTACTAGAAGAGTTAAGGACTTAACAATTTCCTAGGATTAATCACCCAAAAATATGCCTAGAAAGTGGAACTTTATTTCTTCTAAAGATAAACTAAATATACATATCTCCTATATGCTGTACACTGACTGCTGGAATTGGGTAGTTCTTCCAATATCCCTGAGAAACCTGAGTTTGATGACTCCGAGGTTTGTCACAGAAGTGATTCAATAGGGACTTCTAGGGGAAAAAAAGAAGTATGCTGCTTAAAGAAATCAGTATTTTTTTTCTTTGTTTTTTCATATATAGCAGCTAGAGTTCCTTTCTGAAGGTTTATTATTTTGAAGCTTTGTGTTATATACATATAGATGTTGGGAATAGTTTTTTATTATAGGCATAATTCTGAAATAAATAATATGATAATGAAGTATTTAAACACTATTTGTCCAGGACCATTGCCCACCTGGATGAGGGCAAATGTGGCTTCTGCCCTTGCCAGGGCTCCTGCCCATCCCTTCCACACCTGGTCCCTACTCTCGCTGGGAGTTATTCTGTGACATGAACCCACCTTGGCACCTGGGATAGGACATGAGGTTTTTGTTGGCTTAAACCTCAAGAATGCAAACATCTTCCCAGCTAGAGACACTGCCATCATTTATGCCAGCACTCCCCCTAATTTACTATCAGTTGTTGCCTCTTGTGCAATCAGCAGGTCAACAATGAAGTTATTGAAAAATATAGGCTGCTAAAATTTGCCTTTACAGTGAGGTAAGATTTGATTTTTTGTTTTATTTTAATTATTGTCAATATATCAATGTTGTTGTATAGTTTACCTAATATCAGAGAATAGTTATAAGTACGTGTACCCAAATTAAGCATAATGTCTTAAAACTTTTGTGAAAAGTGCCTTTGCAAAGCACATTGTGGAAAATAGGTAAGAATCATTGCATTTTTCTGATTTTCCAACTGAACAAAGGCATATGGTGTCTAAATCTCCTCTAACTGATTATTCCTATAGCCTGCATCAGCAACAGCAAAAAATGGTGGAATGAGGAAACTGGTAGAGAAGATAGAGCTTCTGATAAGCAATTTATATTTCTCATCTTAGGGAAACAAAATCTAGGCATTCAAAAACTAATTAAGTTCTTGAGAAGGGGACGAATAAGATTAATAAGTTTGATTCATGTTGTTACAACAGGCATCCACAGTTCAATTTTGCATTCATTGCTTTGAGATGAGGTTTGTATTAAATCTGAGCAAATTTATTCAGAAATTTATGTAAGGGTTGGTGTTTTTTTCTTTTTTCTTTTATTGTTGTCAAATAATTTTCACCATCTAGATACTGGCATTTTTTTAGCTTGGATAGAACTATCTAAATGAGATCAAAACTGTATCAGTGCAGATTTTCACAAATATATGCTTTCTGATGGAATTACTAATGGTTTTAGATAATCACCTTTTCAGACTCACTGGTCTCAGTTAAATACCCTTTGATATCCTTTTTTACCAGAAAAATTAAAGTTGGAGTAAACCAGCTCAAATCCTGATAACTTTAATGTGTATCTTTCGTAGTATTGCTTTTGGCAAAAGCATTTTAGTACCCTTCTCTGCTTTTATTAAAACTATGTAATACTTTCTCTTATTAGCTTTCCTCTCATTTTATTTCCCTTTGTATTATCCAGCCTTCTTGAGCTTTATAAAAACATGTCTTCTAACTGTATTTTATGTGAATTGAGTGCATTTTACAGCAGTTTTTAGCTACTAATTTGGGCTATACATTTCTGTGTATAAGCATTTCTCTTGGGAAAGTTTAATTTTTCTGCTACATCATTTGCTTAAATGAGGCAGTAAATAGATTTAGTATCAAAAGTCATTCTTTTCCATGCTAATATGGAAACAATTTAGATACTACAGTATACTGATTTTGAATACTTGGTACCAATGTCTTGGTGAGACATGATATTCCTTATTCTAAGAATTAACATATGCTGTTATATCTTAATTTCATTTCCTCTATATATTTTTTGGTATGCTGTATGTGTATATATATAAATGTGCACATACATAAGAAGAGGAAATAATAGTTTAAATTATACAGAGGCACTTTAAAAAAAAGTTGTTTTGGTGAGGGGGAAAAAAAGGAGAAGAGTAAACTTGGAAAATAACCTTTCTTTTAAAATTATGTTCACTTTTTTATAAATTGCTCACTTTATCTGAAATCTGAAGCCATTACTGTGTATCTCTTATTACTCAGTTCTTTATAATAAAGATAGGATTCACCTAGTATTTCTAAGTTGTCCATGGGGAGAGGCAGGAAACTTCAGAATGCAATTCTTGTCTTACATCTGTCTTAGATACTTATCATAGAAAGGGATATATTACCCTCTGGGTAATTGTCTGTGCATGCAATATTGTTATTTCCTATTTTAAAATGCAAGGCCAAGATAAGCCTCAAGAGCCCAGTGCTTCCTATAGTTCATTTTGTTTTGTTGGAATTGCAGTAATTGCATCTTTGGAGCAACCACACTTTTTCAAATGGATTGTACATTTTAGGTACACAAGCGGTGTCTCAAAATGATAGGAACTCAATGGTTTGACATTCACAGAAATTACACACTTTCCCTTTTGCATGCTACCTGATGCATTCTTTTTATATATAAACAGAATGTTAACTTTATTAAACCAAGGAGTTGTTTTTTTTTTTAATAAATAAAAAAAAAGACATGAGAAGCAAGACGTTTTGAACCATTTTCTACTTGTTACTACTTGTTCTTCATTTTCTACTTGTTCTACTTGTTACTGGAAAACGTTTACTCATTTGTAGTAGACAGTCTTTATTTCCTCTGCTCAGTGAAATTGATGTTTTGGTGCTCTGTTAAATAGTCTCTGTTTCAGCAGAGCAATGTGGGCATTTTAGTGGTGTGGAAATTATTTCCCATTGGAGAATATATATAGCTCTTTTCAAGACTTAAAACTTACAGCCCAAGTTTCACATTCAGCCAAGTGAAGTTAATGGCCTGACTCCATTATACAAGACTTTCTTGTGTAGTTCTAATTAATCAATGCCATGCTTTAAAGCTGAAACATTTTGAGTAAGTGATAACACTATGGTTTGGTTTAACTATTTGTATTAATAAAATAAACTGTGTCAATTTGGTTTATCAACTGGATTTCAGCTTACATCTGGTGTTATAACCTTTTTATAATAATTTCAGTTATATAGTCTCTCATTCTGTTAATTCTTCCTCTAAGCTGTTCTGTTGCTTGGTTCTGGTGAGCAGCTGCTGTGTCCCCTCCTCCTGGTGGCTTTGCTTCAAATGCTTGGAAAAAATTATTCCACTTAGAAATAGGTAATACCATAAGTATTTAAAATATCTCGTGGTTCACTTTTTCCTGACTGAAAGATTGTTGATACTTTGTCTTTGCAACATTAGAAAAAGAAGAAATTATTTTTTATGTTAGCAAAATAATTTTATTTCTTTGTGTGCTGCCCAGCTACATCACTATGAAAGAGTGGCTGAAGGCTTTTGAGAAGAGAGGATTTGTGGGTGTGTTATTGTACTCAGGAGAGAGGAAGCGAAGGCCCTGCCTCAAAGTGATAAATCCTGTGAGAATTGAGGCATCAAACTTTCCAACAGCCCAAAGCAGCACATTAGCATCTACAGCAGGTGATGGCAATGATTCTGAAAAGCTCAGATTAAATGAATTCAGGTGTTGGTGTTAAAACATCTGGTCTCTAAAGAATAGTTCTCCTTACTATGGAAAGTTGTTCTTGCCAAAGGAGATTTGAAAGTAATTTAAGTACAAGTCAGCTTTATGTTGACTCCAAGCAAGGCCATAAAATAATAGTGTGTAGGATTTAGTTCTGAATGTGAGTCAGCTGTGGAGCAGGAATACTCACAGGATTTCTTTTGTTTGGCAAATGCACATACTTGAGCAGATTCAAGCACAATTTCACCATATTTGTTAAAGTCCTAATACAAATTTTTAAAACCAGAAGAACTTGAGCCTGGGGAGACATGATTCAAAAGGGGTGACTTAATTTCTGTGCTTAGGTTGGACGGGGGACTGCACATGGGGTGACATCATCCAGTGCTCCCAGGCTTTTGTGGGTGACACAGGTGGAAGAAAGAAGGTGCATGTAACTGTAGGGCTGTGTGCATCCTCTGTTATTACATATATGTCTGTGATCCTGAGCTGTTTATAAGATAACAGCTAATTCAATTGTTCACAGAGAGTCATTGTTATTTCAGAGGATAAATAATGCTGTCATATTACCATCACCTCAGTGAGTATTATGAGACTGCTAACATTGACTTCCCCCTCTATTTGGTTAAAGAAAGCTATGAACCTTGCTTGTAAACTGTTTTATGCAGTTCCTTTTATATCACATTTCTGTGAGCCATATAATTGTTTACAGAGTTTACTTATGTTTCACTTTTCATTTTTGCTCCTAGTGTTCATTTTGGACTGAATTCATTATTATACAGTGTGTGATTACTTATAAGCGTCTAACTGTTTGAAGTACTGAAATAAACTACTTTTATTTTTCCTCTCCTTTTTCTTTCCCTTTACTTAAAGTTGTCCTTTAGGAGAAGAAAGTCAAAGCAAGACACCAATGTTCATGTGCAAGCTTGTCATTATCTGCTGCAAAGAATGCTTTAGTTTGAATGTGTTGATACAACACACTTTAAAAGCTGCTTGTACTTGGTCTGGACTAAATCTTTGGAAGAATTTATCATTTCTCAGACTTGATGAACTATAGAGCTATAGTATTTTTTTCAAATTCTCTAATTTACACTTAAGGTTTCATTTTCCTGATAGGTGAAAACTGAACTAAGAGAAAAAATGTTTTTGTGATTGACCATTCCAGCCAGGAGCAATATTGGATCCTCAGGCTTGAGAAGAGCTCATTCCACGCTGCAGCTGAATGTGCTCCCCGTTTCCCTCTTCCCCTGTGTCTGAGCCCCAGACAGCAGAGAGATCACTTATCTTCCAGCAACATTTTGCCTATCTCAACTCACTTTTAGGAGCTGTGAGTTTCCAGGAAGTTTTTGAAAACTGAGGTTCTTCTAAGTTTCCCATGTCCATGTTACTTTTTTGCAATATCCCAAAATAATGTTAAATTCTGTGAATGCTTTTTTCGCCACAGTAACTAATCCACTGTACTTTTCAATTAAATCAACTGTAAAACTATGTTGTTTTCCCCAGAGAGGGTTGTTGTGTTATGTCAGTTAAAAACCAATGAACCATCACTTTTACCCCCACCCATTTAGTATTGGTGGGGATTCCAGTGTAATGAACCCATTCTCCATGATTAACTGATACAGTGTGAATCTTTATGTGCCACCCAGATTGTGTGAGGAATTGTTCTAAGCGTAAGAAGTAAGAACTTCAAAGTGCCTCTATTTTGGTAAAGGAATGTTGCTTCCAAATATGTGAGCACCTCTCTGTTGGCTGTAACCCACTTCATTTCAGAGATCATACTCCCCTGACCACTGAGAGGATAGTAGTTCCTGTGCCCTGGCACATGCTTTATAGGAAAAGACTGTCGTTGTTCCAGAGAGTCTCAAGGTGCAGCAAAATTGAAGAAAGAGGCATCTGAGGAAACAAAAAGCAAAGATAAAACAAGGCTAGCCGTTGGAAAATGATAGCTGTCCAGCAGAAGCTGACAGTGAGGTTCCAAAGGCAAGCCCCATGGCATAGCATCATTTTATTACTTCAGAACTTGTAGCTGTCCATAGATGAAAAAAAATGAAGTCAAGAAAATTATTTAAAAGATAAAGAGGATGATTTTTTCAAGAGGTTATTTCACTTCTGTGATATTCTCAGAAAGTTTATCAGAGCTCTTTTGTAAGTGTCTTAAAAGTTTGGCAGATCCCTGAGATCTGGGGAAAACGAGTCTCACTGGGATGAGTGATAAACTAGCATTATGTCTACATGTCTGTGTATGTTTTCACTACAGCTGTGGGGCTTGCTTTCTACTTATGGAATATATGGATACTTTAAAATACATAATCCAGGAAAAGAATAGGTGAGATTAATTCCACTGTGATACAGTGGAAAAAACATGCAAATCAGTTTAGTAGCTAGTTTGTGTGCTCTTGTGCATACTAGAGATAGGAGGGGGGTGTGCTTCTTTGGAAATCTCTTTCTTAAAAAGTAGGTCAAGCAGCTTTTGTCACTGTGATGTTTTGTTTATGAAGGAAAGGACAAAGTGAAAATAATTTACTAGCAATGCTTGAGAACTGTCACCATCTACTCCTTGATGGAGTGCAGATAACAATAAGTGAGTGGTGTGTTAGGGTACAAGTTAAATTAGCAGTATTAATTAGCTGTCTGAGCTCTCTAGTTTTTTTTCTTGCTGTATTTTCTAGACACATCTTGTGGGTCATACAAAATATAAACAAAGGAGTTGACTACTGTCAGCTTTATCTTTGGTTTATAACTACTTGCTCAAATGTGCAAACTGCTCTAATTAACTCTGCTTGGTTAATCTGGTGTAGAGTGGTGATAGTTGTCTCAAATTCTTTGTCTTCACCATGGAGATTTTATAATTTATTTTAATTTGAAAAGGAAAAGTTAAAGTATGTGGACTAATAACAGCTAGTGAAGAGGATGTACAGAGGGGATGTTGTCCAGACTTAGCGCTGCTCCTGTGCCCCTGTTTGCCAGTAAGGCCTGATTCCTTGTGTCCCTTGCTCCTGAGTCATTCAGCGCTAAGAGCAGAGTAGTTACGTGAAGTACTTTTTGTAAGTCTGATTTGGCTTGGGTTTGTCTGGGCTTCTGTTTGTATTTAGTGATTTGACAAAATAAAGAGTAAATTGATGAACAAATGAGGTTTATAGTGGGCTTCAATATGAATAGAAAGTCACCCTTTTTTTGGTTATTTTAATGGATCTCTTCAGTATTTATTTAGTTCTGACTTGCTTTATCTCTGCCTCTGCTTTTATACAGAAAGAGATAGCAGGCTGTGTTTTTTCCCTTACTTATTTATGTATCTAAACTGCTTATTGCTTTGTTTCCACTAGTGGTTTTTCAAATTGTTTTGGCTTTTTTTGTGGTCTTGATTTAGAGTGGGTTTTTTGGTTTGGCTTTTTTTTTTTTTTTCCTTGATGAAGACCAACACTCATTAAATGAAAGAATAATTTTATAAATTATGTATAAATGTAGCTTAGGACTTAGAAGATAGTCTCTTCATCATTAGTGCAATTAAAGTATGTAGCCACCTCTGCATATAGGTTATGTTCAATATAAATAATGAATTTATTAAATGAGTCATATGACCCTTTGCTGCTGAGCACCTCAGTATCTGAAGCTTACCTTGCTAGATCCATATATGTGCCATCAGTGGTTCACAGGTGGCTTTTAGGAGTGTACCTGCTTCTGTAATTTGTCAGAGCCCAGTGAGACATGATGACACAGCAATGTAACAGGACAGATTCATTGTCAGCCAAGTCAAATCATGTCATAAGAACAGCATTGTTTATCCATATGGGATCTCCCTTAAAACAAGCAGATACAGAACTTCCCAGCTCTCCTACAGAAGGCATCAGGAAAAGCAGAATGGATAGTGTGCTGTCCCAAACTAAGTATTTTTCTACAGGCTGTCAGGACTTGGAAATCTAACCTGTTGTGTCGATGAGAACTGATAGAGTTAAGCACTACAGGGTAGGGCCAAGAAAAGAGTTAGAAACAGAGGTCTCACAGGACTGGGCAAGTCTATTGAAATCATTCTTCTGAACAGTGTTCATCACAGCTGCCACAGTGGCAGAAATGGCTGGCAATGTTTCAGCACCTGAAGGGTGTTTTAAATGTCTTAGCACCAGAAAAAATAGAACAGATATAGATGTTAAAAAGGAAGATGTTAAGATGTTAAAATATATATTAAAAATTTCTTACAGATTTTAAGTGGTTTTTATCTGACAACAACCTTTACTGAAACGTTGTTAAATATTGGAACAGGCTGCCCAGGGAAGTGATGGAGTCACCACCCTTGGAGGTATTGAAAAGACATGTAGATATGACACTTAGGGACCTGGTTTATTGATGGACTTGGCAGTGCTGGGTTAATGGCTGGGCTTAATGACCACAGAGGTCTTTTCCAAACTGAGCAACTCTTTAGAATCAGCGGTGGTGGGTCTCTGTCCCTGGGCCCAGGTAGGTAGCTGAGAGACATCCTGTGTCCTAAGGGCTGGCATGAACTGTTACCTGAAGCCTGCTTCTCAAAATCCTGTCCCAGCTTTTCCTTTCAGCTGCAAGATTTTGTACAGATACCAGAGGTCTGTACAACCTGTGGCTCAAATGCATGTTGTTTGATCCTTTCATCAGGAAGCCCAAAGTCTTGAACCAAGTTTCTCAATCACTGTTTCCCATCATACCTGGTAAAACAAGTGAGGATTTCACTGAGGGAAAAGGTGGGGATATTGTATATACCAGCAGTTACTCAAAATTTAAAGCTTTTGTAATTAGACTTTTCCTTTCTTTTTAATTTTTTTTTTTTTAATACAGTAGTATTGAAGAAACTAAGGCGCTCTCAGCTGCAGTGGTGGAAGCATTACACTTTTATGTGCTGCAAAATCAAGCACAGAATGTTTTTGATCTCTTAGCTTAAAATGCCTAGTCTCTAGTTTTAAAATGTCATTGATACAACAATTTGCTAAGATGTTCTAGCGCTGCTTTACAGAGCTCTGACATTTTGCATTATGAAATACTGCTTGAAGCAGGGGGTTATTATCTCATCCCTCTAAGATGATAACCAGTGCAGAGGTTGTCACTCAAAGTGCAGATTACAATATGTAACAAAAATTATTTAAATTGTTTCCAATGTATTTGAGCAAGAGTTATAAAATATGCTAACAAGATTAAAACCAGATTTGTTTTCAAATAAAATTTATGCATTATGTAACATTCACATTTCAGAAAATATGATCATAGTAGTGACAATAATACTTCTTTTCATCTGAAAGATATGTAAAGATTTAGGTACACAGATAAAAGTGATCTTGATGTCTTTTTTTTTTTTTTTTTTTATTCCTATCCTCAAAGCACTAAGTCTACAGAAATTTTCTGTAGTCTGTACATTCAACTTATTCAACTTTTTTCCTTTTGTCTGCAACTTGATATAGGGTAATTTTAACACTGGAATGTTAAAAGCATTTTCAGGGAATAATTAATGCAGTTTTATTGCTTATGTCAGTGGTGAAAAGGAAATAAATTTTCCAGACCTGGGTAGTTGTTAAAAGGTAGTGTAAACTTGAATAATTTTGTGAAGGGTGCGCATACCCTTCGTGGTTCAGAAGCCTGCAAGCTGGACAATAATTGAGGATATCCTTCAGGTTTCAGTTTCTGCCTTTCTTTCTGGTTTTGGTGGCAGTGAATGATAGTGCTGAACTTTGAATGCTCACAGTATTTTCTGCAAAACAATTTTATCATGCTTGTCAAATTTGGGAGTATACCTGAGCCATGAGTGGGGCTGAGAGGCCTCTCTGACCCTATTAATATGTTGTAGAACATCTTGTCTACCCGGATTTACATGATTCAGGGAAATAATTGTGTTAGTTTTTAATAGCTTTGCTCATTTTTAAAATAGCTTTACATTTGCAAGGCATAATCTGGCCATACTGTGACTTTCTCTCTGAATTTCACCAGAACTACTCATGTGTTTAAAGTAGAACATGTGCCTAAGTGCTCTCATGGCCAGGGGCCAGAGCACTCAACATGCTACAAGGCTCAGCCCTCAATGCATGCTGCTTTAATGTATAGTCTTCTCTAGCACAGGAAAAATCAGGATTAACTCTGTAGGAAGTATCACAGAAGTATGAGGAAAATATCTCGCTACGTGAAGGTCAGCTCAGGCTCCTGGCAAATACAGGCAACAGAAGCAATGCCAACACTTTTTTAAAGTTGTATTCAAATGAGGTGCATTTTGTGACTAATGAATTGGTCAGTTAATTTCTCATCACTGTGTTTGAGCTTGTTCCTGTCACTGAACAGTCTCTTATTTTTTCACACATTGTTGAAGATGGCATTCATTTAGCCTTCTTTCCTGTTATAAGGCTTTAAATGCCTTCACATTAATGTCTAATAAATGTTATATGTGGTTTAATCTGCGCATTATTGCTGCTGAAGAATCAGAGGGAGGAGGTGGGAGATCTCCATTCTCTGTGTTTTCTTCTCATTTACACCACAGAGACATTCCAGGATCCTTATTACTAAAGCAGTTTGTGTGGGTTTTTTTCCCATGGTAATAGTGACACAAAGTGGGAAATACTTCAAGCATGCATTTTGGCAAGTATTCTTTGGTAGCTAAGTCTTCAGTTTTTAATTTCATGCATATTCTGTTTTTCTGTCAATATCTGTGAGGGAACTTTTCTTGTTTGGGGGATAGTTGAAAGATAACATTTTAAATTATTGTTAATACCTTTCACTAAAATAAAATTTTGTTGTTTTGCTTTGGATGAGATACTGAGAGACAGAAGGGTGGTGTTTAGTAGACTGTAGTTAATTTTTTTTACTGATGACTGAACTCTTGGTGTCTGATTCTGTTTCTTAGTTGTCCAGTTCACTCTTGGTCAGCTTTTATTTTTCTTCTTTTCAGTCAGCTAGTTTTACATAAATTGTTACACAGCATACTGAAGAGGCTCTTTTGAACTGTTGCTTTCCAGAGGATATCTCTTTCATCATGCTTGTCAGTGCTGGCATGTTGAAACAGGGGTTTCAGCAATCCAACTGGGCTGAACAATTTAGCGCCAGAGCTCAGGAATCTCCAGGGGCACATTTAAAACGCTACACAAGCAAGATTCAGGAATTGTGTTTACTGTCAGTAAAGCATGGGAAAGGAGCAAGTGGCTTTCCAGTCTCTTCAGGGGAATCATTTGGCTTGTTGACAGAAGATGATATTATGGGCATAGGACAAAAATTAAATGGAGTGTATGGAACTAGTAAACCTTAAAAATATGAAAGCCAGAATGTATAAACAAAGGACTGGTAGTGTGGCACACTTGGGACTGGAAGTTGCAGAATGCAACATGGGAGGGGGCCACAGTTTAATGTCTATAGAGTTTGGGGTATTTTCTCAGAAAAACTCAGAAATACACCCCAACCAACCAGAAATACTGCAGTCTCAAATTGTGGCAATGAAGAGTTATAAATAATGCTAAAAAGACACTAGCAATCCAGGGTGATTTGCAGAGTTCCCGCTGTAGAGGATGTGCAGCTGGTTTCTGTTCTATGTAGAGGCCTATTTCACCCCCACTCAACAATTACTGTTCAGTCCTCAGTTGAACTTCCATACAATCAAATATTCTGGTTTCCTTAAGTTCTGTTGGCTACTGTGGCTGATAGATTGTCCTTGTGCTTTCCAGCTAGTGTCAAGTGGCCCAACATGTCTTTATTCCTCCACCTATTGGTTATTTCCAAGCGAGTTTAATTGTGTGTTTCTAGTGGAAACACATGCTGGCATCTGCTAAGTTCAGAGTGCTTATGGTGAATGAAAATAAACAGAGCATACAGTTTGCCTCTTCAGATATTGTAGCTAGGAAAATAACAACTCTTAAGGCAGGTTTTGTGTGGTGTTTAGTGCTCTCAGCAACCTTTTGTACTTTCCAAACATGCCTATTTCTCCACAGTAATTCTCAAGCCTACTGATTACTTTTTTCTTCACCTGCTCCCTTTTTAAGCAGACATCAAGTCCCTTCTTTCTACAGATTTTTACTTATTCATTTATTTTTCACTGAAAGAATGGGAAAAGAAGGTAATGTATGTGAGCTCCAGGGATCTTGTGAGAAATTTTTTTTTATCTTAGATTGCAAATAAAAATATTGGATGAAGAAAAGTTGTCAAAATGAAAAAGAGGAAAAAGGTTCAAAAAGTTATTTATTAAACATTAAGCTGCTTTATGGATATATGTGACTTGTGCTTGCTAAAATCTACAGGTTAGGAGGTAAGTAATAAACACTTTCTTGTCTCTAGGGAGATATTCCTGTATGTTGTTCAAGTAGTCCTTAGCAGATATTACTCTCAGCATGAATAGAAGTTGGCACATAGGTATGCAGAAAACAGTAAGAGCTAATATTGCTATGCTGAAGCCTTTGTACTTCTCAGGAGTAAAGAAAAAGGGAGCAAAGGCTGCTTTATGATGGGTGCAAAGGACCTCTGGAGGTACCTTCTTCAGTCCACTGGTCTAGGTAGGGTTAACTTCATAATTTGACTGGGCTGTATGCCAAGTCTTGGCCACCCATGTGGAAAACATCCAAGGGTGGGGCCTCTCGATCTCCCTGGTGTCTGGCATTGTCTCTGCTTATCCTTCTGGTCCCAGCCTGGTGTTGCATCTCCAGGAGGAAGACAGACAAATCAGCTTCTGCCTGTGGAGGACCATGTCAAACCTGTGAGATGGAGCTGACAGAACAAAAATGTTACTTTAAGATTTGAAAGCAAAATAGTAGGTGAAATAAGCAGGTTTATTCCAAACAGGTGCTGTTTGCTTTGATTTAAATCTGGAATGAGTACGCTGATACCTTACTAGAAAGAAATGCTTGCATCTTTCAAAGGGGAAAAAAGTTTCATCTTCTATAATTATGATGAAGATCAAGAGCTTTCTAACCAGTGAAATTTTAGGAGAATACCATAAATTGTGATAAGGGCTGTTATTCAAGATTGCAGTAAAACATGCCTATGTAGAGCATAGCTCAATCTTTACTAGTTGTATGTCTCTGTTAAGTGGGTTATCACTGCCATTAGTCAAAAACTGGTCTCTGTCACAAGCCTTGGTAACTTGCTGTGGTATGGTGGTTCTAAAATATATTTATTTCTCTCTAAAATACCCTCTGAAATATTTCTCTCTCAAACACCCTACCCTACAAGATATTTCCAGATAGATGATACTGCAGTAATGGTTTTATATAAGAAAGTAACAGGCTTTTTCGTGGTTTATTGATATTTATTATTTGAATGCTCAAGATTTCTTACCATTAAATATATGTTATTAGGAAAGAATAAGGTGATGCTTGTGGTGTAAGTAATCCTACATAAGAATGATTAGGTACATTGCCAATTGCCTTCTTTTTATGGAGCATAATGATGGAGTTCAAATGTGTTTTTACTGAGCTCCCTCTGAAGAAGCTCAGCATCCACAGAATAATGATATAAGAAAGCAGTTTGTGTTTCCACTTGATTAGCTCATGTCACTTTTTTCTCTTTTCTGAGTTTGCTGTTAAGTCCTGCTAAATCCTTGCATAGTTCCATATATGCTTCAACCTGTTCTGTCAAATCAGTTATGAAAGCATCTTGCTGAATTATCTGGAGCATTTCTGGGGTTTTCCTGGTTATAGCATGGAAGCATGCTGATCCGAGGGAAGGATGGGGTTGATGACAAGGAAAGGCCTGTCTCTTGGAGGGAAGGGGGCTGGCTAGTTGATATCCCTCCTTGGTGGTCACTGGGCAAAGCCTCTAGTTGTGTAGGAGGAGATTATGATGCTGTGTGGCCATCTAAGTGTGTGCTCATAGCTGTGGTCCCCTTTTGCCTGTCCTGGAAAGATTACTCCGAGGCTGCTCATGACTGGGTGCTCTGGGAAGGCCATTTGGTTTCCTCTTTTCAGCGAATTGCACAATGAACTTTCTACTTCACTTAGAACAATTGATTCTGAAATGGTACGAGCAAATGTTCTTCTGATAGCCACCCATCTATCAGTGCTGGCAGAAAACAGCTGTAGTAACCTAACTTGGCAATAAAAGTTACAGAAATTTATAAAAGGGCCTCGTCATGGTTGCTTTGTCTCAGAGCACTTCAGTCAGTTACAGTCATTGTACATCCAGCAACAGCTATAGGCCTGTTGCTTTTTCTTTAAGTGACAGAAAAGAAATATCTTGTTTGTTTTGGAGTGATACTAGAAATGCAATTGTGAGGTGATATTTCCATGAAGTTTGGGAGTCTGACTGAATGCTAACCTTTGAGCAAGAGACTTTTTAATTGGTCAAATCCTTGTGCTGCAGTTATTTAACAGAGATTTATTTTTTTCCTTTTGTTCAGTGAAACTAAAAATATAAATCAAAAATAATCTCTGTCCCAGCCACCCATAAATAAATAAATTTAGCATTTATAATATTGTTACAGCAGCACAAAAGGGACAGATAACATTAAGCAGTGGTATTCAAAATTTCCTGTGTTTTTTGCAGGTTTCTGTGTTTTTATATCTTTGATTGCTACTCCTCTCTGAAAATAACATGCATAAATGTTTTCTAACAATGTATCAACAGATTATTCTAATTTCTGAATTCTTGGGGTGTGTCCTCTAGCAAGTGTTTGTGGGGGGGGGAGAAGTAATTTTAATAATCTATGTAATATTTCTCATAATATATCACTTCTAAGAGAGGCAAAATCTCTATTACAGAGATAGCTCTAATACCAGTTAGAGTTTAATAACACCTAGAATGAAACTCTCTCACCCTTTGAAAAATTACCTGTAAATGTTCTGTATCCTAATTTGTCATTTTCTGCCACAGAAGTGTTGATGAAATGGTGAATCTTTTTAAAGCCTTTTCATGGCATGCTATCTTTAATGAGAACCTTACAGTCTGTAGCTGAGCTCGGGATGATGTATTGTCCATGACTAAGCATTATGGAAACTTCAGATTTGCTCAAGATCTTTGAATTCAGAGCTTTTACCTCTGTGTGTGATTTGTTACCTTAGTTGATTATAGACATGTGTGCAAATCCCCATTCCACAGAGTTGAGTTCATACGTCACGCTTAAAATAGGTAGAGCAGAACTTGGGCATCCAGCACAAAAAATGTCCCAAATCCTTGATGAATGATAGCTGAGAAATGGAGAGCTGAGGCAGTCCAAGTCTGCAAGGAGGCATGGCAGGACTCCAGCCTCCTGCCTGAACTTTCCATTTGTGACAAGCAATGAAGAAAATAGCTCAGGCCTTTTACAGCTCGGAGTGTAACAGCAGAGAGGCTGCATAAGAAGCACCGGGAATCTGGGAACTAATTACAGGACCACTTCTGTAGTCTGTTCTGGGAAAATAAGTGGAGGAGGAGAGGTGCCACTATGCTTAGGTACAAGTGAAAAGAAGAAGGGAGGATGGAATGTTCAGCTCGTTGAAACTGCTACAGATGAAAGTCCCTGTCCTTGCAAACTGATTTGGGTATTAAAAAAAAAAAACTCCATAATAATTCTCAAAAGAAAATTTGGAGAAATTTAATAGACCGCTTCTATATAAAGCAAGAAAAAAACTATCAGGGAGAAAATTGCAAAAATTGTCATCCCAGAACAGAGAGGAAATCTGGATACAAACTCTGGCTTAAAATCCACTGTACTCTGAGACACACTGGGCCTGCCATGGTTTGCTGCCCATACATGGGTCCCTTCACCTCCTGAGGCTCTGCAGCCATGTACATCAGGCAGCCCGGCACTGGCCTGGGCTGCCTGCTGCCTCTTCTGCCCAAAGCCCTGGGGGTGCCCTCACTCAGGATCAGCTCAGCACAGCTGCTTGGTGTGATGTGCTGAAGGTATCCAGGAGAGGTCAAGGGAGCTACAAACAATAAAGGGAACCCAAGAGCCTGCTCTTCATATGTTCACAGCAGAAAACAATAGCTTCTTGCCTTTCTTACCTCTGAAGAGTTGATCTGATGGGTACAAATGGTGCTCTCTCTCATCTTTTTCCCATTCCTCACCTCTGCTTCAGTCCTTTTCATCAGTCAAAATCTTGCAACCATGCACTTAAAATAAACAGCAAAAAAATTTGTCATTTAACTCCTGTTCAGTCTCCCTGCTCCATATTTTTTAGATTATATTAGAAACAAATAGTCTCTTCCACGCCATATTTTCCTTTCCTTTTTTTCTGTATGTATATGTGTGTAACTTTGCTTCCAAGCCTACCTGTGATCCTCAGCAGGCACTCTCTGGAATCCCAGAGATGAAAAGCCTATGCCAGGCATCCAAAGCCCATATCTGTCTTTCAGAACAACTGCCCTTGAAAAGGGGCAGTGTCTTTTTCCTGTACTTACACCCCTTCCTCCTTGGGGCCTTTGCTTTTTGTGTCATTGAGATCATTAATTGATTTCTGGTGTCTATTCAATTAATCCATGAACCTTGTTACTGTTGCTGTGCTGCCCAGGCACTTTTCTACAGACTGTGGCATCCAAGTTGACTTTCAGCTGGATGCTGCCCCTGACTTTCATTTTTCTCTCCATGTAGTTGTAGACCTGTGCCAGACAGCTCAAATATTTTTATTGTCATGTAAGTGTAGAAGGGAGTATACTGATAGAATAGATCTAGAACAATCTTTGTGACAATTTATTCAGACATCCAGACACATTGGTCCTAGATATTTCTTTAAATATTTTTTACATAGTTCTTAAAATAAAAAAAAATCATTTAGGACATCGACTATTTTATTATTGTGGATTTTTAAAACTGCTTTCTAGGCAGGTAAATATTAGACTTTGTGCTGACTTTGTCTTCCATCAAAGCAGTATTTTACTGGGTTTATTGTGGTGTCACTAATTACATATGCAATTAGGTTTGTTAGTGTAAAAAGCTTTGACAGTAGTATACAAAAGATAATTGGTAAGATTTCCCCTTACAATTACTATATTAACTTGACTGTGATTATAAATATTGTGTTCATGTAATAGCAAGGAACCCCACTCAGCAACTCAGGAGGTACTTTCTGACCCTGCAAAGTTAATGACTGAAACTCAGTAATATTTTCTGCCTTGTACTGATAATATGCACTAGGATTCTTTTTAATAAAAGAAAAATGTGTGGACTTGTTCTGTGCCAAAGGGAATCTCAGAAATATCTGAACATACTCATCTTTTTTCCTAAGGTTTCTCCCCATCATCCTAGGTGTGGATGTCATAAAAAATAATTCACCAAAATTTTCTCTTTAGGTAATGACAATGTATTACAGCACTGTACTGTTCAAAGTATTACATCTCCTGGCCTGAAATGAGTGTGCAGATGAGTCAGTAAAATGCTGGATCATATTAATAATTTATCATGGGGATAATTATACAGGAAATAAAAGGGACAGAGAGGGCCATAGTCTACTTGCATCGTTTCTGAACATTAAGAGATGTATTACATGTCTGATGTGGGTTCTTAATGCAGCTTAGAGACATTGGTTTGTAACTGTGCAGAACACCTTAGAGTATTATTAACACAGCCCATAAAACACCGAGACCAGTTACTTATTAAAGGTCTGAGCATCAGGGAGAAATAGTGCAGCTTTTAAAGTTTTACCCGGGCTGAACAGTGAAGTTTTAATTAAAAAAACCTAGTAATTGTTAAAGACATTTAATGTTAGCAATCAGCCTTGTCAATAGCTTGTGTACTTTTTCACCAATACATTTCTCATTCCCAAAAATCACTTTTGGAACATTAGAATGATGAGTACAGAATAATATTCTTTTATCTAGTGAGGTGGAACAGGCTTTCTGCTAACTTCCACAGATCCAGATTTCATTCTGGCATCTTCTTACAGACTAAAAAAACATGTATTAATCAATAAAAAGTTCGGTTGTGTATATAAAATATCCTTACTTGCATTTGAAGTGAGCATGAGGATCACTCATAAATTGAAGCCAACAGGGAAGGTTAAAGTGATACAAATCCTCTGGCTGTAGTGATATCATCAGCTGATTCCAGCTGAATGAGAGATCTTTTCCCTACCCCCACCAGAAAACATTTTAGACTCCCCTTACACCCCGTTGTAACTAATTGATTTTTGAACTTGGTGGTGGTGAATTTTAGTGTAAATTCTAGTGAAGCATCATATTGTCCAACATGTTTCAAAGCAAAGCACTTCGCACATCATATCTATGCTAAATGCTGTCTCTGAGATGACAGGACTGTTTTGGTGGTGGTGGTGGTTTTGTTTCTGTTTTTTTAGAAGGAGAAACTTAACAAACCAACCACTTAATCTTTTTTTTTTTTTTTAATTGAACGTAGAAGAGTAGGTTGACCGATGCAGTTGATGATATCTTGCTAGCTGTTTAATTTTAGATGCTTGTTCTTTTTTGAGTGCCTATATATTAAAAATACTTTATCTAGGGAGATTACTCACAATGATCTTAGTGGCAAGTCCCAGTGACTGAGTCTCACCTCTCTCATTTCAGGTCAAAAAGCAGGTGGGTTAGTATCACTCATTTTTTCATTTTCATTATAGCTCTTGTTTTCCAGTGTTCTGTGTCATGTTTTAAAATCAGTCACTGGAAGCAATGTGCCCTAATTTCTTCAAGCCTTGCTGAAGCCTTGAGACTGAACTTACGTTTTTCTTGGATGGAATTGAACTTGATACAACATTAAGAGACAACAGGCTCTCTAGGCACATTTTCCTTACAAGATCTCACTAGAGACCTGGTAAGGAATTACTGGGGCAACTCTCCATTCTGCATGCAAAGGAGAGCAAGGTTTCAGCTTGCTCTCTTTATTCAGCTCTTTCCCATACACACCCTTCCACCTTCCTTTTGTCTCAGCTGCCTTACCCTCTCCTGGATACTTCACACCAAGCAGTAGTGCTGAGCTGCTCCAGAGGCTGCTAGCTGCAGAGCATCAGGAAGGGAAGTACTGATGGCTGTGCTTTAAATCATGACCGGTCCTATGCATCTCAAGAATGAAGGATGAATTTTAAGCCCAGGTTTGTATCCAGACATTTTCTCTCTCCTGGACTGTGATTTTTAATATGCCTTGTAATTTTCCTAACACCATAATAGAAATTCTCTATTGGTTTTCTCAGAATCTGCTTGTGGGAATTGATGCTTATGGTATGTTGTTAAATTTGCAAAGTAGTACGAGAAAAAGCTTTCTGGTACTTCCATTGCATACCATCACTAGCCTTTTAATAGGTAATATAAACTGTTTTCATTTGAATGGTTTTTGTTTGTTTGAAAAGAAAGTTTACTGTAATTCCCTGAAACTCCCTGAAGAGGTTAGGAAATTAGGGTAATTGTCTCCAACTTTTTTTTTTTAATTTTCAGCTTAAAGGATAAAAGCTTTATCTGATAAGATATACTGTAAAGCAGATAAGGGGACTTTTGAAGTATAATTGACATTTAAACTGAGATTTAAAAATTGTTTATCATTACAAAGAGCTATGATGGAATCATGGAACTATGGGGTGGGGGAATCCCTTCTCTTTCTTATAATATCCCTAGATGGAGTTTTTGCAAGGAATAATTGATTTTGTCACTGTAGAGAATGTTCCCTTAGACATATAACAAAGCAGTCTCTTTGAAGAACAGGAATCAAAACAATTGGTTTGAAGCATAGGAATCTTTGTGCTCAGGGTCATAAATGCTGACTTATGCATTGTTAGGCATATGGTTAGGTTGCATGTCCTTTTCTTAGCCAGTCAGCATGATGTGTGGTGGCTAGGGAAGAGTCTGTTTTCCTTTTAAAATTCCTTAAACCCAAACTTTTCTCCTAAGTGGACATCCCTTACTGTCCATGTTCACGGCTGAGTTTTTATTTATAACTAACAGGGTTCATCCCCATTCAGAGGCCTAAAAAATTTTTCTTTTAGGCCTTGAAACATGTAATGTTTTCAAAGAACTGTTCCCTCTTAGGATCTATTTCAGAGTTCTTTGTCAGGACAGCCCGTAGCATGTGCTTTTCTGAATGGGAGTGTAGGCTTCTGGACAGTGTTGCAGAAAAGGAATAGAAGGCTGGTAATATTCTACCTGTTCTAAAAGGGAGAATATTAAAGCTGTGTAAAGAAAACCTTGAAACTGTAAGATTTAGGAAAGGTAAATGTTCATGCCTCAGGAGAGAGATTATAGGTTGCTGAAAAGAAGTGGAAAAATCATAGTTCTGTGGTTTGATGTTTTGATCTGCATATCATAGAATGTCTGTGGTTGGAAAGGATCTTAAAAGATCACCTGGTTCCACCCCCTGCTGTGAGCATGGTCACCACCTGCAGGTTGTTCAGAGCTCCACCCAGCCTGGCCTTGAACACTTCCAGGGATGGGGCATCCACCACTTTTCTGGGCAACCTGTTCCAGTGCCTCATCACTCCCACAGTGAAGAATACCTTCCTAATAGCTAATTTAACCTACTCTCTTTCTGTCGAAAGCCATTTCCCCTTGTTCTGTCACTCTATGCTCCTGTAAAATGTCCCTCTTCAGCTCTCTTGTAGGCTCCCTTTAGGTACTGGAAAGCTAAGGTCTTGATGGAGCCTTCACTTCTTCAAGCTGAACAATCCCAACTCTCTCAGCCTTTTCTCATAGGAGAAAAGCCCTCTGATCATCTTTGTGACCTTCCTTTGGACTTGCTCCAGCAGGTCAAAATCTCTCTTGTGTTAGGAATCCCAGAGCTGGACACGGTACTCAAGGTGAGGTCTCACGAGAGCAGAGGAGTAGGATCTGCTCTGTTGACCTACTGGTCACTTTCTTTTGATGCAGCCCAGAATGCAGTTGGCTTTCTGGGCTGCAAATGTGTATTACGTTGAAGGTCACATTGACCTTCTCATGTACCAATACCTCCAAGTCATTTTACCTTTTGTCCTAATTCATTCAAGGACATGTGGTCTTCAGGTTTCCAGGAAGGTTTCAATTAGAAATGTGTTCAACTGAGTAAGAGTAGCTGGAAATACTTGAAAACTAATTTTTTGTAACAATTTGTAAAGAAAACAGGATATTTACTGCTGTGATCCCTTTCCATCTTCCCTGCCCTTTGCAACTGGTGTTTTGAATGCTGAAAAGCTAATTTCTGACAGATAGTATTTCAAATCTAGTTGTGTGCACTTCATCGCAACATTTTGCAGTCCTTAGGAAACATTTTAATAGATAATTTCATAGTGGATAATTTAGGAAAAACTGAGTTGACCAGAGGTGATGATTTCATCTCAGGTCTGCTTGTTTCAAGCTGTGTTGCCAGGAAAAGAAATACTATGGTTCCTGCTTTGATACCAAAACGATACCATTTTCACTTTTTCCATTTATGTAAAGTATCATAGGTGATTTCTATCACTTTAGCTGCTAAGAGGAAGAACTCTTATTAAAGAATGATCTTTGGTAAATTGATTTTTTATTGCTTTCTCTTCTTTTAAGAAGCCCCCACTTTATGTATGTCAAGATCATTAATACTTTTGTCATTTCAGGAAAAGTGACCTGCTCTTCACTAGAAGGGCTGAGGAAATGGCTTCAAATATTTCAGGAGCAGCAGCTTTTCCAGACCTCTCAGTCTGACGGTCCTGATACATGTGCATTCCAAGTGAAATGCTCTTTTCAACAGTGATAGCATAAGGCATGCAAGCCACAGAAGTCCCATTAAACTATCAAAATGAGTCTTGCGACTCAGATGTTTCTGCTGCCTTAATGAGAAAGAAAGAATTTTCATCTTAGATCAACTACCAGTAGCTCTGTAAAAGAAATACATGGTGACAAGGCTAGCTGAGTGGTGAAGATAACCATCTTTGACCCTACTCTGTTTAACATGGTCTCATTTCACTGAGGTCCTACCAGTGCAGTTCTGGGGTGGTAGAGAATCTGTTCACAAGTACATTTGGTTGTCAAGCAGTTCTCTGCCTTCTCTTTTGTTACAGTTGTATTATAACATCTACTTGATGACAATGCTAATTAGAGAGTTTATTTGCTCTGTTCATGGGCTCTGTGAATTCTTCTGCCATATGAAAGGCCAGATCTTTGTAAGCACGGGCAACATATGGGTATAGGTAGGATTTACTTGCAACCTGCCTCAGAATTTCTCACAGATCATGGAACCAGAGAGTGCTTTGGATTGTAGTGAATCCTCAAAGACCAGCTAGGCCAACCCCCTGCATGTGCAGGGTCATCTTTCAAGAGATCAGATCGTTCAGGGCTCCATCAAACCTGACTGAACATTTCCAGTGACATCCGATTTAAGAGTCTTGCAGGACAGCAGGAGATGGAAGGATGCACTTGCCCTATGGACTTTTTTGGGGTGGGCAGAAAAGAGAAAGGTAAATGTGAAAGAAAGGATGTACTGAAATCAAAACACCTCACTGTCGTACTACTGTTATTCATCAGGCTACTGTCTATTCTGAGGTGCCTCCCTATTGTTCTGACTTGTAATTTGATTTGGGAGAATGTCTGATTAAGAACTTTGTACTGATCCAGGAGCTGCCTTCATTCATTGTAATAGTACCCACGAGATGCTGCTGAGTCACCAACCTGGGTTATTTTTTCTAACGTACATCTGTATTTTATTTAATTATAAAGTCCAGATCCTCCTGCTTTCTGTTACAAGCTTTTTATCCTACTCTGGTCATGTCAAAATCAATTTGTAATTCTGTGGTGTACACATGAAATTAGTTTTAATTTGCTATGTGTTTCCAGGGGTGGCTGACATTTAATATTTTTTTTTTTCTGAGGGTCTCATTAGCACTGTGTGCCCATAATCTATTCTATGGGTGTAATGACAGAGAGGGTAAGTGAGCTATTGAACAGCATCCATCTGTCCCCGTAGCAAATGGCCAGAGGGAAATACAGGAGAAAAATAAATGGATGATTGTCAGCATCTCTGTATTTTGCAGCTTAGAAAAGTCAAATACAGGACTTTGAGTTTGCTGTGAGCTTCAAGGATTTTGGCCCTCCATGACCAGAAGATGCTTCTTAGTAGTAATTTGTATGTACCAAGGGAAGGGCTGCCACCTTCATTATGTGTATTTATATTGCAGTGTACAGGGATAACACCACTAGCACATTGTGTTAAATTGAGAGAATATTCACTTGACTAAAATGTCATGAGATGTGACTATACACTTATTATTTTTCAGTGCTTCTTGTTAATTTGTTATTAATAAGATGTAGTGAGTAAACTGCTTTATATTTTTAGTGTCTGAAAATTACTTCATTTAGGTATTTTGAAAGTCTGCTTCTTACTGTTATTTTTCCCTGGAAGGAAATTATCCTATATTTTTATTAAAAATAGACTATTTTGATTGTTTTTATTTGGAAAATAAATGTTTGTTCACTAGAAGAACAGTGATTTCTATTAAATACAAATATACAATTGATGAGAAAAAGCCTTTCATTGTGTCACCATAAACATTTACTTTAAAATACATTGGGATTATTTTCAATAATGGATCTTTCCGCTGTGGAGTAATCAGTATAATCAGCATAAATACTGAAAAAGAAATAGGTACTGGAAAAGAAGCAAAGAAAAATGCAATTAAATTACTGTGAGATAACAGAAACCTGTCTGAAAGTAGGTAAAGAGAATGACTTATTTATACAGCAAAGTATTTCAAACTTCATTATCCTGGAGAATTCTTGAGGTTATTTTTTTCCAGATATTCACTTTTATCGTTATTGGGGCATAATTCACATGAATTGTCTTGGTGATTTTGGTTGTGTGTTTCTTTAGAGAAAAAGCAAACAAACAATGTGCGGGGTTTCTTTCCTCTAACAGTTCATTAAATTACTTCTAAAAATCTGTTTTGCTTTTTATATGGTTCTTCATGTCTGTCTGATAAAGTTTCCCTACCTCACTGATTATTGCTGAGGTGCCTATCATAGTGATGTAAGAGCAGGACAGATGGTAAGGGCAGGAAAAAGAGCAGATTGTACTGTTCAATTGCAAAGTTATTTATGCCAGGGCAAAGGACAAGCAGAATTGCTTTCCCAAAACAACTGCTTTTATCTAGACATTTCCCAGTGGTTTTGAAGTAGCATCTGCTGCTTGTCATGAGTGTTGTCACAGAGCCTTTAGCTTCCATCAGTCGGTGTGACCTGCAGTATTACATTTTCTCATTTGCAGAAATGCTGTTCTGCACTGCAGACAGGTTGCTTCAGTTATCCTTACATTTGATCCTGATATGAATTCTTGATTTTATAGTGAGCATTTCCACATCCTTTTTACAGAGAACTTTTTAGGTGTTTTTTAAAATTTTTTCCAATGAATTCATGTAGAGCTTGAACTTAAAGAAGTTGTAACATTATATTAGAATTTATATTTAGATATATGTATTCACTTACATATTCTATAGGAAATATATTTAGATATGTAGTAAATAACTAGTAATTGTTACATGCACTATTTACCCCCAAATCTTTTTATAACATTATATTAATTATGCAGTGGTAACCATTACTTGTATCCATATAAATCTTAAAACAAACAAACTCAAAACACCTCCCCATATTTTCATCTAAAATTTTTTAGCAAGCACTTGAAACTGCAAGAATTTACCATAAATACATGCATGTTACTATTAACTTACTCCAATATGCATTTAATTTTTACTTAATTTGTGCAGATATTGGTTTTACCAATACTATATATAAATAGAAGATTTATATTTTTAAAATATGGATATATATTATAGCTTTATAATTTTAATCAATATTATTTACATTGTTATACATATATACTTTGTAACCTTTATATTAAGAAATGACTTTGTGACAGAAGATTATTAAAAAGAGGGTGAAAGAAAAATTAAAGTAGATGTCTTGCCTTTGGGTTTGAGTTGCCTGTAAAAGAAAAGTAAGGACTTAGGTTTCTTATCTTAGGTCAAAAAGCCTAGCCTATTCTTTATCTCATTTGCTAATCAGTCACAGTGAGCTCCTCTCATTGCCCATAGAAGAAAATTGTATGGAGCTAGAAGGTTCTTTCTATATGAGAAATCACATCACTGTTTATCATGAAGGTGGTTTGAGTGCATATGGGAATTTTCCATCTTTATATGCAGCTACCCCTATTTATCTTAATGACATATGAGAATAGAAAAGAAAAACCATAGAAATATATTCTTGACATTCAGAAGTTAAAATTTTCCTTTCCTTATTGGTCTGTGGTAGTTTTATTAGAATGCATTGTCTCTCAAAGAGAGACAATGTTCATATCAGCTTATTATCCTTTTAGTGTCTGTAACAGCTCTTCTAAATTATTCTTCTAAATGTCATAATCATTTGGAAGAACATGTGAAGGGATGAGAGGATGGAATGGAGTGGTCTGACTTCAAGGTTTGCTTTTCTAACAGATGAGTGAAATGTGGTGAGCAGTATTACAGTAACTGGTCTTCCTGGCCTGAAGCAAGGCTGCTGACTGCATTTTGGCCTATCACAGCAATTACATCACTTCAGGGTTCTGTTAAGCTTGTCAAGCTTGTCTACACAATTTAAGTAGAAGACAAAAAAGACAGGAGAGAAAAATATGGGAATAGGGATACTGCATGAACAGTAAAAAATACCCCAGAGATTTAAGACTGTTTAAAAATATGTTTAACATGTTCAACCTGTTTTTCTATATGGAACATGTTAAGCATTGGCATCCTGACTGGGGTATTGGCCTGTTTTTACAGCCACTTTCTTTGGACTCCAGAGAAGACTTGTTTGTTCTTACAAATTCAGTGGGTCTGGCCTCTTGTAAACTTGGTGCTGCTGATGGACATAAGTCAGCAATGTGTGCTTGCATCCCAGAGAGCTAGCCATATCCTTGGCTGCCTCGAAAGAAGCATGGCCAGCATGGAAAGAGAGGTGATCATCTCCCTCTACTCCACTGTGGAGAGATCCCACCTGGAGTGCTCTGTCCACCTCTGGGGCCCCAGCATAGGAAGGACATCAGCCTGTTGGAGTGAGTCCACAGGAAGGCCACTAAACTGATGAGGTTTAGAGGTGAAGCACCTCTCCTATGAGGAAAGTCTGAGAGAACTGGAATTATTCAGCCTGGAAGAGAGACGGCTTTGGGGTGTCCTATTTATAATTTCCAGTACTGGGGGGGAGCCTACAAGAGAGTTGGAGAGAGACTTTTAACAAGGGGGTGTAATGACAATATGAAAGGGAATGGCTTCAAACTGAAAAAGGTAGGTTTAGACAAGATTTAAGACAGAAGCTCTTTACCATGAGCATGATGAGGTTTTGGAACAGGTTGCCCAGAGAAGCTGTGGACACATCATCCTTGGAAGTGCTCAAGGCTGGGTTAGATAGAACTTTTTAGCACCCTGGTCTTGTGGAAAATGTCCCTGCCTAGGTGCATGACCATTTTTTGATCCAAGAATGTACACCACTAAAAGAAAGACATGGAGATGCTGGCTTTTTAGCTTAAACTACTTTCTTCACATTTGATTCCAAGTTTTAGAAATAAGTGAAGAAGACTTAGAATGTTAATTGTTGTCATGTCAAAAAAGAAATCCTATTTCAGTTGAACTGTCTTCTGTTGAAGTGAGTATTGGTTCTTTTCTCATTGTTTCTAAGGTAGATTTCAGTGGTCATTTGTACAGATATAAACTGTATATTTATACAAATATAAACTGTATTATTGCCACATTAACAGTAAAAATTTTGACTCTGCAGTTCAGCAGAGTTGAAAGCAAATATTAAATGTCACAGTCTATTACAGTAACTGCCTAATGTGACTATACATACAAATATCTTGTTTACATTTTCATACAGAATAATTGTAGGAGTAAGGTGGTTGACAGAAACAATCTGCGACCTTTCACTGGCAGTTGAACTACTGAGAGTTTTAGTTTAGTTCAGTAGTGCACCTTTGGAGCAAATCTCCTCATCTGCAATTGTCTTGATGTTGCGAAGCCAATTTGTTGTATGCAGAGTAGAAATATGTTATGAAGCTAAATTGCAAGAAAAGTGCAGTTTAGAAGGCAAAATTATAAGTGCTTTGTAGATTCTGTATATTTCATGTGTTTTAATTCACTGTAACTTCTTTCTCAAAATGTTTCACTTGTGACTTTGAATTTTTCCACTTTGAAGGAGAAAACACTTGCATCTGCATTCTTTAATTTTGGCCTGTAATATGTGTAATGTCATATGCAGCACATATGCAGTGTTTCTGGGTGGTTATCAGCATATGAAATAAAGATTAAAAAAAACAAAACAGACAAAAGAAAAATCTGAACCCAACAAACATTAGTATTAATATAGGCTTCCTTTTCTTTCGTTTCTGAGGATTTTTTCTTTAATAATGGTCCACAATATTTTCTTTTATGCCCATGTACCAGAAAGGAGAATTACCTTTTTTTCTGTCTCCAACCCTTCTAGTCATCCATTAATGACTTCAGAATTGATTTTGATATGAAAAAAAAAAAAGGACTCTTAGTAATTTTTTTATTGATTAATTAATTTCATGTTAATATTAAGAATGTCCCAAAATGAAACCTTTCCCTTTGGAAGTATTCTGAAACTATAAAAAGTTGTAAGATTCTCAGTCTTTATTTCTGGGGCTTCATTGTAGTGTTTTCTAGAAACCAACCAAAAAAAAAAAAAACAAGAGACAATTTGAAATCTTAAATGATCTGTTTTTCTCTTTATTCATTATCATTGGCTTGAAGTTTTAGATTTAGTTAATCTGAAAACCAATCATGGGAGCAGTTGTTTCAGTCCTTTTTGTAAGAGAAATAAAAATTGTAATCAGTCTTGAAGCATCTATGTCTACTTGGAAACAAAAAACCCTTTTAGGTAAGTTTTGATATATTCAGGATTAAAAACTATAAAATCTCTTATTGGAGTTTTGATATATGTAGGATTAGAAATATTTGTTGCCATGTTTTGTGGCCTGTTTATCAGCATTTCCTAAGGATGTGTTATTGGGATACAACTCCACACTAGGCTTATTTTTGGGCTCTAGATTTAAAATGTAAAAAGGTAAATCTTGAAGTGTTTAAACATATTAAATGTAAATAAAATGACTTGACATGGCAGATGAAATTCAGCAAATCATTTGCTCCTATGATCAGGCTATGATTTGGCTTTATTTGAAAAAAAATGCCATGTATTTAGAAAAGAAAGAAAGTAAAATATTTAAAGGGAGGATCTATGTAAAAGCTGTGGCAACATTTTTATTTTATTTCTCTTTCCTAATGAGATGGTTACTGAGTAAGTAGGAGACATAATACTCGGACTTGCATTTAAACTCGGTACTTTTTACTTTTCAGAAATTTAGTTGGCATAATGTGTGTCTTGCCACTAAGGACTCTCTGGAACACACGTGTGTGTTAAACATTGTCTCAGGGTTGTCTTATTTACATTAGTTACCAAAGACAAAATTCTCTGTCAGGTATTTTTCAGAGTAACTCTAAACAGGGAATTAAGAGAGAATATTCTGAGAGAATGTATGTACTTCTGCTTATCAGTTCTGACCTTTCTGAAATTTTAAGACTAATGTAATTTCAGAAAAAGCATTTATATGAACTAATTAGGTGACATTTATATGAACTAAAGGTGACATTTAGATATGACATGATAAATGATGATATGTACAAAACCCCTTAATTTATGTTGCAAACGTGTTAGTATTTTCATTTGTGTCTCTATAGGCAGTGTGAGAAGATCCTGAAATAGCTTGTGTTAGGTTGATATATATATATATATGTATATATATATTTATTCAGTGGGCTTCCGCAGAATTTACATTTGTCTGACATTAGCCAGAGCAAATTTCAGTTTCAAAAAGATCCCAGGCAGGACTCCATACTCTTTGAACTCTTGAGGTGATGTAAACTTACTGACTTCCCTGAAGTTGATACAAATTTGTATTCTATTTTTTTTGCCTTCTGAGTGAAGATTTTTTAATATGTAAATGTTATATCTAGCTGTTAGGAGTTAAGTATACAATATATACTACAGGGCCTTTCATGTTAATTCAGTGTAACCAGCAGTAGGTGTGGTAATGAATTGTTACTCATGTAAAGAGATCAAAAAATGAACTGTACCAAGTCACCCTGTGATTTATTTGCTCTGGTGTGGCAGCAGTGGAAATGGGGACTGGTCTGGCTTCTTGGCGCTTCTAATTTGCTGTTTCTTACCCAGCTCCCTCTTTACCCCACTGGCTCACTGCAGGGGTTCCTACAGTGCTAAAAGTTTGACTGAACATGAAACACAGGTTGGCTAAGTTTTGTTAGAGTGCACTTTCTAGCCAACAGTAATAAAACTAGAGTGAAACTGGGGAAAAAAGAGGAGGGGACAAAGTATGTGCAACTCATACCATAACAGAAAACACCTGTCGTTCCCCAGAAGTTTATTCTGTTTTGGAAAAACAATGTCAATATTAAAGATGACAGATGATGACAACTGATTTATACTGCAACTTTTATGGTATCTTATATCCTATGTGTGTACTTTTAAGAAGAGATATGAAATATATGACTGCTTTGGTTTGTCTAAAGTTCAAAAAGATAGAAAAAACTGTCATTTCAAATAAATACTTCAGTCCAGAGATGTGCTGAGAGCACAGTGTATATCCTATCAAAAAGGTAATCTCACATGCTATTGTCTGTGTATCTCAAGTGTTTTCAAATATATCATTGACTTTTGCAGCCATTCCCAAAACTCAGCTCTTCTAATCTTCTCTGGTTTTCCTGTTGTGCAACCAAACCAGAGCACGGGGGGAACACAGAGGGACTTCTGACAGCTCAGGGGTAATTAATCAGGTATCTTCTTTAGGAATTTGGGGAAGGATGGCAAAACAACATCAAGGTGGAGAATGATGTTTTTGTCTTGTTTTTACAGCTTCAGGATTTTCCCAGCTGTAACAAAATGGAAAATTGATCCTTGAGACCCTTTTGAGTAGAAATGATTTTTCTTTTGCTGACTTTGTTGAGATGACTGATGAGAAATTCTTCATATTTTATAGTGGTCTCATCACAAATAGGAATTTGCACATTGTCAGAGATATGTACTCTTGAAGTACAATTACACATGGAGAAATATAGGAGCGGCAGTGACAGCTTGAAATATAACCATCACTACATGGAAAGTCAGACATAAGTGTGAAGAATAGTGTTGGTAAATTCTTTACCCATAGAGGGATGTCTAAATAATGAGGTGTTTTCAAACTAAGCCTTCAGGTTCCATTAAATATGAGAATTCCATTGTCTGTCTAGATTTAAGGAACTCTTTTCTGTCATCTCTTCCTCAGAGCCCTCTGTTCCCACACCCTCCTGCTAACAAACTGAAACTGGACTTGAGTTTGTTTTTTTCCTTATAGAGAATCCTATTAACCACTGTTGGTAGAGCAAGCAAATAAACAGTCAAGATTGCAAAGACAAGTAAAAAAAACAAAAAGAAGGTTTAGCTATTCTCCAAAACTTTATCTAGTTGAAATGATGCATGGCACAATTTAAAGTTCACTAATGTAGCTGCAGTCAAAAATTTTTTGCTAAGCGTGGCTGACACACATATGTTTAATGGAGTAGATTTTGTCTTGTTTGTCAGAATTGTCTGTCTTGCTCCAACAAAAGACTCAAAGGATTTTGCCAGGATGTAGCCATGTGACTGAATGTTGTTCTCTGTCTAATACCCAAGTGGTTCTCAGTGCCTTTTTTGTTTTGTTTTCAATCCACTTTCAGCTTATGTATTTTTGCCAACACAGAAGTTGCCAGCAACTCTGAATGCCCAAATTTTAATTTAGTTCAAGTGCAAAAGAGCTGTTAATAATGACTTTTGTATTTGAGGAATTTAGCAGATAGTTTTAATGATCTGTGCTAATTTACTGAGTGCAAATTAATATGTTTCATTTTGCAAAACCTTAAAGAAGGCAGTAAAGTTAGGCATGTTAGATTTTCATGTATAACCTTTTTTTTTAAATGCATTGGAAATTGGAAATGAGAATAGATTTCTTGTTACAAAATATTTCTATGATCTGACATTCTCCTTACCAGCACATGATTATTAAGTATACAATTATGTGTGAGTTATATCTGTTATAAATATTGCATTTCACAGCTTGAACAAGAAGGGGTTAGAATGATAACTGAATGCAACAATAATCAGTGAAATAATCAATTAGGTTTTCATATAAAAAAACTTCAGTAGAACAAGAGAAATCACTGAACTCCAATTTTCTTGTAACTGTTACAAGCTGTTAAAAATAGGTATTGAAAATGAATTCTCTTTATTAGATAATGTATGCTAATAAATTTGCTATTCTCAAGGTAATTAGTAAGTACTTGTATCTAGTACAATTCAATAAATTCAGTTTGCTATAACAATTATGTTGTATGCATAAGTATTGTCCAACCCAGGTAGTCGATGTTTTTAAAAGCCTGTTTCAGAGGCATATAGAAGATTTGTTGGAACGCTGAGGGGAGATATATAAGTACTTTCCATGCACATTGACTTTTCCATCAGTGCTCAGAAGCAGCCAAGAACCATCAGATCTTAAACCAAGTTTCTGACTTGCTCTGATTTATGCTGGCTTATGTAACAGTTATGCTATTTTCAAATATGGACTTGAGTCCCTTTATGGAGGGAGCTGGGGTTGTTTAGCCTGGAGAAAAGGAGTCTCAGGGTGACCTTACCACTCTCAACATCTATCTGTAAAGAGAGTGGAGCCAGGTGGGGGTTGGACTTTTCTCCCAGGCAATGAGTGACAAGCTGAGATGACACAGCCTCAAGCTGTGCCAGGGGAGGGTCAGGCTGGACAGCAGAAGGGATTTCATAATGGAAGAGGCTGTTAAACATTGAAACAGACTGCCCATAGAGTCACTATCCCAGAGGCAGTCTAGGAATGACTGTATGTTCCATAGTGTGGTTGACAAAGATGGTGGTGGGTGAAAGGTTGGACTCAATGTCCTTAGAGGTCTTTTCCAACCTAAATGATTCTGTGATTCTGTGACTAGAAGTTTCTCAACCAGCCATTAAAGCACATCTTGGGAGATTCCTGCTGGTGAGTGGGGAAGAAGTTTATAGTATGGTATTACAACTGTAGTAACTTTGTTACCTTCCCATCTTTTTAAGATGATGAGAATCAAAGACAATGGCAATGGAATTTAAAGTGATGTAAAGATTTTAATGTACCTTTTAATGTGATTCCTAGCATTTTTGCAATGTTTTTCCACATGCAAATGATGCATGCAATCCAATCTTTCGGCAATAACAAGACACAACAATTTATCTTTTAACACAGCAATCTAACATAATTATTGGTGTTTATAATATGTTATTTTCAAATAAGATTACTCTGTTAGATTAGTTTCAAACAGAGTAGGTATGCTTTTGTCCGCTTTTCACTATCAAGCCTATTTGTCATCCATATAAATGAAACTCAAAGATAAGCTTTCAAAACTTCTCAAAATGGCAGTTTCTTTTCTTTGTGCATGCATATGGCATTAATATTTTCATCAGCTGTTACAAGTCACTGGGCCCCAGACTGACACTTAGCAACAACTAAAACTTGAGTGTTCAGCTGAAGACATGAAAAAACAGATTCACTAGTTATGTGATAAGTATTCCATGTAAATTTTCAGAATAAATGTTCATGTTGACCTTCACACAAAGTCTTTCTAAATTTCAGAATGGCTCTGTATCAAATGCAGTGCTTCACAATTTGATTCAAAATTGTTTAGCCGCATGGCAAAGTCATAGAGTTGTTGTTATTTGTTGATGTAAAGAAGAAAATTGACTTTTTCCTTCTTGTTTGAAAGGAAAAGTTGATTTACATTAGACTGGTCTAAAAATCGTCATTCATAAATTATTTTTCCATTTATAAAATTTTACATTTTACTTCTTGTAGAATTTTTCCTGGTGAAGCCCACATAAGGTCAGGTGTTTAATAATCCTGGTGAAATATATCTAGAGTTTATGAACATAGAGTTCTCTTCTAACTGGTGTTGCTTCTAGCTCAACCTGTGACTCTTAAATGGATTCTCTTCTGTATTTAATCATGAACAATAATTAGGTAATTGTTATCTATTTCCTAGATCCATCTTATGAGGATATGATGATTCAGTAGTGTCAATATGAGTTATTAACAACAGTTAATAATATTAACAATAGTTAATAACTGTGTCAATATTAAAGTTGCTTCTGCAGTAAAAAAGGAGTAGATCTTCTGAATGAGCAGATCCTGCTTTATTTCCCTATTGTGCAGTCTCAGTTCCTTGAGAGGTGAATTTTAAGAACGCTAAATAATTAATTTTTCTCCAGTAACATCATGTAAAGGCAAAGATACTCTGTGGTCTCAGCAGCACCGACACCTTCAAAGCAGTATTGGTCTTGAGTTTCACAGTACAGGTATGCAGCCATGCTGAAGTCTGGTATTTTGTGCCTGTCACCTTTCCTGTGTTACCCCAAAGCTGTTTGGGCAGCTGAGTGCTGAAACAGATTGGAAAAGTGATTCATCTTCTTTTCTTGTGAGGTAGGAAAAGGAGGAAAGGAAATTACCAAGAGATGGTCTAATGTTTTATATCATAAACCATAGTTCAAATTTTTCTGTAGGCATCCAGAGAGATTGCTTGCTGGTTATAACTTCTACTTGACAAAAGTGATGTAAGTTACAATTTTTAAAGCATCATTCTGAAGCATTTTGCAATTAGGTCTAGAATTCAGGGTGTGAAGTTAAAAACTGGTTAAATGCTGTGAACCTATTTCTCCAGATACAAAACTGTAATTGTGAGTAACTGTTGCAGCCATTTATTACTAAAGCTGCTGTTAACCAAAACTGACAGAAAACTGTTTTCAAGCATGGAACAGTACTAGCAAAAGTAAAAGTCAATTAAACCTTTTGAAGCTTTGTAATGCTGATAAAAAATGTTAATACTTTATGTACTCCCAATTAGCACTTTTATAAGGTGAAAAAAAAATCCATTATTACATAAAGATCTTTTTAAGTTCAGTATTTTAACTGATCTGTACCCTACAGGATTACCCATAAATACAAATATATGCCAAGAAGAGGCAAAACCCTTTTGTTTAGTTCTGTTCAAATTTTTCAACATTTGTTACAAGGAGTTTCTACCACCTTTTATCACTGCATACATCACAACAGTACAGCCAACATGCAGGAGAATAGAGAAACCCATGGAAGTGAAAGCAGGAGGTTAAAAATACTAGCCTAAGGCATTTCTAGCCCAGAAATGAGCATCTCACAGTTTGCAGAGTCAAATGCTTACCAAAAGTCAACATCAAACAGGGAGCTGTGATAGTGCTGTATAAAATGTAAGAGAGAAAAGCAGTGCATAGCTGCTGCTGTGGAGTACAGGCTGGGTGTGAAGGCAAGCTCTGTCCGTGCTTGCCCATGTATTTCTCAGGCATTCCAATAGTTTGCCGTGACCTGTTGTATATATTTGCCTGTCGATCCCACTTAAGAAAGCAAGTTGCAGTCATGCCTTTTTCCTGCAAAAGTCCACTGATACTGATATTCTGTGAAAAATGGAGAAGCTGCTACCTGTAGTCATTTTCACCATCCTGGACAACCGAAATAAAAGACCAAATGGACCAATAAAAGACATAATGGACCAAATTCTGTAAGTGTCTGTAACAGAGAAGATATTTCAGGTCTACAGAATCTCTAGAAAATGAAGATAGTATTTTTCTAACCTGCTCTTTGATATGCACGGTGCTGTGGAACAAAAAACAGGTTTAATATGAGGCATTCAGGCACAGGGGGAATAATTTTTTTTTTTTCTGCAATACTCGAAATGGATTGAAAATATGATGCAATGAATTAAAAATCAATTAATTTATATAAAATCAATCACAGCAATAGTATCGACTGATGTGGATATTCTCAGCTCAGTCAGAGAGAAAGAGAAAGGTTTTCTAACCAGGCAAGAGCCTGGGAAACAGTTGGGAAAGAATGTAAATAATTCTCTAATCTATCTTGTTATTCACATTGTTTATAGATATGCTCTGCCACTGTGCGTCATTCACTGCACACCAATGGTGTGACATGTTTTTACTGCACACCAATGGTGTGACATGTCTTTACTCGAAGACCAATAAAATTAGTCTTCTCGATGTTCTCTATATATAGAGCGGTATATTTGAAATAAATCAGAGCTCATTTTCTTTGCCTTCTGATCTGGAGTTCTCTGTTCCCGTCCTGCTTGACAGCGACATCCTGACACTATCAAATTATCAATAACAGTATACCAGTTTTCAGTTTATACTAGTAACTTTTTACTTTGTTAGTATGTTTTTGTTAAGTGCTTTAATCTGCTTTAGATGTAAGACCTTCATTGATATCAGAAGTGAATTTGCTTAGATCAAAACTAAATTTCTTACAAAATTTCTTCCTGTATTCTTGAAGTGTAGTAATTTAAAATTACTTAGAAATATCAGTGTTTGGTTGTCGATTTTTCCCTGAAATTAGTATTGGAGATAAACATGAACAGCAAGCCTTTTTTCCACAGGATTTGCCTTGCTGCTTACACTAGATGTTGTTGGGAAGAGTTGTTTTTATTTCTTATAAGAGATTCAATTGCATGCAATGGATGAAATGGACTGAAAGAGGAAGAGAAATGTGAGAAGGCTCTCAAAAAGAAAAAAAAACGTTGGCTATGTGATTGGCTTTTTCACAGCTTTCTACTGTTTTCTGATTCTTCAGCAAGTTCTTTTGCCAGACTGACTCGTGATTTTTATAACTTATTTAGAAGTCTCCTCAACTATTTTAATGACACTTAGTAGTTCTTTCTAATCCACTATGGTGTTTTGCTTTTATTCAAGAGCCCTTCCTTGGCAAGGTATACTAACTCCTACATCTCAATTTTTCTGTGAATATATGAGAACTTGTGCAAACTTAAATATCTTGCCAAGATTTATCATATTATCATCTGAGGAAGCAGATGTATTCTCTATAACTCAAACTATATCTTCTTGCCTTTATTACTAATTTTCTGAGGAGGGTTGGTTTTGGTTTGTTTTTTTCTTTCTTAATTTTTTTAAACAGGTCTGTAAAAGCAAATAGCATATCTAGTTCTCTGTTCAACAGTTTTAAAATATTATTAATCTGTAAATATCCCTGAATAAATTTATTAATTCTTGGGCTTGCTTTTCTCTTTCCTATGCTCATATCAACACTGATTCCCAGGGTTTTTCTCTACAGGTTTCACACTCACATTTCACAGTGTGCCTCATCACCAGGTTTATGTTCTCCTTGTCGTATTTTATAAGGGACATTTGCAGAAGTACATAGCTGGCATATATACTGAAAAGGTAAATTATAGCAGAGGTAATGCATTAGCTCATTTCTCTCTCCATGGTAGTTAGGGCAACTTCATGAAATATGTCCAAATCCTGTGTCCTTTCTACTCCCTACTTGAAGGCAAAGGAAGGCTTAGCTCTGCTCTTGTTCTGTTAGGAGCAATGGGGGTGGATCTTCATGACATGGCTGAGTTACGAGGCACTTCTTGGCCTTCTAAGGGCACCTGACAGTGAAAACTGTCTGGGGATAAAAGCAATATGTTTAGTTTTTCCTTGTTTTGAGGTTGCTGTTTGCAAACCGTCTCCAGCAATTTTATGATGTTTACGTGCCTCGGCTTCCATCTTTGCTTTCTTTCAAAATCCCTGTAAAAAATCCCAGTCAAATACAAAAGTTAAAAGTATAAATAATAAAATGGTCTGTGACAGAAGAGTTTCTAACATCTCTTTTAAACATGTTTAGTTTCAAAACTGCTGTGGCACTGATGCAGTAGTTCAGGTGCTCCTTGTTGCTGAAAAAAAGATCATTGAAAGGGCTATCAAGAAATTGCTAAAGGAGAGAAATGGCTCAGAGAACTGAGATCTAGTGAAAGGAAGGAGGAGGAACAGAGGAAACAGTAACAGGGAAAGACAGAGGGGAAGGACATGAAATAAACAAAAATTATTTAGAGGCTTAAGGGGAAACATCCAGAAAAAAAATAATGCTGCAGATCAAGAAGAAGTAAGTTAAGAGAGTGAAATTTTGTTTACAGAGGTGGAAGGGAAAGTAAGTCAAAGACTGAAAGAAGGATGAAAGAACACGCAGACTTCATTATTGCGAGTATTTTTATAAATGATAATCTAGTTTGTCCTTTTCAAATGTGGCATGAAATTTATGTAGTCAGGTTCAGACCAAAAGCTGCTGGCTTTTCTCTTTAAAGTGTTCTTTGAAAATATATCCTACTTAATTTTGTGAGGGAAAAAGGAGTGTTGTTGCTACCTTGCCTTACAATGGTGGCCTAGGCAGCAACCAGGTTGGTCATGGGTTTACTTTGAGCATCCTCATGGGAGAAACACAGTTGATCAAGTGTGCTAAGAAACATAACCAGAGGGGAGAAAAAACTGAGACTTGAACAAAGAAAATGTTGATTCTGAAATTAAGTTACATCATTTACAATGTATGTAGAAATACCTATGTTTTGCATTGACTCTTGTACAAAAATTAGAGAGCTTTTTTTTCTTTTTCCTCCTCCCATGCATTTTATAATACTCCTTTATATGGCTACTGGACTACTTCAGCTATCTCTTTAGAAAATTCTGTTCTTTTCCATTTACTTATGTTGTTTTTTTAACTTCTTATCCTACTTCAGGGAAAAAAAACCAAAACAAAAACCCAAACAACTGACCAAAAAAACCCACTCAAAATTCTATTTCAGAAAAATCCTATCATCGTGCAAAGTGCTCTGCATTTTATACTGCCTTAACTCTTGACCCTGGCTAGTACAACTATTCTTTCATCTTATCTTGATAGAGCTGGAGTAAGATTTGTTAAATCCATTGAGGTAATCTTTAAACTGCCAGTGTTTAACGATGATCCCAGGGGCGCTTGGAACAAGAAAGATTCCAAAGAAATTGTCATCCTTTGTAGGAAAATACTTTATAAATAATCCTGTACAGTACTTTTTATTAGATTAAGTATGTAATCAGAAAACTTTTTCAGATCCAAAACTGTGAGTGCTTTGAAGTCACAATTCAAAGGGAAAGTTATCTGCTTGTTTTAGAAATGACTAGTAAAATATTGATGGAAATGCTGGTTCAAGGACAAAGCATGGGTTATGGACTGTCTTCATCTGAGCTCTATGTATATCTCTAGGAACTTGTAACAAGCTAAATTCCCCAAGACAACATTCTTACTCTGTTAGTGAATTTAAAGTAAGGTTACACAAACTGCATTTTTTGGATCTGTGAACGGTAGAATTCAGTTGCAGTTCCCTAGAAAGAATACATACTTTAATTAGGTTTCAACAAATCTTATGAAGTATGCAAAAGCTAAAGACAGTATAGTTTAAGAAGTCTCTTTTTAAATATATCTACACATTTATAGGTGCTATTTCTGATAGTTGAACAAACATTTATCTAGAACTTTCAAAATATGTTGTTAATCTGTCCATTTCACTGTTTGTTTATTACCCGCTTCTAAACCCAATACTGATCTGGTTCACAGTATAGGTTCCCAGGCTCAAGTGAAAGGAAAAAAAAACCTCGTTAATTTTGTACATTCAAACATCAAACTAATGCAAAGAATAAATAAAGCACTCCCATCATATTTACCATTCCAGGTATTCATAATGCCCCAGAATTTAGCTGTGTCAATAAGTTAGGTTTACGTTATTGTTAAAATATGTAACTAATTGTCAAGATTAAAAAAAATAATAAAACAAAACAAACATATTTTTCTTGCTAATAAATGTTTAGGTTTATGTGCAAATATGCACCTAAATAGGTCCATCATCAGTTATTCATTAATTTTAATCTCTTATTTCAGTCTTGTAAATCTTCTGATCAGGATACTACTCTGCAGGGATTGCCTGCCATCCGGTCCCATCAGATACTTTGTCCACCTTTTTTTCCTTCGTGGATGGCAATCACAGCATGCAAATGGCAAGTTCTTGAAAGATGTTTTCTAACATCTGGCTCTTGATGGGCTCCTTGGGCAGCTGGGCTTGTCATGCTGGAAGAACTTCTGAGCTATTCTCATAACAAAGTGACTTCCTGGCCTTTTAAATGTGTTCTCTCCAAGTGCCTTTTGGAAGTGAAATTATCTGCATGCTGTATATATTGCCAGAGAGCCCAAAGATGCAGATTGTTATACAGCTGGGAGCTGGAAATGTTTGGTGTAATTTGAATATGCTGCACATCCACAAGGCATGTGGACAGCTGGGTCACTGTTGTGATGGCTGCTGTGTTTCACATCAGCATGTGAAAACCTCAGATACGTGAGTTGTATCTGAGAGTGTAGCTACAGAGAGTGTAGCAAATAATTTCACAAATTATTGGAATAACATGGCTCAAAGTAGAAGCAAAGGAAGAGAAGGCTTAGACATATTTATTTTAAGTTGGATATGAATATTTGCTTTTTATGTGAGTTTTGTCTGTATGTTAATTTTTCTTTTTTTGCTGTGCATTCTTGGTCTGTAGTTCTGTATTACAAGTACATGACTAGGGGTGCTTTATAGCCTAGTAGGATTTCAGGCAGGCTGAATGGGAATGTTAATCTGTAAGTACAACTCAACTACTTTTTTTTTTCTTGGCATGCAGATTCAGCTTCAAGTAAATGTCATGCTTACTATTCAGGGCTGCAAAACATGTGCCAGCCTAGTATTAAATCACAGGTCACAGAATATTTTGTGTTCAAAGAGACCCACAAGAATCATTGAGTCCAATTTTGAAGTGAATGGTCCAAATGAGAATTGAACCCACAACCTTTTTGTTATTAGCATTGGACTCTAACCAAGTGAGCCAGTCTCAGGGGCTGTTGTGTTAACTTGGGTAACAGGAAACATAAACATAGAAAGCATCTCTTTTTGTCAATAAAATTAAATTGTTATTGCCTACCCATGAGTGGACTTGACAGTTACTTGTAAATAATTGCTTTCTGTTTTTTGTCACTGATCATTGTATTAGATAATCAAGATTGTTGTCTTGATAAGTATTTGACAAAAAAAAGAAAAGAAAAAATAAATATAAGACTTGAAGAAGTTTAGCAACCACATTTAAAGCAAAACATTGAAAAAATATAGGGATAAACCCCAAACCACATCTCAGCTGAACAACTATTTTCTAAGATTATTTTCATTTTTTTTCAAAATGAAACATTTTTGTGTGTAAATCAAACCTGATTACAGCTAAAAACTGTAAAGCTCAAAAAAAATCACTTTCAATAACCATATAAAATTGGAATATTTTTATATCTGCTTGACCTCTATTTGAAGAAATAACCTTAATTGAAAAGACTGCATATGGCTGGATTCGTTGAATTCCTTTAGCAATAAAAAGAACTTTAATCTTCCAAACAGTAACAGTACAATGATGTTAGAATGTTTTCTTGTAAAGAGGAACTTGTTTTTTATTGATGCAAGTGAAAAAAATGAAATCCCATAATGCATTAGGAGGAATGAGACAATTTTCTAATTGTCCTTTTTCCTTTTCTTGCTATAATGTTAGCATTTAAAGATATGTAAACCTGAGGTAGTAATTTGCTTTTTTTGTCACTTCTGAACAAGTAGAAGGACTTCTGTTTAATAACGAAAAAGGCTTTTCATCATTAAAACCCTTGAAAGATTTCAGTTGGATATTTCTCTAGTCAAATAGACAAAACACTCCTCAGAATCAGCTGAGATATTATGTAGAGATTAAATTTCTTCCCTTCTTTGTTTTGATTTATTACTTTATTTGTATCTATATGTTATATATGTGCTTAAAGGCATTTTTTTGGCTTTTGACTTGTATCTTTACAGATACAGAATTCCCAAGTAGCTGATCTTCTCATCCCATGTCTGGAAAATTCAAGTTAGTAGATACAATTAATCTGGACATAAGAAACTTTAGTGGTTCCTTGACAGAAGAAAAAAAATACAAGAACAATTAATTTCCTTGTAATGAATGAGTTACAGTTCAACATATTCTCAGATATGACTTGCAGGGCAATGTTCTGGAATATGCCACTGCAAAACATGTAGCAATCTTGCCATCTTCCCAATTCTTTTAGGAGAACTCAGCAAAATGCTTTCTTTAACCAAGAGATAGAGGTGAATTGAAGAGTGTGTAGATCATCCACTGTAAGCTAAGGGGAAACGGTTCTGTGTTGAAGAAAGGCAAAGAAACAAAAATAAAGAAAAGTGTAGCTGGACATTTCTCTGTGAGGCTTTGTTTTGGAGCACATGTGTGTGTTTACTCTTTACTCTGTTAACTCTGGAGCTAATCCTGGCTTGAGACTCGATTGTCTGTGAAGAGCCCACTGGAACTGCTGTGATGTACAAACAGGTTGGCATTAAGGCTTGCAGGGTGTGCAGTGCAGCAGAAATATTGTAGCAAAACCTAAAAATTCCTTTCAACATTACAATACAAATCACCTAAGCTTTCTGCTTCTGCAGTATTTGGTTGGGGTTCGGGTGAATTGTTTGGATTTTTTTTTTCTTTCACAAAAAGCTTTTGTCTAGGAGTGAATAAGCATAAATTTCATCAAAATAATCTTTTAAGAAATAGTGACCTTCATCTTGAGCACAGTGCATTTAGAAGTGGAAAAGAGAGACTCCTTTCACTGTGCCTCTTCCGTTTGAGGTGAGCTTTGTCTTGGGTAGAATATTTAGGCTGCAGCAGTGTAGTAACTGGGATTTTGGACAAAAACCAACCACTTCAGAGCAGCAGACTATGTGGATGGTGAGCTTTTTTCCTGTGAACTAATGTGGGTTATGAGATTTTTAATAATTTCAGACTTATGAGAAGAAAACTACAGTAAAGCCCAGCAAGTTTGCTCCATCATTTGTTAAGTACTGTTGCACTGTTAAAACAACCAGAAACAAGCTGTGGAAGATATGTGCTGAGTGGAGTTTTCCGCCTTCCCCCAAACAAGGTGCATGCTTCTTCACTGACGTATAAAATACTAGGGAATAGGTCATGTCTAAAGTAAATAGGTACAGATTGGTTGCACATCAATATTCTGGAGAGAATATCGTGAGTTTACCAAGTCATTTGAATGCTAGGCTGCTGTAAAAAAAGCTTCTTTTAACAAAAAGTAATTGTCAAAGTCAAGTCCACTATAAAATTCTGTTCTCTGCATAAGTGAAAATCTCTGTCTCAACTAACTTTGTTTTGAAATTCACCTCAGCTATATTTGCAACTAAACAACCAACAGCTACTCTCTCTCTTCCTGAAGTAAGATTATTCCACCTGGTTGAAAGTTTATAAGCCCCACCTGGGAACCTGGACTACTAGACCCTTACTATTATCCCTCACCTGTTTCCTTACACTTCTTTCTTTTCTTTCAAAGTGGTAAGCTTTTAAATAAATGTCATTTTAACATCTAATGCATATATGACCTTTTATGATTTCATACTGCATTTTGGATTTACAGTCTTACTAAAAATTTGCCAGTTGTTCCTTTCATTTGCTGGGCTGAGAAAGAGCTATTTTCTTACAAATAGCAGAACCTTGAAAAGTTGATTAGCTTGAAGTTATATGGTAGGGAAAGAAAGTTTTGTAGATGGAATTTGTTTATTTGCTGCAAGGTCTAAAGGTTGTCCTTGAAAATTACTAGCTATTAAAGAACCACCCTATGGTTTTAACTGATATTCCTATTATATTAGCTCCCCATAAGAAAACTGTGCTATTTAAAGGAGTAGATGACACCAGAAACAGTTTGCAGCAGTGCTTTGCCAAACAGTCTTCCATAATAATACCGATATTGAGCAATTAGGAATGCTTGCTTCTCTTTTTACATTGTTTTTTCTTCATGGGTGTTGACACTGGATTTCTTTCATTGACTTAATGTCGAAGAAGATTATGACCTTATTCCTGGACTGTAAAAAAGGGTATACAGAAAATTTATTTTCTTAAAAAAAAAGAAAGAATATAATAACATTCAGAGAAAAAGCAGCTGCTGAGCTGCTGTTCTTGTCTGTAACAAATATATTTGCTTGGCTGGCAGCACTGTTTAAAATTAAAAAATAGGAGGGCATGAAGTACTGCCTTAAAGCTGGTTGAAGCTACCTACATTTACCAGGGTTTACAGATGAAGATATCTGCCGGTCAGAAAACCTGTGCTGAAAGAAAGGTGGCATGAGTGGTGCCTAAAGGGTGATATTGTAGCCTCGAGTTCTCAGAATAATCCAGTCAATACAAGGACAGTCTCTTTCCTGTGGTTAAGGGTGGTTAAGGCATATATTATATTTGGAACAGATGTACAGAGTAATACCTGGCTCTCCTCCCTGCTTCAGGGCTCAGTCCAACAACATGCCATCTTTGGCAGAGTTCTTAACAAAAACCAAAGTTTAGCTATGCATCCTGAAGCCATCAGATTTCTCCATTGACATATGTTTACAAAGACTGATGGCATGATTTTCTCTCTATCTAACATTACCTGCTACATAGTTATATACCTCTGACTCATTCCTCATTACACATTCTAAATGCTTAGATTTCTGTTCATGAATGCTGCTAAGTAAACAACAGCAAAACAAATCAGGTAGAAATACAGGAATTAATGAGTGAGTTTGCTTACTTTGGTGACTTAGAAATTTAGTTTAGCAATCAGTGGATTTCAGACCATTTTCAGATGGTGAGGAAGAAGGTGATACTTTCTGGCTTGAAATATCTTCAGACCCTGAGTGTGTCACTGCTTTTTAAGAAAGAAAGGGGTAGATTTTTATTCAGACTCTTGGCTTAGTTTTGGGTAGAATCCAACTTGCCTGAAGTTACCTGTCTAGGTATTGGATGTTTAATCTAAATTAATCAGTGGTCTTTTTCCTATGATCCTGGAGAGAAACACCTGCAAAGAATGATTCACATCAGAATAAAATAAATAGTTAAGTTATCAACAGCCCTCTTCAGAGCATTACTTACATCTCTGGGAAGTTAAGCCATAGGGATATTTCTAATGGAAAAAAAAATAAGTGTTTTTTAGAATTGATGCAGTTATCCTTTTTGTATCATTGGAGTAGTATTATTCCTCCTGAATGCAGTTAATTCAAAAGTTACCCATGCTGACACATTTTTGGCAAGGAAAACACAAGGCACAATGAGTTCTGTTGGTTATTCTGCATTGGTATTTTCTTATACTAATGTAAGACTGAGCTCAGCCTTGAGAGTTTTCACTCTCTCTTTATAGCTGAGCTTTCTGTCTCATTTTCTGTAATGTCAGCAGGATGCCTAATTTCTGTAATTACATTGTTAGCTTGCAATAAATCAAGACCTTACTTGACTTATGAACTTCATGAAGATGATCACAGAAGTTTTGTCTGTTAAAGTCTTTATTAAGTAATTTAAAATCTTATCCCAGTGAGAGCCTTTGTTTGGGCTGATGGTGTACTAGTATTACGTTGCCTTCCAGAGGCAGAAAATATCATAATATAATGCTGCTAAAGATCTTAATTGTCTCAATACATCCTGGTGTTCTTTAATGCCTCTAAATTAATTATGCAATTTAATATTGTTATTAAGTCTTGAATTGCATTACTTCAGCAGAAACATAAAGCTAATGCGATTGTGTACCATAGGAATGGAAGTACCTGTGGTTTTAAGGATTGTTCCCCAACATTGCAATTATTCAGTAAATTTCTAGATCAGAAGGTTCATAAAACATTTTACTCGTATGTTCCTGGTGGCTGCTGAATATGTAACATAAAAGGTCAAAAGCCACAATTACAGGATACTTCAGAAAGAGAGTGTAAGAAATGAGGGCCATTGCCAATAGCTTACGTACCTGTAGAAATGGAAAAGAAGTTACATAAAATATTATTTGTGGGAAAAGCACTGCTTTTCATAGTCCAGGGAAAGGCAATAATAAAACCAAACACAGCAGTCTCTGCCAATCTAACCAGACTATTTTTCATCTTGCTTTCAGATTTGGCTATTGGCTTAACGGTAGTTTAGTTTAGTTTTTTACAGAATCTAGCTAGGTACCTGAAAATTTTAGGATTGCTGGTAGGTAGCATTGGTTCATATCACTTTGAAATTAGTTAGGTATGGTTAAGTTTTCCTTGAAGATGAAAATGGTTTTCCACTTCCATACTTCAGCCTGCAACAGAAAGAAAACAGATATGAGTCCTCTCCCCAGTTTTTAAGGCATCTAATTTTTCTGAAGTATTTAAAAGACTTAAGTCACCTCCAGTCATATAATCTATCAGAAAAAGGCCATCATTTGCTTTCCAAAGCAACTCTGTGAAAACAGAATAATTATGCTTTAGGGAACATCACTTCTACTGTGAATGTATAGAAACAACACTTTCTCTTTGATTAATTAATTAAAATATAGAAGGAAACATGTATAGGCAAGACCCATGTTAATTCCAGCTAGAAAATATGGCTGGGGTTGCCATCAGTTCTCAAGAGAAATGTGTACTTTCTCATTTTGTCTAGGTGACAGCACTTCCATTACTATAATGAGATGTGAAATCACAGGATAGCAAAGCAGTGCTGCATGGCAGGAGTGATTACAGTGAATCAGTCAGAAGTGCCTGCTCTTATGACACTGCTCGTGGAAGTCAAAGCCTGCATACAGCACACAGAGCACATGGTCTGCCCTGATCCTCAGTCCTGGTTAGGGTATAGGTCATTCCCCTGCTTTCATAGATACATCCCATTAGAGCCTCACCTCCTGTATCACTGAGTTCATATACTATGGAGTTGTTTACACTGTTTTACTCATATTAACTCATCTGAATAAATGTATATCAACAACAGATATTGTTTACTACTGCCCTTGGTAGTAATCGGTTCCAAGCTTTTCCTAATACTCAGAATTAAATAAATCCTGAGCAAAGCCAAACCTGTATTGTCTGAGCAGAAGAGCCCAGCATCCCTGGGCTGTCTAGTTTTAGTAAAGCATTGGGATGATACAGTATATTTTGTAATTTTGGGGATCTGATTTGTTGTTTAAGTTGTGAATTTAATGACAGAATGTGGCATTACACAAAAGCCTCGTGTCAGGGAATTTATCTTTCCACATATAATTCCTTTCTTTTTGTTTTCCTTTCTCATCCCTTCATCTCATCAGCAAAAAATGTTTAGCTTTTTATTTTGTATAAACAAAAAAAAAAAAAAAAAAACCCAAAAAAAATCAAGATATTGATAGGGAAAGAAATGATTGAGCTGCTTTTTCCAATATTGAAGTTCTGTATAATAATTCAATAAAAAATTAATAACAGATCTTTAGCTTCAGCTGCACAGAGGACCATTCTGCAAGTGATCTTAAGAGGTTAACAGGTTTTCAGACATGAGCAAAAGCATGTTACAGTCCCAAACCATGCTTACAATATTCTCTCATAGGGAGTCAGGACTGTTTTCCCATGGTGAAGCTTTCTCTTGGTTTTTGATCCTTCAGGTGACACAGGGGGACAGGGGTTGTGGTCAGTTGATGGAGGCTCCTCTCTGCCACTCCTTTCTCATGGTGCTTCGTGTTCCAGCCTGAGGCATCCACAGGCTGCTGTCCTTCAGGATGAGCCTGCTCCAGCCTGGGCTCTCCATGGGCCATACATCCCACAGGGCACTGCCAGTGCAGCTGCAGGGCTCATCCATACCCTGCGGTGGTTACCTTGGAGTCAGCTGGAACAGGTTGTGCCTGGCATGAGGCATCCCCTGCCTCTCTTGGCAGAGGGCCCTGCAGCATGGACAAGGATGCCCAGAGCAGAGTTGAATCCAAGGCTTCTTAGCTGATTTTATTTTATTGTTTCAAATGACATTCCCCCTGGAGGTTGTGTCAGTGCTGCCATGTCCCTGGGGCATGCAGGGCTGTCTTCTTTACCTTCCCAGGGATCCTGTGGATGCTTGGGAATAGCCCCAGGAGATGGTGTGGGCATCTCCATCACAGTGTCCCAGGGTCTCACCCCCAGGTAGGGGAAGGCACCTGCTCCACAAGAGCTCTAACTGAGGCTGTAGGAAGGCAGGTGACCCCATGCCAGGATATGGATGTAAAAGAGGGGATTTTGGTAGGTAAGTAGCCAAGATTATTGCACCTCTTGCCAACAGTCTGTCTTTTCCTTTTGCTTATAAACATCATTAATCCCATAATTTCTCATCAGATGTTTCATTGAGGGATTTTTGGGTAGTTTTGTGTATCCTTGATATAAAATATAGTTTTTAAAAGAAATTAATGATTTCTTGGATTTTCCTGTACTGCCTGGAAGGTGTAGTTAGGAAAGGCCAAATTATGGGACATTTCCTACCTGGGTATTCCAGTGAACAAGCTGCACATTTCCATTAACAGACTTACAATCCCTTTTCAGGAAAGTCCATCTGCTTCCAACTGATAAAGCAGCATATTACTCACTGCACATTCAGCTGCCTCATGATAATTCAAAATTTTACTTATGCTTTCCCACTTTCTCAGATTTAACACATCAGACATATCTTGTGTACATAAGTCACACCCAAATATTTCCTCAAATGTTGAAAAGTCTACTGTTTCATGAGACTTCTTTTTTCTGTGTTTAGAGTAATCAGTTACAGTAAAAACCACATTGGGGGGTTATTGCAGAGAAAAGGCTGGAGGTGGAGAAAAGGCTATCAATACAGGAGTCAGGAATATCTTGAAACTTTTAAGTAATTGTTAAAGTAACACTGTGTGAAAGAAATGGAGCCATATGTTTGCTTGGGATATCTTTTTCAGATAAGGCTGTCTTCCTCAAGAAGGGGTATGGTTTTTTTTCCACTCATATAGTGTAGTCTAATCTCACTCTAAGTAGCTGGATGGATCAGAATATTTATAGACTAAACAGTGGGTGGAAGGGATTGGTAAAAACAATTAAGGATAGGATACCAATATGTGATCATGAGAAATGAACACTCAGGATGGGATTAATCAAAACAAATTTAGATGTGCTACATAACGGATGATGAACATGAGATCCTCCTAAAGCTTACTTCATCTCATCCTAGGGGCAACAGCTAAAACAGTCAGCTCTGTTGAATGGTTCTTTGGTGTGGTAGCTTTTCTTGTGTTGACTGTACAGCCTGTACAGCTCAGGGGTAGATGCCTGTAACTGCAAAGATATCTAAAGTTAAGTGGAACCACTTACTAAATTATTAATGCTGATAATGGTATACTAAACAGTAAGCTTCCTGTTTTGGTCTGTTTAACCTTTACCATCTCTTAGTGTCATATAAAATAGTACATGACATTTAAAATATTTCAGTGTAAAATAATAATCTTTGTCAGAGACACTAGTAGTCAGGTATCACTAAGCACCTGAAGGAACAACAATCAAAGAAAGAAAGATTAGAAAATCACTCTGCAAATTTTAAAAAGCTTTTGGGGTTATATGCCAGCTTTGTAGAAAAGATAAGTAATAGAGCAATTAGATTAAAGTATTCTTCTAGTGGCTTTTTCCTGATGTTGTTCTTTTTCCTAGCTGCTTCCTCTACTGACTATTCAGACACTGTAGTGCACTTCTGAGATGTTTTGTATGTGAACTGAACTGAGTTGAGCATCTTTATGATGAGCAGTCCTAACTGAGTATTTCCATAATAGGCACTCAGCTTTATCAATAAAACAGTGAAGTCACTATTCTAGAGTGAAACAAATGTGATATGTCTAGATTGAACAATTTTTGAGCTATGAGACTATCGAACTAGAATCATATCTGAAATGTTTGGATTTTGTTTTACCGTGCTCCTCAGAACTTCAAACGAAAATAAAGGCTTCTAGTCCTTCAGCAACTGAAAGAGTTGGCTAAGACAGTACTGTGAATTGACATGTCTTAATCAAGAACATTGTCCTAAATCATGATGTTAATCATTAGTTTTTTCCTCTGTTAAACTGAATGAAAGGACGATAAAATGATTGGTTTTAGCCATCCTGAATAAATAAAAATATAACAAGTTGGATGAATTTGTGATATTGAATTTGTCCCTGCGAAGAAATTCTGTTTTGACCTACATGTTGCATGTTTTTCTGTCTTATCACTGGGGAGGCACTTTTCAAGTGTACAAGTATTGCAAGGATGTTGAGACGCTTTAGTGTGTCCAGAGAAGGGCTGGACAAGGTTGGTGAGGGTCTTGGAACACAAGCCCTATGAGGAACGGCTGAGGGAGCTGGGGTTGTTTAGCCTGGAGAAAAGGAGACTCAGAGGTGACCTTACTGCTCTCTACAACTTCCTGAAGGGTGGTTGTAGTCAGGTGGGGTTTGGTCTCTTTCACCAGGCAGCAACTGACAGAACAAGAGGTCACAATCTCAAGCTGAGTCAAGGGAAATATAGGTTGGATATTAGGAAAAGGTTTTTCACGCAAAGGGTGGTAAAGTACTGGAATTGTCTGCCCGGGGAGGTGGTGGATTCACCATCCCTGGATGTGTTTAAAAAAAGACTGGATGTGGCACTCGGTGCCATGGTTTAGTTGAGGTGTCAGGGAACAGGTTGGACTCAATGATCTTGAAAGTCTCTTCCAACCTTGTGATTCTATGATTCTGTTGCCATCTTTTACCATCCGTCTTTGATATTGTCTTGGTCCAGAAAGATCCTAACCTCTGTCTAATGAGATCCACTGAAAGAAGCACAAGGCAGAGATGCTTCTTCCATCTTGCAGACTTTTTTATGTTTGAAGATTAAGAACCAAAATATTTTCTGCTCTTTATAGTCTATTGGAAATAGAAACTGTCTTTTTTCTGACTTCTTTTTTTGACATCAGGATCATATTCATTATTATTCATATCCATATGAATAGTTTGGGTACCTCTGTAGGCATTTTTGAGGTTGAAAAAAATGTGATGTGTAAAAGTGTTGATTTTTAATAGGTTATTTCAGAAAGAAAATAAAAATATGTAACTAGATCAAGTTTTTGAGACCTTGTCCTCACAACAAGGCAAAAATTGAACATAATTCATGAGATCACCTTTATCTCTCTTGATACACACTCATATGAAATACTTACCGTATTATGTATAAAGTTTTACTTGTCTGTGAATTTTGTTTTTCATAGAGAGGAACCTACTTGGTGAAACATGGGAACTAATTTTCTCACTGAAGAGTCAATGCATGCAAATTTGTCTTCTCAAGTAAACAGGGTAGAAATTACTGTGTCCATGGTTTTGCTTTCAACAAAACTACTTATCTTATTTAGAGGCCTTTCTGACATTCTAGTCTCAAGTGCGATTTTATGAAAAATAAATTAAAAGGTAAAGGCAGCACACAGAGTCTCTTCTTGTTTTAAGGAGGGATACTCATGAATATAGGAAAGGGATTTTACAAGTCATAATATGTGATTTTCAGTTCTGTACCTGGAACACCAGGTGTCTGCCTGTCCTGACTGCAGTTTGGGGTTTTTTTTTGGTATTGAAATCACAGCTGTATTTGTGGTGCCACAAATTTCAGTCCTCTCCTCTTCACAGTGTGCCCATGTGTGTAGAGAATAACTCAAATTCCTTGGCTGTGCTGCCTCCCAGACCACAGTCAAGCTAAAATACTGCTAGGACCAGTCTCACAGTTTTATGGCAGAGTTTGGGTGCCAATACCTAGAAGCACCCCTCAAATTAAATTTTCTAACACAGACATAGTAAATGAGGTGAGAGGTGGCTGATGATGGCTTAAATAAATCCGGGGTTCATGCTGATAGCTGGCATGGGGCTTTGGGGGTTTGTTGACAGGATTGTTTAACTGGAGCTTGATGTTCTGCACAAGCTGGATTGTCAACGGGCCTTGGTCACTGTTCATAAACAGTAGAGCGTATTAGCTTTGTAGCTGAACATAAAAACAACACAAGCTTATTTGAGGAGACTTAGTTTATTGTAAGTTAAGGCAATGAATTCCAAAGCTCTGAGTCACAACCTGCTAGGAGGGTAAAAATGGAATCTTGGTAGTAATGGCATAAAACTAAAATATTGTAGAAAATTATTGGGAAGATTTTTTTTTTCATTAAAAATAGATTGAAAAGCTAATTTAATAATAAATTTGGTTTCTGCTAACTAAAAGCATAATAACTTGATAAGAGGGAAGTTATCAAAATTCAAATTTTAATTGCCAGAAACTTCATTTACTCAACTTAAAAGGATGCTCAGCTAACTAAAAATAGGCTTCTCTTTTCAATTGTTTTGCAGTCTTAAAAGTTTGCAAGTTATTTAAAACTGACTTTCATCACATAACAGTTTTTAAAATTATTTTTCTGCATTGATAGTGTAAATTAGAAGTCTTTTTCAACCTTTATACTTTCAGAATAAAAAAATGGATCAATTAGTTTTTAAACATTAAAGTTTTTTAAGAGCAATTCGCATTGTTCTTTCACATTGTCAACACTGTAAACACTCCACTAAGGACCTCTAGGGACCTCAATTAAACAAAATTTGGTACATGCTGTGCAAATTGTAGTTTTACTATGTGAGAGAATTATTACTTCTGCATTGCTGGAATGAAGTACTAAAATCAGAACTGCTGTCTTGAGAAATCTGGAACCATCCTTCCTGAGCCAAAAGATTGAGCTCTAGCACCAAAGACTCCATGAGATTCTTTCAGAGCTTTACAGAGTGAAAACCCATTTCAGATGGGAGGGGGTTGATGATGCACATGATCTCCCTGGCTGTTCTTTGCCTCTGTCTGAGAATTTTGCCTTCTTTGCCACGTGACCCTCAGTGCAGACAGGCTTCCTTATGCTGTGCTCCCTGTGGATGGTCAGCCTGGGAGCAGTGGTGGGAACAGAGCATTATAGTGGTGTAATGGCTAGGCCAAGAAATGCTTAGGAAAAGAAAAGTTTCAGGAAGTGAGTTTGGAGTGATAGTCTCATCTAAACACAGATCCCGAGCTGAGAGGGTCCTTCTCAAAGCCTGCTCTTATGAAAGGGTCACCACAATGACATGTCCAGCTAAGAACTGCTTTGCAGTCCTTGTAAGACAAATTATGCAAATTCTGGCCATATTTAATCTGATTTGTTTCCTTTCTGTTCATTCATTCAAATACAGCCCCTCTTGTGCTCATTTGGTTTAAGGGGGTGTTCAGATTGGCTTCTACTTCAACTCATTGTACTTCTTGACAGTACAGGGTCAGTGGAGGGAACAGCTCTCTTTCAGGAGAGTGTTTTTCCAGAGGAGGGGGAGACCTTCATGGTTAAAGGCATATCAGAGCTGTGTTACAAGTGCTGGGTTGGCATGCAGCAATGTACATGGGTAGTAAATGGTGTATTGTCTTCCCTGCAGAAAATTAACTGGAATATAGTCTCGACTTTGTTAGCAACCTCATCCTTGTTGTTGCTGTTGAATTTTGGTGGTGTTTTTGGTTCTTTTCCTGAGAAACTGAACATGCAGCATAGCATAGCATATTCCCTCTCTGGTCTTTGCCTCCTTTTTATAACACCTGGGAGTAAAAATTCCTTGGCGTTCTGGTAAAGGCTGAGACACTAAGAAAAACTGTGAAACATCTTGATTAGATTCACTCTTTTGTGTTCAAGTTATTCAAAGGTGTTTTAAGTTATTCAAATTCCCACAGAAGGGAAGCCTTAGGCTGCAATGGCATGCAATAAATGGGATAATAATGGCACATAGTTCTACTTGGCCCTAATTGTACGTAATGAAATGGAACATGGTGGTCGGTCATTAATCTTTCCCCTATGCTTCTGAATTCAGATATTTACAACCTCTGCAGAGGAAAGTGTTTTGTTTAGGTTTTAATTATTAATATTTTTGCTTCCTCTGTCATATTTTTTACATGAAAAATGATATTTCAGACCAACTCTCTAAAGTGATTAGCTTGAAAGACTGGATCATTTGGGGAAGGAGACCCCAGTTCTTAATTCTACCTTTGGGGCAACCTGCTCCTTGGTCTGAATCGGCTCATCATTTCTCTGTGCTGGAGATGCCCATTTTCAGACACAAGCAACACAAGTTTGCTTGCTGACACAGCTGCAACCTTAAAATAATAAGCTCCCCAGGAAAGTGGTGGATCCCCCAGCACTGACCACTTTTAAGATTCAGGTGGACAGTTTGCTGCGTTATCTTGTCACGATTGTGCTTTTGCCAGGAAAGGTCCAACTTTGTATTCTATGATTCTATGACTGTTTGTACTGTATTGGAGAAACTCTTATCTTCACTCCAGTTTAGTCACCAGGTTTGAAAAAAAAATCTGAAAGTACTGTGATCATACATAACCCTTTGGAGGTAGGTGTGAGGAGCCCAAAGGCTTGTCAGTACCATGTTATTACCACTGCTCCAGATCTCTGTGTGATAAATGCATGCTTGATTTGTTCTGTGTCCAGCTAGGTCTCTCAGATTGAAAAAGAAAACCCAGTATTATTTGGCAATAAAAAGTATTAAAAGCTTTTGTCTTGTCTTGCCCCAAATTAGGCCTTTTGGCTTATATGTTTGTGTTTTCCCCATGTTTCTATAATCTATTTTAATAATTGTTCTATCTTTTGCTTTGTTCACAGCCTACATGCTGACACAGTATCAGTTTTGTTTCCAAAAGAGTTTACAGAATTACAGTGTCTGATCCAACTAGCTGCTCTGATGATCCTCACTGGACCATGTAGGTAAAATTCAATAAACCTTATTTATATCCACACTATATCTGTAAAAGTATTTGAAACCTATTGGAAAACATCTGGGTTTTGGCAACAGTGCTCATTTTGTGGAGTCAAAATCTTTTGGAATTTATGGACTACAATATCATTAAGACCCTGCTTAATGTTAAAGAGTTTTATTGTCAACTGAAGCACAAAAGTAGACTGTCATATGTTATAATGTGCTTGGTCTTCTTGCTACATCTGTTTTAAGTACTTGCAGGTGCTGGCAACAGGTGATGCCCATCATTCCTGTAGGCTAACTTTAGTAGCAGCTGCAGTGGTGAAAATTTCAGCTTAGGCACAAAACCCAGCGCAGAAATTGAATCAGTTCTGGAGCAGCTCTAGCTTGGTTTGCATTTCTAATTTTATGGAAATTAGCTGTAAACCTGGGTGTGCAGCAGTGATTTAGATAGCCTGTATGTACACATGGTGGCACAGTCTCTGCACATAACAAACAGCTCTCCTCACATTCTCTTTAGGAGCTGTGACACTAAAAGTTTATTGTGATTGTTTCTGGAGCATCTTGAGATTTCAGTCACACAGTTCTGTCTGGAAAAGGTTTCTAAGTAAGTCATGTCAGTAAAGCATCTTCAGTAAAGCATCTTCACTGGCTGAATTTTTTATGACTTCAGTTTTAACAACAGGTGCCTCAGATGAATCCTGTAACAATGTTTATACCTGATTTTTTCTCCTGAAATTATGACAAGGTATATCATATGCTGTTACATACACAGCTGCCTTTCATGTTGTGTTGAGCACATTCCAGATTTAATTAGATGTTTTTCAGGTATTTTACAAAAAGTGAAAGGTTGTGGTTTGGGATTCTTACTTTATTTCCTTTTATTTTCCTAGGATGGCAGTATTTCTATTAATAAATACTGAAAACATATTTTTGCTGGTTTGGTGGTTAAAATTAAATTTATCATCATTCCTAAATGGCTTTCTGTCTCCAGAATGGAAAAGAGATTCAAATTTTTGAATATCCAAAGTCTTTCCCACTTGTAACTGATGGGTAGAGAGCAATCTCAAAAGACCTATATTATGTTGGAGAGGATATCGAGTATGAGGAGAATGGGAGAATGTCTTTTTTGTAGGTGTCAGTGGCACAACTGTTCTGTTGCAGAAAATTTGATAATTGATGCAAAATTTCAGGATACCTGAAATAAACTGGAACTGTGCTCGGTTTTAGTCTGAAAGTAATAAACAAAGTATCTAAATTCATATAGTGAACTTCTGTACATTTTGTTACTGTCCACATCTCTCTTCCTATATAGACATGAATTATTTGTCACTTAGACTCTGATGTGACCGTGTGGAAACAGTGAGCCAAAAAAGAAGGGTTAAAGCACCAAGCCATATAATCCATTTTCAGAAAAGCCAGGGATTGATATCTGTTGTTTGGGTTTTTCCTTGATAATAAATTAACGGCAACAAAGCCATTAATGCAAATAAATCTAATGGCTTGCTTTAGATTTACACTGTGCTGTCATGCTACCTCTTAAGGGATCATATCTAGAAAGAAATAATAAAATAATGGTCTTTATTACCCACAAGTGTGCAGAGCAGTAAACAGAATTTGGCAGTTGTGCTGAACATGTTACATTCAAGAGGAGCAACATTATCTTGCTTAGCACAGATACATTAGCTGGACTGGGCTGCCAGAATCTTAAAATCTCGCCTCAAATGTGAGGATAATGGTCACTATGATGTGCATTTGTCATGTAATGCAAGTAGTACTTGTGCTTGAGTAGTTTTTAGCAGAGCACAGATGTTTGCAAAGGTTGTGGTACATCTTGGATCTCTAAAACCAAGTGGAATTTCTAACACAATTGGTGCAGTTTTCAAGATTGAACTGGATTATGTCTGATCTAAGAAAAGCAGGGTCTGGGAAAGTGGGACCAACCACCAAACTGCACAATTCTCATCCAGGGGCATTTCCAAAGGCGTCTTTCCTCAGGTGATGCAGCCTGATCCAGCAGGATGTCCCACTGCCTGCGCAAGGCTGATCCAACTAAAAGGCCAGGTCTTCTTCAGACAAAGATGGAAATATTAATTCTGTTTGGTGTGGTTTTTATTTTAGATTGAGAAGCTACACAAAGAGAGAACAAATATATATTTCCATGAGAGAAGGGAAAGAGAGTGTTACCCTCCTAATACAACAAACCATCCTGACCTGAGCCACGGACTGGTTGCTCTCGTCTTTATGTTTTTCTTAAAAGGTTTGTACAGTAGTATATGAAGAAAGATTGTTTTGAAAAACCTAATTTGTAAAATGTTACCAATAGGTAAGGCTTTATAAAGGGAAGGCCTTGAACCATGGCTCTAAGCTGTTACTTAAGCTAAGTAGAGGGGAGCTATGAGAGAGTGTCTCAGCTGGAGTAGGAGGAGAGACTCAGCTGGAATAGGAGGAGTGAGAGATGTGCTGTGTGACTGCTGCATGTCCACATCGTGCTGTATGGTGGCTGGCTCACTTGGGCTTGTTGTGCCTTCAAATTATGTAAATTGATAACCTGCTAACTGCTTCAAAAGGCTGGATTTTTGGCAATAAAAAGCACTCCTTTGCACCTGCCTGGGGTCTCTGAGTCACTCATTACAACAGCAAAAATTAATTCATATTTGTTCATAAATGTGATCTTAAATATTTTAATGGTTTTAAATATCTGCCTGAAACTTTGTGATATTGATAAAATCTACCAACTCAATCAAAAATTAACACCAGAGCACTGATGTCTGTTTTATAGAGTAGTTACAAAGAAACATTTGCTCCCATATGTTGCCCCTTGAAAAATTATTCAAGCTCTTAATCCAAGATTAATGAAAACTTGTGTTTTAATTTATTTCTCTATTTATTTATCCACTTTGGTAGTAAGTTAGAGCAGAAGAGTAGGTTTGACAAAAGGAAGGGTCATTTCAAAGCACATGCAATCTGTGACTGTGGCTGTCTTGCGATCATGATGTAAGCAGTTGCAGTGTTTAATTGTCTATTCCCTTTGAAGTGACTTGGAGTGATGTTATTTCAGGAGAAGCATCACAGCTTAGACTGTTGTATGTCTGTGCTGGTGTGTTAAGCTAGCAGTTCATCCATGAGGGTAAGGTACTATTGTGCTTTATAAAGATGAATAATGGCCAAAATTAATTTTCTAGAAACAATTTCCTCTTTGCGTCTAGCTATTTCACCAACTCAATGCAGTAGCTATTGATGGTGAGGAGAGCACATAGACTGGGTTCCATTTATTCACTCATAGCTGCTTATTTATGTGTAAATAGATAACTTTAATTTCTTGGAGGATAAAAGGTGACACAAACTAGGCATTTGTAATTTTCCTCCTGAAAGAAAGTCTACTCTTTGTACTAGAATTAAATTTATAAGGATTTTTTATTTAAATGAAAGATGGAAATATTTATGTGTTTAAACTTAAGTATACAGAATATATTTTTTCCCAGCTGAATCTCTCTCTAGGGTATGGTATAAACAATTATTCTTCCATTACGTGCATTAAAAACTCAAGTGAAGTGACTATGGCTGAGTTCCATTCCCTCTGAAAAAAACATAACTTTTATCAACAAAGATCCTTCAATAACTTTTTTTGAAAGGAAGACCATTAGTTGGCAGAATTACAAATTTTTATTTCCGCTGGCATTTAAGAAAAATCTCAGGTTTTCTTGTAATGCACTTCACTAGACAGATCATATTTAACTTGTGAGGACTGACTAGCTTGCAGCTGTAGGTGGTATGTGTAATACAGACTTCAGGAAGAGCATGATTTCCATAACCACTTCAAAGGAAATACATTATAAATAAAGTACATTTCTCTGGGGCCTTACAAAACCATTCTGTTTATAATTTAAATTACATTAAGCTAAATAAAATACTACAGCAAAACCCCCAAGAGAAAAATACTTCATTTAAGTTTGAACATTACATTACTTCCATTAATTGGAAGTATTTTATTCTCTCCCTAATAGTTTATTTTTCATTGACTATATATAATTAAAAGTATTGTCATTGCAACAGGAGCAATTCTTTCCCATCTTCTGTTCCAAGCCCTTGCGTTCAGTAGATCACTATAGCTTTTTGCTTGCCTTCCTTCATTTCTCAGTGCTTTATTACGGGTGACTAACGCTCTGAGCATCAGGCTGTGATAGAAGATTACCGTTACTTTGTCACGCATGTTCAGCTTTATCAAACTCCTACTGGAACTGAGTCTCTCAGCTCAGCCTGGAGTTTTGTATCAAAACAAAGGAGGGGGTGAAGCTTTCTTCTGTAGGAATATTTTAGAGTCTGCTCATCCAAACTATGCTGCTTGCTCTTTCCAGGGTGCTTACGGGGGTAACTGTTGAGCAGGGACTGCAACACAAGCAACAGAATCCATTAGTCTCCCTACTCCATAAAGACAATTTTGAGGCAAGGGGTCCTGATAGTATATGAAGATAATATGTCTTCTAGGAGAGGAAACTATTGGAAAACCTTAATGAACTATCTAATTGTAAGAGTGATTTATTCTGCCTTCCTTTTCCATCCTTTGTGAAGACTTTACAGGCAGAACCAAATCAGGCTGTCATTCCTAAGAGCAAGGAGGGCAGTAAATCTGTACTGCCAAGCTCCTCTAATATTGACAGCTTTGCAGTATGGGTTTCTGTAGAGATAGTCTAAGCACATATAAGCTTACAGATGCTGAAACAGGTTGTATAATAAAAGCAGGCCAATCCCATATACAACACTTATTTCCACTTTAGAGTCAACTTTAAAAAAGCCATTAATTTCAAATTAATCCATATTTAAGTCTAAAATGTGTTTTTCGTTTCATATCACTTAATTTCAAGTGATATGAACATTTTTACACAAGAAAATAAATTTTTGCAGCTACATAATAACACTATTGAAATCTATAAAAAGATGCTAGGCACATATTTTTCCCTAAATTATATATTTTTTTTTAAGTGCTTTCAAGAAGCAATATTAATTGAAACTAATGCTGAATTGACTAAAAACTTTGTTGACCTGAGAGTTTCAAGTAGACTAGCTAAACCTCAAGGGAAAAAGGTAGTACAAAATATCAAAACTTAGACATGTTTTCTGTTGATGCAGAATTTAAAAGTTTTATGAAAAAAAGTAAAGAGACTTAGTCACAAAAATCTAAACAAAAAAATTCTTCAGTAAAATTTCGAAGGTTTTTCATTAACATTTAAATGAGGTTATAGTTTTGTTGAATATTCTAAAGAAATATTTCTTTTTCCTTTCTGCTTTATAGGATTTTTTTCCCTCCAATGCTATTTGTTTGCAATTCAAAACTAGGTTTTCTTCCTCCTGTAAATGATTGCCAGGTAGTTAAACAATACAGGTAATGAAGTCAAATGAAATACCAAAGTTACTGTACTAGGGCAAATAGGAGTTTTTCTGTATTATTTTTTAACTTTCTCCAAAATTGGGCATATTGGTGGATGAAAAGCTGGATATGGCCCAGCAATGTGCTCTTGCATCCCAGGGAGCCAACCATATCCTGGGGGTCATTCAAAGCAGCGTGGCCAGCAGGGCAGTGGAGGGGATTTTGCTGTTCTCCTCCACTCTGGTGAAACCCCTCCTGGAGTGTTATGTCCAGCTGTGCAGACCTCATATAGGGAAGACAGAAACTGAAAATAATCAGGGCTGGAGTTTCTTTTCCCTGTGGAAAAGCTGAGAGAGTTGGTTTTGCTCAGCCTGGAGAAAACTCCAGGGAGACTTTATTGCAGCCTTTCATTACTTATAAGGGACCTACAAGAAAGATGGGGATAGACTTTTTTTCAGGGCTTTGAGACAGGACAAGGGTAAATTGTTTTAAACGGAAAGTGGGTAGATTCAGACTAGATATAAGAAAGAATGTTTTTTTTTACAATGAGGGTAGTGAAGCACTAGAACACATTGCCCTGAGAAGCTGTGCATGGCACATCCCTAGAAGTCAGTCATCAAGACCAGACAGGATGAGACTCTCAGCAGCCTGATCAACTCAAAGATGTCTATGCTGATTTCAGAGGCTGTTGGATTAGATGACTTTCAGAGGTCCCTTCCAACACATTATTCTATGATTCTATGAAAGAGATCAAAAAATAATTTTCATTAGGCAATTAAACCTCATCATATTTTTTTTCCTTTTCTTGTCTCCTATCCTTTTTGACCAATTTTACAGTAAATAGATAATAATTTTATTTTTTAACAAATGTATATTTTTATTATTTTATTAAATTTAAGATGCACATATCGCCACATATTTAGTTTAGCTCTCTGGTTGGGATGGTTTGTGGTAGGCTGACTAAAAAGGTAGTTCTTCATTAAAAATTGGAAACTTTTTTGCAATGGGTTCCATATTTCTATAGGTATAGGTATGTTTGAATCTCCAATTAACTCAGCAGACTAAGATGGTTCAGGTCCTACTCTAAGGGCTGATTGCTTGATTATAACAAAGAAGCAAAAGTCTTTGGAGAAATTCAGGTTGATAGCAAACACTGGAGACATGGTGTGGGAGGGCAGCAGTCCCTTTGTCCCTTTTCCCAGCTCTCATTTCAGCTGTGTTCACCTTGCATTGCCTGCCCCTCTCCAGACCCATGGTGCACAAGGTGACAGTCAAGTTCTCCTTGTAAACTTTCATGTGCAAGGACTTAGGGAGGAATTTACAGTTGTTATCATAGTGATATAACCTTAGGATTTCACTGAAATATTTATATTGTTGTTATAGAGGTGCATAGCCAAAACAGTAAGGAGCTGTGGAATTCCTCAAATGAGGAACTTTGAAGTTTGCAATTTGTTCACTTGACTAGTTGTGCACTTAATCATGCACTCTGCGTCATATGCACTGCCACCCAACCACCAATCCATGCTCTGAATGATAGCAAGGCAGTAGATGGACTGTTACAAAATTTATTCAGAATACAAGTCATTGGCAAACAAAGTTGTAAGTACACTAAATCTGTTGTTTCACTGTAATTTAAAGTCATCTTTCAAATGGACAATTAATGTGGAAAGAAAATATTTTAATTCCAAAATGTTCAAAAGTTTCATAACAAAATATTTTCAATCTTCTGTATGTATGACAACACCTTGCCAGTCTGTTTTTCTAGTTATATTTTTCTGAATGACTGCTCTCATCTCATATTGGTGCTTTTCATATTGCCTTTCATGATTTTATAGCACTGTCTTGAAATATCCCCTCAAATCATACTCCTTTTCTTATCATTTTGAACCATATGGTGACTAATTGAAGATGAAATACTGCAGCATTAAAGTCAGAAATAGTTCAGGGTGTGCAAAGATGCAATGTAAAACATACTACATTTATATAGACACTAGCCATCTCTCTGTTGTTTTCTTTTTTATCCCATGAGTCTTGTGGGGAATAGATTGTGTGTGATGTGTTAGTGGCTACTATCAAAATATAAATATTAGCAGATATCACATTGGAGGTGTCAGTCCAGCTGCAGTCAATAATCAATGTTGCTTTGAAGGAAATGGTCCAGACAGAGGCTGCATTTGTACTGTTTCTCTGGGATTTTTCAAGCTTTTTTCCATTGTAGACACCATTTAAAAACTGAGATCTGTACTCCATTCTTGGGCACAGTACATCATTTCTGCATGAAAGCTAGCGAGGTTCACAGTTGACTCTAGCAAGATGGTCATTGGTGATTTGCCTGGCGCTGGGGGAATAACAAAGCTTATGCTTTCATACCAGTGCGCATCTCCTGAAAAAACACCTGAATGTCATTGGGACCCTCTTGCAGAAATGATCATACCCTAAGGTATAGTCACTCTCAACATCTGTCCCTATACTGATTTAAAGCTAACTGAATACAATTGCTTTCATAGGGAAAAAAACCAAACAAACCAAAAAGGTTTCTACATGCTCAAAATGTTATATCTTTTTAGTGAGGATTTTGAATAGGTGACTGTGACTGAAGCTCATTGTTTGAGAACAAATTAGGCAGGTACACTTAGACATGCTCTGGTATACTGTGCATGAGTGAAGATTTAGACTCACATTCACTGTAACTACTTCATTGGAGAGCTTTGCAAGACTTAGCATAGTGATTGATACAAAAAAAGAAATTAATAGCATGCCTCTACATTTTTTTTTCAGTTGTGGATATTCCATACCTTGTAGTAATTTATATTAACATGTTGCCTGTGTTGACAGACTGGCACTAAGGAGCAGAACTTAGGAATGATTATGTTCTAGGTTTAAAATAGTTGATGTGTGATGATTCGTGAATTTGAAACATTTCTCAAAATTATTCAAATGATTAATTTAATTAATTAAAAGAATTGTTGTTGTTACTTTGATGCTTATCTTATTTGATTTATCTAAAGTGAAGTGAAAAGTATTTTCAAGAACACAACAAATTTGTGTTGTCACACAGTGGCCCAGAATATGCCCAAGACAAGATTTTGCAGCACTTGGAAAAGATCAGTAGGAATTTGTTCAATGGAGAGCAGGGCATTCTGCGGCAAGGTGGCAAGAACTCAGACTTGGTAATCCAAATACCCTCTGCTTCTATTTGTAAATGGCAGCCTGCCAAAGCATTTTCAAGATTTGTTTCAGTTTTTCTCTGTGCTCATTTTTTAGTATTTGCCTCATAGTTCGAGCTCCTTTACACTGAGGGTGGCAGAGCACAGAACTTCCCAGGGAAGTTGTGGAGTGTCCCCTCTGGAGACATTCAAAACCAGCCTGGATGCATTCCTATGTAACCTCCTCTAGATGACCCTGCCATGGTAGTGGCATGGAACTAGATGATCTCCAGAGATGCCTTCCAACCCTAACACTTCTGTGGTTCTGTGATTTGTCCACTGCTCTGTGACTTCTACATCATTCTTCTTCTGTCCAGGGTCTCAAAGTCTTGTATGTAATTGTGGACCATTCCCTTTGCAATCTCTGGGTGACAGAGCTGCAGGCAGCACGGCTTGCAGGAGAGAACTTCTCAGCCTGCTGTCTGATTTTGAGGTGTACTTTAGGCACCACTGCTGTACCACTTAATCTAAGATTCTTGCAGCCCTAGTGGGATTGTGCAAAGGGATTTGAACAGCTGGAGGCTTGAGAGGGCTGACAAACATGTACTGGGATGCACATTGGCTGGCATTTACCAGCTTGAACAACTTGTTAAACAAAGCTTGAGAAGCAACTTTTTAGCACAAAATTTGTCAGCAACACTTGTAATAATGTGCATCTTCAAAAGCATTGAGCCAGATCTTCAGGCTGCGTTGCTCTGAATAATTTAAAAACTGTATATTCCTTCCTTCTGAAATATTAGCAGACATCGCATGGTTAATAAGAGCTAGGTGTACTGAAAGGACCCTGAGGAAAGAAACAAAAGGTATTTCATGTGGGAACAACCAAGACTGTGATATACTATATTGTTTTATTTCTCTTTCTGCACAAAATATGTTGCATTGTATACCAAAGTATTCCCTACGGTGTCTTGGGGAGAGGATACAGACTCTCAAGTTTCTGATTTTATTTGTGTAAACTCTTTGATGAACTGCAGTTTTATTTTCCTCCCATGCGTCCACTCCTAGGATTCCTTTTTTCCAAAGAGCAGCCAAAGTCGTCCACTCATTATTATCTCTTTTCTTTAGGCATCTTTTTTGGGGGGACTATTTGCATTATATGCCTAAACCCCAGTCAGGATTAAGAAAGATTTAAAGAACTGATAATTTAATTTTCGTGATACTCTTTTTATTTAATTGGGAAAAAATCAAAAACCTAAGGATTAAGAATCCACAAATCCCACTTTCTCTCTTTCCAAGATATTTTGCATATTCACAGGTTCTATTAGCAATTTTTCAGTTCTTTGTAATTGCTGAAGAAGCTTGTGGGACAAACTGTACCAAGTATCTACGAAAATTTATGAGGTTGTATAATGCACTAGTTGTTATTAAATGCTTAAATTAGGTCCCTCGTGCACATATGTACAATCACTGATTCTTGTAATATGTAAAACTTTAGCTATAAAAATTTCAGCTTCAGCTGTAGTAGCCACTGTCATTAATTTCCTCAGACTGTTTCTCAGTGCACATAGGGATTTGTAGGTGATGGTCAATAATTATTTTGATATTTGCTGAGATTTCTTCCTCTTTATAAAGATAGTTTTGAATTTTCTTTTAATGTTTTCAGTGTGTCTGATGAGTTTTTTTGCAATTTAAAGAAATTAAAAAAGCACATCTTAACCTGGGAAGAAATCCTTGCATTCCTTTGGGCCCTGATTCCACTAATGCTGTCCATGGAATAGAACAATTCTATGGAAGAGGGTCTGTTATACTAAAATAAAGAATCAAAGAAATAAACCTGCAGACCTTCAAAACAAGGAGGTATGGAGCCATCTATAAAAGAGAAATGTATTTAGAAAAATGATTTCAAGTTGCTAAGATTCATTTCTAAGGGGAAAAAAAAGAGAAAATACGTTAAATTTAACAAGACTTAGAGGCGATAGGACCTCATCTTTTTAAAGTCCTGTGGAGGACCCCTATATGCTAAGCTACATAGAATTTAATTTACCTTTGAAAGATGAAAGTTTGAGATGAGCCAGCCAGAATTTGAGCCTCAGCTTCCAGGGAGACCAGGTTTTGCTACATTAGTGATTAGATCTCAAAGCTACTTTCTGTGGCTAAAAATCCCTCTAAATCATTGCTTTGAAGACTTGTATGCAAACTGAATGTATCTCCATGAGGTAGTGAGGAGCTTCCATTGTTTCAGTGAAGGGAACTAGAAAATCAAGAGTCAGGTGTTTTAGAAAAACACAAACTAATCTTGGTTGGTTTCTTCTTTCTCAGTCATTTTTCATTTAGAAAAATTTTTACATGAACAAATAATACATTTATTTGGGTTTATTTTCTAGATCAGTTTGTGGTATCAAGATCCCAAAATGTCAGGAAATATATTTCTTTTATATCAGATGTAAAAAGTTCCCTGAAGATTAATCAAAATGGATTCCATTCTTTACCTATTTATGTAAACATGCACTGTGGCTTTGCGTTGTTTTTCCCCAGTCACGGGCAGCTCTGGAGAGCCCAGCTAAGGCGCTGCTTCTTGGCGGGACCAGGGCTGCCACTAGTCCCGGGTGCTCTGCTTTCCACGCACCAGGGTGGGGCTGACCGCTTCTGCTGCCATGCGTGAGGGGCGAGACAAAGAGGCAAAGGAATTGTCCACTTAGTCCGCGTGGTTAGCTGGAAAGCTTTAATGGCCGCGGGGAGCCGTGGTGGAGAACCGCGGCTCGCTCCCGGTGCCATGTGGACAAAAATGGCCTCGAACAAAGGAACACACGGGGTTTTATAGGGGGCGGGCCGAGGGAGGCGGAAGCCCCCTCACCCAGTGGGGGCAGGCTACAGGGGTGTGATGTGGACCGGGGTAACCAACAGGGATACGACAGGGGCGGACACGGGGCTCTGGGGTGAATGGGGTTGCAGGAGCAGGATAACAGACACCAAACTCTCCGGAGTGGACGGGGGGATGGTTACAGGACTGGCATGGTGAGCTCCAATGGTAAGAGACTGGGAGCAGACCACCGTGGGAGGGGGAACATGGGGGGTGCACAGGGGTACACAGAACCGGCTAACTAACACATATCAGAGCCCCTAATCTGAACCCAAACCCGGGATGCAACAATGCATTTGGTTTTTTTTACGTTTGCTCTCATAACTAAAAACTGTGGTATTCTGTTGTTCCATTTTTTATGAGGCTTGAATAAGCATATGACAATGGAAATACAGAAAAGCAAGTGACTGTTCTTGGTCTGTTATTAACTTAATGATTTAAAAAGGCTGGACTTTGTATTCAAATTTTTAGTAATAGTAGCATATAAACTTAACATGAATGAAAACATCTTTTTTCTTGAAATGTATGGTTCAATGCAATAGCACATATTTTAATATTCCGTTTTCATAATCAAAACTGATTTTTAAAATTGAAGCTAATCAGATATCAAATGTTTTCCATCAGTATTTTTTGTTTTAAAATTCTATATATTTTTTTATTCTGAAAGCATGTAAGGGAAGTTAAATTTTCAACAAGATTTTTTTTTTGAGAGAAACTATATGTTTTTGACAGTTTCCTGACCCAGGAATATCAAATCAATTGTGAGTGAGGATTGGGTCAGTGAGGAGAAGTACATGATTTCTTAGCTTTGTGCTAGTGGGAGGGACATGAACCCAGGATTTTTCTGCCCCATTTACAGGGAGCTGTAAAGCAGCAGCACTGGGAAAAGCTGTGCATTATTTCATTTCCCACCCCTGTGCAGACATACGAAAAGTGGGGTGGTGGGGATAGTCCACTGTATGTATTTTTCATCAGAAAGAAAACCCAAGCCCATTCAGTCTTTGTGTACATGCAAACACATCTCTTGGGAAAGCACACGCATCTTGGCCAGCAGTGGCTGAATGGGCTTATATGTTTCAAATGTACTAGATCAAGGAAGCAGAACATTTCTATGATACTGCCAATCTCAAAACAGCACAGGAGACTTTAATCTGCAACTTCTGATAGTGGCTGGATAGGAAGCATGGATAGACTGTTGGAGGCTGCCAGCTCAATGGGATCTTGGTAGCAAGGACTTGAGAACATCATTGTCTGTCAGCAAGCACAGCACTCTTGTATTTATTCACAGGTCTGTATCTGTTGCTATGCTTAGCCCTCCACAGAGGGCTGTAACAAGTGGGCTGGAGAGAGTATGATCTAAGCTTCAGTATGATTTTAGAGGAGGTTAAATAATTAACATAGATCAGCATTGCAAGGAAAAAAATTCTACAAAATCAACATGCTGTATGCGTATTCTGTTCAAAGCGTGACATAGAGCAAGCTGACACATAACACAAGGGATAAGGTTGCTGTAGCACAAAACTTGCACAAAAGTACAGCTGTTTAATGTCACTATGATTTCATTATTCTGTTTTAATAGTTGAAAAGTGAATTCTAGCGTAATGGTCTTCAAAGGCCACTAGAAAAAAATCTGCAGTAACAATACTGTATTCAGGGTCCTTCCCAATGTATACAGTCAGGATTGGTCATTCTAAAAGTATGATTTTTTTTTTTTATAAACTATTTTCTGTAATAAAGACTGAAACTGTAAAACAGTAGAACATAACTCAAGCCTCTTAATCTGGGGTTTTTTATAAACTTTTTAAAATTTGGACTAAAATACAAACTCTTATCTAATAAGCAACAGAGTTTGGAAACACAAACCACTTTTTGCTTTATACAAGACATAGTGACTGTTTTCTAGATGCTGTTCTCTATCTCTTTTAATGCTGTCCTCCCCACAGCAATATTGTAATATCTTTTGGATGCAGATTGATTAGTTATCACATATGCAAAGAAACACACATGGTATTGAGTTCCATTGTGGAGAGTGTTACCTGAAGCAGTCACACAGATAAGTACAATAAAAAGTGTTGAGGCAAGACTGTGCTTGTCCTTTGTTTCTGTGGGAATTCATTCCTCATGTTCTGGCTAATTTCTAGGAGAATTTACTCTAATTCCCATGTATTCAGTATCTCCATAGAAATTTCTATTTTGCCAACAAAGTAAAGTCACGTGTTTGTAAAAAGTCCAAGTACTTAGAGGACAACTTGAAATATTACTCCCAGATGGATCAGCCTGAACAATGCATTGCCAAAATGTAATCACATTTAGGGACCTGCCCATTAAGTGATACTGCCATTAGTGTTTGTGACATTTTTGTTGTGCAGGTGAAAATATAAATCAATATTCTTGTCGCAGTCACATGCCATGTAACAGTGAAGTCCTATTATTATTTTGCATGATGTTTCCCCAGTAAATTGTTTTCCTTCAAAAACAAAGCTTGTGACATGCTCTTTGTCACCTCCGAGTCAGTCTGAGCAGGGACAAGTAAATTTGTCACAGTGGAAGCTTTGGAAGAGCTTCAGGAAAATGGTAAACAAATAGATATCTCTCACTGAGGTCATTTGCTGTTCATAAACATTCAGGAGGGACAAACTTTGAATGAAGGAGAAAATTGGTTGATTTTCGTGCATGGAGAAGGATCAGAAAGCTCCACCATCCTCAAGATTTCTTATATGTCTAGGAAAAATCTCTGATATGCTATAAATGATATTGCCACTCACTCAGCCATTAGGAGCCCATCTTCCACTAGATTTTAACCTTTGATGAGATGAAGATACATAATATTTGTAGAAAACAAAGTATTAAACGAGGGATATTTTCCATGTATATCAGTTCTATTCTTGCTGTTTCTGTTGGAGCAAGGTCACCTTTTAAATAAGAAAAATACTAATTCTGGCTTCACATCCCTTAAGAATGAAACAGTATCTAAAAAGTGCCTATGTGAGCCATTTTCAGACTTTGCTCATAGACCAAAGTTATTGCACATATGTAATGTGGCAAATCCTCCTAATTGGCAAGGTTTTGAGACCACGACCTTCATTTTTCTCCAGAAAATTTCTGATAAGGGCAGAAGATAAAGTTTTAAGACTATATTGTTATTTCCATATAAAGCACAGCTCTTCCTGTTATGCTAGAGAAAAACACTGTCTGCATTTCAAGTTTTAGCATTTCTTAACTTTTCTATTCCTATTCCTACTTTTTTTCTTTTATCACATTAATGCAGACATGCTTAATGAATTATCATGTGCTCACTACAAATCAAAACCCTCTCAAATGAGACACTGTATCTGTGTACTGCTATAAGTAATCTTGATATCCTGGCATGGTCTATATTTTCAGCCTTATTTTTCATTTTTCAGTTCTGTCAGACACAGAGAAATACAGTTAATTAAATCATTGCTCTCTTATTCCCAAGCAAGGACCCAGCTTTATTTTTTTAAATCTTATATACAGTAATGTATCCTAATTTGTATTGTCTGTGTGAGATGGGGTCAAAAAAAGTAAAAATAGCAGATGGGTTTTAGAAAAATCTGAAAGACATTTTTTTTCATTAGGTTGGGATACCTGTAATACTCTAAACATTGTTTTTCTAATGTTCTAATCCATGTGACTGTGAAGATGTGTGCCTCTGACTCTTTTTCTTGCAGATTTTTTTTTCTTTATAACACACATAGAGCTATTTGAAAAGTCAGATTCTGTATCTTTCTATGCATGAAGAACTATTCCAGGAACAAGGGGACACTTTCCAAAAAAACATATCTCTATTTAACCACAGTTTAAACTAGTTACATCAGTGTATAGATTAACTTATCTCACATACTTTTCTTTCCAGATTAATGTTCTGCGTGATTTAAATCCAGTTTAGATAACAGTTAAACGATGTTTGTAGACCTTTTGATTCATGAGTAGGACTTTTTGGTTTTTTTTTTTTTCCCCTAAATAATATATTATGCCAGCATGGAATCAAAGTAGCTGAGCCAAGAGGTGGACTGACTTCGGATGAGTATGGAAGAAGGTGGGGAACTGTCTTGATTTCTCCTTATGTGGCATAAGCAGGTGCTGAAAGCATCTATGATCTCATAATATGGACAATGTAATCTCTTCCTGGTTTTGCAGAAATTAAGAAAACTGGATCATAAATTCTAGGTTTGATACATCTTTTATGCCAGGAAAAAAAAAAAAAAAAAACCAAAAAAAAACCAAGCCTCACAGGGAGCTGGTTTCCCTCCTCAAACTCAGCACCTGCTATCACATCCACTTTTTGTCTCTTAGCAATGAGCATTTACATTTCTTCTTGGCCCACATGAACATGATTGCCTTGGGTTCCCCTTTCTGTCACCAACCTCTTCAGGAATTTTCTGCTTTAATACCTTTGAGGGTCTATACTGAAATATATGCAGTGAGGAAAACTTTAGTGTGAACTAGGTCTCCATGTGGTGGGCAGCTGGGACAGTTAGAATAAACAGGCAAGTATAAATAAGTCCATAATTTATTAAAAAAAAAAAACACTTCTCTTCCATATCCTTTTGATTTCTTGGACTATCTCTTTGGTTTGCTGCCAGTCACTATTTAATTTTTCCTTATGCCCGTGTTCCACTGCTTCTATTGTAATTTGTTAGTCAATGGCATTTTCAAGTTTGAATGGCAATAGCCATCAGTGAGAAAGAATGGGAAGAAATAATATGGGACAGCATAGATATCTCTTGGTAGCAGGAATAGATTTATTTTATAGGCCAAATTCCAAGACAAAACTTGTTTTGTGATTCTTCTGTTTGGGATTTCAGATCAAAGTGTAATTACTCTGGTTAGATCTGTTGTGAGATTTTTGGAGTAATTGTATCTTATATGTGAAACTCAAAAGATGTCTTAAGATCTAAACTCTACAAAGCCATTGAGGAAAATAAATGACACCTTGCTGCAAACTGGAGTAGCATAGTTTGCAGATATCTAGGGGGTTTTTACTAGAGTGAAAAAGGCCCAGTTTGATGCCTACTAGTCTGAACCAGCACAGTGTATTTTGTTCTCTTTATTAATAGTTCTTTTCTGCAGGTGACTGTCCAGTTCTCTATAGTAAAGTTCTATTTCCTGTTGAATTATTAATTATTTAGAGAAAGAAAGAGTTATAAATTTTGTGGGTTTTTTCCCTTAAAATTAATAAAATAGATAAAAGTTGCACTAATCTGTAACATTTCATAATTTTTATCTGTAAAGAAATTGGCAAAACTGACTGCTATTATAATTTTGCTGCAGTTCTGCCTCTGAATACTTTTTTTGGCGTGTCTTTCATTGAGGTAAAAGTAATTCTCCCCTTTTGCCACATGCAAACACATCTCAAGAGGGACATTAAGTCTTTCAGCATTGTAAAGTTCGGAAGGAAAAGAGTAAGGGGCAGCATCTACTGGTACTGCAGAGCTACAAAGTGCCTAAAGCCAGCTTGCATTTTCAAGGGCTTCTTTGAGTCTCTGGTACTTCGTATTGGTTTTAGCCTTGTTTCCTGGCATAGTTCATTTAATCAGTAATTCCTTGTGGTGCTCTGTGTATGAAACTCCTTGGAGGAATGAAAGCAATTGTGAGATCCTTGGTGGCAGCACTGGAAACAAGTGGCTGCCCCTCTCAGAAAATAGTAGATATTATTTTTTGATTATTACAGTCAGTATTGTTCAGTGAATAAACTGAAATAATTGTAGGAATGAATGCAACTTGTTTATTGACATGACCATACACCTAAAAAAATCAGCTACAGGTGTTCCTGACTTTTAGAGACATCATAATGAGGACTATGGAATAACTGAAGCTGGTACGGTTTTTCTTTTAAAAGAAAGTAAGTCTCTATACTTGTAATATTGGACTGCAGTGCTGTCTTAGAGATAAATATTTTCAAAGGGATAATAACAAGACTGGGCTGTCAGTCTAGCAAAGAGCAAAAAAAAAAAAAATTTTAATCAGATAAAAATTCTGGTCTCTTATATAGGCTAAAAAATCAGAATCAAATTTTGCCCATATCATCAACATTTCTCAGTTTTACAGCTCATAAATACCTTTATTGCTTTCTGCACTGTATATTGCAGAAGAATCTTTAGCATGCATCTCTGTCTACAGTGATAGTGTGGAAGTACCGCGTACAAAAGGTGTGAGTAGAAGATAATTTGCTAAAACCAAACAGCAGGAAATCCTCAGGTCTCATCATTGTTTAGAGATTAGTTGGTTCCATTTTGCTAAACTTCTTGGTCTACACCACTGGTACTTAAGGTAAGGAGAGCCAGAGCATTTAAAAAATAATTATATAGGATCACAGAATTGTTTATGTTGGAAAAGGCTTTTAAGATCATCAAGTCCGATCATTAGCCTGGTATTTTCAAGTCCATGACATTATAAACCAACATATTAAATGCAAAAGCTATTTTAAAAAAATGTGCAAATTAAGTTCTGATAAAATGAAACTGCTATGCAACACCAGCAGTATAGGGATATTTTGTCTTACGTATATCTCATCTCAACAGTAAATTTAAATTTTTAATTACCAATTTTTCCTTCTTAGCTTTCAATTAGCAAGGTGAAAAGAACACAGTGGCATTGTGAAAGGTCCTGCAAAATGTATATTAGTCTCTTTTCAAAATAGGCCATGGAGTATTTTTCCACCAGACTGTGATAAACTGATGGCTATAGCTACAGTGTAATCACTCGAGATAATGTGCCTCATATAAACACCTCACAGCTCGCTTAGAATTGCTGGATCTGGGATAATTAGTGTTCAGTTCAAGTTAGCAGCCTACATCCATATTTACCAAACTTCTCAGACAGGCTGTGCAGTCAGTGTGTTAACTGACCTTGGGCCTCACATCACTGCAGGCGTCATTAACCTTCAGCTCATCACACTAAACTCTCTATGCCTATGGAAATATTAAAGCTTCCAGAGTTCTAGTTGAACGGGGAATGTGAAATGGACCATCAACAATAGTCTTAACATTGATTTTAGGTGGCTTGTGCGCTCACCATCACACCAGTGGATTTTTAACCAAATGGAATCAGACAGTTTAGACATTGGAATTGAAAATTATTATAAAATACTTCTGCATTTCTTCCTTAATATCAAACTTTATAGCTATGCTTAAAGGTAAGTGCAAGATGAATAAACATCCCTTAAGAGTCTTTAGTATGGTAATACACTGGATTTCTTTGAATTTAAATCAGTGTGCTCTGCAAACCCTACTAACATTGGCCACATTTGATTTTGAATTATGCTGATTACTTTGCGATGCCTCAATGCATGGGAATAATTTTCAGGCATCTCTTAGGCTGTCTTTGGCACTGAAAAGCCAAGATCAGGGAATGTACTAAAACCTCATGTTTATTTTTCATACAATACATCTACATTCTGAGCACATCCAGAATACATTTTTATTTAGGGTCTTCAACCTTGAACTACAAAAGGTGAGCTACGTTGTCGTCTCTGTACAGAAAGCCTGTCTGAGTTGTTTCAGCAGGAAGCCCAGGCTGAAAAAAATAGAGCTCTTCTGGAGTTTTCAAGCTTCAGAGGTTAGATTTTTCCAGCTAATCAACTAAGTAGCAATGGCAGAAACGCTTTGGCCAGTGACACAGTTCAGAATTGTGTTGCAGCAGGAAGTTGCTCTGTGGTCTTACACACTTCCAGAGACATTTCTTTTCCTGCTTTTTGATCTATATGTGCATGCTGGTTGCTTTTCTCTCTGGCTCATGAGGACTGCAGTTTGGTACCTGATTGGTGTACACAAGTTGCAACTGTATGTCCTCATTTAGTGCCCTTTGGAAGCAGCTCTGCCTTTGTGATAAATACAGTTCTTTACAACAGTCAAATGGGCAAATTCTTTGTGAATTCCCCTCATAATCTTATGATACAATATAAGCAGAATTTAGTAATAAAATATGTGCTGAACTTGGCTTCAGCATAAAGGAGAACTCCTGCATAGGCCTTCTCAAATTAGAAGAGAATTTATATTGTATTTATTTGGCCTTTTGTTTTTATTCTTTGAGATTTTTGAGGGTTTTTAAAGAATTCTCAAACACACTTACCTCTAGATTCACATTTTTCATATGTGTCATCAAGACAGCCTATCTTCTGCCTTTGTTGATACCAAATAACCTCTTGCTTTACAAATTCCATTTCAGAGGAACATATTACTCCTTTTACTCTCATTAAATGGGAATAAAACACTTGTTTATTTCTCCCTGGGTGCAAATAAGGGAAAACTGTGGTCTCAAAACAAAACTGATATGTAAAATAATCTTCTTTCTACTGATCTTCCTGCTCTTCCATCTCAAATTACAAATTAAAAATTCAATAGCCCATATGTATTCACATAAAATTACAACATTTTTAAAACTTTAAAAACCCAAAAACTAAACCATTGTTTTGCTGAACTTTGATGAAAGTTACGCTTGGCCTAAATATTGCTTTTGGAGTACATTTTTTTATTTTTGGTTGTTTGATTTTGTTTGTTAGGGCTTACTGTGTGTTGATATTATATATGCACATCTAAGTTATTCTATTATTTTAGCTAGAGAGCATCAGGAATCAAGAGGCAGCAAACAACTTTGGGATAAGAAAGACCACCAAGCAGACTCAGATGTCAGTAGTGAGTGTCAGCAAAGCACTGGGCATGAGCACAGTGTTCAAAACATACTTCTGCAGGATGGTGCTGGTACATCATTATTTTGCTGGATCCATACTTGTGCAAGAATCCAGCATGTTTCTGTTCCTTAGATATTACTCAAAATAATCTGCTCTTGATTAAAAACATAGAAATATTAAAAAGAAAGTAGACTTTACAAAACTGTGTAATGTGCCTGGAGAACTCACCATCAGAAAGTGTTTCAAGACACAAAGTTATATTTTCCTAGATTTTGCATGGCATGGCAAACACGTTGAAAATACTTTATAGGATGTTCCATGAGCTGTTTACAATAGGTCTTCTTTATTTTTTTTTGTTTTATTTGGTTTTGTAATCATTGCAGAGCTTACAAATAGTATTAGCTCTTAATACTCTTATTTATGATCATATATTGTTACCATTTTTTTTTTTGGTGGGGGGAAGGGTCCTTAAACAAAGTGCAGAGGGCAAGGAATTAACATTGTAATTAGCAATCCCAAATTTTCTATTTTTTTAAATAATTCATCTTACCTAGCATGGGAAATTCATCTTTTTCTTTGCCCAGAACATTCAGGACATGATTATATAAGTGAGTATATGCAATATACTACTCTATGGTAGGTTTCTCAAGTAAAACTTATGTTTATAATGAAAGCTTATTTCATTGAAACTGAAATGTATTTCTTTATATGGAAAAAAGAGAAAGCCAAAACTTAGTTCATTACATTATCTGTAATAAGAAAGTTTAAAATTCCCTAATCTCTGGATTTATCAAATTATATTTAATATGTTCCAAATGCTACAATTAATCTTAAAACCCTCAAAACTGTATCTACTGGTGTTCTTTCAGTTACAGCTGAACTGATTTGGATCCATATATATATTTTCAAATACATATTTTTGATGGTAACTTATTTATGGATCATTCCTAGTTAATTCTGTATTTTTAGTTTCAATCACAGGGGTGGAAAAGATTTAATTATCAGGACCAAATTATTGTCTGACCAACTATTTTATAATCATTGAATAATTTTAAAGGTCATAATAATCAAATAATGTTGCATGTTTTATTATTCCACTAAATACAATATATCAAATATATGTATACAAAATATTTCCTACCTTAAAGTTAAAATTATATAAACTAGTTGCTTTTGAGTTTTAATTCAGGCTCTTTTATAATCTTTTGGCAAGACCATAAGCCCTAAATATGTCAAGACTTAACCAGCTATTCTCTACAGGACACTGACTATTGAAAAACTGCATTTTTGGCTGCTGTACTTTCTTAGGAGAGCTTAAGCTGTAAACCTAGAACCTTCTACAGTGTATGGGAAATGGCACCTAAAAAGTCATCACAGTGTGTGAGACTCTTCCTAAAAGAACCACCAGAACATGCTGAGGTGGGATCTGTAGCACATCTCTCATGCAAGATAAAGGGAGGGAAACATCATAAAGGGAAACATCATCCTCACTTACGAGTTTTCTGCTATGTTCAGTCTGCAGCCTTTGGCACTCACTGTAGTTGGAGGAAAAAACTGTCTTTTCAATACAGGTTTGAGGGAAATCTTTTGCTTGAAGAGAACACATTCTTCCTGCTCCCAAAGAGTGTCCCAGCACAGGTCTGAAGCACAACTGTGGATTTTCCCCAGCAGTGCTGCCAGCAGAGCCCTACATTGCCTAAAGCACCTACGCTCAGCAGTGCTTGCAGATCTAAAGCGTCATGCAGAGAGCAAGGGGCTCCCCTCCCTCCTGGCTAACTTGAATATTTTTATGTAAATGAAAAGATCTGCAGTTTGTATCATCTGTTTTATTCTGCATCTGTCTTGGTGACTCCTCTGAAATCTTGACGCCAGGGAAAGGTGTCAGAGAAAGCCAAAGAAAGGGCTCTGTGCTTCTCCCTCTTTACATGTCTTGGAAGGCTAGGATTTTCAGGGGGCAATTTTATGTGTTTTTGAGGAGTTTGGGTTGTCCTTTCTTTTAGGGCATCATTTTTAAGTAGCACATAATCAAGCAAAGTTATTGAACCCTGTGTACTGTCTTTCTACTCAGTGTTATTTTAGTAGTCAAGCGTGATTTTAATAACTGCAAACTGATGCCAAAATATTAATGGATTTAAAGGATTTTGTCCTCTGAGATCTTCAGGGGAATAATTTAAAAGGTTTATTTTTCCTTGAGGATATTTTTTTTCCTTTTTGAAAGCTTTTAATTTTCAATTATCAGTGTTTTCTACTTTTTTTATACACTTGAAGGGGTTTTGTCAGCTCTCAGTGAAAATTAAGGTCTTTTCAAATTACCTGATTATCCCTCTACAATGTTGTTGATCTAGAGAAGGAAGAGGAGTGGGAGTGACAGCAGCATAACATATGAGACAGGGCTGAAAGATGTAGACTCAAATCCTGTGACTAAGGCTTCACAATAAATGAGTTTGAATTCCTTCAATAAATTATATGTAAACCTCACTTGAAATCTCAGTAAATAGGATGGAAGTTTTGTTTAGGGGATTGTCAATATTTCACTTATTTGGCTTCCCAAAAAAAAGTCTGCTGTTTCTGCAGACTTTTAAGATTGATGATACTTTAGCCTGTCAAATCCCCAAGGAGCATTTCAGAAATTAATTCTGCCTGTGGCAGAAGGGCTTTAGTTCACACCTGAGAGAGATTTCTTTATATACTGGGACTTGACCTTTTCAGTTGTTTAAACTCATGGCTTAGTTAGAGATGCAAGTTGCAAGGGTTTTGTCCTGCACACTCTTTATGAGAAATACTTCCTTCTTGAGGAATAATGTGCCTCCCACCTCTCAGGTTATACTGAATTGAGACTGCTCTCAGCAAGTTTCACCAATCTGTAGAAAATCAAAGGTTCCTTCTTACTTGACATAGATAGCATGTGAATGTGGTGAGGGCATCCCCAGCCCAGAGCTGCTGTGCCCTGGCAGCTGTCCTGGAAGGAGCAGTCTCAGCAGTGCCTTTGCTCCTGCCCCAGCTTAGCCCTGTGCTGTGTCCCTGATCATAACTTCTTAAAACAAAAACCAAAAATATATTTTTGTCCTGTGGTTACTTTTTGCTGACTTGTAGACAATGTAGTTAATATAATACAAAAAAGTAACAATTGTCCCCGTTGCTGATTGCAGCAGCAGGATATGAAAGTCATTTTTGCTATCTTTTTTCTACGCAAGCAGTATTAATGGATCCTAAAATGAAAACATTTTCCAAATGAAATAGCAGATGCAAAATGCTGCAGCTCAAAATGGGAACTGTCCAAAAGGCCAAATCAGGCATGGCTACATCCAAGCCTCATGGTTTTGAAGGAAGGTGCAGAAAATAGGGCTCACTGACTTGCTTGATAAGATATGTACTTCTGTATGTGCAAAACCTTATTGAGATTTTTCTGGATTATTCACTATTCTGAAAAATTTCACTGTTTATTCCTTTGGCATGCTGTGTTTTTCATTGATCCACAGGCTGTATTATGGAGACATTTATTAGAATTCTTTTTTCTTGGATGATGTTTTCATTATTTTAGCAAATTTAATAGGTTGTAAAAAAGGAAATAATAAATAGAATCTTTTTTTCATATTAAGAACCTAAAGCTCATTTGGGAGATTGCTTTCTGGAGAGAGTGTTTTGGAAGTTATGCCAATCCTTTCAAAATAATTATAATAGTATTTGCATAAATATTATGCAGAATTGCTGAAAGGAGAACTCTGGATATGATAAATTTTACAGTACTCAGGAACAGTAACACTGCATTTCTATACTAGTCAAGTTATACTAGGCATAGCTGTCTAAGTTCATGGTTTGTTCCTCAGTCATCCTTTTGGACCTGTCATATTTGCCATTTCTCCAGCACATGCCTATCAGTACACAGTCTTTAGATTAGACCTGAAGCAAGCTTATTTTTATCAAGCCACTGGCTAATTCTGACTGCTCTGTCTGACATTTTTAGTATTGTGCCATGGCAGCTGACCTATGTAAGTCAGGGATTCCTCTATCACCAGCATCCTGAAAGATATCTTGGAGCATCCTTTCAGCACATGCCTGTCAAAGGCAAGAGAGGGAAATGCTTTCTGCATATTAAAAATGTAATAACTGTTATGTGGAATTAGAGGATAAGCTCTGTTTTCATTCTCAGTTTGTGAAGGCTTTGAAAGAGCAGCTGTGTGGACCCGTCATGGCATCACAGTCGTTTTGTGTAGATAACATGCTATTCTCATTGCACTCTTCTTAAATCCAGAAAGAGATTTGTGACCGGTTCTTCTTGAAATCTAGTACAGTACTAGGAATGTAATAATCTAATGTGACAAAACTTTTAGTCCTTGTATCAAGGGTTTTTTTCTTGTACAAAGTACTTAGCAGCAGCAGTATGTTCTTAGTGCTTTTATTTTAGCTCAAAGAGAAGCATTTTCTCTTACTGCAAATCCTGAAACAGACAGTATGTTTCCCTTTATCATATTTAGTGTTGCACGAGGAGTAGATAATCCTCAATTCAAACTGATAAGCCTGAAAGGGATTTCAGCTGCTTGTTTCAGCAAAAAATATTTTCTCCACCTGCTTTAGTTTATCTTGCTCATGAGTTCTGTTAATGAACAGTTGTCAGTATAACAGGAGGGTATATTTTTTTCCTAGCATGACAGACATTCTGTCTAGCTGACCATCAGTCTGGTGTGAGATACATCAAGAAAAATAATAAATTCTGATCGGCAAAAATATGGTTATGAATCATTCTCATACTGTGAAAAAAAAAATCTGTCCTCAGTAAGAAACATCATTTCATAAGCAAAATCGACTTGTAGAAAACAGTATAAACATATGCTCCTAAAGAGACTTTGAATCATCCAGGAAATTCACAAAGCAATCCTTTACAATTAGAGACTAAGGCAGTCAGTTAATGAACTGGATTTTGCATTAAAGATCTTCTTATCATATACCTTGACATATATTTATGTCAAGAATGGGTTTCAAAACTTAGAATGCAGTTTGCATAAATGACTACTGTTCTGGTGATAGCCTCTCTCAGAACAAAGGGCACTAGATTATACTACAAGACTGAGAACAGTTCCTCTTACAGATCCTAGTTTTTTTGTCTTCTCTGAAACATGGGAAATGTAGAATGTATTGTGAATACTTGGTAGTTTCCACAGTAATCCTTGATTATAAATAAAAAATATATGTTTTCTTCTACCCGAAAGCAAAGTTGGTTGTACAGTTCAGCAAGGAGAAAGCCTAAGTGATGCTGAAATTGCCAGCTACTACCCCAACCATTTCCACGTCTGTCTTCACTGCCTGATGGTTTTCATAACAATGGCTGGCAGGCTTTGGGTCTGCTTTAAAACTTGTACTTCAGGCAAAGCATTCTTGTTGTACTCACTTCCTAAAAATGTATATTAGCTTTTCCCTGTTATGAAGATATGACATATTAAGCTTGTTACAAATATTTTCAAATGCTCCAGATTTTTCTTTCATTTACATATGTTAAAGCATAGACAGAAATCTCTGGAGAAAGTAGACTAAGACAGGCTTTTACATTAGGAGCATTATAAGGTACATTGCATAATGCCATTTGTGCTGATACAATTTTGTTAGATGAGAAAAACAGAGAGAGGAAGAAAGCCAAATTCGTATCAAGTCAGAAGCACTAATACTTAATGGAATTGTTCTGAGCACTACATATTAAAAGAATAAATTATTTTTCATATAAAGAGCAACCACACTCTAGAATTTTTAGAACTACCACTTATATGAGTAGTGCTTTTCTATTTGTTATAAAGAAAGATAATGTTTTAAATAGTATTATTGGAAAAAAAAAGATTTATAAAGATCCTTCTGTAAGGTATTTCATTTGAGGAAGGTGGAAGGAAAGGAAAAGTATTTGGTGGTTCACTGGTTTGGTTTGTTTTTTTTTTTTTTCTCTTCATTAGTTGTTTACTAGAGTAAACTATTTCAAAAACAGAATGTAAGTTCAATTCCTTTTCTGCCCAATCCACCAAGGGGTGATCTGGGATTTTTTCCCTCCAGAAACTGAGTAGCATACTTACTGTCAGGACCAAATCACCTGAATGGTACCTGCATCCACCTACCTTGTTCCAAAACCAGCACCTACACTCCCCCCTGAGTAGCATATGATGTATATGCTCATGCAATAACCTTGTCAGGAAATGCAAAGTCTAATAAAATTTTTTCATCCTAGACTAAAATGATTTATGATGTACATTCTCTAATGTTAAAAAACCGTGTTCACAATGAAGTGCCTCAGAGCATCTTTATCATATTGCCTATGAATTATGTTATTACAGCCAAAATTGTGATCATAGGAATTCTTGCAAGGACCCCATCCATTTCAACAAAAGAAACTGCAATTGTGTCAATAGCCTGGCTGCCCTGTCCACCAAATCCTCTTGATATTTCTGTATCTGAGCCAAGATTTAGAAGGGAGATGTAATAGGGAAAAAAATAGAGGTCAAGATGGCAAAACATGTTCCTGTCTCTGCAGCCTGGTAAAATATGGCTAAAATAATCTTTCAGATAATGTAACATTTTTAAAATATATAGACAAGAAAATCACCTAAGTCCTCAGCTTGTGTGCTGTGGAGCAGCACAGTGCTGTAACACAACATCTAGCTATATCTCTGCTGGTTCTTGTTCTCAGAGTGAGGACCTGTGTAATTTTACAGGAATTATTTAATGTCCTCATTACTTGAACTGGAAGACAAGTCAGAATTTCCCAGACCCCATCTCAGTTCCTCTTTAGTGGTGCTGAACTTGGCTCTGAATTAATGTGTGCTTGGCACTGTTTGTTTTCTCATTCCTTTCTGAAATTTCTGTGAGCTGCTTACAGTTTACTAATCCAGCTAATTAGATGACAATCTAATAATTGATTTGTAGGTGCTTGCTAATTAAAGTTAATCATGTATGTGCAGTTGTGATTTTTTCTCATTTCCAAGGAGTGTGATCACAGCCAATGAAAAGATGTCAGGAGGGAATGACTCAGTGTGTGTGCATAATTTTCTTGAAAACCAAATAAATGCTTTTCAGATTTCTAAATGCTGTAGATTTATCTACCAGTTGAGCTGAAAATGCTGCCAGTGACTGAACAGATCAGTGTCTTAGGGTATACCTTAGTTATACCAATATTAAACTATCATTGAATCTAATGGAAACCTTGCCTTAGTGGGTAAAACCTGGGACTGAGAACCCTCAGACAAATTCCCAGCAGCATCAAGCACATGTAATGCAAGCTTTGGTGATGTGAAAACTGGAATTGTTTTTCAAAAATTTTTCAACCTCCTTATTTACATTCCTGTACCTGTCTTCATTCTTCATTCTCCAGCCTGTAGTTCATCCTGTAGGTGTAAAGCATTGCAGAGTTGTAGTCTAATATTAGATAGTAAATGTCAAGGGTTGTCATCTCCTAAGTGTTAGCTGGTAAATATATCCAACCTGGTTTTGAGAGTCATTCCCTGAGAGATCATTGTGGATATCTTGCTTGTCTGTATGCCAGCAGATTTAAACTCTTTATGTGGGGTTCTAGACCATCATATTTGCATCTAAATCTTGCTGTGTATTATTCCTGCAGCAGTTGTAGGTGGACTTTGTTTAACTACATATTTTTCCATGGCTTTTAATCTCCCCTGGACTTTGATACGAATGGAACTTTACTGCTGATTTTTTTTTTTTTTTGAAATAAAGGGGATAAAGGATATACAAAGCACTTTTTTTCTGTTCTCTGCATGTCAGGAAAATATGATTTTTCGTTCAACTGGTGACATGGATTTAATTGGTTCTGAACTTTAAAAAAAATCATCCCAGTGTAAGGAAATGTGGGCTTTTTGTTTCTGCTGTGGATATGGCCATGGATAGCAATGCCAAAGTAGAGAGCCACAATGAGGCTGAGAATGTAAAGGTGAGAGTGGTGAGAGTTCAGAGTTGCAGCTGGGGAGGTTACCTTGTTGCCTCCTGGCCTGAACAACAGGTGATAAGTTCTTTCACTGTTCTAAAGAAAATAAATGGTAAGGAGGTTCACTTTCACTTCCTAACTCAGAAATGGGCTGGCAGTCAGCCAGACAAGTATATAAAGGGAAACTGCATCCCTGCAACTGAGGAGCTTTGGATCAGGTTCTTTCACACAACACAGTCCTAAAATGCATTTAGTACCTTTGCAATGTCCCTTCCACCTTTGCTGCATGTTCTGCTTTCCTCATCTCCTGGGTGATTAGTGCAGAAGTGGATGCCCCTTTCTCACCACCTAGGAATTGTCATTGTTCATAAAAGTTTTCATCTGAAAGTGAAGTGTGCTGAAGTGCTTTAGGAAGCTCAACTTCAGCCATGGCAGTGTAAGTGCTTTGCTGAGTAGTGTCTTACAAATTGCAGATGTGCATCATGGGCACATTCATTTTCCAGAGGTTTTGTCTTTCAGTTTTATGTTTTGTGGCTTTTCCCCTGCTGTTTTAGTTACAGCTCTTAGTAACACATTGTTAGAATTGTTCATCTGTTTGTACAGCTTATATTCAGTGATCCCAGTCCTGCCCTGGCTCTGTGCTGGGCTGCAGCCAGGCACAGTTGTAGAACAGGAGTCAGGGTTAGCCATCATCTGCAGTGCTCACCAGCTTTGTGTTGAGGAGAAGCTCTAGGGGTGAGTAGCAACATGGAAGTAATTCTATATGGCTTTAAGTACAGAAGGGATCAAAGGAGCAGGAGGGCAACTAGTTTTCTTAGTCTTGTGCAATTGCTAGGGAAAGCGAGAGAGGACAGAGATAGGAAGAATAAGAAAGGGTTTTTCAAATTGTTTTGTGCTACTTGTCTGTGATAAGTTGCTCTGTGCCACTTTGGTGATGCAGAACAGCCATAAAGTTGTTCTAACAATGTGTATTTTCTGCATTTACTGCTTCACCAGAGCACTACAAAACAACTGGAGTGTAATGATGAATCAGTCCTGTTTATTTAATTTTGTTTTGCATACTTGAGTTTTACAGCAACAATATTAATGACAAAACCATGAGAAACACTCATCTTTGTTTATGCCAGAAACTGAAATAATTGGAAAAAAATGTTTTCCCCTGTTTTTCAACTTTTTCAATTAAACTGCATTTGAATTTTCAATCTGTGGGGACTCATTCTTCATTATCTTTTCTCAGGGTTGTATGTGTGTGTGTCGTTTCTCCAAAACTGAACTCCCTAGGGCTGAGTCACTTTACATATTGCTTAAAAACGAGACAATGAAGAAGAAATACACAAACAATCAGAAAGAACAATGCTATAAAAGTACTCATCACCTTATGCAGTTATAATTATTACATATTGTACTCTTCTGTATCTCTGTTTTACCTTGGATATCCTCTTACATATATTACTGTGCATATATTGTACTTAACTGTAACTTAACTACATATTGGACCAGTTTTTCAGCAAATAGACTCTGGTGATGATGGAGAAATTGAAGGTTAACAATGTACATGTTGTGGGTCCTACCAAAGACTTCAGACTGTTTCCATTGATTTCAAAGGTGATTTTAGCAATTTAAACTATGGAAATAAAGCCTTGAAGTGTGGAGAAAATTATCAGCTGAATTCTTTAGTAGCCCCATAGAGGGTTTTGTTTTAGTTCAGATCTTCTTTTGGACTAATAATTTGGCTTTTTCATTTGTATTATATTTATTGCTCCACTGCTTCTTATATAGCAACAAATTACCACCAAGTTTGGTCAATTCTCTATTTGATTGCATTTGATTATTGTTTTCTAAGACAGTAACTTTACAAGCCAAAAGTTAAAAGGTGGGCTTCCCATATTTCTGTTCAAATTGAAAGAATTTGTCTCTACACTCTTTCTTTATGGTGGTTGTGTTTATTCATTCTCATCCAGCTCTAAAGGAAAAACTGAGGATCATAAATATCTAAAACTGAAATGCAATGAAGTTTATTAAAATATAATACCTTATAATGCATCAAGTACTTTCCCCTTTGATTGGCTTCACCATCATGATGAAATTTTAGGAAGGGTCTATATTTGTCACTTTTCTTAAAACTTACAGACAGAGTCTATTTTGCTTTATTGCAAAAGTCGAGTCCACAGAGATTATCCTGCATTATTGTGAACCATGCTCCCATCCACCAGCAAGAACTCGATAAACATCTAACTCCCAAGATCTGTCAGCAAAACACAGCTGCCAGCTTAGGGGTTCTTGTACACAGATGCTTTACTCCAGTGCATCATGCTCCAGAATGTGTAGAATGATGGATACACAGTGCTTGCAGGGGAAAACACAAGTCACATAGATCAAAAAAAGCATTATATTCTTTGCCAGAAATATATCACAATGATTTCTCAAAACTAAGATAAACACTTTATTTACCTGTGGATTTTCACAGCATATTCACATGCAAAGCATACTTAACTTAAATTGAAATTTGGATTTCATGGCTTTCGGTGGCTGCCATTATCCACTTCATTATTAAGAGCAAGTTCTAGTGAGAAATAAGCCCATTGTTACATTTAGACACTGAAAACAGAAATTCTATTACTTCATTAAGCAGGTACCATCTGAAATACTTTCCATAAGTCAGATTACTGTAAATGTCTGAAATAAATCCACATAGGAAATCTGATTTTTCTTAAAACTGCCAGAGAATAAACATACCTGGAGAGACAACCTACTACTAGTCCTTTTTTATCAGGTTCTACCACTTAGAAGTCATTAAAGTTAGTTTTAAAGAATGCATCATTTTTACTCAATAGAGAAAATACACTATCCACTTCTTTGGAAGAATCCATGCAAATTTAAGAATCTGTGTCTGTATATATATATATATATATATATATATATATATATATATATATAATATATATACAAATGTATATAATATATAGCTGTCTTGTAATTTCCTGTTGCCTTCTGCAAAGTTAGTGGTAGTTATTTTATAATAAAGTTTATCAGTATGTGCCTACCCACGGACACAAAAAGTTCACTTTTTTGATAGTACAAAAGTTTAGCTCAATTTAATTTGCTTTTAAGCAACACGTCTCTTGTTTTTTGGAAGTAAGGAGAACTTTAGAGATATTCATGATGTGTTTTGCCACTTATTCTTGGAAGCTAGGATGTCACCCTTCGCTTCACTTTCAGTTAACTTGCTGTGCTCCCAGGTCTTAGCATCAGCCTTTTCTGAATTCTGCATCCCGATGAGTGACTGCTTTCAGGCTTGCCAGAAGCAGGGCTGCCCACATTCCTCCTGGCCCTGTGCCCAGGGGACATCGATGTCCATGCTTCACTGGATGTCACCAGCATGTTTTAGGGAATGCTGTGAGGGTATTGCACTGCCCAGCCATCTGGCAGGGAAGGAGGTGTCTTGTGACTGCTTCCAGGCTGAGTGTGTGCAACTGAGTTTTAAGCGAAAGCCTGTCAGCCTGAGGATCAGTGGCACAAAGTCTTCCAGGTTTGCGTTAGAGCCAGGTTCATGTGGGTGGAATTTTAAAGCATATTAATTGGATAAAGGCTGCAGTCTCCAGGTACGGAAAGCAACCGTTCATTGATGGCTCCTGCTTTCCTTTGCTGAAAGCAGCTGGGCTGCTTGGAAAAGCTGTGCTGGCAGGTGGCTGCAGAAGCACTGCCCTGTGCCCCTGCTTTCACCCAGACACTGTCAAGACACACTGGAACTGGGTGTTCACTTAACAGCTCCAGGGCTGGAGTGTGGCATTGGCACACAGCTGCCCTGCTATTTCTTTCTCTGCCTGAGATGAAGCACTCAGTGCAGCAAAGGGAGGTCCGAGATCTGTGTTAGTGAAGGATGGTGCTCCGATCTGCTGCACCGCTGCAGAGCAGCCTGATTTGCACTGAGAAGAGATACTATGGCAGCAACAACTTGTTTACTGTACTTATTTTTATTTCAGTTTTCAATTCTAGATTTCTAGGGGCCTGTTTGAAATTTGGTGAAACCCCTTTGGAGATTCTGTGCTTTTAGACTGAAATAAAATAAGCAAAATCTTGCTTTTCTGTTCCACAGGAGGCACTGACAAAATACAGCTTTTTTAAAAAGATAACTTTTGAAGTTGAAAAGTTGCCTACTTTCTAAGTAATGACTCTTTAACTCACTCTGGTACTGTGAATAACATGTTTATATTTCCTCTGGCAAATTTGAAGATTTTTTTTTTTTGCTTTTTTTTTTCCTTGATGCTTATTGGAGGATTAGTATGTAAAACTGGAAATATAACTTGGTAGTTAATTAGGTTTGTGGCTCTGCAGCAACAGGATCACAATTAATTTAATTCTTACTTGGAATCCAAGTTGTCATGGGTGTTACCAGACTTCAGTTCTCTAGAAGTGCAGAAGATGTCATAAATTTGCTGTACAACTTAATGAATTTCATGAATAGAGTTGAAACACCCTGGTAAGGTGAACATGTGCTATTTTCTCTGAAAATGTGGTTTCTTTTTTTTTTTTTTTTTTTTTCCTTGGTAATGGTTTTATTCAAGAGCTTAAGTCCAAGAATATTCTATGAACACAGCTATAATTGCTTATGAATATTCCAATTATTGAGAAGGCAGTGGTAAATCATCTTGTCTTCACAGAGAAAGAGGAGTGTCATTCTGTGATGGAGACTGTGGGTGGATAATCAGGACTTTAGAATTCTAAATACTCTTTTTTGCAATTCATTCTGACTTTCAGCAGTCACTGGTACTTTTCTTGCTTCAATTCTTCTAAATATGTCAATAATAGAAAGAGTCACCTTAGAGGGATACTTAATATTTGCAAAATGCTTTTCAGCTTTTAGCAGAAAAAAGCAAAGACAGATAAAAATTATTTCGTAACATATTAATTATTAATTTTCTCCTTTTACTTGTGAAATGCTAAAATAAAAATGAAGTTACTTCTCAGTGGTTTCTTTATGTAAAATTGCTAATAATAAAGATACTTTAATGATCTTATAAGTATGGAAATACTAACACACCAAAAAGTAATATAGTTTTGTTTTATTTATTAAGTTCTGGATTCATCATTATTTTCTAATAGACCATTTTGATTCCTATGGAAGTAAAAGTAAACTCAGTTCAGTTATCCTTTGCCTTCAGTTGAGAATTCAATAACATCAAAATTAGAACAGCAACAATTATGAGGACTTTCAGTCAATTATTAAGAAAAAATTAGTAGTTTGTGGCCAAAGGAGTTCTCAGAAGGATTTTCAGTTATTGGCAATTGCTTCATAGTTTTCCTCATTTCAATATGATTGGAAGTACCTTACATTTCAGTAGGTTTAACTGTTATTTGTGCTTCTTTTAATTATTTGTGAAACTTCAAATGAAAACATGGTGTCTAGGCAGAGTTAAGAAAAAAATTACACATAATAGCTACAGTTAACATGTTAGAAGTACAGAGATGTATATGTAATATGGGAGAAAACTGATATTTTTTTTTGTTTTTTATGTAAGCTTCCTCTGATCTGGTGACAGTCACAGGATCAGAGAAAGAATGACTAAACAGCACAGATTGCTAATTATATCATTCTTATTAGGGATATTCTGGTCTCCTACCATGAGAAAGAGAAGAAAAAGTAAAATCCCACACAGCTCATAACCCTCTCCGTTTAACCTCTTTCCAAGGATGTAAAAGTTTTTGAAATTTGGGTTCTTCAATTCCTTCTGTCTTCTTTTTAAATCTCTTCAGAATTGTTAGGTTGATCAATATTTATTCTACATATTTTCTAAGATAAACATGTTTTAAATTAGTGTCATATAGATCAATTCAGGAGCTTCCAGCCCTGAGACCATTATCTATTAAAATGTGAGACTCACATTCAGAAGAGGACAGGGTGGAATTTGTACTAGATACTCCTCTCTGACTCACATAGTCAGTGAGGATATTTTGCCTTATTTTTTTTAATCTAGTTACAGTATACTTTTTGCTTAGTGTGTGGGTGTTTTGTGTGGGTTATCTCCCCCTTTTCAACTCCTACTGCCTGAAGTTCACTGTCAATGTCTTAAGTGAATTAAGTTTGTCTACTGCTGTGTGACTTTATTTCTTGTTTTATCAAACACCCTGCATAAAACTGATGAGGTAATTCCAGGTAAAGCAGACCAAACACCCTCCCAAAATATTGTCTCAGTTATTAAAAGAAATGCTTATATGGCAGTTTAGTCCTTCTTTAGAGTGATAAAAACACTTAGGACAATATCTGCAATATACTTCCTATATGGAAGTAATTTTAGAATGCTTCCAAAATATATGTGACATTTTGAGAAGTATGTATCTCTTCTGTGGGGAGTGTTATGGATAGTATCAGTTATGGTGCAGCATGCAATATCATTTAGAGCTTCAGAAAGTAAAATGCCCTAGTTCCATTAGTCTGAGAGAGGGAAAAAAAAAAAAACATTCATCATCTAGGAGCTTCCTTAAGATACAGAAGCACACTATATTAGAAGAGTGAAATAGATGTCAATTAACCATATTTACTGTGGTTTTATGATGGATTGTTACTCACTGAATTGCATTGAAGCAGTAATAAAACATGAAAATGGTGAGATCAATTCCAAAACCCTTTTTACACTTTTCTTTGGTTGTAGTCATGCGTTTCAGCTGACATCTACTTGATAAAATGAGCTGCTGTTTTCCTATGTGCCCCAGCCTGTGAGCTCAGCACCACTTTGTGAAACACATTTTGTGAGACTAATGCAGTTTTACTGTGTGAGAATTACTGATGTATCTCTGAAAGAAGGATTGGTGTCTTTGGGCTCTGTCGGGAAAGAGGATGAGACACATCCTTAGCACTTTTACCCAGGAACAGAAGGCACTCATTAGACCAGCAGATACATCTGAAATATGGAAAGCAAGTGCCAGAGAGCAAAGCCTGCAGTGATGGCATTTTAACACTTACTATGCACATGATGGCAAAAGAAATCAGTAAACATGTGCAAATCTTAATGACATCCCTGAGAGGTGATGGCCATCATACCTAACTGTGTAGTGAAATGCCTGTGATAGATGTGTGGCACCCTTAGTCCTCTCAGGAGTCTGGGATGTTGGTATGAGGAAAGCATCACTGGTCCGGCATGGACTGGTATGCCAGATGTGCATGCAGTACTCTTGGTAGAGGGAGAGGCAATTATTTTGTGCTCATAGTCTCTAATAAAAGCAATCAGTTAATGTGAAAACTCTTTTTGTGCGTCTGTATAGAAAAATAACAAGGTTAATTCTGAGTGTTGGCTTTGTGTTAACCTGTATTATGTAAAGATACATTGCCAAAATATATGGATTTGGAGCCAAAAAAGACAATTCCTATACATAAGAATTTATGAAAAAAATAAAACATAGGTTTTTATCATACAGTGGACATACAACTTTATGAAGATTCATTTATTGCATCTTTTATGCATTTCTTTTTTGATCATTGTTGATTAATGAAATATCAAACTATGGATACTGTTGTATTCTCAATTGGTGATTTGAGATAATCATGTTAAATTATGTAGCTTTAGAATTTGTTTTGAAAAAGGGAATTAAATATTTTTGTGTGCAGTAAAGAGATCATATTTAATATATCTTTAGTTATACTTTTAATAAAAAGATTTTTAATAACCCAAGAGAGTCTCTTCTTTTATCCTTTACTCCTGTTTTAGATCCTGCTTATTCTTGCTAAGCCTGTACATTTAGGTCACAAAAAGATTCTTAGCAAGGTTGTGCTACTGGTTGATATTGGGGTAACAATTAAGTATAAATAGGCAGATTAGTCAATTTCTGTGTTGTGTGTGCATTCATATATACAAACATATATATGTGTATGTACACATACGTATATATAAATATTTACATGCATGCACTTCTAGTATTTGGCTAAGATAAAATGCTGTTTCTATTAAAGTTTGGAATCCAGACTTGACAATTACATTGAAATTTACCTTTTTGTTTGTGTCACTGGAGAAAAGTTAGTGATATTTGATTCCGCTGACACTATTGAAGTACCTAAAATTTACTGACCAAAAAACCAAAATTGGGAAAATGCTTCCACATTGTGATCTATTGAAAAAATGCTTTGAATTAGTACCTGCAGGGCAATGAAAATTACTCTGACTCTGTTTTTAAGAACATTTTTTTGGAAGTAAGTTTCAAATAAACTTATTTAGAGTAATTGAGTCAACAACAAAAATTTAGATTTCAATAGGAAAATAGAAGCTATGGGAACAACAAACAATAATGATGCTGCCACCCTAATTACTGTGGACAGGAAAAGTGCTTTGAGGGAAGCATCCTTCATGTTAGCATAATACATATTTCATTTTCCTTATTTGATGTGAAGCAAATGCAATAAATTGATGCAATCTGTAAATCCAAAATTAAAATCACATGTGTGAAATAAATTCATACAATTTGTAAGTTGGGCTAAGTGTGTCTTTCTCTAAAAAAAGTATACATAAACTCATCATATAACCTTTTTTATACATGGCAGATGTTTTGCTCAAACTATACTCATAGAGTTTGTTTCACAGTTAACTACATCACCTATTTGTCCTTTTTCATATGTCACAAGTTCATGTTGTTTAGGTCTATCAAATCAAATGTGAAATTGTAGATTTTTCCTAAAGCCCACTGCAGAGTGACTTGCTTCTCAAACTACCCAGTAGATATCCAGGTGACATTCAGCACATGGAAAAATAAGGGAAAGTGAGTTCAGCATAAGAACTGCAAGGAGAGCAAAATATCTGCAGCTTCAATGAGTTGCTGTTCAGACAAAGCTTCATAACTACAAGTTTTCATGATACTGAGCAAGACTGTTAGTAAAGATAAGTAAATATACATATAGTTACATGAGTTTGCAGAAGTGTTGTTCCTTTCCTAACTCACCTCAATTTGTGTTTCAAAATTCTTTCACATAGACAGAACTAATACAGGGAGGAAATCAGGCATGTTTTAAGCTTAAGTTCTCTCCCAGGACTTTTCGTCCTGCATGTTACAGAAATGCAGACTGTTGATTTTTTTTCCCTAGATGAAGCTCATGCTTTGTGCCTATTTTTGCTCACCTGCAGCGAAGAGCAGAGTGCTTCTTGGCCCACTGGTGTGATGTAAAGCTCATCAGTGGAGTGGCTGCAGGGTTGTCCTGAGTCTCCTCTAAAACCTGGCCAAAAGAGCACTCCTTCCAATAGGTGTAAGCACCTTCTAGCAGAACATCAGTGCATTCTGCTTGTCTGTGGCATAAGCAATGTATCTCAGTGCAATGGAGGGGCAAATGGCATGTGTTTTCAATTAAATGAAAATTCAGGTGATTACTGCAAAAAAAGGGTAGTGGACATCATCAGAGCTGTAATAGGGAACCCGATATAGGAGCTAGGGATACAGGAGAACTGTTGGGGTTGGAAAAATTAATAGGAAGAGAACAGAGTGGATAGAAGCAATATTTTACATTGATAACATCTTTCTCTTTTATCTGGCTTAGGAATGCTTATCCTAGTTCCTTGATCTTGAAGAGGAAATTTTTTTAGTGGTATTTCCTTTAGCCTTACACCATTGTACAAAGCAGTCCATCATCTCTGAAGTGTTGATTTTGGAGATAAGCACTGCAGAATTACAAAACCTGTGAACAGTGATGTTGAGTACCATTCCTGTGTAGCCAGCCTGAGACATTGCTAAGCCTACACAGACTTACACACTGCTGGCACATGGGGATCTGCCTCTGTTCAGTACTCCCTGCATGTATTCTTAGCAAGCTCCCTTTTTTGAAGGCTCTGCAAGAAAACAGGAACAGAGTTTCTCCGTCTTCATACTTAAGAACTTACTTTTTAGTTTGGAGGTTGAAATTATATCTAATCCCCTTTTCCCACAGAATAAGACAGTTCCTAGACATAAGACAGTTCCTAGAAATAAACCTGGCTTCCTCCACCTCTCTGTTAAGAGTTTTATGTAGAGCCTTTATCCATCTATCTTTTCTTCACATTCTTTGAACAGAATGATGCTGTTTTCACTGCAAGCTCTGTCTTTCTGAAACACTGCTATCAGCAAGTCAATCCCAGCCACTCTGAAAAAGATCATTACTTATTCATTAATTATGAATTATTCATAATTCATTACTTATTACTTAACCTTCAAAAGCAAGCAGAAAGTCACACGACAGTAGGACTTTGTGCGTGTGACTTATTCATAAAAGCTGGTAAGAAAAAAATAAACTTTTCCCCCACATTTGTCAGTTCCATATCTGATAAGAGGAAAGACCTTTCCTGCTTTCAGGTTCCTTGTATTATCCCTGGTCAAGCTGACAGCTTTTGTGATCATTGCCCTGGAAGCTCTGAACTGTTCACTATGCTTCTGTTTCCACCCCTTTCCCAAAGACCTCAAAGGTTTGATATTCCCTCATATCTCTGTACTCTGCCTTGGCAGTTGTGTCATGGACTGGCCAGGACCAGGGAGTTTTTTATGGATGGGCTGCTTGATTGCATTTATTATTTGCTTGGGTGCTCCTAAGTAGCTTCATTGCTTTTCTTTCTCTATCTGAAAACCTGTAACATTTAGTTTGATAGCAGTTTGCTGTGATTGCAAACACACAGAAGCTGGCACTGAATTCAGAAAATACAATGTATTTTCATAACTCTACAGTGTTTCTTTGTTCAGCTTGGCTTTGCACTCTGCCTCAATAGAAAAAGGTACATTTGAAGATGGTCATGAAGCTATTGGCAACAAAGAATAAAGAAGTAGAGAAACTCTCTTGCTATCTACCTAGGAGAAATGTCTTCTACCAAAACAGTCAAGTGAATGGCAGAAATCACAATCGGAAAAGACTCCTCAGCTTCAGCTACAGTTTGCTGAGATTGTTAAGTAGTTGTATGCCAGTCATATGTATGCCAGAAGAATCCTCTTTAAAGGAGTTAAAAGAAAAAAGATTGTAGAGGATGAACTGAAAGGCAAGGTCAGTGAAAAGCTGGGAAGTATCAGGGAAATTCCTGCAAGAAAGCCGAAATTTCCTCAGCTGTGGGAGAAGTAATTCCTGATGTACATCCATCTCTTTTTTGTTTTGTTTTGTTTTGTTTTGTTTTGTTTTGTACCTAGTATAGATATTTTTGTTCAGAAAACATTCAGAACATACATGAATCATTAAATTTCACCAAGTTATTCGTGTGTTGATCTAAAATGCTTTAAATTAAAGAGTGACCTTCTGAATCATGAATAAGACATCAAGTGACAGACGATCTGTTGCTTATTTTGATGGATTTTGTAGTGGATGACCATTCCGTGTCACTGTTCCGTGACAGTGTATGCATTTTGCTTGTTTCCAGACATTTATTTCAGCTCCAGGTCACTAACTGCAGTGCTGACAGAATGAAGATTGTTCTAGTATTTTCTCTTTTTGATAGAATGTATATACTAAATAGATTATAGATCTGTTTTCTTTTGAGTAAGGTAGAGAAAGTTCTGAGTTTTTTTGGTGGTGGTTTTTTTGTTTTTTTTTTTTTTTTTTTATTTTTTTTTTTTTTTTTTGTTTGTTTGTTTTTTTAATCTGTATTCTGCATCTACTCTTAATTTTCTGTTTCTTTTACAACATTGCCACCAGAATGGAATGCATTTTTTTCTTATGTTTTCTCAATTTTAGCCACAGAGATTAATTCCTCCGTATACCACATCCCTTATTCATATGCTTTATTGATCTTATATTCCTTTATGAAGGGATTGCTCTAGGAACATCTCTTAGTCTGCTTGAACCAAGAGGTCTTTATATTCACTATTTCTAGGTTGGGTCCCTGCTCAGTAGATAAAGAACATCTTTAGAATAATTTTTCATGGAGGTCATGAAAACAGAACCTTCCAGACAATGCCCCACCAGAGGAATTCCACAGACTTCTGTGGAATCAGATAGTTCACTTCATGGAGCTGATCACAGGAAGAGGCTTTTTCCTAGGAAATTGTATCCATGTGTGCTTTACCATGAATTTGCATGCAGTATTATATTCAATATACCCTTTTGCTTCTCTGCTGTATAACTCATCTGGTGACACCAAAGAGAGAAAAAAAAAAACAACCCACACTATCTCCAATGTTCTTGTTAATTTTGCACTGTCAGTTGTAATTCCTGTTTGCTGAAAAGATTTTATGTTCAGTCTGATTTTCACTGTCTCCTCACTCTGTGCTTAGGGCAGAGAAAATATATCAGTAAATATTGAGGAGCAAAACTGTATTATGACTGACAGTTATCCTAATCCTTTGAGATACACTGGTAATATCTGTTCAAGCATAAAGTCCCTAATTTCACTTTGTTTTGATTACAAAGCTGATTTGTTTCAATCAAAGAGTGACAGCTAGTATAATTTTTAAGGCAGGTGTCATATGTGCTTTATTTTTATAGTTTCATGGTCCAAAACGGCAAATAAATGATTTTCTGTGGTGTGGTAATATATAAACACAATTATGTAAGAGCATATACAAGAACAAATCAGTGCATCATCTGTCTCAGATACATCCAGTTTCTAAACACCCCTTGACCTACTGAGGAGCTTTCAGCAGCTCTAGGGCAATTGTGTGAGAAAATAAGAGAGTCCAGAGAGTGCACCCAGCTGTTGTTGCAGGCTACCTACACTCTTCAGCTATCTCTGCACTTCTGACAGGCTTGCCTCTGCCCATCTACTTATTGAATGTCTGCTCTGAATCTCTGCCAACACCCTTCACCTCAGTTTTACTTCACTTCTGTCCCAAGTCTGTCCATCCTTATCCTGCTCACCCAAGTTTCTTTGTCTTTTCTGCTTGAGCTTCTTAGTGCCCCCTTGTTCCCCCTCATCCCTTCTCAGCACCATGTGTGCTCGTTCCCATTGCAAACCTAACATTTTCTGTGATTGCATTGTTCACACTGCTAATTTTTTGCATCACTTTCTCCTCAGGTACCTATATTGTTTGCCTGGTCTATAAATTCTTCAGGATAACTGTGGTCTTTTGCTGTGTATCTGCATACTACAAAATCCTATGAGGCTCATCTGTTGCATGGTTTTAGGTACTACTGTAGTAAAAATGATTAATGATCTAACAACAACTGTAATGTACTTGCTTTATAACTGTACCATAAAGGGAAACTGCTTCTTCACCCAGCTTTGTATTTTGTCAACTGTAGCAAAATTGTTTTAATATCCTAATATTTTTCAGGGCTGAAATTTTAATGCTGATCTATATCCTAGCTATTTTAAGCCAAGTGAATCCAACTAGTTTTACCTCACTCAATTTCATTAGATTGCCCCTGAATCAGGTGGAATATGTTGTCTGGCCATTAGAATATTATTTAATTATTAGTATTCCTACAATGTGTGCTGGATTGACCTTGGCTGAATGCCAAGTATCCCCCAAGCTGCTCTACCAGTCCCCCTTCTCAGCTGGAAATGGGGAATTACAAAGAGGAGAGAAAATAAGAAGGAAGACAACTCGTAAGTTGAGACAAGGCAGTTTGCTAAAGCAAAAGCACAGGGTTTTGCATGCACAAGCAAAGAGAAAAAAAAAATACTCATTTATTTCCCCATCATCAGACAATAGTTGTCCACTACCTGGGAAGAGGAAACATGTGTAGGGGTTTCTTGGGAAGGCAAACATTGTAAGTAATGAATGCCCTCCTATGGAATATCCCCTTGGCCAGTTTGGGTCAGCAAGGTGTATCCCCTCCCAGGACTTTCCCATATCTGGCCTACTGATGGGAGGTGGAATGTTGGATAGACAGTTCTGATGCTTTGCCAGCACTGCTCACTGTAGGCAGAACACTGGATGAAATCAGCATCCACCCCTCCAACACAAGCACATCTGTATATGTGTTGCATCTCTTTCTAGATGTCCTGATGTTTCACGGAGCCATCAGGCTAGAAGCTCGTACTTCCGCTCCCAGTCTAAGTCTGTCTGAGATATTTCAGTTTTGACAACTTTATCTACCTGTTGTTTGTTTCAGAGTTCTTCAGTGGCGTGACTTTCGGGCATCTGTGTCATGTCCCTTCAGAGTCATGTTTTCCACCCATGCAGTGGTGTCTGGCCGCAGTGCCGCAGCCAAGGTGGGTTTACCCCTGCCTTGCCAATTCTTCCATTGCTGCAGCCACCTGCACTGGGCATTAACCACCATCCAGGAGTCAGTACAGGCCAGAGCACAGGCCACTTCTCTTGTTTTGGTTGGATGGCTTTCACTTCTGCACATTCACTTCACTTGCCTTCTCTTTTGGCAGTCTCAACAGCTTGTGAAGGAGCTTTCTTGTGAAAACACAATAAAAATACTGAAAATATAAAGAAGATGAGCTGTCCCATGGGCTTAGAATTGAGTTTAGGGAAACAATAAAAAACTACTCACTATGCCTACACCAGATGCATGATCTGTGTACATTGTCTGGGTTTTTTTTGGAAGTTGTCATTGTGGTGGAATACTAAAGGGAGACATTTTTAGGAGCCTAAGCAGGGATGTTTTTATCATTTCTTTATTCTACCCCAAGTATTTGAGGACCTCATCTATTAGGGTACTAAAGTGACTCCAGGAACCTTAAGAATTGTTAATGCTATCTAGAAAAAAAAAGTTCAATGTTCCTTTGCAAAAAGCACTGAAGAGCTGTGGGCTCACAGAGACCGCATTCCAATGTGGCATATCTTTGTACTCTAAATTATGTTGAAATTAGCTCTGGCTAATTCCAACTGAACTATAAAGGAGCTCTCTGTGGAGATACCTCAGTAACTGCATGTGCTGCTTATTGAACAAAGAAGCAGAATTTATGCACTACATCATTGCCATATTACCCACACCTGTCTACTTCTCAGAATTCTGCAGAGTGCCCTGAGTCTTGGTAACCTTTTATGTGCTCTATTCTAGTCCTAGTCATAGCTGTTCCCTGTGTGAGTACTCTTGCATCAAGGTAGTCTCACGTGATCATTTTTTGTATTTTTGATCTTCTGTTGTTAAAACATGGTTGTAGTTTCTTACTGCAAGCCATTACAGAACTCACTTCTCATATTAGTTTGCTGGGTTTTTTTAGAGAAGAGTAGAGAAATTATTAATTCCCTTTAAGTTATGCTACCATGTTGTTCTAATGAAAATACTGAAATTAATATTTACCAAAAATCCCATCCTTATTCAACTCTTTAAGCATACAAAACAAATGTCTTACCAAATTTATTTTCAAGCTTGAAAGTTTGAAAATAAATTTCTGTCCTGAATATAGAGCTGTATATGTTGTGTGCATTACATGTGCAAGTCTACTCAGAATACTGGTACAAATGGTTGTGGTGTTGTTGGGTCCAGTTGAAATCATGACTTCACTAAGAAAAAAACAATTCTTATCTAAAAAGAAAATCGTGTGGACTACAGCACAATTGTCATGTCTAAAATGCTTGAGAATTCATGCAGTTTTCCTGCTGATGTTCAGCCAACCAACCAGACTGGTTATGAAGATCTTACTGGTGGATATTATGCCCACTCCTGAAGCAGAAATCACAGATTTGCTTTTCCAAATGGAATTAAAAATCTAGACTTTTGAAGTCTTCCATAAATGACAAAAATAAGATGATACAGTGATTTTCAGACTGACAGCATAGTGTACAGTGTATGCAGGTAAATAAAGACAGTTTAAGAACATCAGGTGCACAGGAGCTAAAATACAGACAACATTGAATGGAAACCATTTGCTCTTAAATTAATTAATAAGTACAGAAATGAACCCAAAGATATGAGTTCTTTTATTTTTAGAAATGTGTTTCAAACATTTTGCCCCTTCCAAATGCTTTTCCCCTCCCAAATATTTAATCTTGGCTATTTTTAATAGGGTTCTTATAATTAAAATAAAACTTTAAAACTATGAGTTAGCATTATAGCTTCTCTAGGATTCTAGCATTATTCCTTATTTAATTTATTTAAAATGTAGGGAGAAAAGTTAAAATCTGGTTTCAGGTTATGTGGGAGAAGGAATATTCATAAAATGTCATCTAGAACTCCTTTAAAATTGCCTTAAAGAGTTCAGTTGTCTTCTGTGGCTAATCCACATGAGACGATAAATGTAGGTGGCCTGAAAAATGGTAGGTATATGCAAGATATTTGTATCATGATTGTTCTGACAAACATTTAGTCTAGAATTTATGTTCCTCGTGTTTTCCCATGTAAAAGGTCGCATCTTGTCCCAGCCAGGGGACATCCTAGAGAGAGGCGCTTGTGGAACAGGTGGCATACAACAAGGGATGGTAATGAAGTCATGTGGGGTGAATAACTTTCCAAAGGAAGGTTTTGTCTCTGAGCCATTTCCTCCTAGGGCTGAAAGCCAGACACAAGCAGTCTCACTGGATTCCCACTGATGAGCATTTATGTATGTTCTATTATCCTAGTCTATTTGTAGTTGCTTAAATATATTCTCCACATAAGTTTAGTTAGGAAAAAATATCTTTTTACTCTGAAGTTGTTATTGAAGCTTGTTTGTCTTGTACAAATAAATTAACAAAATATTTATATCTGTGGTTTTAATTATTGTATATCAGTTTGCAAAGCTGAAGAATGTTCTTGGCTCTAATGTCATTGATAAGGCACCTGAAGAGTAAATGCAAATATTTTCCCCATGTAATGCAGATGGCTGCTGACTTACAAAAAGCAACCTGTGGATCTTCAGTCTTGGTCTAATGCTTTAAGTGTTAGAAAAAAATATGCTTTGTAATGTTCAATAGTCTAAACACCTTATCCTGTAAGTTTTTAAATACTCCCTATGCTTAACTTTGACACATAAAATTAATAACTCCAATTTAAAGGCTATGAAATTTACAGGCATTTGCAGGCTTACAACCTGTTATTATTTGCATTTGTATTTAAGTGTTGCAGATCATTCAGGGTTTTTGGGGGGGGGATTTTTTGACAGTGATTGCCTTTATTGATTGCAGAAGACATTAAGTAAACCATCAGATTGTATTCTAGCCTTTATAAAATACACACAGTGTGAAGCACAGTGAAAAAGTACAAAACTTGTGCTATGGATTTCTTTGACAGCAGGGAATTGTGTCTCTGCTTTTCCAAGAATAAATCCACTAAAAGGTAGAAGATAAAGAATGTGTGAGGAAAGACCAAGAAAGGAGATAACTTTGTTGCCCCTTTCAAAACAGGTAGCCAGAACTTTGCTCTCAGAGCTGTGATGGAACCAAGGTAGAAGACCCCCTCCCAGTTACAACAGTGCAATAAAAAGTACATTTTTTGATACCTTGTGAAAGTGTTTTGAAATGGGAAATGTAGTGAGCTGAAATGCAAGAGGCCCATAGCCTCGTCACTCCTGCCTTTGGATATCATAACAGATTTGCAAACATGCCATCAATCATACCAAAGACAGGTGTAGGAAAACAAGATTATGGAGCATCAGAGACACAGCTGCAGAGTTCAGTTTACTTAATTGGTCCCACCCATGACAAGCACATTATAGAATTTGAGGGATTAAAATTCTGTAGGCAACACTGGAACATAATAATTATTCTAGTAAAAGGAACCTCTCTTTGATTATTCAGTAGTTTTGGTGTGATATTTTGTGTTAACAAGGGGATAAAATTAGCATTAAATAGTTCACAGGCATTTTACAGTTACATAAGATAACTGAACTGGTCAGGATAGACATCCCTTATATTCTTATATAAGAAAGCAAATTGGCAGTTAAGCTCTCCTAATGATGTTCTATCATATTCCTCTCCAGTTGACATGCTTGCTGTTACATTTTCTATGTTTTCTCAATAACGTTATTGAACCTTTCTGCCAGGTAACTCTGTTGGCTGGTCAGTTTTGAACTAAATATGCTTCCTTTAACTAATGCATCATAGCTATCTTGCTGATTAGACCATGGGTCCATTACTTGATATCCTTTTCTGCTCTGTTTTTTGCTCATTAGGAAGACAACATTCTCTTACTCTCATAGATGTCTATCATATTGTGGGGTAATAGAAATTTCCCTACCTTCTGTCTGGTGGGAAACAACTTTTTCTAGTCTGGAATATCTATCCAGCATTCTGCTACTTTCCATCTATCCAGACATCCTGACAGTCAGGTCATCTGAAAAAAGATCTGCCTGTGATGCTTTTGAGAGCCTGCGACTGGCTGCTCACAGAACAGCTTAAGGCATCTCTTGCTTCCTGCAGCAGCAGCAACATGGTTATGAGAAATGTTCTAAACTTCTGCAAGTTAGAATAAAGGCATTTCAGGAAATTTAAATTTTAAAAGCTTTAATTTGGCTTCACAGCTTCCGCAGGGTGATTTGACTTTATTTATGGAAGAGGAGTGCAAGATCACACTCTGAATGCAAAATTATAATGAAGTTTCGGCATGCTAGAATAAATCACTGCCACCAATGCTTAAGAACCCTCACTCTGTTTAGTTTGGTTTAGACAGACTTGGAAACTGTTCTCCTTGGTAGATATTAGATAGTGTTTCAGTATGACATGCTATCTGAAATTGCATATTAATTAGCATTTACTTTCTAACATGTGTTTTCTGAAAGAACTTTAAGACCAAATTTTGTCCCACACAGTTATTCTGATTTTAAAGGTTATTAGAATCTGCATGAACATCTCCTTCTGCTGTTATTCTTTCAGGCCTGAAAAAGGCTAAGAGACATTTGTTGGCACAGTGAGGCAGATGACTCATAACTTCTGGATGTAAGAGGGGGAAGTAGCTGCCTAAGAAGATAGAATCTAGGGTGTGGGCTCAGAAGTCCCAAAGTTGTCATCTTAGCAACAGGCCCAATGAAATGAAACAGCATCAACAGAATTTTTGAGCTGAAGTTTACCTTATTTTTATTGTTACTGAAGACAAATCCCAGAAAGGCACTGAAATAGGATTTTGTTTAAGTTATGCATTCTATGGAGAGCAAGTGACTAAGGTACCTGTTGATAGAAGGGACTACCAAAGACTAATGCAAGAGGTTTATGCCAGATGAGCAGAGCAAGATCATAATACTAATCTAAGTGATTACACCAGAAAACTCGTCTAACCCAGTTTATACCCTTCTCTTAAGTGTTGTGGGCTTTCTTGCAAATATTTTGTCAAAAATTCTATTTTCCTCTATGCTATTTTATGCCTGTGTTCTACCTTGACCTCACTGAAGCAGGCACACAGCATGCAACAGAAATATACCTTTTTATTGTTTTGGTTTTTTGTATTTTTGTTCCTGTGTGGTATACAAAAGAAATGTATTCAAAGTGAATATAGGAGTAAAATAAGAGAAAAGTAAACTGAAATAATTTAGCTGTATTTTCCCTCTAACATTCTAGTTTCCCACATGAAAAAAAAGTCTTGATTTATATTATAAAAATAGTCTCTTACATGATTATCTCCATGCGACTGAAATTCAATTTGCCCTTCTTTAAAGCATCTTGCTGCTGAGCAGTCTTTTCTTTGTTTCTGAGCTCAAATCGTCTCTTCTGTCTGCAATCCACATCAAGTCCAATTTTCCTTCTGTTCTATCATAACACTTTTGATGAGATTCTTATTCTCATTATCTTCAGAGGACCAAGCCTAACTGTACCTCCTTTTATAAAGTTCATATGTTCCTGCAGTTTCATCTCCTGAAGAGACACTGTTTTCTGTTATGTTCAACTGATTATATTTTTCCTGACCGCAGCTGAAATTCATAACAGTTTTGGCAATTTCTGTCTTTGCTATAGATTTTTTTTTCTGACAGGATATGTTCTTTGAAGTAAGAGGAATTGATTCTAATCTCTTTATTTTTTTAGTTTATCACTTCTAATAGTTGTTTGAAATTGAAGGATATGTAAATCCTTTACAAGAATCACCATCAGTAACATTACCATTATGTCCTAGGATTGACAGGTTAAAGTATAGTGCAAGAATTCATAACAGAACACACAAAGCTATTTCTGATCCTGTGCTGTGCAGTTTGGGGAACAGAGGCGACAGGACATTGGTTTGCAAGCTGTTTCACTTTCCAGCAGTTCAAAGCCAAATCAGTATGGATACAGGATCTCTGGGCTTCTTATCAATTGAAATATTTGTAAGAAGATAATAGCACTGGATGTGCAGCCAGAACTTGTTGTATTACACTAATCCCTGTTTGCTACAGCACTTATGGATCATTGGAATGGGAATATATCCTAAGGAACTAACAAATCAGACTATATTCTAAGAATGGAACAAATCTTGCCTTGCATTCACCTTGAATTTAGCAGGAAGTCTTGTACTCTTAATTTGAAATAAAGCTCAAGTTCAGTCTATCATCATCCTAAGTTAACTTTATTCTCTCTGCTTTTACAGCCCCTATAAACTATTTATTTCTTTGGGCATTCTAGAGCATCTCTTTCTATTACCATGTGCAGTCAATAGTCATGTATATATGGTTTTAGAAATGCAACCTGTTTTGCAACAGGTTTCTGTTCTTTAATTCAATGAGATTTTACAGTATTTTTTTTATGTAACTCCTGATGTCTTAAGAGTTTACATTCACAGCTTCCAACTGCTTAACCCAAGAGTACCATTCCTTCAGTAATTTTTTTTTTCAAAATTGATTCAGTTTTTCTTCTTCAAATTGCTCTCAGTTGAGTAGTTCTAATTAAGAAATATGAACTACATTTCATAGAACCATTTCTTTGGCAAAAAGGATGGAAATTTACACCTAAGCAGTTAATTGCATAATTCTTGCTTATTGTTCCCCTTGCAAGTGTTATAAACAAGACAATGGCAAACAGATGCAGTCACTAAAGAGAATGGCTCATAAAGTAATCTCAGTACAGCACAGAATTCCTTTTCTAACATTTTCTGAGTGCTGCAAAAGTTGAAGTCAGAAAGAGTTAATTGGTTTTATAAAGCCTAAGCACAGAAAACTGAGTTACCCAGATCCCATCTGAGGCCATTTTTCATTAATCGTGTCACAATTAGCTTAACATAAGCCATTTTAGATTTACATTAAAGTGAGAATGGAATCTGTCTGCATAACACACTGCTGGCATTCAGAACTATAAATCTTCTATTTCTCTACAGTGAGGTCACTCCCAGGCCTCACTCAGGTACCTCCTCCCTCTAATTACCAGCACAGTCTACTCAGCAGCTCAGCCTTGTTTGTGCACCATTCATTCAAAATATCACATTTTGGTACCCTCACAAATAACCTGACTGCAACAGTCAGGTGATGCCCGTTTAGGAGGGAAAGCTGGATTGACGGTTTTGCTAAGTTGTGCATGCTAAAAGGTAAGGTAACATTCATTTGAGATTAAAACCATGATTTTTCAACATTTTTTTCTTATATAACCTAGATGTAGATACTCTTTGTAAGAGTTAGTGACCTGGACAAGCTCAAGAAATAGGCCCATGGGAATGGTTTAACAAGGCAAGTTTAAACAAGTGCATGGTGCTGCACCTGGGTCACAGCAACCCCCAGAACTGGGAGATGAACAGAGAGAGCTGCCCTGCTGAGAAGGACTTGGGGGATGCTGGTGGATGGGAGGCTGGACATGACCCACCAGTGTGTGTTTGCAGCCCAGAAAGCCAAACATGTCCTGGGCTGCAGCCAAAGCAGCATGGGCAGCAGGGCCAGGGATGGGATTCTGCCCCTCTGCTCTGACCCCACCTGCAGTGCTGCATCCAGCTCTGTGGTGTCCAGCACAGGAAGCACATGCTGGGGTCCAGAGGAGGGTTACAAAGTTTATTAGAGGGATGGAGCACCTCTCCAATGAGGAAAGTTTGAGAGAATTGAGATTGTTCAGCCTGGAAAAGAGAAGACTTTAGGATGACCTAATTGCAGCCTTCCCAGGGAACCTACAATGAAGATGAAAAGGACTTCTTACAAGGGCATGTAGTGACACAAGAAGGGGGAAGAGATTCAAATGGAAAGAGGCTAGGTTAGAAATAAGAAAGAAATTCTTTATTGATAGGTGGTGAGACACTGGAAAAGTTTGCCCAGAGAAGTTGTGGATGCCCTATCCCTGGAAGTTGTCAAGGCCAGAGTGGATGGGGCTTTGAGCCAGCTGGTCTAGTGGAAGATGTCCCTGCCCATGGCAGGGGGGTTGGAACTAGATAATCTTTAAGGTCTCTTGCAGTCCAGGACGTTCTATGTTTCTCTGAATGTTAGATAACTCTAGTTGTCCTGCTAGTTTGTATATGAGACACTAACAGTCAATGGTATCTATACTGTATATACTGTACTATACTATACTATACTATACTATACTATACTATACTATACTATACTGTACTATATACTATACTATATCTATAAAGCTGCTTCTCAGCTCCAGGATAGTTGGTAGTAAAAAAATGAAAGTTTCCCATCACTGGAATATTTTATGTGATGTTTCAAACATAGACAGAGAGAAATCACAGATAAAAAATTGTATCCTACGTTAAGCAGTAGCACAGGAACTCTTAAAATCTGAAAGAAGAAATATATAATATAGTATATTAATTCTCCCCTTTTCTCTTATAACACTGTCTCTTTCATGATTCAATGCTGGACACACAAATGTCATCATTTCACTTTATTAGATGAAGAAACTTGCCTTATGTTTCCTGTTGTTTTCTGCTTCATACCTGTTTTTTTATGATAGGCACCTCTGATTGGAAGGCCACATCTTTCCTTGGTTACAGTATCTGGCATATACTGACAGGTAGATAATGTTACTCCTCTTGGTGTCCCAGATCCAAGTGTTCAGTCAGTTTAAGCAAGTGACTTGCTCTGGCAAATGCTCTCAATTCAGGTAGCTTTGAGGTGATCTGTAGACATTTCCCCAGATCCTTTTAAAATTTAGTTCACCTAAGTCCAGAAGGAAGACTTCAGAACATAGGAGGTAACCATGTCCTTGGCAAGTTGAACCTTGTACAGTTTTTCATGTATATAAGAGAGAGAAAACAACCCTTAAGAGCACCACAGATTCTGGGGCCTACAGGTATCTGGAGTTAGGCACAAAGAGGGGGGCAGAGAAACATAGCTTCTAGATCTTTTATTAAGTACTTTGCTATTTCCTGGATATTCTGATCAATATTACGCAGTGTGGAAGGAGGATGCTTTGGAAAAACTGAGTTTCCAGTTACTGAGAGTAGTCAAACCATGCAAGTCAAGCTGTTATTTCCATTTGGGCACAAAAGAAGGTTATAATACCTACCAGCCTTCAAGAAAAGCAATATCTGCTGGGTGATTTATCTAGAAATATATTGGCTAGAGTGACATTGAAATGTGGTATCTTTACTATGTTCTCCTCCATCAGGAGAGACATCAAATCTGAGTGTGTATTTTGGAGAACTTAGTAGTATTAGGTAGAGCTGCTGACCTTAAAAAAAAACATTATTCACACCAGTGGTTGCAGTAGAACTAGTGGTGTATATATTAAAAGGTTTGAATCGTGAAAAAGCTATGTGAGTTCTTTTTCTGCATTATTTCTGTCAGTGTGGTTCAAACTGGGAAAGTACCCACATAGCAGCAGTGACTTGAACATAGGCACTGAGCTGGCCTGACTGAATTCTTGCAGATCTTAGGAAAGAAACTTGTCAAACAGAAGACTTTGAAGTAGGGCAGCATTTATGTCTACTAGTGTCAAGGCTGCATCATACTGCATTTCAGACTTATTTGTTTTCTAGTACAGCCTGTTTTGACTTGTTTGTTATACTGAAGGTGAACACAATAAAACAATTATTATATAAATGATATAAATAGTATTATTTATATAATAAGAAATCAAGGAAGGAAACCTGCTGAAAGACTGTTGCTGAGTGACTGTATGGTCACCCTTTAGGGAAGGAAAAACACCAGTCTAAACTTGCCATACCATCCTGGAAAATCTGAGCTTTGCAGTAGCTGCCGACAGTCACTCACTGAAGAAGTAGTGAAAAAGTGTGTGATTTCTGTCATCCAGCCCTCAAATAATGTCTGGAGTCTGTGTGTCTCATCTGTATCAGCTACTCATCATCTCAGCTACCTGGACACAGGTATCAAAGTGCTACCTTCTAGTGCTGAAAAATGGGCTTAGAAATGCACAGTAGAAATAACTCCACTTCTACAGGAGATGTTATTGAATACATTTTCCTAATCAATTGTCATTAGAACATTTCCTCAGTCGATAGGAATGAAACTCTTCTGAGAGCTCTAATGAGATTGGCTAAAGATGCCCTGAAAATGACACCAGGAGGGATTGCAAGGGATAGACATTGCAGTTACTCAGACGATTTTTCTTCTTTTTATTCATCACTGTTCCTTCTCAGAATCAATTCAGAAAAATGAGAAAAAGTCCACACAGGTTTGGACTAGCATCTAAAAATTTTCCTGCTTGCATCTGAGCATTGTGGAAAAGTGACATGCTGTGACACAGCTCAGTTACGTGCAGACCTATGAACCCAACAGCTTGAAAGAGCAAGCCGGATCCAGCATGCTTTTCTTGTGCTGCTATATGTTGCAGATTTGCTGCTGCCCAGCCTGTGGACAGCTGGACTGCCATCACTGTACTTTGGTTAAAGTTTTGTCCATTTGGGGAGGATATCCAGCTGCTAGTGGAATTGTCTACTAAAATGCTACTTAATTTTTCTGTACTTAAAAGGAGTTAGAAGCTATAGTCATGAACCAGTGAAATGTTCCAAGCAGTCGTGGCAACAGCACTACCAAAACCCAATATCTTACTGTTCCATATTTGTAGCTGCTATAGGTTGTCTTGCTTCAACACAATGACCTGGAATACTCTGGATGTTTTATACTCCTCATTCATATGAATCAGGACACACAGCCTCGTTTACCATCACAGAAGGAATGTGTTTGAGATTGCTGTTTGTACAATTGAGATTGTACTGCAACTCCTCATAGAGCTGTCAAAGTCCAGACTTCCATAATGGTTCCTTTTCCACTTCTGTGATGTCAGAAGTGTTGCCCCTGTGAGTGCCTGTTTTGGTAACCAGCACAGCAGTGGAGCTCAGAACTTCTTAAAGAGTTCAATTCTGTATGGGATCCTGTGCTGATGGGCAAGCAGTATGCAATTCATCTGTGGAGAGTACATCTGATGGCAATGTGCACATTCGTGTTCATATTTAAGCAGTGTTTTGCTTTCAAGGATGTGAAAGCCATCTAGAGTGTAGATCACAGTCTCCTGCCAGTAAACCAGAGCAGTTAGAAGACAGAAAGCAATGGGGACTAAATAGGGGAAGCAGCACTGCTGGGTTTTGCCACAGCTCACGTGAGGGGTTCTGCTGGCACGCAGGCTTGGTCCATTCTCCCCTTCACTCACATGATACAAAGGCCATGTAGAGCAGTAGTTTGGGCAAAGCCCAGCCTGAACATCACAATTGCTGACAGTGTCTTCATATTTCCTTCATCTCTTATGATAGGGCTTGTATTTTGTCCTAATATTCTGTGCATTTGCAACTAAAATATTTTTGTCTCCTCTGCCTGTTGGATGCTTTCCCAAGATGAAATGTACTTGATTTTAAACAAACTCTCTTTTGGAACTATAGTGAGAATCAAATGAAAATTAATTACCACTAATCTACATCAGATCAAGAAAAAGGGGCTGAACCTGATGTTAAAACTCCAGCAAGGTGTAGGGATTGTTAATAAAATATTACTTTAATTCTCTTAAAAACCCAAACCTCCCATTCAGTAAATATGAGTAGAAGTCTCCCTTGAGGATCAAAATCAGTGTATAATTTTATAAAGATATTATGCTTGAAAAAAATGTATTTGTTAGGACCAGATTTATGTGGCAAAATACAATTAGGTGTGAAGAAAGAAAATCATGTTAAAAAATCACCCTCAGGATCTCTACTCAGCATTGTAGATACTGTCTCTGATCTGAGACTCCAACATTCCATGCAGAGCTTTGCTTTCAAAAGATTTTTGTACTGAAACTGTGAGTGGCTGAGGATTGGGACAGTTCATGTATTGCACTGTACAGACAGGATGAAAATATTCTGGTCAGGAATCCTTTTTAGTTACTTTAAATTATTCCTTACTCTCCACTTGAAAAGGAGTGGTGCATCTTACTGTTGATTTACACATAAGTCTTGCTGCAAAAAAGAGTTCCTTCCTCCTTTGCATTGTGTGTTCAATAAAGCAGTCACTTCCTATCTCAGGTACTTGGAGACCTTTCTTGCACTACCTCACAAATTAAACCCCTTTCTTTTTTTTAAAACATTTTTAATGTGTTTTTCTGGTTAAAAGCACATATAGTAGCATATGAAAAAATAGAAGGTTTTTTTCTAAGTTGGGAATCCTTATGCAAGGGCAGCTATTGTTTTATGGAAATATTAAAGTAAGGTATTTCTGAAGCAGGAATTTTACAAGTGATTATATGTATGTTACACCTATTTTCTATGCCTTGAAAGGGCTGAAATCTCAGCCTAAAGAGTATTCATTGAAAGTAGGTAATAGCAGGGGCAATGCTGTACATTGTGGTAGATGTGTGAAATATCCTAGAAATCTTCCTTGCTGGGTCAAAGAATTAGTATGGACAAGAGAAAACTTACTGAACCTTGGTTTGGCAGATAAATGACCTGTCTGAAGTTTGAGTTCCTACCTGCACATTCCAGAGGAGACACAAAGTATCACTCTGAATACCTAAAATGTTCCAGTACATAATCATTGGATGGGTTAAGATAACAAAAATGAAAAAACAAGCATTCAAGCAATAATTTGAAGAAAACTTTTCTGTAGTCCAGGTAGTGTTCTGAATAAATAACTAACTAATGTTTGTATCGTTTAGGTTCTTAATTGTATTATTTTGGTTTTCCATATGGTATTTGCATGCTCTACTTTCAAAATATTTGTTTAAATTTAGCATACAGTTGGTGATTCAGTGTCAAAAATTAGTTCCTTTCCTTTGAACTCTGTCTGTGTTTAATTTGTATTCATCCCATGAATATGCTCGTTTAGTGTGTAGTGTGGTAAAACAAGAAGGCTCAAAGCTAAGCTGCTTCTAAGAAAGTCCTGGAGAGCTGGTAATATTCTAGGAAAAAAAGAGGAAAATATTTAGAAAAACACAAGTTTAAAGAACTTAGGCAGATTTAAAGGACCCCCCCCCCCTTTACTGTAGGGACTGGTTAGTCTTCCAGTAAATGTGACCAGGGAAGTTGCCTCTAAATAAATGCATGTTTATATTTTTACTGTATATAATGTTAATCCTACTTGGAAAATAAGGATGCTCATGTGTTTAAGCTAATTGTGGAAAACAACTGATGTGAAGCATTGTGCTTCAGAGCCTTGCTTGAGAGTGGGATATTTAAAACCTTCACCTCACAGTAGACAAGGAATACAGATATATTTGGCCCTTTTGCAATTTTGAATTACTCTGGGGTGAAGGACATGCTCATTTTTATTTGGGATGAATAAATATGTTAATTCTGTGGGTATTCAATTCAGTACAAAGTTTAGTTAGTAACCATATAATAGTGGAATGATGGTCATATTTTAGAAAACAGTAAATTTGAGAGGAAGTAGGTTGTTCCCTGGAAATTGTGAATGTTCAGGGAGAGAAAAACAAACATGTAACATTACATTAAATATTATGTATCTTAGAGAAATGAAGGCTAATGAAATAACAAATGCTTAATTAGAAGAAAAATATATGAAATATACAGTATTTTTGAAAAATTAAAATTATTAGTGACCCAATAATTTAGCTCCTGGAGTGCTTTTGGTACTTCACAATAAAAAAAAATCATTATTATATATCCTTAGGGAGAGGAGGAAGTAGGATCACCTCTCTTAATTGGAAAGCCACAGACATTAGACTGATCTGAAGGTGAAAGCCTTATCAATAACTTTAAAGAATATTCTCTTTTTATAGATAAATTTAATTAAAAATATGCCTGTGAAGTCCCTGCAATTTTTTTTTATCTTTAAATATTTGTGTCTTGTTTGCATATTCTCCACAGAAGATACATGTTATAGACTACAACGTTTTTCATGAGCTATCTGGCCAGTTTGGCTCACTTCAGATTCTTTAGCAGTACATTTTTTTCTATTTTTCCTTTATGAGAGGAAAAATATTAATCACATAGAGAAGAATGGGAGTGATTCATTGCCCCAGAAAAAAATCTGCCATAAACTATGGTAGATTTTTTAATTCTGTATTATTTCAACAGCTTTCAAGTGAGTAATTTTATAGAATTACTTAATGGTTTGTTTTTATCTCTACCAGTATTAAGTTTTTAGCATGCCTGAGTTTAGTAAAGCCTCTGTTACTGTTTTGTGAAGGGAAAAAAAAAACAAAAATTAAAACTGTTTGGTCTCAAGATGTCTAAAAAATTGGTGCACAGTCGAACAAAAACAGTTACTGTAAGAAAAGTGGAATTATCCTTTTAGTGAAATGCTCAGTTTGTCTTCATGGAGGAAGCTGTGACAGCCAGGAGCTTTTCATATTAGTCGTGAGGTTTTCTAAATGTGACAACTGAGTAATGAGCAGGAATTTCAAGGGGAAACTGTTCTTGTTAAGTTCAAATGAAGTTTACTTAACCTTAAGATTAGTAAAATTGAACCTTGTATTATTTTTATAACATATTTACAAAGCAACTTGCTTTGCGCCTACAAGACAGTGCTGTCCATGGTACATTGGTTTCACTTTCGTCTTGCTTGGGCCATCTTAACTATTTTTACTGCCCACAGCACCTTGGGAATGGAATGCAATAGCATGGGAAGCAGAGCCTTCTTCTCTTAGCATTAGCAGTCATTTTCTTTTCTTTTTTTAAATTAAAATTAATTATAGATTCAAAGTGAACCAAATTTATTTGTGTGGTTCCTTCATCTTCCAGAGTGTTCACTAGTCTGTGGGTGATGTTGCCATAGTCCTCCTGCAGAGGAGAACAGCCCAGCAGGAGCTGCTTCAGGAAGGGATTGTACATGTGAGGGATTTCCAGGGTGCTGGAACTAGACTGGAAGACCATTGAGAGACACCAAAGCTTCAGTGTACCCTTCCTTTTGAAGGGGGAAAGGAGGGAGAAATTATATTATTTGATTTCTTAACATTACCTTTGTGATCTAGAAGATGCATTCTTGTTCTGTTTTCCTAACATAAAGTTGCATTATGTCTAGAAATTAGAACAGCTGTAATGGGGAACTACTAGCAAATAAATACTGTAAGAAGAAAGAGAAATCATACTTCAGAAGATAAAATAGAAACTCCACAAATACATTTATAACCCACCTTCAAATTTCCTTGTTCTGTCCTTTAGAGAGGCCACTAAAATGTGAGAGTGAAGGTCACATGCAAGAGTATTTGCAATTCTTAATCTCTCTCCTAATTCACAGAAAGCCCAAATAGCAAATCAAGAAGCTAATTAAAGACACCATTCCAATTGCAATGAGATTTTGTGCTGCAAGTAACTCAGAAATTGTATAATGACCCTCCATTATCTCTCAGTGATTTCAGAACAAAAGTTCTGAAAACACTGAGAACAAAAGATGACTCAAAAGAAAAACTTCCTCTTGTAAAGTCTCACTCTGCAGTGCAAGTCTATGTTTCAAAAATGAGCTTTTAAAGCTTATATATACTTTGGTTTTTTTGCTAGTTCTTCCCAGATAGCTATACACCATACCAATTAAACAGGCATGAGAGTTGAGCAAAATCTTTGTTTCTCACCCATCTTCCCACTCCAGGGTTTTTGTCCTGCTGGATACATCCCTGCAAACGTGTGCAGATCTGCCTTGGTAGTCTGTGGTCTCTCCTCCACTGCCTGGTGCTCTGATAGTGTCTCAGAAGTTCAGTGTCAGATCTGGTAGGCTCCACTTGTGTGGTCCTTCTTCAAGAGCTATGTCTATTTATGCTTTAAGAAGCAATTTAAAATTATAAGAAAAAGCATGCTACATGTGCAAGTAATGAGAGTAGGACAACATAACTTTAGGTGGGTGGTTGACTTCTTGCGAATGAAGCAGGTAATCTTCTACTATGGCCAATGTTGGTCTTCGTAGTCAGTGAAACCTAAAGAAAGATTTATTTTAACTGCTTTAATTGTTTATGTAGTGAATTAAACCACCAGAGCCATAACCCAAAATATATGAACATGTGTTCCCTATAAAAGAATGTTTAAAATCCACGAATCCTGCATATGCTCAACCCAAAGTTATTATGTTATGTCTTGCATATTCAATGCCCTCTTGGAAATTTTAGAAAACCATCAACTATGACTACTTCAACAGACAATTGACATAAAAAGAATAAAAATACTTTGCTACTGTTGGAGGATGATTCCCCCCAAATCCCCCCATAACCTTCCATTGAGGTTAAACCCAGTCATCATCACTATGAGATGCATATAAATGTTTTTTAGTAGATGAGTCTGGGAAGCGAAATTCAAGCCTTCCCAAGTTACCAAAAAATAATGGATTCAGTACAGACCTTGGGTTTATATCTACTTACAGACTTTCTGCTGCCACATCTCTTAATCTCTGTTTCCAAAAAAAATCTCTTTCTCCGTCACAAAGTCTCTTAGCCTATCAGTTCTTCTGGCCTTTAATTGTGCCGCCTGCCTGTTTTACCCAAGTAACTGAAGAATGTTTTAATTTAAGTAAAGGACTCTTTGCCTGACCTGTTCTAACCTGGGATTTTGCTTCATCTAACTATTTTGTATGAGGTTACCACAACATCTTAACCCTATCAGTGAATCAGTTAAGACAACCAAAACAAACAACCAAAAAAAAAAAACCCAAAAAACCAACCCAAAAAAACCAAAAAACAACCCCAAAAAAAACCCCAAACACACACAAAAAAAAACCCCAAAAACCCCAAAGAATTAACAAACAAGAAACCACCTCTCTGTAACAGGCTATTTTTTTTAACCTGGATTACATAAATTATAAAATGCATTTTGTGGCCCATATGCAGTTCAGTGATGAGTTTGAGGGGTTGCAGTAAAGGCTTAGACTATTTTTCACATAGCTTCCCTAACAAAGAAAATGTCTCATGCAAGCCTGAATCTGAAAGCTACCTGCTTTTCCTAATTATCTCAACTTGTCAAATAGAAGATTAGAAAACAAAGAGATTACCTGTTCCTTCAGGCTGTTTCTTGTCTATGCCTACACCATCACCGCTGCAGAAAAGTGATGTTAACAACAATTTTAACTTTTTTCAAATTTATTTTAATAGCAAAAGACCCATACTTGTTGAAGAAAAAGATGGATATTTCATATGTTTTTTTTATTTAATAGCAGGTATAGTCACTATTTCATTTTTGCAGGTGGTTTAAAATTCACAGATCCAAAATTGTTGTGCTTCCCTTCAGTAGTACCTTTCCCACTATTGAAATGCATGTAAAAATGTATGCAAGTTTACTAAACATCTCCTGCAAGCTGTTTCAAAACACGTTGTGCTTGCTCATAATCCATACTTGTATTTCTCATCTCAAATAGAATCATAGGAGGCTGGAACTCTAATCCCATATTATGAACATCTCACTTAGTAATGGGTACATCATGTGCAGCTTACTTCATTTTAGCATTGAATCAATTCTTAGTGTAAGTTTAGTAATATGAAATTAGTTTTCCTGTCAGTAGTCACTAATCCAGTTCTGCTGTTGATGAATTTTTGTGTGTCTGCCCTATGGTTTTTAGGCTCTTTTTTTTTTCTTCTTCTTCTTTTAGAAAGAGAAGCACAGCAAGTACAGCATGGCTGATTTTACTGGAGAGAGGGCAAAGGTTTGGTGGTAGCTGGGCAGTCTGCAGCATCCAGGTGGTGAGGAGGAGAGCATCTGGGGCTCTTTACTGGGGCTCCCGTGTGGAGGCTGTTTCCCCTTTCCCCCCTCATGCTGCAGCTGTCCCTGTCTGGCAGATTATCTGGTATGCAGATATGTATAAACTGAATCTGATTTCCAAGTGCACCACCCTCTCTTAAAAGACTATGCAAAGGTAAATTTAATTATTTTCCTATCAAAGAAACAGTGAAAATTAGGTTGTGTTTATTTTAATTGCTGTTTTTAGTTGCAAAATTAGCTTAGATACTGAGTTATTCCACATTAGGCTTGTACTTTTAGCAATGAACAATTTTGAAAACCCCAATAAAATTTACTTTTGGTTTGGGTGTTTTCTACTTTGTCCTCATTGATTTCCAGCAGTGCTCTTACTCTAAGTAATTTTCCACTTTTTTTCTTTCCTGTTTCATAATCCTTTCTTTTGAATATATTCAAATATATTTGAAAATAATGTTTGTTTGGTAAGACAGTTCATATTAAAATATACTACAATATCTAAAATTTTATGTGATTGAACACCAGACCAAAGACAGTGAAATTAACAGGTACTATATAAAAGGCAGAAAAATCTGTTCTGAAGAATACTGAGGGCTTTGAATTGTAGTTTAGTTTTCTATCAGAATTGACTGTCTAAATTCTTCATAGTAAAGTTACTTCCCAGTAAATAAAATCTTCTTTGCAATTATCAGCATTATCATCTGACATTTTGATAGTTTCTCTAATGTTTATAATTTAACACGTAATGCAAATATCAAAAACAGATATAATGCCAAACTGAGAATCACTGCATTTTATTTGGGATATGTTATAACTGAATATATTAAGACTGTCAATGCATCTTTTTTAAAAAATATATTTGAAATGTTGGTAACATTGAAATGGATTTTTAAAAATTGGCAGTTCATTTAGATTTCATAGATTTCTATTATATCATATGACAGAATTTTTTTAGTTCATGAACATAATTTCTTTAGCTTTTCTGTTGCTTTTGCTTGAAACTTTATAACCTTTTGTATCTTCATTTACTGTGCCACATGGCACATTTACACAGTGCCACATTTACTCTGTACATGTGTGTCTTATGTATCAATCAATTTAGATTCAGGATACTGCCTTCTCTTACTCTGCATAACTGCTTTTCAAACCACATCTGACAGATATGCAAAATTAGTAAGGTTACCTTTCACACAAGTGTATGGATTACCTCTACTGTATGCAGGGATTGTACAGAAAATATCAAACTTCAGGAGGAAGAATGAGAAAAAAAAACAGTTTAACTTTCTCAAAGTTGTGGTCTTATTGGGGACTTTTTAAGTGTTGTAAAATGTGAACTCATATTTTTGTTTTATTATTGTGTCTTTCATGAGACCTATATGCCAAAGGACTCACTAAATCAAATGACTGGAACAGGACCTTTTCTGTTTTGGTACTTTCCTGTGGTAGATTTGCTTTATGCTTTACAAACAGCAGAGAGAAGTCATTCTTTATTAAAAGAGTTGTTTGTGTGTTACTGCATGATGGAGAAGTCCACAGTAAGGAGAGAAGCTAAGCCAAACAGGTTGCTTGGGTGTGTGTGGTGATGAGGGACATGCGTCATCCATTAAGTAAAGGAGGAAGGGAGTTCCCAATGCAGGAGCTGTCCCTCAGTTGGCTGCAGTGGCACAGCAGCCAAAGACCAAAGGAGCAGAGGAAAATGCTTCCTGAAGCATGCATGCTCAAAGGGAAGTCAGATGTTTTTTGAGTGCCCTCTTTCTTCAACCCTGTAGGGAAAAGAGGCCAATGAGTCAGTCCTTGATAGAAAAATATATTGTGAGCTGTGTGAGAGAGAAAAAAGGGGACAGATCTGACTCAAAACCAAGTACAGAAACGTGTACTGAAACAGTATGAAATCTTGGAATAGCATCCTTAGATCCACAGTTAAAGGAGAATTGGGGATCTATTAACTTTAGCTTTGTCTAACTTTCTCTTTGGCAGATTGCAGACCAGCCCTGACCATATAAGGGCTTAAAAATAAAAATAGGTCACAACTGGTTTAATGTCCAAAGTCTTTCTTTCTGAAAATGCAAAAAATAATCAAATCCTTGAAACATTCCTGTGATAACTAGGTATATGTATAAATTAATATCTGTGTTTTCATGCATTTCTTTATCATTTTATGATTGTCATTCAGTGATAGTATATTCAGAGAATTAATAGAACCTTAATAGAAGTTTTTTAGCAATGGGATCTTCAAGGTGTTTAACTGTCTACGTATACAAATAATAGAAGCTTTATCATAAAAGTTTTAAATAATAGTAGAGGATGTGAGAGGATTAATTTTATATAGCCAGAGGAGGAATGAGATGATTTTCTGATAATATTATATCTCTGATTAGATGACTCCTAAGTAATCAGGATATGATTTTCCTTATGAGAGTTCATGACCTGTGTCTAGAAGTACTAGAGAAGCCCTGTGAGTTTTGAGAAGTCAGATTAAAGGAGGTACAGATCTAAATCATGTAGGCATGAGAACGATTCAGAACCCAGTTCCTCCTGTCCTTGAATCAGCACCAGGACACTGTGCAAAATCAAGCTGAATAGCTGTTACTTTGATTCACCTAATAAAGCCTGGATCTTCATGTTATATAAGGAGAGATACAGGCACTCATTATCCATAGAAATATATTAACTGGGTCTACATACAAGTTTGAAGTTAAAATCCAGGAGAACTCTGAGAGAGGGCAGTTGTATATCCATTCAAGGCTGGACAGAAATTGAGATTGAGAGAGCTGATTCATGGGCTAATAACCTCTTGTTCATTATCTAGACCTAAAGCATTTTAATTTCTTGAGATTGTTATATTACATCCTCACTTACTGTGATACAAAGTAATGAAGAGTTGGACAATTTTCTGTTTTCTAAGAAAAAATGAGGTAATAATTACAGATTACATTGTTCGTTAGAAGTAGGCACTTCTAATATATTTAATATCCACCTTGTATTAACTCTGGGAACTTGCTCTTATTGGCAAAGCATGCCTTCCTACATCATATTAAGCTACTGAGACAGCTTTTCCACTGCAGCAGATTTCTGAGATTTTTCAGGTCTTTGTATGAAAATTTATTCTGACAGCTCCATGTTTGGTCCATCACATTTGCTATCTGTTCTCGAGTTGCTAAGCATTTTTTTGCATTACCTCCCCCATTTTTAAAATTAACACTTTTGATTCTTCAAGACTTCAGTGTTTTAATGCATTTTGATGACTTTTCACACTATCTCTGCACAAAGAAATATTAAATATGCAAAGCAAAGTTTTATGCTTGACTGTTGTCTTCCTTGAAGTTATGCTCAGCATAGCAGTAAATAATACCAAATTGAAATGAGCCACGCTATTGTATATGGGTCTGATTTTAAATTTCTGGAGAATTTGGATCTGGTGCCACATGGTAAATGCATGCTTCATTTGTAGTTGTATGCTATCCAAGTTAACAAAGAATGAATATGGTATACATATTAGCAGGAAAAAGAAAAAATATATAGGAAGTGAAGTGAATGAAGCTTTTATCCCATTGATATATGGGTTCAGATGAGATTCTCTAAGACAGAGATTCTGATGTTTTCCCTATAGTTGATACATTTTAAACAGTTCTTTGCAATCAGAGTTTAGGATCTTATTTTTCCTGCTTACCATGTAGCAGGGTCTCTTTTTAATAGACAATAATTTTTCATTAAATGTGTAGGCACATTTCATGAAATCTGAGATCTTCTCTTCCATATCATATGTGAACTAAATTAGCATTTAGTTGGACAGAAAGTAAAAGGAGGACAGGAAAAGCACATATACATACACATAAATACAATTTTATGCTTAAGCCATGTCTGTCAAGGAAGCAAGGCTATAAACTGCACTTAAAAAACAAACCAAAACAAAACAAAAAAACAGTTCTTAAATGCCTTTGGTCCTTGCAAATCCAGGTATGTCCTTAATGTATTTATTCTTCCTGTATTCTAGAGAAGACCAATGAAGAGACTAAGAAAACTAAGAATCCTACTTAACAAAAATTGATTGTGACATCAGTTAATAACTGAGGCCAAAGCATCTTGAGAATCTAGAGACAGCACCTAAATGATGCAGGCATTATTGTGCCATGACTGCAGAGTTGCAGTTGCCTTTATTTGTCTAGTCAATTAAAGCAATGTTTCACACAGGCTTTGGTCTCAGACCTGCAACCATTACTTGGTGTGGTGTAGCTGCAATGCAGAGCAGAGGTGCAGTAAGCCGCCTCCTTCAGCTGGAAATTCAAGGGCGTTTATGTCCACTGATCCCTGTTATTAGTTCTTCTCCATTCTACCAAATATATTTGTCACGTATGTTCCTCACAGTTCTGTACACATATCTCTGCTACAGTGCAGAGGAGGGCTGGTAGTGAGGTTTTTTGAAGTCAAATCTTCTATTGGCTTTCTCTAGTTACTCATAAGACAAAAAAAAAAAGAAAACAAAAAGAAAAAAAAAAAGGAGCTTAGGAATTAGGCAAATGCGCAACTCAATTTTAACCAAAGTTATATTGAGGGAGACTTGTTCCCTCAATTTAATGCCAGCTTTCTACCACAAAAATTCAGAGTTTGTATAATTAAGACAATCATTTCGAGTAAAGACAGCCTGATGTTTCACATAAGACTTGGCAGTCCTATGCAGAAGTCATGTTGCTATCTCCTAACATGAATGCGTGTTGGTGGATACAGATGATGTTCCCAACTGTCTCTGAGAAGTCCTGTGTTAGTCTAATCTACAGTTTCCCAGAGATACAAACAACAGTACCTCTGAACATGTAGTTTTTTCCAGGACAGACTCCACCTGGAAAGTTTTATTTTTAACTGCTTTACCTGGGTTTGAGGAGGATCATCAGGACCTTAGAAAGTCTTTCTGCCCCATTGGTGCCCCACTTCTTACATGGCCGAAGTTTCTTGCAGTGCAGGGGTGCAGGATACACACTGGTCAAGAGCTCCCAAGGGCTGCTGGGGTGTGAGTTTCAGCTATTAAACCTTACAGATTTCACAACTTAAAGTAACAATCATAGAATCATAGAATCACAGAATCATATAATGGCTTGAGTTGGAAGGGACCTTGATCATCTAGTTCCAATCCCCTGCTGTGGACAGGGACACCTTTCACTAGACCAGGTTGTTCAGAATTCTATTCAACTTGAACTTAAATACTTCCAAGGGTGAGACATTCACAAGTTCTCTGGGTAGTCAGTTCCAGTGCCTCAACATCTTTACACTAAAGAATTTATTTATAACATGTCACCTAGACCTACTCTCTTTCAGTTTGAAGCCATTCCCCCTTTGTCCTCTCATTACATTTCTTGTAAAAAGTCTCTCTCCATCTTCTGTGTAGGGCCCCTTCTGTTACTGAAACACCACAATTAGGTCACCCCAAAGCTGCCTCTTTCCCAGGCTGAACAATCCCAGTTCTCTCAGGCTTTCCTCATAGGAGAAGTGCTCCATGTTCCACACCTACCTCCTTTTTCTTTCCCCTCCTCTTCTTTGGAAATTCAAGCTCTCTGACAGGGGCCATCAAAGGTCCCATGAGTCCTCTTGTTTTCTCAAAGGAACTGGTAGACAAATTTTATTTCTGGGAAAGTGATATTTTGATATTTGGCTTCCACAAATAAAATACAATCTTGTATTGAATTCTTTTTTGCTTGGTATTAATGTGGCTGTACTGTAGCATAGAATTTTAATGACCAATATAATATATAGGATTATTGATATTAAGTAGAGGTTTAATATATCATATACACTTTATCACATACACTACTTTAGCTGAATGCAAGTTTGATCAAAATTAAAAACTGTATATTGGAACCAAATTGTTTTGAAATGTTCCCAAAGATGTAATCAAAGGAAAATATTCCAGCAAAATATTTCAAGTCTGACATAACATTTTCTGATGAAAAATCGTCCATCAATTATTTTTTCTCTAACAGTCTCTGTCTATTAAATATTGTTTCTCATAGGAAGAGCATGACATTTGTTTCATATAATTCATACTGATTTCCAGGAGATACAATACTGGGAGATAACTTCAATTAATGTGATCAATCCACTGTGATCTGGATAATGTAATGTTGCCTCTGTCACTGCAATGCCTTGCAATAATTGTACCTGCAAAAAAAGGCAAGGCAGGAGCTCTTTAGCTAATACAAAAGGAACATGATGGTAGAAAAGTTCTCTGAGAAGAAGTAGCCATTTTCTCTTGTTCACCAAACCCAAGCTTCAGGCCATCAACTATGCTTATCATTTGGGGCTTTTTCTCTTGCTGAGGATTGAATGAAAATAGGGGGTGCAGGGCTTTTCTGTGATAGAATTTCAGCTTTGAATATCAATTTTTCAGACTCTTGCACACGGTTTTGTATGCAGACCAATAGTCTTTATTGGCTATATTTTAAATATATATAAGTTGCTATGCTGAAGAGGAATGGAAAAAGTTAAAGGGTCGGGTTACCCAACAGACTTGTTGCTATTTCCATTGCCAGTTTCTAGCAAAGTCTGGTGGGCATTTTTGCCAAGAGCTGTTCTGCATGAAGCAGAGTGCTGGCCCTGACTCTATGGAGCAAACCAGGCAGAGCAAACCACTTTTATAGCTGGCAGGTCTGATGGCAAGCCATAGTTGGTTTTAGACAGACTGGGAAAATGGCAGCATCTTCTGCAGAAATGCAGAAGCATCACAAATGTGTGAACTTGGCCGCATCAAAGTTTACTTGTGGTCTGGATACAAGTCAGAGTCCTCCATCTCAGTAATTCTGGGTTAAGAGAGGATTCAGGGATTCTTCCCTTGATTGCTAGCTTTCATACCAAACAATTTCAAAGGAAAACTAATTTACAACTCTCCTTTTCATAAAAGGCACTCTTTAAAAGGAAGTTCAGCATTTATAAAAAGGCAGTCCTAGAGGCTATTGACTGTTCAACTGAACAATGGGATTTCTCTTTCTCAGTTGGTTCTCTTCACTACCTTATAATTTAGTGTCACTATTTGCAACATTTTTCGCATTTTCCCCTTTTTTTCTCTGAACTCCTTTACGCACAAGCTTGCACAAATCGCTGTGTGACTAGTATCCTGTCCTGACGTTGTATGCTTGATGCTGCATTGAAACAAGATGATAGAGGTTATGCTTATGTCCCCAGAATGTAGCCAAAGGTATCTAATTTTTTTTGTATTTCTGTCATTTTAGTTTGGTTGGGGGGGGGGGGTTGGGTTTTTTTTTCTGGTTGGTTGTTTGTTTTTTAGTTTACTGTCATTGTCAACCCTGAATGGAAATTGCCCAATATCTCAAATGGTTAAATACCCTCAAAAGTATTTACAGCTTTAAATGAAGTGAAACCTCTTTCCTTGTGGCTGTGGAATTGAGTTCCAAGCTATTAAGGTTTCAAAACTTTTTAAAGTATGAGACGATAGTGCTTCAAGCCTCACTAGACCTTTCTCATTTCACTAGATGATGACATTTTACAAATTGTCAGATTCATCTTTGTTTACTAGCAGAGGACAAAGTTATAACCACTTTGGTTTGACTCATCAGTTTTATAGCCCCTTTATATGTCTGAAATTCTGGAGATTAAGGAAAGGGGTCTGAGAAAGGACTGGTTTACAACATTCTTTTCAATAGTTATTTAATTGGTTGTCTCAGAGGGGAAATAGTCAGCTGGTTATATAAGAAGAAGAAATATCCATGTATATCTGTGCTTCTATCCTACCCTTGTATGTTTTCCTATGAATTCATACACATTAAGCCATGTTTTTGTAAGCTGCAGTATTATGCATGCAAAATAGAATGAAAGGTGCAGCTTCTGGTCATCCTTGTATTTAGCAAGAGAGACAGCTACAGTGAAACCCCTGTTAGGAAATGTTAAATGCAATATTGTATTTCTTCCTGCATTTTATCCTTGGTTATTGAAGAGAACCATTGCATGTCATTAAACAGCTGATGTGTTCCACCTCAGAAACATGCTTCATTTCACTGAACAGAAATTCAAGGTAGCAGAGACCTTGTCACAGAGAGCACATGGCTGTGCCTGCATCTGCGCTGTGCATGGAGAAGGTTCCCCCATATGCTTACATGCTGTGGACATGGCTGCCTGTACAAGCATCACCAGACAAAAATTTGACTGAATATCAGCTCTTTTTCCTATTACACTAACAGAACTTTTTCACTCTCTGACTTTCTGGGAACAAAAATCCTATTTTTATTCCCCTCCATTGCTCTATTATTTGTAAACAGAACAGTAATTTTAACAGATGGCCTAGCTAGTTTTTGTTTTTTTTTCTTTCAACTCCAGGGCATTTAATGCATCTTTTAATCTTGAAAGAGCACATCATTGCACAAATTCATGGTAGGCAGTTGATACTTCTTCATTCTGAAGAAGTTATGACTCTTTTAACTAAGAGTAGAAATCTAGTGAAATGTATATCAAGAGACTCAAGTGAAATGTACTGTGCAAAAAGGTTAGCAACATATTAAGTCACATTTTCAATCGGTCTTGGGATGTATAATGGAGAGGAAATTTCAGCATATTTTGACTTTTGTATGGTTATATTCAAATACTACTGTAACTCCATTTACATGTTTTTTGTAACATTTTACTATGCATTTTCCCTTTTAGGGGAGGGGTAATAAGATACCTGCTATGTTCGTGGGCAGAAATCCTTACCTAATAGTCCTTAGTCATAGTGCTGGGCTGATGGTTGGATTTCCTGATGTTTAAGGTCCCTTCTAACTTTGATGTTTCTATGATTCTAGGTCACACTCTGTAGTCTCCACCACGACTCCACTCCTAGGATGAATCCACTTTGTTCTCCTCACAGGTTGTCTGTGCTGCTGCTGTGTTTTGTGGTTCATCCTCCTAGAAAACCGGAGGCCAGAACCACATGAGATATTCCAAATAATTTTTGCTGAATTCATAGAATCGCAGAATATTTGGGGTTACAAAACACCTTTAAGATTGAGTCTAATAGTAAACCTAACACTGCAGAGTACACCACTAAACCGTGTTCCTAAGTGCCACATCTACACATTATTTAAATACCCCTGGGGATGGTGACTCAACCACTTATCTGGGTAACCTGTTCCAGTGCTTAATAGCCATTTCCATGAAGATATTTTCCTATTATCCAGTCTAAACCTCCCCTGGTACAACTTGAGGACATTTCCCCTTGTGCTTCCTTGCAGCTTGTTGCCTGTGAGAAGAGACCGACTCCCACCTGGCTACAGCCTCCTTTCAGGCAGTTTTAGAGTGCAATAAGGTCCCCCCTGAGCCTCCTTTTCACCAGGCTAAACACCCCCAGCTCCCTCAACCACTCCTCACAGGACTTGTTGTCCAGACCCTTCATCAGTTCTGTTGCCCTTCTCTAAACTCACTCCAGCACCTCAATGCCCTTCTTGTGTGCCAGAACTGGACACAGGACTCAAGATGTGGCCTCATGGCAAATGTTTTGTTCAGCAAAATTTGCAGCTACTTTTTCTGTGGGATAAGTATAATCCTACTTCAGTTTAAAACATATTTCCTGTCTTTAATATCACATCTTTTCTTGATCATCCTCTCAATTTCTTTTTCACTTTATTTCTACTTTGGAAATGATATTTTGCCATTTGACTTTTTTTCTAATCTCTGGTACACAGTGTGTACTTAATCGGCTTCCGCACATCATCATGTAGCTGCAGCACACTGTCATTTCCCCTCCTTCCCAACCACACTTCTGCAACTGTGCCAATACTGATCTTTGGGCAAAGCAGCACCCTTTATAACATCAAATGCAAATATTCTGTCTAGTCTTTTCTGAAGGAAAAGTTTCGCAGTTTTAAAATCCCTGGTATGCCTGACATCTTACAGAATAAAGTGAATGGACAAGCAATGGTTAATGACATTTAGTTTTGACTATGTAGTATCTATGTTCTTTGTAAATTAAGATACTAGCTGCACAAATTGGAGCAATTTAGGAAATTCCTCATTTCCTTAGCACATAAATATCTTAATGGTGTTTTTTCTCCATTGGTTTGCATTGGTTTTCACCTTTTCCAAAAAACAAGACATTACAATGTATTCTACTGCTATTTGGACAATGTTGGCTCAGAAGGGTTATTTTCCCACCTGAATAAAGCCAGTGATGTCTCTGTTCTGTTACGTTATGTGGTCAGCTCAGCATTTCTTATGAAAGATGTTGCTAGCCACATTCTCTCAGTTTGCTTAAGAGAAAATAGTATATATGGATAGAAAAATTCATGATGCTGCAACTTAAACTCTATCATATCTTTATGAGGAAGCTGTACACAGCCAATTTTGAAAAACTGTTAGGCTCCAAGCTCATAGCAATTCCTTTCCAGTTGGGCCCAAGTTTCTCTCAGAAGGTCATTAAATTAAGCACTGATAGCCAAACCCCAAGGATGAATCTGTGCCGTAGTCAGAAGTGCAGAACTGTGCCCTTGCTGGTACACTGCCATAGGAGGCCTTAAACACATAACTCCCTATTCTGTTACGAAATTGTCTATATAACCATCACCAAGGGTTTAATCCACCCCTCTTAGCTACCTGGAAGCATTAATATTTCTCTGTCTTAAAAGATACTGTGTCTGGAAGCTGTCCAGAGGCTATGGTCATAGTTGCCATATAAACATGTAAAAAAGAGGGATTGCTACCTGAAAATATTTTAATCCGAAAACTGGAGAAATATTTTGATTTCATGCCCTGAAGGGCCATGAATTTACCAACTTTCCTAATTCTAACATTCAAATATTAAATTCCTTTAGAGGGGGATTGCTATGGAGTCTTCTGCATGGTGGTGTAGTGCCTTGTAGATCTACCATCTCATTCTTGGACTTTCCATAGGGTTTTTTTTTTTTAATCATGAAAGTTTCTCTTTATATCAGAATAAGAATAACATTTACTGCTTGGGAATTCTTAGGGTGGCTACTGAATAGTGCACTAGATCCCTGTTTTGTTTATCAAATTAGTTTCTAATTGGTTGCAGTTCTAAAAAAATATGGTGGTCCTGTGAAACTCATCATCTACAGGGGATGAGGGAACATGTTATCAAAAGTCTATAGCTCCTAGCAAAGTCAGCTAGTGTTTGAAGATTTTTCTTTTTAAATAGACCATGCCTTTAGGTGACTTGTTGCTCAGTTTTGTCCAGCTCAACTGCTCTCAAAGTTAAGAAAACAAATTGATTTTTTTTTAATCAGTAGACTATGAATCAGGAATACATCCCTACAGAGCAATAAGCATATATCGTTTACATTTATTGTTTGAATTGCATATTGCAGGTCTAGAAAACTAACCTCCATAGTCAAAAAAGAGAACTGACAGAGAGGATCTCTTCCAGGACTGCCTGGAGCCTTTGATCTGGTTCCACAGTAGAGGAAATATTTTGTGCTGGATATTTGCTGCCCTGTGTTGATTTTTGCCTCTGCTATAGGAGACCAAGGATGAAACTTTGTGGCATTTCTCAGTGCATTCGTAGATCAGCTCTTCTTTGTGCTGTGACTTGCAGGTGGTTAAAAACAAAGCCAAGATTCAACCCCAGATTATATAATTGGTTAATAAATAAGAACACAGAAGAGGGAAAAGCAGTCGTAAACAAACATATGGGGCTTTGTTTCAGAGTCTGTAATTCATGTTTCTATTGCTAGGATCAATGTAGTGCAAGGAAATTCACATTTATTTTCTCTGTACATGAGTGGTTTTGACACTTCATCTTGCAAATGTGCATATAACAGCACCTTTATTTAGTGTTAATGCCAAAACCTAGAGTCTCACAGCCTCTGTGGAATGCCCCTAGAGTGCTTAGAAGTAAGGCTTAAAGGAAAAATTATTCTAAATTCTTCTGTTTCTTTCAAGTAGAGCATGGAGCAATCAGACTTGTATGAATTAGATTTATATAGTACCAGGCAGGAGGAATATTGTGTTTTCACCAAATACTCCACTAATATATGGTATAAGAAACAACATAATTAACAAATCTGAGTTGAAACTTTACTTTTAAAAAGAACGCAGAGGCTTTCTGTTTGCATGGTTTTAGAAGTATTAGTATTGTTAGCCAGTACAGAGACCATTTATGATGTCTGCCAAAGTCAGAAGATGCAATTTTCAGTGCATGCAGCTTCTTAAAGAGGTACAGAAGGCAGCCAGCCTTCTGATCTTGGATAATGGCAGTTGAGAAGCTTCCTCTAAAATAAAATAAATAAAAGATAAAGTGATATGCTGAACTATTTTTTTCATAGAGAATTTCATCCTCCCCTGTTAACTTTTCAAATGCAAAATATGAATAGGGAAATTTTAATTTATAAATGAATAATTTTTCAGCTTCATCAGGGTTTTTAAATGTTTAGAACAATTTAGAACAATCCTTAAATATTTTCTGATACTTTTTTTTAACCTCCGTTGTCAAAGCAGTACTTTCAGCACTTAACTACTTTTTTAACTAGCAGAAGACATACAGCATTCAGAAAATTGTAGGAAATCTCATTTCTGAATACTTCTAACTTTTTCAGCACACAGTATAAAAACAACAAGAACTATAAAAATTATTTTATTCATACCAAAAAAGAAAAAACAAAAGAACTAGAATAAAAGCAAGAGAAATCTGTTAAGTTCATGTCTTAAATTAATTGTTTGCTATTTAAATGAACGCTCACTGACTTCTTTCAACTCAAATTCCCATTTTTTTTTAACTAGTCTGGTTGTGAAGTTGTAAACAAATTCCTTTAGACATCTGTCTAACCTGCAGTTAGGATTAGATAATTGCTTAATGCTATGGCATTTATTTATGGGATTCCCATTACTGCAGTGAAGACCATGGGAGAAGTTCTGGCTGAATTCCCTTCAGGGCTGAAGTGAAAAGCAGACAGGAGTGGCAGCTGTGCTGTCTTTTGGAGAGACAATCCTTTCTTCATCTGTTACACTCCCAGCCAACTCCACTTGGCCAGGTCCCTATTGTTACTGGGCAGGGAGCACAGATGGCAACCTGTGGATTTTCTCCAATTTAGCTGGAACTAGGTACCCAGATTTCCCGGGACAGGACTTATTTTCCCACATATTTTTGTGTCTTTCATATTTTTTACATAGATTTTCTTATAACTGAAAATTTTGGAAACTCCAAGAAAAGCAGTGAATATTTCAGCAGACTCAGAACTTTATTCTCCCATTTTTGGTTCAATACTCTTACCCTGCTTTCATCCTAGAAATGATCTTGTACAGGAGATACCCAAGAAAGACACTGATATGCACTGAACAATAAGGAGTGCCTACTGTGAGAGTTGTCATCTTATATCCAAAAGATCCATAAATTTTTTAAATTCTCTCCTTATAGGTCATAACACTTTATTTATTAATATAAATCATTCTAGGGAAAGTGCAGCCTCAGCAGTAACCAGTAGTGAACTGAGCTGACTGGAGCAGCTGGAAATCATCCAGGTTCCTCTCCAGCTGTGGGAGCTGCTTCTGGTGGAAAACCTTCTCATATTCACTCCTGCCACAGGGTCACATCCTGTTAGTTCTGAGAAGGAACTTAAAGGTTATTTGGAGAGAAAAGAATCTGGGTGCCTTTGGAAAAAGTTCTCGAGGCATGTATAGGGAAATAAAAGAAGGAGAAACAAGACCAAATTGTAAAGTTCCATTAAGAAATTTATCATAAGGACATTGACAGTCTTATAGCCTGATGGAAAATCAGAAAAAAAAAATTCTCAAAAAATCAATAAAGCCCATAGATGATTCCAAAAGGAAAAAGTAGTAGTCAAAAAGCTGAAATACAGGACTGTTTAAGCTCTTGGATACAAGGGAACAAGCTGTTAAAAATCAAATGGTCTCAGCTCAGTTTTCTATATTACACTATTTTATGAATCTATCCTATTAAACTTTCATAAGATGAAACACTGACAAGTTTTGGAAGGGAAATGTGAGACTAAAATAAAATTTTCTGTAATGCTTCCTCATCGATATTTCTAGAAAGTGTTTTAATTAGGTGGGGGAATAGGCAATTAATGAATCCCTGACTAACCTGAGCACCAATCAAAGTGGTTTCTTGGAGGATTTCTTTAACTTTTCCTGAAGTTAATTTGACACATTCTTCTTGTATTATCAGATTTTAAGTCCATTTAATTATTAAGGAAGAGCTGGGAATATATTTGGTTGCAAAAAGGTGTTTTTAAAGCAGTGAGCTGTAAGCACTTCCTAAGGAACACAAAGGCCTTGGGATTTACTGAAAAAGTTTTGGAAAAGCATCTGAAACAGCTCAGGCCTTCTGTGGGAGCAATGCAGACAACTAAAAAAGATTAATCAGGTTATCAAAAAGTTAGAGAAACTCTTCTATAGATTATACCATATTTTAAGATTATAGGCTGAATTGTTTAGAAACTAAAAAAAAAAAAACCACCAAAAAAATCAAAGTTAATGGATTGTGATGCAGGGGTAGCATTATTAAAATGAAGCAACGGCACACTAAAGAACTGGATAAAGCCCTTAAAGCACCTGACAAGAACTAGATAGAGGGAAAAAAAAAAAAAAAACTAAACCAAACTCAGCAAATTTTAGGTTTCTCTTTCCATATCTCAAGTTCATTGCTGTATCTTCAGAGCTGGAGAAACATACACCTAATTAGGTTAAAAATACAATCATTAATTTTGTGCAGCATGGAGAGCCTACTTAAGGGGAGACAGAGCATGACCCAGACTTGCAAACCAGATTGGCAAAGGAGATAGATTTTCATTGTCCTTTAGTGGCCTGCAGTCCTGCACAGTGTAGTTTCTCACACTTCCACTTTTTTCTACAAAAGCACTTGAAAAGCTTTTCTGCTTACAATAACATAGGGTGAAATCAAACACAAAACATTGCAAATCCTTCAGAGGACATAAATATCTTATTTGTGCAGTTGGTAACTACTGTACAATTATGCTTCTTATGTGCCTCTTACAGTATGGCTTTTGCCTTGTTGTTGTCATTGGTTGTCATATGACTTTGCTTCAGAAGAATCTTCTGATCCTCCCACTGTACATTCCTTGCTGAAGTCCCTCTGTGGTTGTATTGTGGGTAATGGGTTAGGGAAGAGGCTGATACACCTTTGTGGCTGCATCCAGCCCTTACTTAGCCGTTGCAAGATAAATATAGGTAAGAAGCCAAAGTCAGTGTAATTCGTAACTTCACTGCTTGATGACTTAGCTTCAAGTGTGCTATTTTTCTCCTGTATTACTTCAGAACTGTGCTATCATTTTAGCTGACTCTGAAGATCCCAGCACCTAGCTTTTAAAATTCTGTGATTATGAAGTCCACAGAACTCGCGTAGAGAGTGTTATAATAGAATTCATCTCTTTTAGATGTTTCTGACTGAAATTTCAAGTGCTGTCTCATTAACCAATCATTAATCATATAATGATTATGCTACAAGTTTTCATCTATCAGGAGCCTGGAAGTCTGCTAATATCGCTGAATTTTGAAATATTGCTGTAGCATATCTAACATCTCTAAAATTTGAAAAGAAATATTCATCATTCTTATTTTACAGAGTGTATTTGTTTAGTTAATATTCAGCTTGTAAAAGGATGGATGATTTTAGGTTATTTACCAAGCCTCTGCTCTGGATATTTCTTGGGGGCAGTTTGTTTTAAAGCAGATGTCATGCACATAAGGTTTGAGGTAGATCACATTAATGATTGATCCACTGAAAGCCTTGAGCTTTTACTGTTCAGGCACAGTATTCCCTGCTATGTTCTACAATATTCTTTCAAGCACTGCTTGCACTGTTATTAGTCCCTGATGATGGGTAGCACTCCTATCAGTGACACAACACACGATGATCCCTGGGACACAAAAAACTGATCAGCAGCTTGGAGCAGCCTGTAGTCTCCAGTCTTTCTGAGAGTTGGTGCATTCAAGGTTCACAGAGTCAGGTGGAGCTGCAAGGGGCAGTACTGCTCTGCTAGCCCTGGCTGTCCCTTCCTCTCCTTCCCTGGGGCTCCACCAGTGGCTCTGCGACCTGATCCAACCACAAATTCATCTCACAGGTAGATAGATGGAATTTATCTACAACAGCTGACACAAGGTGGAGGTCAGAAGGCTGGAAGTGAAGAGGAAGTTTTCCAGCAGCTTGTTCTTTTACTAATGGAACCAAGACATCTCAGCTTCAGAATGAGATGTACTCAAGTGAAGGGGCTTGTTCTATAGCTGCACAACTGAGGACAAGCTGGTTGCAGCCACCTGGCTGGCAGCCAGCTTTCTCACCTCTGCAGGACATTTCCTTGTGCAGGGGCAAATCCTTAGAGCCTCAGCATGCAGCCTATTCTCCAGAATGACATGCCAGGCCCCTGTTTATTTGGTGCTTATCAACCACAAGAGAAGTATACTATGGTTTTCCAGACTAGTTTTGCCCAGCTAGTTGTTGGCTGAGATAAATGGAGAGGTTCGTCAAATTTCATCCACAGAGTAATTCTAAAAGGGGAGGGAGGAGGATGGAGGAGAGACAGAAAAACGAAAAAGAAAACTGCAATCATCAGGTTTTCTCATAAGTCTGATATATCAAGCTGAAGGAAAAAAAGAATTTGCTTCTCTTACAGCTTTGGGAATTGCAGTGAGACTTAATCAATTTCTTTATAGGCACTGCAGGATGCTAATCAGCATTTGACAGGATCTCAGAACCACTTCTGTGCTGCTCTACTATGGATTTGTTTCAGCTCTGACTGTGAAGGCTTGTTCTTTCAAGTGCCTCTGTTCCACATTCCCTCTCCAGAGTCCAGAAAATCGACAATATGCAGCCACATCTGAAGGGTGCCACACCAGGGCATGGCCAAATATGTTTATGAATGAGACTGTAATTCTTCCCTTGGTGAGCTGAAGTTTGACTGAGTTTTGTTTACATAGGTTGTGCTGTTCTAATTCAAGACAGAGGTTGTTAACTTTTGAGTGTACCACTGGAGTTTAAAAGCAGCAACTTTCCAGACACACATGCATAAAATTGAGGTGAGGTTGCAACTGAGAATATAAAACAGCAACTTAAACCGCAGGGTAATAAGTGAAAGAAAGTTTCAAGCCCGTGATAAATGTAAGAAAGCCAAACATGTTAAGATACAGGTAATAGCAGTTAGGTCTTCCAGAAACCTTACCATTCTAATAAAAGATGAAGTGCTAAAAGTAAAATGTTAATGGACTTTAATAAGCAATTTAATGAGATTATAAATACTACATTAGTTTAATCATTAACAATATACATTAGCATGATCTCAGGTAAAGTTTATATTTTATATTTTTAAAGGGTTTTTTTTTTTTTTTTTTTTTTTTTTTATTCTGATCTTTGCAATGCTTGCATTATTGAGCAAAGTATTGCCTACCTCAGTAAAAACCACAAGGGTGGTAAAATACAAGAGGTTAAGGCCGGCAATACTTTCTGGGTAACATTTGGTAAAACAGTTTTAAATTTTAGAGTGAACTTTTTCATGCAGTTTCAGTACCTATGAATGCAAAATGAGAAGACATGCACAACAGAGACTGAAATGATGCCTGACAAATAAGGAGAGCCCCTTGCTGTCCTACCTAGTGTCTTGGACAACCCATCCATTAAGAAAGGCTAACTCTAATCATACAGATTTATAATTTTGTGGTGTAGAGATGAGTATGTTGTTCAGAGTCTCTTTTTATTTTCAGTGTGTCATGGTGTTCCAAGGGTAAATCACCAGGTCACCACTCTGGAGCTACTGGGCAGTCCCCAGACTAGTTTATTCTTGGATGCAGAGGCTGAAAGAGTGGGCCCAGGAGCAAGTGATGCTGAGACACACAGCTGCCCTGTGAGATTAAATATGTCATGAGATGTCTCAAGTTTGATGTCAAAGGAGCAATATGTGGTATAAAGTAAGCAGATATGAAGCAAATCACATTGAAAAATCAAGAAATTATAAAAGAATATGCAAGAATGTTTGAAACTAAAGTATATCAACTTGACTGTCTTCTTTTCCTTGAATGACTTTTTTCTATGCAGTTTTCAGATACAAACCTTTCTGAACCCTTTTCCTGCCTCCAACCTTTCAGTTCTCGTTTTCTGTAGGACAGCTAGGACATAACCTTCCAGATAACCTTTTGTCATTTTATTGTAATGACACTTGTCCTTCTTTTCTGTTTATTCAATCCCCTTTTCACTATATGAGTATGCTTCTAATGTCACACTTCATCATGACTGTCTGCCCTTTTGGGCAGCAGCTGTATCTTAATTTGGTAGTGGGTGACCACTTGTTGAGGCTTAAGTGATACAAAACTCGCTCTAAAGTTAGAATGGGTGATGCTTGAGTAAAATTGTATTAACATTAGATCATAGAGGCATTGAAGTCTCCAAGGAAAGGTTTGAAAATAAACCAATTCATGCTGGGTCTGCTTCCCTTTTTAACTAGCTTGCAATGCAAGTTACCTTAAGTGTCATGTTCTGTGATATCCATTTATTTATTTCTAAGCAAATATATTCTGAGAGGCAGTTTCCTTCTGGAGATGGATGTCTTTGTGTTACCGTTTCCTGTTTATTTTTCCCACATTTCATTTTCTTGTAAATCTGAAGTTTATAGTTCATGCTATGAGATAAGAACTGTTTACAGTACTTAAACAGCATAGTCAGAATAGGTGAAAGTCAAAGTGCACTGACATTAGATCACTTTAGCAAATCCTTGATATTCAATGAAATCCCATTTCATAACTGTTATCTTTTTATAAAGTAATTTATTTTTTTTAATCAGCTTCTCTGACTTATTTACTGAGATACCTGCAAAAATGAGGCCTTTATTTTTCTGACCAACCCTCTGCTATTTAAAAAAAAATGCTAAACTAGTTTTTGAGAAGACAATAATGATTATATGGATAGTGAAATATGTTTATATTGAATATTCATATTATGTTAACATATGAATATTTTCTTTTTAATGGATCTCAGGGTTTTTTTTAAGTACTTTAGTTGTGGACAGGTAAGTGCCCTTTCAATTAAATGTCAAAAGCCCCTCAGTGCCTTTCATGGATAGTGGTAGAATTTTACCAGAATTTGGTGTTGTGTCTATTGATCAAGCCACCATTATTTTTCTAACTGTTGATGGAAGAAAGGTGAGTAAGGTCTGATTAGTTTGAAGATAGGAGAGTTAGTGAAGCTGAATAGCTGCCTGAACCAAAAAGAAATACTGGAAGTGAATGATTCTTTGGAAATCGTTTTGAAATGTTCAACCAAAATTCACATCCTAATTGTATTTATCATTTATTTACGCTAGCACTAGAAAAAATGGCAGAAAGGAATGAAATATGGCAGTATGATTTGTACTTTAAAGGGGGAAAAAATCACAGTTTCACAGCAAAATAAGCAAAACAGATTCTAATAGGCATGTTAGATTATCAAAATTGCCTGTTATGAGCGGCTTATAAGTCTAGCAGACACATATTTTTACACAGTTTTTGCACAGATTTTTAATGTAAAAGTGAAACTCTTTTAGTTCAGGAGAATATTTTGGAACTCATAATTTTCAGGTGATTGCATGATGTTCTAAGTTATAACCCTTTATGCCATTCCCTCCATAGTAGCTTCAGAGATCAAATGGCACTTGGGGCAACTTTTGCTATGATGTGCCCTACTCACATGTGTTTATTGAGGCATTACAAAGAACAGCCATAGCAGCCACTGTACAATGCAGCACACATTGGTTATCATTTCTGAATCCTTGTGGGTGCAGGGACGAGAATTACAAGTGTCTTTAGTACTGTACCATTCTTAAGGTGGTTTCTTTCTTGTTATACTGTTCTTGTTTCTTAATAAAGATAATTTTTAAGCAGCAATTCATATAACAAGTTCTTAACTGGCAGGATCCCTGAGCCCTGGGATTTCTGGCAGGAAAGCTGGTGACATTGTTTATTGCACCAAACAATCCAGATCACATCCAAGATAATGTGTAAGAAGAATACTGAGAGGGTTCTTGGAAACTCATTTCTATTTACTCTTCCTCTTGTCTTTGTCGGCTGCCAGGTTTTCTGTCATTTAATGTATGGAATGATAGGGCTAGCTTGTCTGTTCCAAGTTAGACCATTCAATTATTTTACTTTATGAAGTTCCCAGCCTGTCAATAGCTGCATACTAGGAAAAAAAGTTTAGCCAATAGTTTGTGAATTTGAAAAAGGGGGCATTTGAATGAAAATGGAATTGATGATTCATCTATGCAAGTGGTACAGAGATTATTTTGAGGTAATACTACATTTGGGCATAAAATACTTCAGTATTTGTTTGTACCAAGTATATATCATCCAAGCTCTGGAGTTCTGCCACAGCTTCTCCTTTTGTTTTGCACACTGTGCCAGGCAAGCAGAAGGAGCCCATAAACTTTTCAGCACACAGTATTGCTGTGAACAATGACTGCTTTTATAAAAGTCACCTTTTGTTTGAGGTAGATAGAAACAAAGCCAGTTGCAAGGTAATTATAACCTGAAAGGAAAACATTCTGGATTGTGATTCTAGGGTATTAAATGACTGTCACAAGGTTGGAAGTAGATATACTGGCAAAGGAGCCCCAGGAATTCCTTTGAGGTTTCCGAGGAATTCATGGGGAGGTTCATTGTTATCATGATGTATTCTCCTGCTACATGAAATGTAGCAGCCAGCCCTCTGTTTCCCTACAGGCAGAAGATGAGCCCAGAGTAGTCTGGGCACCCAGATAAGGCAGCAGAATTTTCTGGTTTGGTTGGATGAAGAATTCAGGTCTACATGCTGTCTGTGTGCTCTGGGAGGTCCAGCAATTACAGAGTGACTCAGAGTTTCTGAATCAGCCGCTTGAGTTTGTGCTCATGCACGTAAGTTTGTCATGCAGTTTTGGCACAGAGTTTTCTTTCCTCAGGAAACAGGAGTTCATCAGCAGCAGGTCTGCTGGTTTGTGTATCATATTTACATAAGTGGAGGTTCACGTTTAGGACAAGAGGACACAGTCTTTAGCTGTGCCAGGGAAGGTTTAGATTGGACATAAGAAAAAGCTCTTTACAGAAAGGGTGATTGGGTATTGGAATGGACTCCCCAGGGAGTTGGTGGAGGTGTTTAAGGAAAGGCTGGACATGGCACTGAGTGCTATGGTCTAGTTGACAAGTCGGTGTTTGGTCATAGGTTGGACTTGGATGATCTCAAAGGTCTTTTCCAACCTAGTGATTTCTGTTATCCTGAAATGACTGCCTTGAATTCATAGGACTGCCTTACATTAAACAGTAGGTAACAATCAAGGGTAAGGACAGAAAAGGAGCAAACTTGAATAAATAGGAATGAGATAAATTAATTGGAAAAGCAGCAAGAAATTATGTGCCTTGGGAAAATTACTAAAATGATCTATTGAGAGTGATATTGTTGAAGAGCTACTGTAATTATGTAAAGTAGTCAGCAAATCCAGGGAGCTGTCACATGTTTTATCAAACTGGCTAATTTGCTCTGTCATTTTTAACAACATCTTCATTCTGCATGGTCCATTCAGGCATGCAATAATGCATGTTTCCTTCATATGGTAAAGATTTTTTCCTTTGCATTTAGACCAACCATTATAATCCATCACCTTTGTTGTCAAAAGACTGCTGATAATTTAGAAATAATTAAAATCTTGTACAAAAATCATTCATCTTTCATTTACTGAAAAGATTAAATTCCTATTAGAGGTTTTAATTTTCTTTTTGATTAGAACTGCCTGTCCCAGCAAGGGCTTGTGAAATCATTTCAGTATGATCAACATTCAACTTTCAGCCAAATGTCAGACTGAGAAATACTTGAATGCTATAACTGTTTATCAGAAATCAGAATTCTGAGCATTGGTTTCTCTCAGGCTTTTTGATCCTTGACCTTCATTTCTCATTTATTTATATATTGATTTGCTGTCAGTTAAGTAAATTAAAATCACAATGTCTTTTGTCTAGCAAGGATGGAATATATACTGAAACTAGCACTACACAGAAAACACAATGTATAATTGTAAATATACTTTCACATGTACAAATCAGGAAAGAATCCTTAATGAAAAAATTCTTCAAACAACTCAGACTTTTGATGTTTAAAGAGCTGGAAATCAGAATTATGTACTGAACTCCATATTAAAAGGTCTATTATTAGTGTTCCAGTATCAAAAGCTCTGCAAAAATAGGAAGTGTCAAAACTGAGATGACTTGTGCATGTTGATATATAGCCTTGATGCTTGACAACCTCAGTGCAAAGAGCATCTTGAGGAAAGGAGACAAGAATAATTCATTTGAACTATTAAAGCCTTTCTCACGTCTACTGCTCTCATTCCCTTTTTCTGCCCCTAGCCTCATCATCCACTGTGCCCCCTCCACATTGTTTCTTGTTCTGCTTTAATTTTTCAATTTGTTTTGAAAGACAACAAAAATTTCCTGTCAAGGTAATCTTTCAAGAGCTGGAGAGGAGCAGCCAGCTCTGACTGGCAGAGCTCTTGCAATCTGCTGTGCAGTCTGCCAGGGTCATGCTGTAGCACACCCACTTTCAAACTTCAGGATCCTTCCATTTTCCTACACAGTGCTCCAGCTAAGCAGAGAAAGTAACTCTCTCTTCTTTCATATGCTTCTCCTCCTTTGCCACGTTAGGAAGGACAATTCAGAAAATAAACATTACATCTTACAGGAGCTTTGCAACAATTGCATGTGAACCACATAATCTAAGCATTGAAGCAAAACTAGCACTGTGTGGATACAATTTGTGTGGAAGCAAAATCTGGCTGCTGTTTAGGTATTTTAAAAGCAGCTGAGCTCTGCCCAAGCTCAGAACTTATTCTGACTGTGCCAATCATGAAAACCTGGCAACATAGTTAAAACTGAGATCAGTGCATCAGAGATAGCAGATAATAATCTGCCTCCAGAGTCACCAGACTGTGACCCAATATCACAGATCTGGGTTTCATCTGCTATCATCAGATAGTGCAGTGCTTCCAAGGTGCTCATCAACTTCCCAATCCCTTAGGAGGCTCTGGGGAAAAGGAGGGCAGGAAAAGAAGCAAGGCAGCAGCAGTGAAGGAGTGGTGCCTGCAGATCCTTCAGCTGATCTCCTCCTGATTCATTGCAAAGAAAATATTTACACATCTAACCTACAAGTGTGAATTCTTAGACATCATATGGGAATCTGATAAATAAGGGTTAGGAGGCAGGAATCTTTGAATCATAGTGAAATACTTCAGAGTCATCCAAAAGGGTGATTTTGGATATCTTCGAAGCACAGAACGCATATTTGCACTAGAAAGTGAAAGTCTCTTGCTTCCAGGAGCAGTGTTTATACCGAAGATTCCAGTGCCATTTCCAGCAGAGACAAGAGTTCTGTATGTCATGCCAGGAAAATTCTTTGGTAATTTAATGGCCATTAATATATATCAGTTCAACTTTTAAGTATGTTGTAATGTCTCTTTTTGTGACCAGAAGCTCTATTGCCTAGGGTTTAGAAAATGAAATTAGTATTTTCTGTGTGGCAGACTCTTTGTGTGTAGCTTTTCCATTTAATGAAAGGAAATTATATAAAAGTCTGGGCTGTCATTCTCAATATTGTACATGATCCTTATGAAAATAAGGAAAAAAACCACCAATTTTTCTATTGTGTTTCCAAGGAGAATTCATAATTAAAAGGAAAAAAAAAAACCAAAAAAACTTATTCCTGGAATAAGTCAGTGCAAATAACCATAGGACCTTTCTTTATTTGAACAACACTCCACCAAGTTTCTTTACAAACCCCAATTACAGTTGCTATAACCAATCGTGTTTGCTCTGCCAACCTGTAGAAACAGCAGTCAGAGTTTATGTTACGAATGCTGCACTATGGCAGAGTAGTGTATATCCACAGAAATATCCAGCATACACTGCCTAGTTCTCTTTGCGGACAGAAAAGGGAAATAAGTGTTAATGCCAATCAGTTCTTCCTTATCACCAGAGCTGGGAGTGCATAGTTTTAGAAATGAGAGGAAGGTGCAGTCCAAGTCCTTATTCCTGCTTGTAGTCTATAGTCAGCAGTCACATGCTTGTTTTATGTTACTCTATGGTGATTGGATGAATTAGTGAAATTAGAAAACAAATGCTGTATTGTTTCAAAATATATGTTTTTAAAAATGTTTGCATAAGTATATGACAAAAATATATTCACCTCCAAATGGAGCTTTAAAATTTTGTCTCCCCAAGACATTTGATATAACTGTGTGAGAGAAGGAAGAAAGGAAGCAAAGAGTACATGCAGAAGGCAGTAGGTTTTATATGAGTGTCCTTCCTTCCAAATCAGTTAAATGAAAACTGCACAATCAAATACATAGCAATTAGGAGTATGACTCCTAGTCTGGAAAGCAAATTTTAGCATAATGTCTGGCAGGATAGGGTTTAGGATGTGGTTAGAAGGGTGGATCTGTAGGCAGAAGTTGTACCTTGGTAAATTACTGATGAATAATTCTGATAATGAAACAAAACTAATTATCGGTTTCTGATGACAACTGTAAAATATGGTTTTTGCTTGATGATGCAAAGAAGGCTTGACATTGATGAAAATTAATTTAGACTAGAGGGAGCAATGAAAATTCAAATTAAATCAGAGCTAGTTTAAGTTGCAGTATTTGTAAGGGAGATACAAACAGGTGTCTTACCAACATGAGCATCAAACCAGGTGATGCTAAAATGGATTACAGTATTTTGGCCCATCTTCCAAAGTCACATATTAGAGGATATAACAACAGCTGTATGTTTACTCGGATGTCTTGAGTTGTGATTATTCATGCTCATCTTGGGATTTCAAGGGCTGATCATAGGAGAATGATTATTCTTCAGCTCCCAGCACCCATCTTCCAAATTACCTCTAAGCAAGGCAGAAAATTAATGGCAGCTCATTTTTCTTTTGAAAATTACATATTTATGGAGCTCTGTGGAAATAAAATACACTGAATAACTTTGATTCCATCTAGTCTTTGCTGCTTTTTATGGGACAAATCAGGGAAAGGAGAGATTAATGGAACTAGATTTTACTTTAGGTCACATCAACTTAAGCTTGGAGTGACTCCTGACTTCCTAGTAAGATTGCTCTAAATTTACAATGATGCAATTCAGAAAATAAATTGACTCATAAGATTGCATATCCTAATTTATTTTCAATATCCCAGAGCTTGTCTTGCCACTATCCTGAAATTTACAATGCAGTTCAGAGCAATTAATATGAATGTTAAAATAAAGGCATCTCACCTTTCCTTGAAGGTGATTTAATCTCAGTTTAGAAAATAATTATTTTTCATTTAGTTTTGTATTGCTACTTTGTTTTTAGAGTCATCATTTCAGCCCATGTTATTTCAATTTCAGTGATCAGGTAATTAGAAATACTGCTTATCAGACTTCACAGGAAACTAACCAGAGGTTTTGTCAGCCTGATTCCTAAATCCCTCTGAAAGCAGGCAATCAGCTCAACAGATAGTGGTAAAAAACAGAAAATTTTGAAACATTTTGGTGGGGTTTTCCCATCAGGCACAACTTAAATTGGAAACACTGTATTCCTTGCGTACTTATAGTTGATATATAGAAAACAAAATGTTTCTATCTGACAACAAACTGTTCCTTTCTTTTAATGAAAAATGTCTTTGTGTCATGAGTGAGGACTGGTTATTTTGATTGTGGCAAATAAAGTTAAGTGGTGTTTTAAATGAGCTGGTGTATTATAGAATTAGTTTGTGTTTGCAAAGTGAATTTTGACGTTTAGTAATACTAAAAGAACTTATTTAGCACTTACTGCTAATAACTAGATGAAAAATAACAACAGGAGAGCTGTTAGAACAAAATGTGGACTTCCTATTTCTGATTTGGAGCAAGACTTAAGTTCAGTCTTAGTTAATAATTATAATCATGGGAAAGGAAGCCCGTACATAAGCATTTTGAAAGTTTGTTAGAAAACTGATTGGGTTTTCTTAATGTTCTGTTGCTTCTGTAGAGGCATGGGAATCTCCAAGGGAGAAGGGGAAGGGAGGATATGGGCAGCAAGAGGTGAAATATTTGTTTCTCAGGAGGTTAAACTGATGAATCAGTTTTAACCACAGCTCAGAATACTTTTCATTCTACATCTGAAAACTGAACTCTGAAATGTGTAACTATGCCTTCTCTTCATTTGAGACAAAAGCAGAGATGACAGATTTTACCACCTTCCACATGTTAGAGAAGCACCATGAAGATTCAGGAAGCTTTTTTCCTTTGGCTGGAAGCATTAGGTCAGTTGTAGACTGAAGGCACAACTGTGCCTGGAGTTATTGCAAAGACAGTCACAGGGTGGGCCATCACTGCAGGGAGCTGCTGTAGACACAGGGAATGAAGGAATGGTCTCTCACTACGACCCAGTTTGCTGTCAGAAAGCCTAATATAACAGCACTATCAGTCACAACTGTTCCTAGTGTTTCTAAGATTTTCATTGCACAGTTTTGCCTATATTTTTACGTAAATAAAGAAAATCCTACAGAAAAATTCAAGACAATTCAAATGAAGCTCTGATGTTCCAAGCAAGCCTGGCTGAATATGCCAGCCTTCTCACTTAAAGGAAACTATAACTACATTTTCAAGAAAGAAAATTTAGAACTTGTGGATGCATTCATGTTGTAACTTAAATGAATTTAAAATTATAATTCATTATAATTATAATTAATTTTAGCTATCGCAGTTCTGTTTATCTAATTTTATTTATACATTTCCAATTTTCTTTCATTAGTGTATGATAAAATATTTTAAAGCTGAGCAGGCTTGGTGATTTTTTTTTTAATTTATTTCATTTTTGACGAGGTGATAATTATATGTAGTTTGAATATCTTTGAAAAATACAATAAATGAAAAAAAGTACTTTTATCATCCCATTTATGTAACAACCCTAATGCAGATGTTATACTCTTATCTGGATGCTTTTATCTTAGAAACTTTATATCCTTCACAGATATACGTAAGCTGCTTAAATAGTGTATAAGATGAAAGAAGTTTATAGAGGTAAAATCTATTCTTGTAAAAACCACTACTGTTTTGGTACTCTTTTGGTATTCTTGTAGAGAAATTGCATTTTTGTTTGCACACATTTGGGTAGTTAATTAATGGAAGCATTCATTTAGGATTAAATAAAGCTCTATGGAGAAGACTAATACAACTTTAGGGAAAAAAATTGAATTGAAGTCTTACTGGGACCTTATCAGGACCTGGCTGCTACATAAACTTTATGCTAGCTTTTGGCATGAGTGCATTTTCCACTTTGAAAACATAGCATATTGATCTTGAGTTTTGAAATTGATTTTGAAATTGAAGGGGGTTTAAAATTAATATTATATGTCTCTATTTCTGTTTTTAGTTTGTGTTTTAAAGTCAAGAAGTGGAAAAATCCCTGAGGTGTGGAAAAACTGTGTATAAAAAACCTAAGGACAACCTTAGATGTATCAAGTACAGCTTTTTTAATACCTGAGCTATTGTTAAAATTTCCTTAACCAGTTATTGTTTTATGATCAGATTTACTCTGTTAGGACCTGCATTGAGACTTAAGGAATGTAATTTGGCTGCTATCCATTTGGAAATGGGTAGCGATCCTCTTTGCAAAAAAATATGTTCTGGGTCTGCTGAAGGTCTATTGTTCCTTATTGTTTCAGGCTCTAGAACCTCCTAAGGAGGCACTATGCAGAAGGAGCACCACAGACATTGGGTTTCCTTAAACTGAGATACTCCCTTCCCCAGCTCTGCTCTCCACAGGTCATGAATCTCTCTCACTTGCTGCCGGGGTATTTTAGATGTATCTACAAGTCTCCTTGACTGTCCTTTCCTCCTTGACCTCTCCTCAATATACAGATCTAGATTTAAAAGTGGTTTGATGCAGAAGTGTCTTCCCTCCTAATCTTCTCAAATGCCCTCCACTTCATAATAGCCCTTTGTGCAGGGGGATGCCCACCTGCACACTGACTGTGGGAGCAGTTCCTGGTAAGTCCCCACTATGGTGCTTATGTTACCTATTTGTGAAAGTAGGGGAGAGTTTAAGCCAGCCCATACCTTGTGGTCAAGTCTCAGCCTTGTTTAAAATTAATATCGGCTGCTCAAATCTATAGGAGAAACCCCTGGGTCCCTGCAGGGATGAAATTATCTTGAAGGGAGAAAGGTAGAGAAATCTTGCACAACACATCAAAACAGAATTCTTTCTGGCTCTTATCCCCAGCAGCATTCTCCTCATAAATTCATTTTGCTTACACAAATAAAAAGCCTTTAGCCCAGTTTTGAATATAGATCTTAGTACAATGTTCAGAACTGACTACCCTGAATATATTTATGAACCAAATATATCCTATTTCATTAGGACTAGAGCAACTTTTCACTTGGCTTGCTTTCACTCACAAATCTCTCTCTCAATCTTTCTTATATTTCTTCTCTTCCTGAAAAAGACTGATAAAACATGTCTCTACTGATATTTAAGATTTTTCATTAAATTCTGTCATGGAATCTGGTAATTCCACACTTCCTGTGCTTTTGACAACTTTTGTATATAAGATGCTAATGACACTCAAAGAGGCGCCTCTGTTATGCTGTTTGTGTTCTGATATTATAGATTTATATATGCCCAAGTCAATATGAGTCAGTGCAGGACCTGCGTGTGTGAGACTGGCTGGATACTTGGTAAATGGCCATAATTCCTGCAGCTGATTAAAGAGACATCTCTTTTCTTTATTTTTTGTTGCTTTTTAGTAGGCACAATGTAGTGCTGGGTCTGGATGCGAGGCTGATTGCTGCTTTATCAACTCCATTCACAGATGGAAAATTGCCATTTGCTCTGTGCAGTGTGGTAAAATCTGTGCAGATGCCACATCCGTTTGAAAGATAATTGAGTATCTGTTGGATACATGGATTTGTCTTATTCTGAGGTGTTGTGGACTTCTAAAACACAGTATCCATCCTTGGCTCACAGTAGCAGACTAGGCGTAGGGAGAGCAGTTAGCCCTGAGGAAAAAGCAGACACCTTTCTTCAAGTGCTTTTAGCTGATGTTCAGGCCTGTCTTTCCCACACTCTACATGGTTTGTTGAGTGGAGAGGACTGCAAGACAAAATGGGAGACAATTGTTCATGAATGTCCAAAGCTATATTAATCATGCAGTATGTTTACATGAGATGATGAGATGCAGTGAAATAGACCCTCCAGCTCAGGTTGTGAGCTGTTTCCTAATGTATTTCATATCCTGAAGGGCTCTTCTTGCCATTCTGAAACCTTCCTGAGAGGAGTCACACACTTAAAATCTTCTAATGACTGTGTCAGCAATAAGTAGTATTTTACAGTAAATATTTTACCCTTTGTAATCAGTGAAACTGGTTGTTACGTGTAGCAGTCACAGGAAAGAGAGCCGCTCCTGATGTGAATAATCACTGGTTTTCAACTTTTTTTTCAAAAAATCCAGTAAAGGTGTTGACCATGCTTAAGGAAATGTCGCAGATCCAAATCTTATGGATTGCATTTGAACTCGCATATAATCAGCCACATTACTTAGCTAGAGGTCAGTCAGTGTTCACATCAAGTTTACATCACATCTCATCTCCTAGTAAATCTCTGGAAATAAATGTCCTCTAGTCAGGCTACTCATCATCTGCTCCAGGTTAGGATACCATATGACAATGTCAATTGATATCTTAAAAGTAATAGACTGCCACTTTTTTCACTTTTGCCATTTAAAAAAATATGGACATAACTAATCTGCACACAGTTTTACACCCTACGGTGTTGGTAGCAAATTAACTACATTCCCTTTTTTGTTTCACAAATAAATATAAAATATTATTGATATAGTTCCTTTAACAGAGAGGATTACAAATATAACTTCTTTAGACATATTGTGACTATTCTGCTGTTCTCAGCCATTATTATTTGCAGCAGGGTCTTTCAGTTTTTATTTTTCTTCTGTTTGGGAATAGCTTGTTCTTGTAATTGATCCCTGCAGGGATTTTGTACCTCAAGCTTCCTTTTTAAAGGATATTTCCAATTAGGCCAGCAGTCTGTTTATATGCTGGCATAAAAGAAGGATGCTACTTTCAGTAGAATCAATTTTTAGATTGTGAAGAAAATGTGTTAAGGATGTCTAAGATCAAAGTTTTTAACAAAACTAACAAGAAACCTTGTCACAAATGAAAAAAAAATCTTTCTGCAGTGAAGAAAATCTTTATAAGAATTTGGTCATAAATCTAAAGCCCTAAGTACACAGACTATAAAGATATGTTCATAATTTTTGGTTTAAATATATTGAGAAGAAATGCAGTGCCAAAACTAGGATGAAATGGTTTTGTTAGTGATATCTGTTATTTTTCTATAAAGAACCACAGTTAAAAATGCAATTCTATGCTGTGATGACACGTTTCTAGTACTGGGGTAAGGCAAGTAGGTGTGAAGGAGTAGCAAAACTTACCAGATACTGAGCATTTTGTCTGTGGGCATGCTAATAAAGGAAAACTCTTACTCATAATATTTTTTAAAGATGAATATATTTTCCTTAAAATGATCTATTACTGCATTATTAAACTTCCTTTAAGTTTCACATATAAAGCGCAATAGAGGCTTCACCTGGACACCCAGTACATTTCCTACTTAGTTTCCAAATATAGCTGTGCTAGTGTTTAGAAACAAGAGTACTATCAGCAGTTAGAGATAATTCCTATAAACTGTTTTCTTTTTTGAAATCAGTATGAGCTCAGTAAAACTTTGTATTGACTTGCTGCACTAAGAGCTGTATTCCAAAGTGATTTACAACACATATTTTATAAGGTTTTCATTAATGCAGTAATCTTATTGATGAAAGTGTGTTTTACTAGTTGTCTTCAGTATTGCTTTGCTTTAGGTTTAAAGATAAGCTGTATGAAATAGTACTGATACGACTGGACTTTCAGAATTGCCTTTTACTTACTTTTATGGATAATCCTTTACTTATTTCATTAACTTGGCAAAGGTCATTTAAATAACTCCTCTCAAAACATGAACCCTCAAGATTTAGTAATTAAAATTAGTCTGTGGTGTACACCTTTGTCTTGACAGACTAATTGAAGTATAACTCAGGGTAAGAACACCTGGCATTATTGGATTGTTCCACCAGCTTGTTTCCAGACCCTGAATCATATCTCTGATGTAGGTCCTATCCATGTAATCTGGATTTCTCGTATTCCCAGGAGACAAGGGAGCTGCATTTCCCAGGATTACTGCTGTTTATGTGTGCCTCTGATGCATGAGGGCTGTTGTTTAACTGGGCTGATGCAAAAGCAGAGCTCTCTGGTATCTCCTGCTGACTGGTCAGCTGACATGTGGCCCTAACAGCAGGAGAGCCGTGACACACCCCCCGCAGTACTGTGACACTTCCATTCACACTCTTTCACTTCACCTAAGTAAGAAGAAAAGTATCTCTGCCTTTCTGAGCTGACATCTTCACCTCTCACTCTCTCCTTGTTATTAAGCTGTGACAGAGACAGGTTTTCAATAACTCCTCACTTCCACCAGTCAAATAAAATTATATATCTTTTCTGATTGCCCTCCTGAGGTTTTCACAGCAATTTCAACTCCAGTTGAGAGAAAAGAACAGACTCAGAATTTAAAATTTGAAGAAGTGTGGGATTAAGAAATTATTAAGCACTGATCTTCATCAGTGGATATAGTCCAAAATGATAGTCCCTAAGTGTCCCTACTCCCAGTACAGAAGTGGTTTAGCTCTCATTATTATCATTGTTCAGCTCTTATTTCAGTAGATCTTCATGTCTCAGCCTGGCTATCCTGTCGCACAGGCTGCATCTGTATATTTCAAAGCAACAGGATTTTTTTTTATGCTGGATGTAGTCTAAGTGTTCATTGCTGGGAACAATTATTCAAATTACTGTTATTAGTACTTTTTGCATGAATGCAAGCAAACCATAATTGACTAAAAAAAGCCCCAAAGGAATAAAAGTATTTTTCATCGGAAATGAAAACTGACAAGCTCCTACAAGCACAAAAGGGCACAAAAGTGTGATTCCTCTCAGAAGTTGTTGTAAACCTTTTTTATTGTAGGTAAGAGACCTTCAGAAGATGAAAACTTTAAAACCTATGATCACATTTTTATTAAATTTCAGGTGTGAGTATTGTGAAGTAAGCCTTTTTCATTACAGTTGTTCCTGATACAAATAACATTTAATCTGGCAAGTTAAATATGTGCTTAGAGTCTATAATAGCACAAGAGAACAAGACTTTAATTTCTCTAGTATTGGATTCTTCCATTGCAAAACATTTAGGTGACTAATATATCTTTCTCTCAGAATAAATTTTAAAACTATACATTTTTCTACACTTGAAAAGACTTTACACAGCTACAACTCATTGGACCCTCTAGTCCACCTCTTTGCTAATAATTTCTTTCTTATAGTACTTCTCATTTGCCAGTTTAGTCTGTTTAGCTTGTTTGCCATTTTGGCATTTTAAGAACTTTCTCTAGAACTTCAAATGTATCCTAAAAACTAATAGTTCGTGGTGACAGATGTCATAGCATAACCCTCAGCTGAATCCAGGACACCAGGAAATAATCTTCACTTTGGTCAGATATAATTGAGTACTCTCCTTATAACACTAAATAAAGTCCTCCCTTTCTTGGAGCTGCACTGTTGGGGGTTTTGCCCCTGCTGTCAGCCTCTTCATTATTTTTGAGACACTTGTGCTTCATTGCTGTGAATAATTTATTTGAAGATGTTGACATAACCTGTGAGAATAATAATGTTTCTCTTATTCTGTTACAATTTCCAAAATTAGTTGGTGCCCTTCTACACTTTAAATATTTCTCCCGTTCGTCCCATTTTGTTTAAACAATGTTTCATCACTTTCTTCCCATAACTCAAGGACTTCTACTCCTCAAAGTTTTCTATTTTTTTGTATTTAATCTTTAGCTATTTTTTAAATATCTTGTACAGATTAAGTTGGCTGGAACAAAACTCTCTATTACACTGTGGTAAGACCAGATGTATCTTTCAATGTTTCAGTCTTCTCCATATGAAGTATCATAGAAATTCACATAAGGCTGTGGGTCATGAAGATGTCTAAGGTAAACTGAAATTAATGTATAACTAAAAGACAAAATCTTGTTTCAATTAAAAAAAAAATCATGTGATTTTTTTTCTTTTGTTCATATGTCAAAACTTCAGAACCTCGAAAGAACTTTCCCCCTTAACTGCAATGTATTTTATTACTACTGATGAAGTAGAGTGAAGCAAATAGCTCCCATGTAGGCTTGAGGTGTTAAGGATATCAGGTTCTGCAGAATAATTTGGAATTCTTACCTTGAAATCTATTCCTTCTTGAATGTTTTGAGTTCACCTGTAAAAAAATTACTAAAATAAGATTTATTTAAATAAAAAGAAACACATCAAAAGTTGATATTTTTCCAAAGTAATTTTTTTTAAATCCCTCCAAGTTTCAGAGTTGTTATGAATTACCAAGTCAATTTGGATAGTTAATATTTTAAATTAATATGACTATGAAGTATAGAAAAAATTGTAAAAAATAATTTCTCAGAAGGATGATGTTTTTAATTCTTTCTCATTTCCCACTAATTTTCTTTTTGTATATACTCTGATTCTGTAGTCTCAGATTTGTAACTGATATTCTATTATGGAAGTCAAAATCAATAGCATAGGCAATTTTTTTTTCACATTGCAATTGCACAGATATTTGCATAGTATTTTTTTCTGATCAGGACCAGTGGGTTTTCCAAAAGATGCTGCTGGGAAGTATTTTGGTAGTGTAGAGGGACTATCCATTGTTCCTGCACTGATATAGTAAAGAAGTTAATGCAGTATCCATTAGCAATGACTGAGTATTTATTTTCTTTCCATTATTTTAGCCCTTGCCCACAATTTACTTACTGCCTGGCATTTAAAATTCTCATTCATTAACAAATGGGAGAAAAGAAGTTTAATATTTCTAGTCAAATTGGTTTTTAAATGAAATTCAGTTCAAAGCATCTGTCAAAGTCGTTTTGTTACAAGTGTGTGTGTTTCATATATAAAATATGCAGAAATACTTTTATGATATGAAGAGTTTTCTAACTCAAATACTTAACATCTGGGGTCATATTCTGACTTGCTGGAAACCTAGAAGACAATTTTTTTTTCCCTTGTAAAAGTACAGTTTCCATGAAGTACAAATATTTATTTGCATTAAAACTTTCTGTAGAAGCATTGTCTTGGTAAAAATCAATATGAAGTTTTCAGGTAGCTTTTTCTCTACAGGTGGTAACTTGATTTCATTTTCATCTGGACTCAGTATGCCCTGGAATTTTCTTGCCTCTGAATATTGAGGCAGCTGTACTAGCCAGAAAACAAGAACAGAACTGAGTAACACTGCATGGCTTTATTGTCTGTGATACAGATGCAAAGTGCTGTAAGTGCTGTACATTGCAGTCCACTAAAGGTGGGCCAAAATTAAATATCACAGCATGTCAGAAATTCCTTCAGGAAGAGAGAGTTCACTGATGTCTGGTTGTTTAATTGATACTGTTTGCTACAAGAGGAATTTTCAGGCAAAAATAAGTAATATATGCTGCTGTAACAGAAATATAAAGTATGTGTTGACTGAAATTTTTCCTAGAATTTTGTAAAGCTTCAGTAATCATTTTTAATCCCAACCAACCATTGCACATACCTGTAGATTGTAGTCTGACAATTGTTATCAGGAAAAAAGCAGCCAAACTTGCTACTTATGGCTGGTTCCATTTTGTGCCAGGGAATCCTGTGTGCAGCCCTGCATGGCTGGAAAAGATCTAAGAAGCTTCAGGGATTCTGCTGAAGTGCCCTTGGGGATCTGAGATGGGAGATACAGAAGCAGAGGAAAAAGTAAACGAGAAATTGGCAGTAAACCAAAAGGAGTGTTCAAACTAAGGGGACTGACCACCCTCAGGACTTCTGTTTAAGCTTGGTTTATTTGTTCATTTCCAGTTAACGTCCTTATCATTTGGCACTCTGTAAAAGGAACAGAAAGTTCCTAGCCTTTATGTACAGGATCTCCATTACCACCCAGAAAATCCTCAGTTAGCATCGGTGAAAGAAATCTATCCCAGCCTAATTCCTAAATTTATTCAAAATAGTAGGTATTTGGGGATTACAGGTTCTGCTTAGTATGCTACAGCTGATGCAATAAAATGAGGCACCTTGGGCAACTGCAAGCCTCGTGTGAAGGACCAATTTGGGGATGCAAATTGCTTCTTCCCCAGAGTTGCTGAAATCTTGCTCAAGGTTGTGTTATTGCTAATCTTGTACAGGCATTCAACGCAGGAAGGACAGAAACTGCAAAAAGCTGCTGTCTCCTTGTTTGTGCAGAGATAGAGTTCCAGCTGCTGCTCTCCCTGACTGAGATGTGTGTGATGCCAGTGCAGAGAGAGGTACCAGTCTCCTGGAAAGTAGCAAGCTGAGCAAAGCCTGTTGTTTCTCAGCAGGCAGTGTACTTCTTGTGCCAGAGAGCCAGTAAGAAATCTCAGTGCAGCCTGTCTCCTCAGGAGGAGAGAAAGCTAACTGTGTGCTACAGGCAAGCACTCATGTTATAGAGAATTTATTCCTGTCATTTAGGCACACAGAAAATGAAGAAATGTTGTAGTAGAAGGTCACTGAAAGATACAGATAGATTATATAGATGATGATATAGATTAGATATAGATATAGATGATATAGATATAGACTAGATATAGATAAGGATAGTGTTGCTCACTGCATGGTTGCAGTTGTACATACTACTACATGTAGTGGATCTTCAGATTCTTTGATTTGTCTTCTTAGTTCTTTCCTATTTCTCTTGTGTCTTATGTAATATGGCTGTGAAAAAAAGCAAAATTTGGTGTGTATAAATAGTACAGGAAAACTGGGGGAGCCATTAGAAAAGTTGATAACCATTCTGTTACTGTTTCATGAATATTCCATAATCCCTGAGAAAACATTCTAATAGAAAGGTATATGTGAGTTTGCACATGAATACATGTATTCTCACATGCATGTCTTCATTCATAACTGCACTTCACAGTTGATAAGCATGTCTCTGATAATAAGCTGTTGTTAGAAGGAGTTAAAGATGTGTTCTGAGAGAAAAAAGACAATCTTGCCAGTAGTCTCTGTAAATACACATATGTAGTGACATTGGTAATAATAACTCCTCTAATCAATATATGAAACTGTCCTCTCTTCCCTCCTATTATGATGTGCTTTTAATGTTCCAAAACCTCATCATTTAAGTAAGCTAGACTGTATGTGTTTGTATAAATGCAAAAATGCACAATATATTGCTTCCTGGCAAGAATCAAAGTACATGGACACTGCCAGACTGGAAAAGTGAAAGATAATGTTTGGCCAGATACCAGTGCAGTGGTGGGGTAACAGGAACATGTCACTCTGAGGAAAAGGTTTCCTCCTGGATGTAAAGCAGAGCTCTAATACCATGAGGTATAGAGCTGACAAGGTTGCCAAGTACGGATGATCTGATAATTCAGGGATCTGGGCAATTGCCCTTGATAGGAAATGTGTTCTGTCAAAAAAAAAAAAAAAAAAAAAAAAAAAAAAGCCCTGCTGCAATATTTGCAGCATTAACTTACTTTAAAAGGTTAGCCATCTAATGCTTTGCTTTATTGAAAACATGATCCATGACTTCTGTTGTGGTACATGTTATAACTCTGCTGGATTTTATATTAAGATTTTCAATCCATATGAAACTATATTTTATATTTGCTTGGACAGAGTAGTTTGAGATGTTTAGAGATAATAAAAAATTCAAGACAAATTAGCAATTCTTTGAGAGTTGAGGAAATGAAAAATTAATTATATAGACTTAGTGGTTTTGTAAATAACTAGCTGTAGTCTTGACAATTAAATACATTTGGGTTTTTTTAATACTTGAATAGAGCAACTGAGGCACAAAGCAGTTAAAAGCCAAGATTATATGATCAAGTTTATATGAGTCTGCATTTTGACATTCACCTTGAACCATCTTTAATTTTCTGGACTTTCCATACACACAAGTCAATAGCTTAGGGTGAAAAGCTTTGCTAGCACCATTGGAAGTTATATCATGAGGAACTTAGTTTCAAAGTCATATAGTCATGTAAGAATTAGAAAAAATATGTTGACTACTAAATGATTGACCTGACTCTCATTAGTGCTAGTGATGTCAGATGGAAGCTCTCCATTCTCAAAGGGCTGTGTGTCAGAATCCCTTTGTTGGGGAATTTGGTTGTTTAGGCCTAAAATTATCACCTAACTTCTTTTTCCTTAGAAGTTGATTAAATGATCCTCCAAAACCCCGGGACTTTGGAAAACCTCAGTTCCATCTAGTTTTCTGAAGTTTGAAAGTTTTGGTTTTAATTATAGTCCAAATGAGAATAATATGAGTGAGTATGAGATGCAGTTATGGGACAATACTTGAATGCCATATACCACATGTTAATGATTTCTAAAAACACACCGGTGTAATTAACATAACCTTATATCTGATTCTGCCACTGGACAGTATTCCCATATTGTCTCTAATGGTTTACTTCTGTGCATCAAGACAGATTTCTGTTACATCTTTGGAGCATTGATGCTTTAATTCCTTTGGTGGCAGTTTCTCTGATCCTTCAGGTGGATCAAAAATGAGTGCTGTTGGATCAATTTTTCACTTTGGGCATGGTTACCATTTAGAGGAAACACAAGGGAAACACGCTCTCTTGTAATTCAATTTGTTCTCCTGAATCTCCTATGGGCCTTTTAGGTCAGTACTGCAGTACTGCTTGATGGAAACAAAATCTGATGCTTGATACAAGCCTTTTAAAAAAATAGATATAGAAAAACTCTACTTAGAACGACTTCTAATAAGATTGTGCCTGCACCTCACCAGAGGAACAGATAACTTCACATTTATAAGCCTTACAGAGAAAGCTAGCCAGAAAGCTTCAGGCAAGGAAATTTCCTCTGCTAAATGCATTATTCAGGAAATGGAAGACTTTCTCTGGAATCCAGCAATTCTATTTACATCTTTTGTATGTAAAAGGGTGTAAATGCATTATGTACACTAATTATTAATTAACTACTGATATTTTTTAAATTTAAATATTTAAAACATGTAATGACATTATGAAAGTAAAGTCTTTTGACACTAAAATAGTTTTACTACATTATCAATACAAAAACCTGCTTGGATTCCAAATAAAATAAAATAGAAAAAAGCCCCAAACCTGTGTGAATTTGAACTATTGCCTTTTCATTCCAAGAAAAAAAAAAAAGAAAAAAAAGAAAAAAAAGAAAAAAAAGAAAAACATGTCTTCTGAGAAAAAAGGGATTTTCACATGCCCAGTTTTATTCATGGCTTGTCCTGTGCTGCTCCAAACATTCTATTGAATTAGTATTTTTAAAGGTTTCTCTGCTCAAAGTCACAAGGTTTTTTACCATTTTTCACACTGATAAGTCCATATGGTTTTTGCAGTTTCATTAAGAATGCCAGGAAAAACTCTGCATTTGGAAAGCTGTTTCTCAAACTATAGTTTTAGAAGTCCAGGTGCACTTTACCTTCCCTTTGCCTGAAGACATGCATTAATTATGGCCTCAGGGATACCTGGAAACCAAATTTAGTTTCACTGAGCTAAGAAAATTACATCTTTAGATGTAGCCAGTATTTTTCCATAGTTCATAGAGCGCTATTTTGAAGCTCTGCCATCAATCACAAAATTATATTTAAATTAGATTGTAGATTTCAAAAGCTTCAGTAGAAATAGGTAGTACACAGTCAGAGAGAAAAATATTTTCCATGCTGAGATCTGGAAGCAGCTGGACTTCCTGTAAGTTTAAGGCATTTATTTCATTGGAGACATCAATTGCATTAGAGATGTAGGACCCATACCTTTCAGAGAAACTACTAAAATTATGAGGAGAGGTTTTCACAGAATTTGGGAAAGCAGTTATTGATTTGATGCAATTTGTTGAATACTCTGTATAGAATTAGTATATCTGGTCAGCCATGCAATGCACAAGGAGATCAAGGAACCTCCACCAGGATTTGTGCACTGTTTGTGTAAGAAGCAGCTGTGTTTGGTTCAGGAGATCTCCTTACTGTTTTAAGGAAAGTGCCATCACATTGTCATGAGAGGATGTGGCACAGAGGAACACCTCCTTAACATGTAAATGTTGGCTGGACATTCACAGAGGCTGATGCTGAAAGGGCAAAGTGATCCACAGACCATATTTGTTGTCAGGGCTGGTAAATGGTCAAAGTTTGGTCCTCAGCAAGAAGAATTAGCTTTTTCAAGTCTTTTCTTAACAATTATGTTTTCCTTGTAGGATACTTCTCTAGTCCTTAATGAACTACAGGAGATTAAGGGATTAAAGCCCCAAAATAATAGCAGGAAAAACCTACCACACACAATCCTAAAAAAAAAAAAAAATAAGCATCTGTTGAATGTGATTAGTATCAGTTATGCCGCAGGCTGGTGGAAATAGGTTATGAATGGTTTCATCATGGTTTTTTTACCATTTGGGTATGTGGGATAGAGTGTTCATTTAGTCAAAGAAATAATCAATATGTTACACCTTACTGTTGGGAGCTTTATATGATTTGCAACATTTACAAAATTTGCAACATTTTACAAAACACTCAAATGAATGCCAGTTGTAGAAAATAGTTTCAGCAGATTTTATTTCCTTGGAATCTTAAAAGCATGTGAATAAAAACAACATGTGAATCAGATTAATTTTTGTTTTGTTTTAAAATTACATAGCATTATATTCAGGTTGCTTTATTTTTCAGGTTTATCAGTCATGACTAGGTGTGTGGTCTCTGCAGGTAACATGCTCTCTCCTGATAAAGTAAGTAGACTTAGGCACATTAAATCCAAAGTAGATTTAACCAGATTTAAGAACATGCATGCATGAAGAACACAGGGCAGCACAGGAGGTTTTTGTAGAGCTGAGCTGCACAGCACTGAGGAGCTAAAGGTTTCCCAATGGTCAGTTTAGTAATTAATTTTTTAGAATCCGTTCTATAAGCTGCAGGTCTAAACTTGTAGGGAAACAAAGACTTCTTTACAGACATACATATTTGGAAATTGCTTCTTCCTGTTGAGACCATTTTGAGTGAAAACATAACTGCTGTCCATAATTTACTATCATCCAGACTTAATACTGTTTTTTCAGAAAACAAATACTTGAAAAATAATCCTTCTTTTATGTTTTCTGAACTTACTTGCCTCTGTGAGTTATTAGAATACATCATAAATAAGAACATCATAAATAAGACCATTTTGCATAGATGGAAGTGAACTGAATGAAAAATAAGAGGTCAATAGGTCAATAAAAAATTTAGAAAAGTCGTATTAGCACAGATATAAAGAAACTCTGACATTTGGGTATATTTAGAACAAGTTCAGGTGAAGATCTTACATCAAACAGAATAATAAAATAATGAAAAAGAAATCAGAACTGTTTGTTATTTAAAAGTCTACATCAAAGTCTATTAAGGGCATGATAGCAGCCTGGACGTGAGGAATGTGAGTGGTCTAACAGAAGCCTCATAAGGACAGAGAAGTCACTCCGAGAAGCTTTTGAGCTCATGGAACAGGCTGCTCCCAGAACCACTGGGAGTCTTCCATGCAACTCCCTTGGAGGTTAAATTTCAGGCTTTATTGGTTAGCAGGAGACAAATACACAAAGGGAAACCTGCTACGTCCAATTTAAAAAGTGCAGATTTATTAATCCAGTTGATGGCAATCCTCTGCAATGCTGAATGATCTGAATTTCCCCTCTAGGTTTACTTGCACTATCTATGTCCACTCCTGAAGATAAGCGAAGGAAGCAGAGTCAGGGTCCTTTTGGGTGACTGTTCTAATTAGGTGCAATAGCAAGACACGGGAAAAGTATCATTATTCCACTTGGGTTTCTCAAATCACATTCCATTTAGACATGCAAACTAGGGTTTGATATTTACCTGGCTTTAAGGAAAAGGTCAGATTAAATAGCTATTAGTTGTTTCCTCTTAGCTTTAAGGACTTTTATTCCAAAGGCATGAATATGTCTTGCAGAATAATTCAGTTGGGACTTGGACATAGTGATTAGGTAAATAAATGGATTTTAGTACCCATTTATAAAAATAAGGGATTACAGAATGGCACACCAGTGACTCCTTTTGAGAATAGAGCTGAGTGTAACCTGTTGACTTCTCTAACCATGTGATAATTCATGCACAAGGACTCTGTGCTTAAGTATATACAGGGGAAGATTTTTGAATGGGTCTTTTTACTATAAAGTATTGATTTATGAGCTGGTTTTTACAACAACAAGGAAACAAAAATGTTTGCTGTTTGTAAAATTCTTTACATGTTAGAAGAAAAAAAAGTATCTTCCTAAAGAAAGAAAAACCTCATTGCCATCCCCTTTTAATATACAGCTCTTAGAGAATTAAGTTGTCTGAATTTGCTTGCATTTCACTTCTATCAATTCAAGTATACACTCCAGTGAAATTATTTAATGGAAAAATCTGCCTTGACGTAACCTTCTAATAGAGAAATTACTTTTCTATAACTTTCTGGTTTTGCAAAAAGACATTCCTATTTAATACTGATATAGATTTTTTGAAAAACAGTTATGAGTTAGGTTATATTGATGTGTATCAGACTGTGGAAAGAAAAAGTACTTGATGCAGCCATCCAAATGAATGAGAAATATATATAAATGTGTATATATATATTAAAGTGAAAGCCCCATTAGTTCCTTCCTGAATAGCTACTAAATGAGGCATCCCAAACTCCTACCCAATGTTCCTGTGTATCAGCTATCCCCAAATATTTTGTTAGCAATCTTGTTTTCCTCTCCACTTATGCATTTAGGTTATGACTGGTGCTCTCTGCCTTTGACTAGGCCAGAGGAAGGCACTGTAAGTGTAATCTGTGATTTATTTACTCAGGTACACCGCTTCCAGATTTGATTTCTTGTTCTTCTGATTAGCTTGACTTCTGGACATCAGTTTCAATGAATAAATGAAAAAAACTAGCAAATACTGGCAGTCTTAAATGAGCTCTGACCTGCTGTGTTGTGGGGGCTGTTAGTGGTAAGTTACATTGTGATATTTCCTGCACAGGATCCCAACCCAGCAGTGCACCTGGAAAAACTGCAGCCAGTGGAAAGCACAGTGAAGTTAGCACTTGGGAGCCAGGCACTCAGGTCACAAAACTGAGACCCTGCTGCACTTGCTTCCCATACCTGGGGTTTTTTTGGCACACACAGAGTAAAATCCCAGCCTTTCATCTCCTTGGGGTAACGAGGGCTTGCAAATGAGGCAATAGCTTTAGAGATTTTGTGTGCTGTCTCTGACCATGCGCTCCCTGTAAGCCACATCCCCATCACTCCCTAACTCCCCTGTACTAGAGATTGAAGTATGACTGGAACTGTAAATGTCTTCCATTTCCCTCTTCTGATACAAGTATTTCTCTTTCTTCTTCCGTTTCTTCTTGTGCCCCCCATTTCCAGATGACCTTCTCATTGTCCATGCCAGCAAATCTGCATATTCATGGCTCCAGTTCACCTTCTTCTAATGGCCAAATTTTTTGGTCCTAAGTAATAGTAAGACTTCATTTATACTGGTTTCCTTTCCTGTCTTTTTTCTCTCTTTTCTTTTCTTTTCTTTTCTTTTCTTTTCTTTTCTTTTCTTTTCTTTCTTTTCTTTTCTTTTCTTTTCAACTAAGAGAAATGAGAAGCTTTGCAAATGTGCTTAAATTACTCAAATAGACAAGAAGTTTAAATTGCAAACAGTGTGTTGAAATAAACTCAGTGTGAAATCTTGCAGCATTGGAATTAGGGACAATATTTCAAATTACACTGGCATTTCTTATTTCCTAACTCTCAGATTTTTACAAGTAAAGCACACATTTTTATTTCACCTTCTCAGAAAAGCTTTCCCTCATTTTCGTGAAAGAAAAAAGTATTGATAAGTAGAGAGACTCTAGTAAAACATTGATTCATCTAGATACTATCATTTGAAAATTATTTCTAGTAGTAAAAAATAGGTGGTACATTTCCTCCTGTAAGTAAATAAGTGATAGAGAACAGAAGAAAGGGCAGAAATGTGCAAGTGTCATCAAAACCCTCATTTTTGATTTTTAATATGCTGCAGCTGTTGGTGTGGAGTGTTTCTCCTGCAGTTGAAAGCACAGCCAGCATGGGAATATTGATAGGTTTACATGAATCCTAAAGAATCAGAGCTTATTTGTATTCACTAATAATGTAGAACTTGGAGGTTACTGCCTGCATGGATACATTTTCAGCTAGAAAAATGGTGAAGCAGCAGTAAGGATTAGTGAAAGGGATTGATGTGGACACAGAGACATTTGGAAAAGCAAGCTCAGGTCAAAAGAGGCTACAGTGAGATTTAAGTGTTAGTCTCTATTTCAAAAGCTCAGGCAAACATTAATACCTATCCAAGCGACTGTGATTCCACGCAGTCCCTCATGGATACATTTTGCCTTTTGAAAGTCTTACCAGTATTCTGGCAGCAATTAATATTCTGAAGTGTTAGTAGTTAAGTTAATATTACTTCTTTCAAAATCTTTGAATGCTTTTATTAATTTATAATTTATCAGTAACTTCAGCAGAAATGCAGATAATCTCTCAAACTGGGCCACATTTGCTGAGGTAGGATTTTTGGATTTTTGAAAAAGCTGGAAATACTGGATGCTAAATGCCAGTTCAAAGTCAACAGGTATTTTTCAGTGATGGATAAATATACCAATGCTTTACTTTTCAATAATTATTTAGTTAGAAAATTTAGAAAATTTGGCATGCAGTATTGAGAATGGCAGGGAAATACTGCCATTTTGATGATAAATCCACAGTACAGCAAAAAATCTAGAAAATCCTGCTGTGTGCTGTACTGATGATGTGCATAAATATAACAGCTCAGGTGCATTCCTACACTGCTCAAAGTTGCCTGTCTAGTGCTACCAGTACTACATTGCAAGTGTTTGACCTCCTGAAGATCAAGGTTTTCCAAATGTTAACACATTAACATGTTCACTTTCCTAATAACATTGCTATGTCCCTTGCCTTTACTTCTCAATAAAATATGAATATCACTTCCAAGAAAAAAATATAAAAAAGCCATCTGGGATGTGGACTCCAGGTCTTTTGTGTTATTTCAGCATGGAGCCACTTGAGCAGCCAGCTTGTTTCCTTCCAGATGCCTTCTGCCCCTGTATTTCAGGTGACACAGATAAATTCAGTGTCTTTTCCTTGTGCCCACGGGTTTGCTGAAATACCATAAACTCCTCCTCCTTCAGCAATCACTGCCTCCCTGTTAGCAAGGAGATGTTGCAGTTCCCAGCTACCACCATTGACTGATGTGAGGTTAAGCCTGGAAATGCATTCTTTTTCTCATCTGTGACTTTTAATGTCTAACTACGTTATTGAAATTCAGTTCTCCCTGCCTCCTTTCTCTCATAAAATGGTACTGAATCAGAGATGTCCCATGCAATGACTTCTTCAGGAGCAAGTATGGTGGATTTGCTTCATCTGCAGCAGCTGGGGTGGCAGAAAGCAGGACTTGACTCAGAAGCCCACGTGTTTATCTGCCATCACCTGGCATTGGCTCACAGCTTCACTGGCTTTGACATAATTCCTGGTCTCTTTGGAAACTTGATTCTCTTTTTAGCTCTGTTCTTCATACTACCATACCAAGCATCTGCAATCAGATCTCAAGTCTCAGCTGAAATGGTATGAGATTGATGTAAGTGGGTGAGGGATTTATGTATTTATTTAACAAAAAGTGTGAGTTTCCTGAAAGCCTGGGCGCCAGTATGGCTTCTTCCTTCTCTTCACTAAGATCATCACTGGCACTTTTGTTGTCAGACATAGGATAAATAAGACATTGATTTGTTTATAATATATGCCAAAACAACTCAGTGCACTTGTCTTGTTCTGATATAAAATTCTGATATTAACAAAACCTTTGGTCTTCTCTTCCTACTCTTTGAATCTGTATTTCTGCCATGACAAAGAAAAAATTCAGTTCTTAGGAAAGTGGCATTTTTCCAGCCATTTTCAACCAATTCTTTCTCTTGAGTAATTCATTGTTGAAGATGCTTTCTTCTGTAGAAGAGGGTTACAAGCCCCAGCTGTTCTTAACCTGTTCAGTCCATTATACTTGTACTCCTCTCCAGACCACGTGTGGTTGTAGTAGCTTTTCTCGTAGCAATAAGAGCACCATAGGAAGAGGGAGAACTGATGACAGGAAATTGCTGCTCCAAGTAATGGAAATGCCTTTTCCCTTCAAGTGATTCTGTTGCTACTTTCCGTTACAAGAATCGTTATCCCAAAAGGAAGGATTGCCTTCACACCCTCCCTGCTTTACCTGCTGACTTCAGGTTCCCATAAGGAGTTACAACATTGTACCATCATACATCTTTGTATTGTATTTTATAATTTGTGTTCCTTTTTTCTTTATCTAGATTGGTTTTGTTTGTGCAGTGAAATTTCATGCAGGTGCTTTTAGTACCCAAACATTCACAAGCATGTGCAGTTTATGCTGACCATTCCACTCTTCTCCTGGTACACCTGCCCTAGATGCAAACCCGAGCCACACCTCATTCTCTCCAAAGGACACGCCCTGGCCTACAGGACAGTGTCTTAAGAACACAGTGATACTGCAGTACACTTACATTCTGGCTGAATACAAGGATCCAGCTCACAAGTCCTGCAAACTGGGAACGCTGAGTTTGAAACACCTCTGAGAGTTGTTGCTCAAGTCATGCAGGAGAGCAAAAGACAAAGCCTGCACTGACCTTTTCATAGCAAGCCTTTAATCCTGCAAGAAATGGGGCAAGAAGGTACCAATAGCAGCAACTGAGGTTTAAATTTGTCCTCTTCTCTGATGTCCACCAGTAGAAATCCAAAATTGTTTTATCTTCTCTGGAGTCTGTCCATGGATTGCTGCAGATACTTACCTAATTAAGACTACTTAGTCCTAGGAGCTTTTACCCACATGTATCCCTGTAGGACTGACAAGAAAGATTAAAAGAGCAACAAACAAAATACCATCCTGAGTGGCAACCAAATACAGAATTCTTTTCTGATTCTAAAAAATAATTGATCAGATAGAACCACAGAAGTACAGCTCCGTGGCAAATCAAAGCATTAAAGTGGGGCAGCTGGAAGACTCAGATGAATGGAAAGAAATAATGCAGCATTATTTCTTCTTTTTTGAAGCAATGGGACTTTGTGCAAAAATGTGCATGTATCCCTACTCTTAGTTCAAGCATTAAAATACTTCTGACCTTTTAGAGCAGGAGATTTTTTTTTCCAGGTACAGATTCTCTTTCTTCTAGCTTTCTATTTCCTTTCTGAAAATAGCATATTATATTTGCCAATCCTATGAGCAATCAAAGCTAGGAGAAATATTTTCCTTCTAATTTTTGTAGGACTCCTGATTTTAAGTCTTTTGTTGCTTATCCTAGACTGTAATGGGTTTACAAAATGCAGGCTTTATAGGCTTGAAAAGGAAAATGCAAACAGTTCATGAGTCCACTCTACCTTCTTATTTTAGAAGCAAAATCGTGTTACTTAGATAGCAACCTTTACAGCTAATGTAATTATATTTCCATGTCTTTCTACTTGCCATGCAGAGAATGCCCAGATCCTCAGAAACAGAAACACAAAGGGACTGCAAAGTACCATGACTATATTAGCTAGATAATGAATAGACAACTTGTAGTGTAATACATGAAAATATAGTTGCTGAATTTAAAAATGGTCTTTTTTGTTGATGGAATCATCCTAAAATTTTAGAATCGTGTAGACAAAACCCTTCAAAGATATAGTTCAAGATCCTTCATTTTACAAAGTTGTGTATATGAAAGTTAGGGAGTGCCTGTGATTTACTAAATTCAGCCTTGCACTACCCTTTCAATGGAAGGTGATATTATTTTAAAGATCTGCATACATCACTCCTCCTGTAGTGTTGCATCCTGGAGTTTGGGTTTAGATTAGGGTTTTTAATTTATGTTAAAATAAGTCAAGTTCTGTAATCCCGCGGACCCCCCGTGTTGTTCCCCCCCGCGGTTTCTGGCCCCACGCTGCCTGCTGCCGGATCTTCCCCCTCTGCCGCTCCTGTAATCACCCTGCCGTCCGGCCCTGGGAAACTCCGTGCCGGCCACCCCAATCCACATGATCTCGCTCAGCCCAAGGCTCGGTGCCCGCCCCTGCGGAGTTCTCTGGTTGGTCGCTGTTGTGGCGTCACCGCCACGGCAGCCGCCCCTATTGGCCGGCAGGCCGTGGATCCTCTTGCCCCGCCCCTCCATGGCACCCAGGCGCCATTTTGTCCCATGCGAGTGCTGGGAGTGGTCGCGTCTTTCCATCGAACCGCGCCACATGACCAATAAACTGTTCCTGCCAAGCACAGAGTAAATGGACAAATTCCTTACCTCTTTACTGGATCCCTAGCGCACAGTAACAGAGGCTGGCCAGCCCACGTGCCCGAGACACGGAGCCGTGTCCGGGAACCCGCGGCAGCAAACCCCGGCAGCACATGGAAGCTACGCCACAGCTGGGCTCCCAAGAGCCACGTGCAGCCAGGGAGAGCGAAAACCCACGCCGCACTGTAGTGTGTAGAGATACTGAGACAGAATTAGGAATACATTGACTTCCACAATTAACTTCCTTAAGCTTGAGTACTTCATTTTCCCTCCTCAGCCTTATGCCTCTTTTACTACAAAACTCCTAAAACCATCATAGAAGAAGGTCTTAAAGAAGTCAATACTCTGTGGTGTAACTGCAGTGAATTGCTGGAGCAGATCCATTTTGCACACAGAATAAAATCACTGCCTTGTGAATGCGTATTCTCTATACTGGCATTGATTTTTTAAAACTGTAGTTCAAAACCTTCAAATTATAGGGATGCATCTAAAATGGGAAGAAAAGGAGATAGTAAAGCAAACCTAGTTAAATCTTAGTAGGAAGAGAACCCTGTCATGAGGGCTACCAACAGGCATTTATGTAGAATAGCTAAAAATTATTTTTTCCTTAGTGCCTCCTCCCTCTCTATCAAGTCTGTTTTCATTGGAGATGTCTCCATTTAGTGACATGCCCACTTGGGCACATCTTTGAACAAACAGCCGAAAGAAACCCACAAGCCCTGCAAACAAAGCCTAAAAAAGGAGCATAGCATTGGAGCATTATTTGATTACTTGTCTGTATCTCACTAAAGAACAATTGCTTGCATGTATTAAAATCCACAGCGCCTGCCACCATCAATTTCCCAGAGACTTTACAAATTCCTGGCAGCATGCATAAAGAGGGTTGAAGTTTGGAGTGGGCCATTTTGATTCATTTACAGAATTCTACTAGGGCTTGCAGACATGTCTATTCCAACGGGGAAGAAAAAAAAAAGAATTTAATTTAAACTACATCAGGGAACACAGTTTTCTGCAATTTGGCTGCTAGTTTGAGACCAGTACTTGAATGACATGCATTTACTTTATCTGTCCCTATCAAGGAATAGATATAATTTGGTTTGTAATTTCTATGTATAAAACAAAGGCCTTATGAGAGACTGGTTAAGATTTTGTTGCCAAGTCCAAACTTTTGCTTCTGAATAACTATTGTGCCACCTAGTGAGTATTAAACTGCACTTTTAAATAGATGGAAAGATTGACTTTAAGCATCCTGGTGACTAAAGAAACAAGTATCTTCCCTTTTTTCTTGATTATTTACCAAGATATTTCACTGAGGTAAAAAATATTCAGTTTCAACCATAAAATAGCATTTTGTTTGCAAATGTATTAAAGAAATATAATACATAAAAAGGATGGACACAGAACTCTACCTCCCCAGCAATAAATCCATTCCAATAAATTACTAGCACAGTTCATAAGCTTATCAGTGTGAAAAGATATCCCCAAGTCTCAGATTATAAGAATTTTCATTCTGTAAAACAAATAAATAAATACATTGAAAATGTTATTTTCTGAAGTAACTGTGATAACTTGGCACCAAGAAAAAATGCTTTAACACATTATTACAATTGCATGCTTTAAGGCATTATTTAGACAAAATAATAAGCAGTGTTTTATATTAATATCATAACATTCTGACACAAAGTTTCTTATAAAATTTCCTTTTCTATATAAATAGTTTGTGTCCAAAAAGCTATGTAGATTTCATGAGCCAGTAGATTGTTCTTAGTGATTTCTCTTCTCTAGCTGAAACCTCTGAACAGGGTTGTGAGGTTTTTTTCTTTCACTTTTTAAGTAAACCATCTGTCCTGTGTGGGAGTATTGGGTTTGCCACAGTAGATAGCAGTAATATTTCAATCACCAAAGCCAATAACAGTAAATTTCCCTTAATAGAGAATTTCCTAGCATTTTTCAAGTCACTTTACTTCGTCTTATGTTAAGTTGCCACACTATCCATCATCAACAAATGCCAAAGTAGATAATCTGCTCTTTTAGTACTTGCATGCAGTGCCATAGTTAGAGTAGAAAACACAGTGGTTAGCAATAGTTCAATCTAGAAACCTTCAGATTCTGACACTCCAAGGAAGTTCAAGTTCATGTTGTTTAACACATTTAAATTATGTATGTTAGAGATCTTTCATATAACAGGACCTGACTCCAGGTAAACATGACATCATATCCAGACTTGGATAGTTCTATGCCAGACCTTGATGGAAACACAAATATTTTTTAATTTTCCCTTAATGAACAATGGAATGGAGTTCATCTTCTTTCAGCACTTTTTGTTACAAAATATCTGAGATTCAGCTCTAAGCTGAGAGAAAATGAAATAAGTTTCTGAAAGTAAAAAACATATTGTTTTGAAAAGCAGAAAATCTGTGGTTTGAGGAGGCTTTCCTACAATTTTGTTGTTGTTGTTGGTGTTGTTGTTGTTGTTTGGGCTATTTCTTTTCCCACCATGGAAAAGATTTCCAGAAAATACTATTTTCAATTTTCTGTTTTCAAGGCTTGACAGACATTTTGTCATTTCATTTTCTTCTTGCAGATAAATGAAATTGAAAAGATTGTGTCAGGTGTCAGGTGAGCTTCTTTAGAGCTCAGTTTCCAGGCTCTCTGAATTCTTTGATACTTGAAAAGTGTTTGTATGGTGTTCTGGTTTTCTCTGGAGGTGTATTGTGTAGTAAGCAAACAGAAAAAGCAAAAGTTTATTTCTTTTTAAGGCATAATCTATTGATTGCTTCATTTTAAAGCAGTACCATTTAAGATAGTAAAGAGATCTGCCTATGAGGTTTGTTGTTCACTGTGAAGGTTCTTAATGGCTAATATTGACATTAAATGTGGAATTTAAATGCATGCAAGTATTACTAAAAGTTAGGCAGGATTAGAAATATAACTTTTTTTTGCTTTATCTAGAATTGATAACAAGCTCTTCTCAATATTGATATGCTCAAACATGATTATTTTTAAAGTGGACGATGCCATTTCAGTAAAAGAGGAGAAATCACTGACAAGACTTGATTTTTTTTTCTCTTTAGACACTATTTTTCCATGTTGATTCGAGGTATTCTATCATTTAACAACATCTGTGACAATGATATAATTAAGCTTAAGAGTTCCCGTTACTTTATTTCACATAGTGAACATTTTAATGTGACTTTAAATATCTCACTGGGAGGATTATCTGTGGAGTCAATGGACAGTGTTTCATAAAGAGAGCTGAAAATCTAGATCACAACTCTGATCCAACATTATACTATTTAACAAAATATTAATAAATCCTGGGTTAAAAAGTGCATACATAATAAAATAGTGAAACGAAGTCTCTAAGATGAACAGGTTTCATTCAAAGGAAAATATATGCACTTCTCACAAATAGAGGAGATAATTGAAAGGCATGTATTCTTCTTTCATTTAAATCTAATACTGTATTTATATTCAGTGTAGTAATAAACCCTTTTTCCAAACTTTCCTGTCCCCAAAGTCAGAGTCAAAGTTTGCAAAGTCAGTTAGTTCACAGTGGTTTGCTCAAAGTGAGTAAAACCCTCAGTATTTGAAATTCTTAGGAACTTCAGGCTGCATGTCTGTTTCCTCCAATATCAGATAGGGTGTAATTTTAATAAAGCTCACTGAAACTGCATGGAATTTAAATTATTTCATCTCTTTAAAGAATTGTACCTCAGATTTAACTGAGCTGATAGTCAATATTTACTGCAATCTTAATTAGGCAAGACTTGATTTGCTCTGGTTTTCAAGCATTTGAAAACTCTAGACATGTCCAAGCTCAGGCTTTTGAAGACTTCACTTTGTTGTGTATTAATTGTTTCGACAATAACCACTAAGTGCACTTGTCAAGAAAGATTAGTGATCTTCCTTTGGCAAGTCAGCTGCCACTGCATGTGAGAAACCTGCACTGCCCTGAGGCCTGTCACAGGTGAGATTAGTAGCTCATTTCTGAAACTTCTGATATTTTAGAGGATTTCAAGATAGGATTATTTTGAAACTGAAATTCTTGGTGTGAATGAGTATTGGGTCATGGAGTAAATAAATAATAAATAGTACAGAAACACCAGTAAATCTGTGAAAATCACTGTCCTTTAACTATGCGGACTAGGATGTATCTTTGTTATAGAGGGCATATTTGTAAAAAAAAATATGCAAGAGAATTATACAGGTTGTATAATAAATTTAGTCTTTGATGGAAGTCTTAAGTGAAAGAGATCAGAAATGCATATCTGGATTTTTTGCCCAGACGCAACGTCTGAGATTTTTCTTGTCTGGTCTTAATGGCAACACAGTATTTATTCTTATTTTTGAGGCCATATAAATTAGCAGATGTTTCCACTGAAGTCACTGGTCATTGAAACACTTTCAAAGTTGCATTTCTAGCATAATATAAAAACGCTCAGTGAAGGGTTCATACTACAAGAAGTAAGGTGTTTGGAAGAGCAAATTCTGTAAAAGCAAACACAGTTTAAGCAATCACATCCCCAGAGGATGTGGCAGGTACAGCTGCCAATGGGATATGGCAGGGCAATATGAACATAAGTCTCTCAGTCCTAGTGAAGGAGATGGTAGATGTTTGGCAAAAGCTAATTGGCAAGTTAAGGCACAGAAGAGGCTTTTGTCATGGCCCAGCTTTAGAGTGCATTTCCTGGCTGTGCCAGGTGCACAGACTCAGGTACTCCCAGTCTGCCATCCTTAGGTGTCCCAGCAAGAACACTTGAAGTAGCATCCCCTTGCCTCTGTCCCCCAGGAGGGATGCTCCTTTCCTCTGGCTGCAGGGCTGCAAGGGAGATGAATCAGGTAGCTCTGTGCTATGAATTAGGTTCTCTGTACACTCTTCAAAGTAATGAAAAGGATCCATATGGCTAGAGAAATGAGTTCCTCAATTGCTCATGCTAAACTTCACACTAGCAGCACAAATAGAGTAAGCAAATAATGAGCAAATATAATTCATTAATCACAAAGGTGATTTTAAAGCACTGGCATTTAATTTAGGTGAATTTAGAAAACAAAATATATTTAAGAATTCAAAGTCAAAGAGTTTGGGTTGAAGTGTTACTAGGATATGTTTGACTGAACATTATCTATATCAAGTTGATAACTAATTAGTGAAAGATATAGTCTTCCGTTATAACAATATTTGGAAAAATGTGACAAAATTATGTGTATATGTAGCTGCAGTTTTATGTATGTATATAGATGTGTATATATATATATATAATATATATATATATATATACATATACTTTCATCTGCTGTTCTATATACATATACTCATAACACTATATGTGATATACATTTGTATGTAGATATACTTACATGTATATGCAGATATATATATATAAGCATATGGCAATCAGTCATTTGTTTTTATCTACTGTGAATGTGCAAGACAGTGGCCAGGATTTTTGCTGGTGTGCTTGGTATTCTCATTCTTTAAAGAAGCTAAAATATATTTAGTGTAATATATTTAATATAAGTGTAATATAGTCATGGTAAATCTGAAGTCATGTTCACTGATAATTACACTGTGCTTCCTGTTGCCACATAAACATTCATATGGAATCCTGTACTTTGTGCTACACTAACTTCAATTGGTATGAGCTACTATAAATATAGAACTGTGAATGCTTTCATTTTCTATTACAAGCTTTTAAAATTCTTTATTGTATTTTGAAAAAATACACTGTATTTTGAGAAAAAAAACCAACAAAAAAACCTCTGTGTGTTTTGAAAAATTGTTATTCATGATCTTGCTAATAATCTTAGGAAAACCTTGTAATTCAAATGTATATTTTTATTTTACCAAATAATAGTTTTGGAACAAAGTATATGTGCTAGTTTAGGTAACTGTATTAAACATTCTGAAGGCTTCCTTTCTCTGTGTTAGAAAAGACTTTTATAAATCACTGCATGGATCTCTCTGCTGTTTAGGCTAATATGTATATAAGAGCAGTGCAGAAGAAAATGGAAAAATAAGGTAAGCAATTTTCTTCTCTGTGTAAACAGATGCAATGTGAAATACTTCAGCCATAAAGGCTTGCTAGTTTTGAGCTCACAGATAGCCAAGCCCATAGATTGCCCTCTCACTTCCCAGAAAATCCTTCTTAGAGCCCTTTAAAGACAACAAGAAAAATAGACTTCTTGAATAGGAAGGTTTAAGGAAAAGAAAAATTTTGGTAAAATATGGAGTATTCACAAAAGCATTTAAATCTGAAATAAGTAGAGAGAAATTAAATGCACTGAAAATGTGTGACAGAACTGTTACTACTGTTTATTCTATTTTACTTTCTATTTACAGCAATGTGCAATAAATTAGACTAGTCAAAATTTCAGGGTTTTAAATCTGGGTTATACCCATTTATTGAAATCATTGACCATTTTTGTAGATGCTTTCTCCTACCCTTCCATCAGTCTTAGTGGGCTATCAAATACCTCACTCCCTCTGGCTGGGCAGAGAGCAGGGGTGTGCTGGATGGATGTTTATGAAAGTCTATATAGCCATTGCCTGTACTGGGCCTACGCTTTTCCTGAATAATCCTGGGAAGTATACACTGTGTCTGATGATCTCTGGCCTGTACTTTTCATAAGATCCTATTAAAAAGCAAAAACAAGAACAAAAAAGACTCAAACCCACAAGGTATACCATGACTATGATCTCAGGTAAGTAATTATATATTCTTAGGCTAAAAGAAGTTTCCTTTGATACTCCCTGCCTTGAAATTGTAATGTAGTGTATCATACCAATGATTTGTAAATTCTTATCATGGTATGTAAACCTATAATCATTTCACAGTTTGGTATGTTTGCCTCAGTCAGGCAGTGCTGCACTGTTTGTTTTACTGAAGTATGTGTGGCTGCTTTCCCACTTGGTCACACATCATTCTGTCAGAGCTTGGCTTGCTGGGCAGGTGATGGTGGCTGCACTGCAAATCCCACTGTCATCTTGTCAAACCCAGGACACTCTTTCCCTGCAGCACTTATACAGAAAGCAGAAACTGCATGGCAGCTTTGGAAAATGATGGATAATGTAGCTTGCCTTGGTTTTCTAAAGGCAAGAAAATCCAGTTGTGCTGATCTGGTATGTTGTAGTGGTGGTGGTAGCGGTAGTGATATTTTCTTTTTTCTGTGCACATGAGCATATGGTTAATACATTTTTTTATTTAATTAAATGGTTCAATTACAGGAGCTTGTAGAAGAGGCAGAATAACAAAAGGTGTACTAATCATCCCACTGGCACTTCCATTTTATCAAATAGTGCAGTCAATGTGAGTTTAGGGTTCCTGCTAATCCCTGCGGAGTTTAAAAAATTGGATTGCACTGGAAAGTAGGAGACAGATGGTGGGTTGTTCTCAGTTTCTCCTTTTCCTCAGTTACTGGACTGCTAAGGACTGTTCAGGTTTTCATTGAAACAATAGCTTAGAGAAACTACTTTGAAGTCCAGACATGAATGAACTGACCTGAGAAAGAAAGGTTTGGTTCCAAAACTTCTTCAGTGTCTGAAAGACTACAGCTGAATTATGATGATCCCAGGACTCCTCATCATGAGTCTTTTGAATCATGGCATTTCTGAAAGGATTTATCATTACATTTCCGTTGGAACTCCATTTCAAAGTCTACAGTTAAATAGAATTCACAATTAGTTTGTGGACTTAGTGATAGATAGTGTGGCATTTACATATTAATTTTGCAAGATTATTTGTATCTCTTATCTCTTATGGTATTTGTTTTGGATTTCCAAGGCTAACACTCAGATTAGCTCATGGTTGTGTTATACAATGAAAATAGGAACTACTACCTAACTGTTAACTATTTTTATTTCTTAGTAATACTGTTATTTTTACCATCACTTCTAAGTGATTTTTTTTTAATTCTATCCATTTTAGTGGAAGTTTGATCTCCTTTATCAATATATTCTTCCTGATCTTTTCTTGTGTGTTAGAAGATGCCAGCTTATCTTTTTTTTATGAAAAAGAAGTATAATGATATCATTGCCATCTAAATGTACCTGTCAGACTTCTCAACCAATACTTGACTGGATTGGCTGTTGCCCTACAGAGGTTTTAGAAACTTACGGCTGCAGAGCGGATGCATTCTGGCTTTCATCCTCTGCTCTCTGTCCCTAGTGTGAGTGAAGAAAGGTCTGCACCCTATAACATTAATAATTTCTGGCATATATTTAGCAAATATCATTATTTGAGAATTCTCTCATACTATTCTGGTTTTGACCTCATCCTGTCTGACAGCTCTGGAAAAAATGCCTGCTTCTGAAATAAAATATTGCAACAAGGATGGTTTCCAGCAGTCCTGTCTTACCATTTTTCTTTTTAGAAGTTGAGCTGCTCTGAGTTTTCAGTCATTCTATCAGGAAAAGACTTAACATTTAACTGTGTGATTTACCAGAGCAATATTTATTCATTATTATTGTGTTCATATTCTGAATTATACAATGATGAATGTGTTAAAAGTGGACTGAATTAGATTATAATAGATTATAATATGTCATCTTCATTGTAACCTTCTGTTCCTATTAATAAAAAGAAACAATAAAACCTTCTTTACACTAGATATTGAAATAGGGGAGAAGTTTGTGTTAGTTGTCCTGCATGAGCAAAGGAAAGGCATTGCTGATCTATTTACTGCATACGTCAAAGAAACTGCACCATTTAAAATCCCAAAGTGTCTTATGCCTTCATAATAAAAGCAAGTACAGTTCAAGGGAAAGCAGAATTTAGAAATTTATTAGAAAAACAGAACCAAACCCTCCTCTTTTGGGTAAATATTTTTATGTAAAATCAGTGTAATTTGATACTCATTATTATCTCGTGCCATTATTGACTCTGGAAGGACTCACAATTATTGACATATTGACTCTGGAAGGACTCACATTTAGAAAACAAAAAAATATTGACAGCATATTTTGCTCAATGTTTACAGTCAATGATGGACTTTTTCAGCTGATTTTTTTCTTCTTGATGATATAATTCATTTCTTGCTAGGGATCTAGTCGGCTGACTAGAGAAGCTGAGAAATAAGAGAATTGCAAGTTCCTATTCTGAGCATGTTTTCATTTTATGTTAGTACTTGGGGAAAAGGATTAAAGCTTAATTATGAATCCCTTTCATGCTTTTTTCTGCTATTTTCCTAAAGTGTTTAGTGATTGCTTTGACATACATTTGCCAAAGGTTATTTTCCTGACTCTAGAGACCATAATTTAAAAGGAACTTTTACCATGCGTTGCCCCCAAAGAAATTTTGAAGTCATTAGATATGCAAAATCCTAAGTATAAAAATATGCATGAAAAAAATTAATAGTGGCATCTGCAAAAGGTGCTAATGAGAACTTTTACTACTTTTATCAGATAGCAGAAAGGAAGAGTTTTGCAGCCTCACAGGTTAGAGTAGCTTGAAATTATGCTGGCTTGTATCTCCATAATTTAAGGAAAGGCAGAACAATATTTTTGTTTGTCATCAACTATAGCTGGAGGCAGCAGAGAAGCTGTGGCTCTATTTTGCTAGAGCCAGGATAGCAGTGGGGACCAGTGTAGATTGGAACTTGGAAGATTTGTGGCTTCATATGATTGGAACTTAATTTTTAAAGGCTCCAGGATTTTTGAGATTTTGAGTTCAGGACAGATCTTGCAGGGCGTGTTTTAATTCAGAGTTAGAGTTCGGGGGCATTTTAATACTACTGTGCATTCAAATTCTCCTGGGATTGTGGTTCTTCTGTAATTGAATGTTTATAAGGAAACACAAATTGATCACTACAAAGAGCTCAAAGTAATCACAGTCTGGAAACTTAGTGCTATCATATACAGGTTTGACTTGAAATGTGTCTCAGGCAGCTTGGCATTTTAAAGACATCTTTCAAAGTGCTAAAGTGATTTTATGTACAAGTATGAGGACAATTATTTGACATCTTCACCTGTTCACTTGATTTTTGTTTGGTTTTTCTCTGCTACAGACTGTGTCAGAGAGCCACAATGATCCTGCATAAAAACAGTTCATCCTCGCCCCTTTTACCTAATGTGAGCTCCTTCTGGAAGAGAGATTCACATGGACTGGGACTCCTTGATGAAGCAGCATCACTCATTGGCAGCTATGATTTCCCTCAGACCACAGAGAGTTTTACTTTCTCCACTGTGGAATCAACAAACATGACCCTGAATGCCACAAGCAAAGACCCTCTGGGTGGACACACTGTCTGGCAAGTAGTTTTGATTGCTTTCCTCACTGGGATCCTTGCACTGGTGACCATCATAGGAAACATCTTAGTGATTGTTGCATTTAAGGTTAACAAACAGCTGAAAACAGTCAACAACTACTTCTTGTTGAGCCTTGCTTGTGCAGATTTGATCATCGGTGTTCTTTCCATGAATCTTTATACCACATACATCATCATGGATCACTGGGCTTTGGGAAGCTTGGCCTGTGATCTTTGGCTCTCCATTGACTATGTCGCCAGTAATGCCTCTGTCATGAATCTCCTTGTGATAAGTTTTGACAGGTATTTTTCCATCACTAGGCCACTGACATACAGAGCCAAACGAACAACCAAAAGGGCTGGGGTAATGATTGGTTTAGCATGGATCGTCTCTTTTGTTCTTTGGGCCCCTGCCATTTTGTTTTGGCAGTATTTTGTTGGGGAGAGGACTGTGCCTCCTGATGAATGTTTCATCCAGTTTCTAAGTGAGCCTATCATCACTTTTGGCACTGCCATAGCTGCCTTTTATTTGCCGGTCACCATTATGAGTATTTTGTATTGGAGGATCTACAAGGAGACGGAGAAACGCACCAAAGAGTTAGCAGGGCTACAGGCTTCGGGCAGTGAAGCAGAGGCAGCACGCTTTGTGCACCAGACAGGCAGCTCCCGGAGCTGCAGCAGCTACGAGCTGCAACGTCAGAACATGAAACGCTCTGCCCGAAAGAAATACAGACGCTGCCACTTCTGGCTCACAATGAAGAGCTGGGAACCCAGCACAGATCAGGGGGACCAAGAGCATAGCAGCAGTGACAGCTGGAACAACAATGATGCTGCTGCCTCCCTTGAAAATTCAGCCTCCTCTGATGAAGAAGACATTGCTGCAGAGACCAGAGCCATCTATTCAATTGTGCTGAAGCTTCCTGGTCACAGTGCTATCCTCAATTCCACAAAATTACCCTCCTCGGAAGATTTGCATGAGTCAGGGGATGAACTGCAGAAATCCGACACAGAATTGAAGGAAAAGAAACCTAAAAAATTGCACCCTCCCAAAGGTGTTCAGGATGGTGGAAATTTCCAAAAGAGCTTTACTAAGCTTCCAGTTGAACCAGAATCAGAAGAGACAACCACAGCTTCTGATGGCATCTCATCAGTCACCAAGACATCGACAGTCCTGCCCTTGTCCTTTAAGGAAGCAACCCTGGCAAAAAAGTTTGCCTTGAAGACCAGAAGTCAGATCACAAAACGAAAACGAATGTCACTTATTAAAGAAAAGAAAGCAGCACAGACACTCAGTGCCATTTTGTTTGCCTTCATCATTACCTGGACCCCATATAACATCATGGTCCTGGTGAACACTTTTTGCAGCTGTATCCCCAAAACTTTCTGGCACCTGGGGTATTGGCTTTGCTACATCAATAGCACAGTGAACCCCATGTGCTATGCACTGTGTAACAAAACATTCAGAAACACTTTCAAGATGCTGCTGCTGTGCCAGTGTGACAAACGAAAACGACGCAAACAGCAGTATCAGCAAAGGCAGTCCATCATTTTTCATAAGCGGATCCCTAGGGAGGCTTCATAGAATAGTATTTTTTAAACAAATAAAAACATAATGAAGCAGGGATGTGATGGGATGGGACAGGATGGGATGGGATAGGACAGAACAGGATGGCACAGGACAGGGCAGGATGGGCAAGATAGTAGGGGATGAGGCAGGATGGGTTGGGGTGGGAAGGTGGTTCCAGGGTGCTGATTCTATGATTTAAACATCAAGACATGAAAGCAGCTGCCAGGATTATTTATCCTTTCAATAAATCCAGTTTAATATAAAAGTCAATCCACATTCAGCCAAAACTAAGAAACTTCAACATTTTTACTAAGGAGTGAAAGATTTAATAAAGTTTTCCTATGAATTTGCCAGAAGCTGTATAGCAATTATAAACCCATTACTGATCTGCCCAGCTCTTTGATTATAATCAACTCTGGGATCTCAGGTAAGCACATCTAGCTAGCCCAACTTTTCTTTTTCCAAGGAATCCAACAACTTTCAATTCAATTTACATACAGATGTAGAAAGATAGTGAAACAGGCTTATGAAATTATTTGAGACACCGTATAAGTTGAAAAATTGCCTCTTGTTGTCCTGGTAGTGCTTCCTGTTTACTTCTCTTCTGATATATTGTTAATTGTATCCCTGATTCCTGATTTCTGAGTATCTATGGTGCAGCTGATGTTATATATGTGTGTGTGAGTGTGTATGTATGCATAGCATACATTCACACCTCTGAAATACACACATGCCAGGAAAGAGGTGACCTCTTTGTTCTAGGTTTTACAGGGCCCCCCATCATGATTACATGTGATTGAAACTTTTTAAAAGTCCGAAAATCATGTTATAAGTATATAGCTCATTATTTGCCACCTGAAATTCAAGTTTATGCCTAGAACCAAAACATGGTGTCCACATTTCAAACTGAGAAAATGAAAACATAGCCTGTGAGTTTACAGAGCTTTATAATTGGGTACTTGCCCACAAAACCTTAATCTTGAGCACAGAGTCTCCTCAAGTGATCATGCCTCTTTAAAAGATACAAAGGGGAAAGGAATTGAAGGCTACATTCAGGGAAGAGCGTAAAACTATCTTGGCAGGGCATAGGATGATGAGAACCCAGATCTGGGCTGCACAGTACCAATGTTGAAAGGGAGCTGCTCAGGAGCCAGGTAGGTGCAACCATAAGCAGCAGCTCCATGTCCTGCTGGGGAGGCTGTGCTGCTGTTGAAGCACACATGGCTCCTGCAACACCTTGTCTTGACTTGCACTGTGGGGATGCACCACCCTTCTCAGAGCCAGCTCAGATCCTGTGTGCAGTATCTCTATGGCTTCCGATGAAAGTTCAAGTTGGTGGAGCCCTGCTGCTTCCACTGTCTGCCCAGGTGATCTTCAGATGCAAGTGATTTGTCTCAAAGAAATGCTTTATTTTTGCATGTGAAGGATGCTCACTAAAAAGTGTTTGTTTTCCACAACCTGTTTTAAAAATCATCAGGAGAAGTGCACCTAAATCCGTTTGACACTAGGTTATTCGGTGGTGTGAAAAATGTGATATTGCCAATTTGTAACCTGGCAAATTTTGATAAAGACAATTTTAAAAGGGCTTTAATATTTATAGTTTAGACATGACCAGTATTTCCTGGTATTTGTGAGGTAGTCTGCACCAAACATGATTTATAAAAGTCAGAGGTCCCCTGGGGAAAGGATTGTACTTTAAACTGTTGCTCTAAATCTGATTTAGTTACATGTTGAAAGATTATTTTGTATTCTCCTTTGAACTGACCAAAACTTTTTTTTATTGCTTAGACTCTTATTTTGCTGAAAATAAAACAAGTATCTTATTTTACAAAGGGGCATCAGTGTTGTGAACACAGAACTGATGTTAAAGCTGCTTTTGTATTCAGTGTGAGATGGTGTTTACAGATGATTTTGACAACAGTGGAAATATATTAAATGGTGTCTGTGTATCTGAACTATTTAATTTTGTGTTATGTTCATATAAAGAAATATTTATACATATTTCACCAAATGTTTTATTTAATGTTGATAAATATTGCTCTTCAGTCTTCAGCTGTAGTGTCCTTTTAAAGTGATTCATAAAGGTCTGCTTGAGAAATGAATAGATTATACCTAGCTTTCTTGTCATTTAAACAAATTCTCTTTTGTATGAGTTGTTTAAAATGTCTACCCTAAAGTAATCTCATAAATTATATTAAACTCTACTGCAAGTACAGTTTTAGTACAAAAAAGAAAAATGTTAAAGCTTCATCTATGTCACAATTGCATTTTGAACTAAAGATACCAGAATTGCTTTGCTGGTTTGCTAGCCACACACAAAGACACCCATGTTGCAAAGAAAATTAATTACCTTTATTTATAGAAAGATGCATATATTTGAAATATATTCATTACTCAAGTTGACCTAAAAATGTTTTACCATTTAAATATATATCTATATCTATATATATTGCCATATTATTATATTCTGATATCTAGAGTAGTGCTGTGCCCCTAATACACAAAACGTGAGAGCATGTAAGGAAGCTGGAGTTCATCAGGGGATTTATGGTATATTAGTATTGATTTTAAAATGGGAAGCTATTATTTTTATTGAAGTTAAGCTTCCTTGAAAGCGTCTGTCACCATTGTTTACGTAATAGGAAGAGTTAAATCCTTGCATTGTTCTAACAGAGAAATAAATATCCTGTCTTTTGATGTGTGAACAGGCTTTAAAATGTTATTTACAGGCATCATAAAATGTGTATGTATACACATATTGTAGCATAGATCAATTTAGTTGTTATTTATTTACTGGAATATGCACTATAAAATATTAATAATTTGGCTGTGTTACAAGTACAGTGGGCATCAATTTAATTTGTATTTTATGTTGCTGTATTTGCTTTAAACCCATGCACACACAAGAATTTTAGCTGTATGCACTAGTGGATATATTATTTATGATCACAGGCACACATAATAGGTTGCAGAAGAAGAACAATGCAAGACCAATAACACAGAGTTACTTTTAGGAAGTACAGTGGTGTAATATTTCATCTGTTTTGAGGAAAATTAAGTCAGAAACACAGTAGAAAGCATAATTCTCATGGCAGACAAACAGCTCAGTCCCATTAACTCTCCTCACAGCTCTGAAAGCTGGCTTTCCAGAGACCAGTCTCTGTTAATTGCAATAATACAGGATTAGACTCCATATGAAAAGAACCAAAAAGTCAGAAGCGATAGCCAGACAGGAGCCATTGGGTAGTCTGGAGAAAGCTTCATAAAATAGACCCCAATCACTATCAGCCTCTGAACAGGCAACAAAATACATTATAGTATATGTTTGGCTTTTTCAGTGTAAAATTGTGATAGAAATTTATTACTTCTGTACTGGTATAGGCAGTGAGAGATGTCTGATCTGAACATCGGAGGGCAGGGGCCATGGTGCATGAAGCACTTTTTAGTACTCCTGCATAACACACTTTCAACAAAAGCAAATCAATCTAGCACTGTTTAAAGCTAAACAAATACAGGAAAGGCCTGAGTACTTCCCAGGATCTAAACTTGTGGATCTGTGTACCCTAAACAATAAATAGCCTATAGGGTTCTGGCTGTAGGAATATGCACACAGATATTCTGAGAGAGTTGGTGACCTTTCTCAATTATGTACAGCTTCATTTTCTTACTTTGCTGTCTTTATTGTTATATTTCTTCATGTATTCTGCAAGAATATTCTAAAAAGTCTTGGTTCATTATCAACCTTATATATCTAAAAGTGAGTAGAGATCCCAAAGTACACTTGGTTTTCCTCTACAGAATGCAAACATCAAAGCAAAAGGAAGTTTTAAACTTTTTTCCCTAATCAGCAATATCAATAATTTTAAAAATAGTTATCATCATGCTACCCTATATACAGTAGGGATGGTCAAGCAGTGTCATACTATTTATAAACTGCTTTTCACTCACCCCTTACCCATCTGACTATGCATCACTATTCAAATTTATATTCAAGATTCTAAACCCTCATTTTCCTCCAGGTGGCTCCTAGATTCTTGTGCTAAAATATGCTCTACAAGCCTGTCTTGTTATCAGGCATTTTTTCTTTTCCTTTCACAATCCCTCTATGCAAAGCTATCTGATCTTACCTTATCAAAAGACACTTTACTAATTTCAGGAGTTGTAAAGTGTTGATGTCTGATACTTTCTTTTCTAAAAATATATAAAATATATCAAGAACAACTGGAGAAGGCTTCACATTTGCTAGCTCCTTATTGGCAAAAATGGTCTATGCCATAAGTGGTCTGTTCACCAAGCCTGACCAGGGGGATAACCTGTCCCTAGGGATGTTCTCCCAAACCCCCACTAACTTGAACTTCACACAGCTCATGAATCATCAAGTATTTTAATGCATTTGAAAATTAAAAAAAACCCCATACATATTCATTGTGGTAGTTCTGAATATTTTTTGATCCATGCAAATCTACTGTCCCTATTCACAACCTGCTTCCACACTCTGTGATTTTCTATTTTATATATTCTTTTTATCTTTTATGTATTTACCCATTCAAATACTACTGCACTGGCTTCTGGGAGCAGGTCAAACTGATACATATTTGTAGGTTGCTTCTTGTTAGCCCGAAGGGTATGCAGAGATGTCTGGTGATGCCGAGGTGTTCATAGTGATGGCTGCCTTTTCTGACTCATGCACTGCACTCCCATGATACCCAAACACTTCTGTTTGGAAGCTTAGCTAAAGCATGCATGACATTCAGGTTTTCATGGAATTAAAAACTTCATTTAATTAGGATGTTCTTCCTTGTAGCAGGCATAGATCATTTATAGCATCTGCACTTCTCTACTTCTACATTTTTGAACTGCCAGAAGGGTATTGGGGAAAATGCTAATTTGTAATGTCTGATACATTTTTGGGCATTTTTGTACTTCAGCTTTTAAAGTAAGGCAGAGATAATGCAGTTGTGCTATTTGTTGAAAACAAATTGTGTATGAATGGGAATTCTACACTATGTTTATTTCATTTCATACACCATGACACTGCAACTTGGCTGAGATTGAGCATCACAGCATTTGATGTCACTGACAGTTCTTCACAATCTTAACTGGCAAACTCATTACCTATGCTGTAAGTCCCCATCTGGGACTTTGACTGCTCTTCACCACTCTCACTACGCATTCAAAATATAACATAGATTGTATTTCTTGAGAAATATCATTGTAGTTATTTCCAGATGCATTCCTAGATGTGTCTGAGGATGCTTTGCTTAACTTTAGATATCAAGATGGCTCAAGAGAGCCAATCCCTGTCAGGCGTTGCTTAATGGAAGGAGCACAGGTAACATGGGAAAACATTAAGTGCTGCTTATTTCATGGCCTATTCCAACATGTGCTGTATGGTGTGTATATTGTGTCAATACATCTCCATGCACTGTGTATATCTCAGAAGGATATGTGTGACTCTACTGTGCATGCACATACAGAGAGATGTACTACATTCAGAGCAATGTTTACAGATGTATGTACAAACTTATGCTGAAATTGTCAGCCATGGTAAACATTGCCTTTGATGCCTCATCATTTGTAACTGGACAGTGAAACTGTGCTTAAGTCTCCTCTGCTTATCTGCAAGAAAAGTTTCCACATCTTTCCTTAGTGCATATTATTTACAAATGCATTGTTCTTATTTCTGGATATGGTGTTTTCAGTGTATTGAGCTGGCTTTTTAGACATTAGCCAAAATTTAGAAATGCATGAACATATTTCACTTACTGAGCTATTGCATCAAGGCTGCACTAGATTTAACTCCATTACATTACCCAAACTCACACTGCCTTTTTTCAAATAAGAAAAAAATGCTTCTTAGACGAGATTCTATCTAGGTTCGTGTATGAGGAACTCCTATGTCCATGTGAACATCACTGCCAGTTTCTCAAAGTTGAAAGAGAAATCCAGTCACTATGAAAACAGTTGGAGGCAAATGTTACAAACACAGCAAGTCACCACTGCAAAGTCTTTGAGGTAAGAACAGCACTCCTTCCATTAGAAATGAGAAGGAAAAAAAATTACCACCCTCCCTTATCCCATCCTATTGCTCTACCCTTTATTTTGCATAGTATAATGATTTTCATTTACCAGTCCCATGGGTGGAATTTTGCAGGATTTAAAAACCTCATTTGCCTGGTAAGACTAAGAAATACCCACTATATCTAGATCATTCACCCCCTTCTGTGTTTTCAAACAATAAATCCTTTACTTTGTGATGCTGGCTTAAGGGAATGTCTTATGAAAATGACAATAAAACCATTCAATCTAATGGTGGTTAGGAGAGGTAAATTTTTTCCCAGCTAGTGAAGCTATAAAATTTATGTAACTTGGCAGAAAGTGTGGAAAAAACCCAAGACATTTAAAGGCTTTATAGATGTGCACATCCTCCTTGCATAAGGGTGAATAAACACATGTAAACAGTGCCCAAAAAAGTTCAGTGTATGAATGACTCTGTGAGCCAACAGCACACATCACCATCAGCTACACTGTTGGCAGAGCACCCTGACACCCCACTCAGGCCTCTGTGAAGAGATCCTTTTTATAGCATTCTAGGACTAAATAATGAGGCCTTAATATGTAAGCAGGGCTTGTTTGTCTGGGTGCATATGCATTTTCCAGGAATTTGGTGGGAGATTCTTTCTTGCTTCTGGACCAAAGTTATTTAGTGGACTTTCTGGAATGAAAGCACTCTTAAAATGATCTGGTAATCATTACTCAACCATGCCTAACAATCAGAGAAGCACAGGATATTATTGTGCCAAGAGAACTTAAATTTATTTTTCAATTAATTCATACAGTCATAGTTAATTTACTGAAAATACTCAAAAGATACGAAAATTTTTACACTATCATGGAAATAAAGTCTCTGGACAAGAATCTGATTCCTTACGTAGTTTCAAAACATCCAGTCTTCTTGAGCCTATTTTTCTTCTGTATTGAAATCTTTGGGTAACAAAGCAACTGGAGTCACTTCTGAAATACTACCTACTCTATAGAGATGCCAAAGGGATGAGGAAATGGCCAAATGGCCTTCCTTAATTTGTGGTTAATGTGTCCACATGAAGAATTATAATTACCATTGTGGCACTGACTAATTAACACCATGGAGCAAAACAAATAAGCCAGTTTACTTTGAACTCTACACAGTGCTGCACTCTGCTTATGCAGATTCATCACAAGAAATAGGCCTGTGCTGTATTCCCTGATGCTCAGTACTTTTCTCCCCTCATTACTTTTATTCTTCACATAGATCATTCTCCTCCTATTGAACATACCTATCACATATATTTATTGAATACCCTCTGCCATCAATACATAAATATGTAATTTCTTTGCATCTGCAAAGCTATATGAAACAGATATAGCTGGAGTTAAGCAGCTTTTTTCCTTGATTGGCATGAATTTTTCTGATTCAGAAATACATTCCATTTGCTTGCCTCATATGTCCATTAATGATGTTTCTTTTACAAGTGATATTAGGACCAAAACTCCCCACTTTTCAGGATGTAGAAGTACATCTGAGTAAATGTTTCATTCCTTTATTCAAAATGAATGTGATTTCTTGGCCATAGGGTAATCTGAACAAAATCTTCTGTGGAAAGGATAGAACACCATTTATCTCCTGCTCTGCCCCTGCACTTCACTGAATATGATGGAAGGTCCTTTCAGGTCCTTTCACTTGTTTTCAAAACAGTACAACTACATGACATAGTTGCATATTTCTCCTGCTGTGAGACAGGATCATCATGAAAAATGCCAAGAGACTTAAACTAATGTGCACAGGTGCCACTTTTGGTTTTGTTTGATTTTGGTTTTTAGTCTTTGCAGTGCATATTGACTGACACAGAATCCATCATTAGAGGTGAAGTGAAAAGACTAAGGATGGACAGCTGCTCTCAAAAGCAAGCTGCATTGGGATGGATCATTGAAGTTCATGTATTAAGTGCACACAAGAGCTCTTAGTTTAAGCTTTGAAAAGCCTGAAATACAATTCATTGCTTTCCAAAAGAAGTAAGAAAATGATAAATATAATGTGAAGTTTTGTGGTTGTAAGCTGTAGATGTTAGATGTCAGTGAAGATGTCATTTTTTTTATATTAATTATCCCTGGGTTTCTAGAGGTGTCCCATCACCCAGTTGACTCTTAACCCAATTCCTCCTGCCTCAAGGCTGACCAGCAGTCATGGGACTTCTGCCTCAGAGGAAGCTGGAACTGAACTCCTGCCCCTGCCACCCCACAACAGGAAGGGTGTGGGCCACACCAGTCAAGCTGTTACAAGAAAGAGCCATAAGCTTCCTGCTTCTATTTGGAGATAGCGAGTATTTTTGTGATAGAAATAGAGATAACATTGCAGGAATCTGATGAACATATTTTAGGTGTTCCCTGCTATGTTCCTATTACTTGAAAGCTTTCTGTTCTGCTGGTTATGGAGCGAAACAAGTCCCAGAGACAATATCTTACATACTTTTGAGGCTTGAAACCGTTCTACAACATACTTTTAAGGCTTGAAAATTTTAAATAAATTGACTTTTGCCTGTGGCTTTCTGATTTTGAAATATATGAAGAAATTGCTTGCAGTAATTAAGCATCTCAGAAACTGATGTCATGAAAAGGAATTTGGAATTTAACACCTTATAAAACTGATTTTCTTTATCAAAACCAGTGGAGATGAATCTCATAAAATAACAGTAAACTCATAAAATAACAGGAAACAGTAAGAAAGAGCCCCTCAACTTCTGCTGTGTACAAAGACAGTGCTTGAGCATTTACTCAAAATCTGGTGTCTATTGATCTAGGCATAGCTACCCATCCAGGTACTAGACAGAATATTAGCATTTTTTAAATTATTGGCCAAGTTGATCTTTTTTTGCTAACACCTACCTTACTCTGCAGCAATTTTTCTGCCATGTAATTAAATTCTATGTCTTGTTAAACTCTCAGAAAGAATAATTGGCCCTAGCTCATATTGACAGCAGTTTGCAAAACACTAGCACAGTAATTGGAAGAGTAGAGGCAGATAATGATGAAGAGCAATCGTTTTCCTTGGCTTCAGGATTTTAGAGGAACCTTCCCTTTTGCAGCTGAGAGTAAGAGAAGATGTACTGAGAGAGGTTCAAATGCTTTACTCTCCCCTCTGGCATGACTGCCACCATTGCAATCCTGAGGGCAGGAAGTGGATGGCTGTGTGTTGGTAGAAAAATCAATACATCGGTGCAGGTCAAGTGTCCCACAAGAGCTCACATTTCTCCTTTCACCGCATGGGTATCAGCCAAAAATGTGCTGTCAAAACTTGGCTCTCACTGAACTATCACAGTGGAACATTGTGCTCTCAAGAGATTTTTCTCCTGCCAAGATGCTTTAATACCTTTTTTTTCTTTTTTTTTTTTCTTTTTTCTTTTTTTTTTTTTTTTTAACTCTCTACAGAAACTAATCAGGTGGCACCTTCCCGTGTGGAAATTTCCTTGCAGATATATTACTCTAATCTACAAATTATTTTTACCCTGTATGCCCCTGATAACAATTGCATTAATATAAGGAGATAAACTCATTTCTTTAGTTGCTGCTCATAGAGCGGCTTGCTAGTTAAGATAAAAACAAATTCTGGGATATAAAAGACATATCTGATTGTACAGTAATACACTGTGTGCCAAGCAGTAGGTGAGGTAAGGTTTACATAACTGCTACATGTTGCTTGAACTTTTGAGATATATTTCCATGTTATTTTTTCCTCTCAGGAGCTAAAACAGGGGCAGAATACAGAACAAGCAATTAAGAGAAATGTAATTGTTTTGATTGAAGTAATTTGAGATTACAAGTTGCAAGAGGGGTAAACAATCTAGAAAGTGTTTTGAAGTCTTCGTCATGTAGATGCTTTCCTTTGAGGAAACTGTCCTTCCCTTCAGTGTGGGAGGACTCCCCTTAGGTGCAGATTTGTAAAAGAAAATTTTTACTCCAGTCATATGCTACAATATTCTTTGACTGCTATTAATTCACTTAATGACCCAGTCTGTTGTTCAGTGAAGTTGCTCTGTGCTCTCCTAGCGACAGTGAAAAACAGCCTTTTCTGGGGGCTGATCCAAGCCCAGCTCCAGCTGGCTTTTCCAGAGGGAAAGGTTCCCTCTGTGCTTCTGAAATGAACATTTTTCCCCCGAAAAGCAGGAGGCAGCCAGGCCCCCACACCATCATGTGTGGCTGGACTGTGTGGCCTCCCATCATCATAACAATAACTTACCTCCACTTGTGTGCCCCCCACCTTGCACTCCCTGGGCATGAGCCTGCAAAGAAATTCTCTTGGAAAACACAGAGCAAACAGAGCAAACCAGCCCCAGCCATTTTCATACCTATATATATATATATATATATATATATATATATATATATATGTGTGTGTGTGTGTGTGTGTGTGTGTGTGTGTGTGTGTATGTATGTATGTATGTATGTATAGCTCCTTCCAGTTCCCTTCCTCCTTCCTGCTGCTGCCCAGCATATTCACACAACAAAAACACTGGCTTCTAAAATAATTTCCAGCTGAATTGTAGTCTGCAGTGGTCTTCATTACCAGTAACATTAGAGAAAAATGGAAATGAGGAATTGCACAGCTCTGGCCTGTTTATGACTCCTTTTCTTCCTTTCTCATTTAAATGATGTACACAGAACATTTATTTGTTTGGAGGAAAGATTGTAGATTACTGGTGCAGCATTCTGGTAGATATTTTAACATACTCAAAGAAGAGAAAATTCAGTCTCACAAATAGACGTCTTGGATTTATTTTTTATTTCTTACCAAATTAATCACAGGCAGTTTAAAATCCACCTCTACACAAGTGTCTTCCTGTATTTTTGACAATTGTGCAATTTTCTCACATGTGCCAGTTTGTTCAAATTTCTTTCTTTATCTGTTTTCTTACAAATGGTTTCTGAATTGACAAGCCTTTGCCTTTTTGCTGGTGCACAGAGTCTGTTTGTACCAGCCTTAGTTTAAGTTATCAGGAGTGATCCAGCCACTGTATGAATTTCCTCCACTTACCTTATTTTACAGCTTGAATTAGACCCTTGGAATTCTCAATTATCACATGCTCAACAGCCAAGGAGTTCTGGGAAATGCTTTTAATCTTCATAATATTTAATAAAGTAATCATGCGCATATCATTGAGGTGTTAAAAATGCCAATCCATAATCCATCCCATTACTTCAAAGTACCATATCAAATATATTTTCCTATTAGTTGTGGAAGCAAATATGCCAGTGCATAGCCAGGACTAGCTATGTAGTCTATAATGACATATAATACTAAACAGATATTCTTCAAATACTTCATTAAATAATTTGACCTAATTCATCCTGGCGAAACAGACTTAGTTTAGTTCAATCCTTCTGTTAAGCTCTCTTCAAAATTCTCATTAGAATCAATGGAAGTTCTAGAAAGAGCAGATAAATCAGTCTCTCATTATAGGACAGATAAATAACACTTTGTGTTTATATTTCTAGCTAATATATATAATCAAATTATTTAAAATATAAACACTCAAAGCCTGTTCTATGCCCTCAGGGAACCCCTTTATCCCACTTCAGCAAAGCTGCATATAGCAGGATATATTCCACTAATACAGTCAAAAATATATGGGTGTATAAGAATAAACAGCTTAAAAAAATCATACTGTAAATGATGTGATTGAGTGAAACTGTATGTATATTTTTAAGTCTTCAGAATAGTTGAAGTTTTAACTTATTTCAAATTTTTAAGTTGAAATCTATTCATATTTGGGAATTTTGTAAAACCTTGTAAAGTTAAATACTATGTCACTGTAATTTATTTTTGTTGTCATATATTGACACATGCTCATTTATATATGAAGTGTACTGTTTATCAATTGCTTCTAAGGCAGCAATAAAAACATGAAAGTTGTTCTCATTTTCCTGTCACAGCTGTCATTTATATCCAGTACATTATTTTAATACTTTTAATTCTATTCCTTACTAAAACAAAGTGTGTACTGAGTTCTTAACTATATGTCTTCCAGTTCTTGGTGAATACATGGGCTATTCTTGCCCATGTGAGAACTTGGGGATACACTTTGCAGAAGTCCTGTAAAGGGATTGCCACTTCAGTGCATCTTACCAAGAGGACATCAGAAAGTGAAGGGGGACAAAAAGTCAGAACTCCTCCTCTTTTCCTACAAAGTTACATTTTACTTTTTAATTGATGGTTTCCACATCATACCACGTGTCATTTCAGGCTCTCTGAAGTTGGGGCATTCAGACCTCTTACAACAATGAACATGGGTCAAATTTGCAGAGCACCTTAAAATATCAGCCCCACTGTTGAGATTTCATTCAGTAAAATAATACTTCTCCAGTTTCCTTTCATGTTGAAGGAAAGGCTTTAGAACTTTCCTCCACAAGCACAGCCTGTAGAAGTCTTAAGTACTTTCCTCACCTTGTACACTATGGAATGTACCTGCAAATTCACAGCCATTTGGAATGGCTTTTTCCTTGGTCCAGTCCAAAGGCCAGGTGTGTAACAGGGTGCCAAATGTATGTTCCGCACATCAAGGACCACTAGTTACTCTGAAATGCAGTCGTCTATAGACATTTAAGTTTCATATCAACAGCCACTACAAAAGAAAGGGCATGGGAGGAATGAACTTAACTGGAGGAGTTTCCTTCAGTTCAATTTCTTTTTCTCCTTGCTGATCAGAGGAATATAAGAGCAAAGGAAGCTAGAAACAATAAATGTCACTTTATATGATGTTCTCTGCAATAAAGTGCTAAAGGAAATATCTAAAATATAAAAAGAAAAAGGCAAGGCCCTGGACATTGACCACACATAATAGAAAAGGGAAATTAATTGTCACTAGAGGACACAAGGAAAAACGACACACCACAGCTATGGTCACAATGAAGAGACTAACTTTATTTCCTCTGACTCCAACATTTATAGCTTTCCAAAGGTGCCAGTGAATTGGAGGGTGAATGTACCACCTCTCCAATGACACTGGACAAACTACCAGTCCATCAAATTTCTCCACCTCTATGAAGGAATGCAAAACAATAGGTTATTTACAGAAAGTTTTGTGAGAAAGTTTTCTACAAGAATGTAAACTCAGAAGGCTTTAGAAAATCTTAAAAAATCAGGGCGACAATTAATGTTGTGAAATTGATGTGTTTGCTTTTTATAGTTACTGCAAAAGAGGATTATTTTATTGTTATATGTCATTTGGCATCTGCTTGTGTCATGAGCCTTTCTTTTTCATTACTATCAAATTTCACCTGTCCATTTTCCTTCCTTTTGTTACAGGATGTAGTAGATTTATTGTCATCCTTTCAGGAATTGTGTGAACTGTGATCACAGAATAACTCAAGCAGCTGGAGCACAGCTGGATGCAGTGAGGAGCTGAGGTTGCCACTCCTCCAGCCCCAGCCAGCTGATCTACAGCGAGCTGCTTGTGCCAGGCTCAGGAGGGAGCTGAGCAGCAACACACGCTCCGAGTTACAGCTGAAAGTGGTAACACTCCACCCAGAATAGGAGTGACTTCACAGCTGATACAAACTGACCTATTTATGCTGTAAGAGATAGAAATAAATAAAGAGGAGGGAGAAGGAAAAGGAGGCTTGGGGTTTTCTTGCAGTACCTTGTGTGGCTGAAATGGGCTTGTAAGTTTGCTTGGCACAGCCTAAGAGAAGGTCTGGCTATTTGGATGCTAGGGAAAGACCTGTCTTGGAAAGTCTTGTTGCTGCATTCAAAGGTCAGTTGCTTCAAGTAAGGCTAAAGCAGTTATAGATTAAAATCCTGGATTAAAGTTTGAAAGGTGCTATTAAGCATTTCTAAAGAACCTCTGGGTTGGGACTAAAGCAAGCTCCTGATGCATGTACCTTGAAGTTGTAAAGTCCATCTCCTTTTCAGAAACCCAGATAATAGACCTTATGAAGCTATTCATTCCTAACTCTCTGAACATCCTCAATCTTCTCCTTAATGCAAGGGTCTCTGTGCTTCCCTCATTCTAAATATCATTCAGGCTTCTTTGGCAAATAAAACAATAAGCCATGTCCTGTAACCAGTTATAGCTGCTACTATGGCAGCTAAATACATCTGGTTGCTGCAATAAGAAAATGTAAAATCACATTTTACTTTCCTTTAGCCAGCAAGCTGTTTCCTGATGATGCTTTCAAAATGGAAATTTACTTCTGCTTCATTGGGCAAATATCCGTATGCTGTGGTTTTTTTCAGTACTTAAGTCAGACAGCTGATGCAACTCTTCACAGCTTTTTGGCTGTGCTACTTAATGCAACTAGATGTGAATTCTAGTGAATTGTTTGTACCTTCTCCGAAGCTGTTTATTCTGCCATGAAGTAGTAAGTCAGCAGGGAAGCATGGGAAGTTGATTTATTGAAAAGGTTGAACAGCAATATTTTGTTACTTCCATCCAGCTGAGGTCAAAGGAAAAGTAATACAGTTGCTAATGCTGCTCAAACAGAACCTGAGTATATTAGTCTGTTTCCCAAAGTTACTTTACAGTTCCTTCAGCAAGGATTTGCATTATTATTTATTAAATAGACTTGTTACTCTGAAATACAGTGGATAGGTATCTTTTTGTAGCTATGAATTATGGCTACTTAGTGAATTTTTACATGTTAAATTAAAATGTGCTTAATTTGGAGAAAGAAAAGATGGGATTCTTTCACCTCCCCCCCCCCCCCAGTCTACTGAGGATACAAAGGAAGAGCAGCACAAAAATATCCAGTTAATATTATGCAAATTAAAAAATCCTGAATTTTATTTTCAGTGCTTTTTTTGCAGTTTTAAAGATTTGTCGTCTTGATTGTAGCCAGTCTGAAAGATAATTACCTTAATGGCAGTTCTACACAAAACAAGCTAGGAGGGATTTTGGACAGTATGAATGTGCCTTGCTTTTGGATTATTTGAACAGAATATGAGAACAATTGTAAGAGTCCCTTGGATTTATTAATTATGTGATCAAAAGATTTTTAAAATTGGGAAATAATTGCCTCTTGCTTCTCCTGTCTATAACAATAAAAGTCTACAGATGCTGTGGAGACAGCATTTTTTTTCTTCACTACATGTGCCAAGCTGTGAGGTTTGTGAAGATTTTGCCAAATATCTTTTCCTCTTGATATGTGCAAGGACTGAGGGCAGGACAGGAGTCCCCAAACCCAGATCCAATCCATACAGGCAAAAAGTCTGTGTGTTTGCTTTGGCCATAGCAGTGTTCCCTGTGGAAATGTAGTGGAAAAATGAGAAGTGGATATAACTGTTAACAAGAGAGATCTACTTAGTGCAGAGAGAAGGATGATATGGAGCAACTACAGCTGTATGCATACTTATGGTTTATTATGTTTTTTATTATTCAGAATTATTGTAGCTGTGTAGTACTAAAATAAGTCTAAGCCCACTGCCTTGCTTTTGAAGCTCTGCACTCTTTGCCAGCATTTTTCATTGTGAGAATAAAAACCAGTATTTTGTTGAACTGAAGGGAAGGGGGAAAAGAAGGAAGGACAGTGCATAGAAGAAAATAATCTGGGACTTTCATGGGTTTCATTTTAAGAAATAGTGTCAGATTCAGCAGCTATTTTTTTACTTAGAAGGTAATGAAATTAATTTTTCCTAATTTTCAAGCCTAAGTCTGATCCCTCCTGAATAGGAATATATTTTGCTTGAGTGATTTCCAACAGTAATAGAACATATAAAAATCCCAGCCTTTCATGTCTAGTTTGTTTAGGAAAATAAGGAGAATGACTAGATATCAGATGGTTAGTTGAGATGGAATATCTCCAATGGTAAGAACTTTTTAATTGTAATAAAAATTAACTGCAAAGATATAGGAAGTGTACATGGAGACCAAGTCTATTACGCTACAGACTGGTTCTGTTACAGACAGCACACCTTGTCTTCAGTCTTCTGATCATTCTCATAATTTTTTGAGTGGTTTGAATTCTTGTCTGTCAATACGGGGTGTTGTTAACCTTGTTTTGAATGCCTTTTTCAGAGGAGACCAAAAAGGAAAGGAGCTGCAAAAGCATCAGACAGATAAACCTTCCCTGCTGTGAACAACAGGCCTTCATCCACAGGTCAATCTCTCAGCTGCTGCAGAGTAGTGCATGGAACACCCATGAGGCTCAGTGAGTGGTCTAACAACAGCTGATTTCCAGTTGCTGGTAGTTTCTTCTCAGAGGACTTATTTAGAGCTACCTGACTAGCAGATCTTCTAATCTACATGTGATCACTTTCTTCAAGAATTCCTTCATATTGCAGACATTCATCATTTTAATGACATAATATTGAATTTTAAATAATTTTAAAACCAGGCTTCCAGCTACTGTTGTCTATTAACAACAGCCCAGTACTACACCATAGAATGGTTAAAGCAATGGATTACACAAATTTGGTAAGTTAAATTTTCTATCAGTTCATCTACTATTTTTGTGAAGGTCCAGAAGCAGAGCAAAAGTCTTTTGTAAACTTGGGATATTTTGAGCTAACTGAGCTGAAGACAGGACAGCCAAACCATAAGGGAAGGTGAGGGAAAATAAACTTAACTGGAATGGTTTAATCCTGAAAAGTTTGTCTTCTTTCCTGCTATATGAGGGAGGTTCTTGATGAATTAGATTCTGAAGCTGCTTGCAAGCTAGGACAGTGACTCCAAATGGGCAAGGTAAAATTAAAACCCAAGAATCAGAAGCTGTGATGCTTTGCTACACAGGGAATGCCTGCCAGCTCAGGTGTCACATGAAGCACCAAGAGGTCTGGTTCTTTTGCTGAGCCCATTATCTTACAAGCAGGGGACTGGGTTACGTTGGCACTTTTTGTCATCAGCCACAAGTGTATCGAGTGGGAGGAGGATTATATGCCAACATGGGCATCATCTCTGATTATGTATGAAGACAGTCATAAGGAGCAACACAGATAACGTTCCAACTCCTGGTGATAGAGCACACTCAGCACCTCCTTACTCGGAGAGCACAGCCGTTGCAACTCTTCTTACATGCTTTTGAATGACTATCACTGCTAAGAAATTTGCTGCTTGTGGTTTAGCTTTTGTGGAGCATGTAATACTGGAGTCAACAATTATCCAAACAGAGGAGGTAAGTGATAAATCATTCCAGATAATCACGGAGCAAAAGTTGTGAAGCTCCAGACAGTGTTGAAGGGAATATCATTAGGAATGGGAATTAGAAGCATTGACTTCTCCAGCTCATCCATAAGCTCTGCTGGTGGTATACTTGCTTTCAAATCAGACCTTGCTCACATCTAGCCAGCTTGCTTTGGTGAAGTGAAGATAGGTCATTCAGCAGTGGGTTGTGTGCTCCCCTGTTGTAGTGCTTCACACAGGTTTCTCTGGAAACTCCTATGCACTTTCAGCATCTCTGTGTTTCGTAAATCCCTTATATTCAAGCCTAAATTACCATTTTAACGTGTCTTGTATGTGTTCAAGTAGAACATACAGAGTTATACGAAATTACAAACTCTCTTTTCAATTACACCTGTGGGATACGGTTTTGATCACTCCCAAAGTTTGGCCCATGTTAAGCTCTGAGGCTTTGGTGTGACACTAATGGTAAGAAGAGGCTAAAGCTAATTACAGCAGAGTAAACTGACCTAGTAAGAGAAAGCAGATCCTTTAATCCTGTAAACATACAGATCAGTTAATTGCTAACACGTTGTTCTTGTGGAGGGAGTGGTAGATGACTATGAAGTCTCAAAGGATGTTCCAGTTTCACAGATAACAGCTCACAGAAGTGAAGCAGCTTGTCCAGGGTCCTAAACCAAGCTGGTGGCTGTAGCCCTGCATGCCATCTCAGGGAGAGCCCAGTGAGGCACATGCTGTGGCTATTGGGGTTTTCTACAATAGGTGTTTTGTGAAGAAGGGAATAAGAGACCCTAGCCCTAGGTGGACAGAATTGTGTGGGGATGGAGTATTTTTTCCCAGGAAGAAATATTTTGTCCAAAACTATGTTGGACTTCCTACTGTTAAAATCACTGAGTGGGGCTGTAGCTTTCTGTACCAAGCAGCCTGTGGTCAATAGCTGTAGAAAAGCCCAGAACAAAATAGGAAATCAGAGGATGTGGTTCTGGAGAAACGCAGAGCTGTTAGCCATGCAACTGGAGAAGGCAGTGCTCAGTATTATGGGCTCTTGGACTTGGGGGACTGTGCGGTCCCAACAGCAGCTTTAGCTTGCAGAAATGTTGTGCAGCAAAGGTGGAGAGTCAGTGGTGTAGCCTTCTAAGAAAAAAGAAAACAAAGGAAAATGTATATTTAATATCAGAGAGAAGGTGAAAGACTGCCTTTAAAAGCATTTTAGGTATTAGACTTTTGCTTATAGCAGGAGGCAAGAACTTGTAGTTCTCTCAGAACATACAAAATCAGAAGTCTATCAGAATTGCTGTCTGCAGTATTGAGCTGAAAAAGGCTATTGGCCAGATAAGCATGGTCTTCCCCCTAAACTTATACATTTTGTTAAACTATTTCTTCCTCTCTGTAAATGTTTACTTTTAGCTTTACAATGTTTACAATGTTTAGTTATAATACATTCTTTGGGCATAGGTGTTGTAGATTTCTTTGTGTTAATATTATTACAACAGCAAGAGACTGCAATTTCTGTTTTGTTTTCATATGATTAACAGAGAGTAACAAAAAAATTTAAATGAAAATATTCAAATTTTAATCATACTTGGAAATTTATTTTTGTACACAAATACATATGTAAGGGTTTTGTTTGTTTGTTTGTTTTTCAGGATAACTCCAAAGCCTATGATATCATTTAGTGCATGTCAGTATTTATTAAGGCTGGGCACTCCTACTGACAAAGCATTAGCCACCTCATTACACTTGCATTAAGAGAATAGGTTTTGGTAAGAGACAGCATCACATGCCTTCCTTGATAAATGGCATGTGCTTTGGGAAAAGTCCTGTCAGATATGGGAAATGTATGGCGGATGTCTGGGAGCTGCTCTGTGAGCAGCCTGGTGCTGCTGATTAAAACTCCACTAAATTGTATTAGCAAGTAGGTTTGCTATTGCCAACAAGAAATGAAATCTTTCAGAATCAGACACCTATGACAATATCCAGGGCAGAATTGTTTATATGTGAGAGGCCAGAGGAGCCATTCCATTTCAATAAGGAAGAAATCTACACAAGCATCATGGCAGCCAGGGTCTGACCTTACAGAAACACTCTGACATCCAGTAATGTAAGCAGGCTTCCTCTGAACATTTTGGGAAAAGTGGTACCAAGTGAGGCCAAGCTGTGTAATTTGCACACCCTATTTGCAGTTAATCTTATGCACCACAGTGAAGGCATTTGCTTATTAACAGCAAAACTGAGGTAATAATTTGGCTATGAGACTCAAGTGGAGACCTCTGCAAGCAGCAACAGGGAAAGGATGGCATGACAAGGAGAGCGTGCTGAATTTCACAAAAGCCTCCCAACAGCCATGAGTGAGAGAGGCAGGGGACTGTATGCCTTGTCTGATAAGCCACAATGCCTTATGTAAACTTAGATCAAAATAATGCTCTTGTCAATGCTAGTAGTGCTAACTTTGCAAAACTCAATAGTGAGACAATTAAATCTCTGTGACATTTCCTTTCAATCCCTGAGGCTAGAAGATTTGGCTCAAAGCACAGTCATCTACTGGTTAGCAGAATTATTCTGAGGTTACATTTGGAAACATGTTATTTTAATTGTGCTCCTGAAGTGACGCTGAATCCCTCCATTTTAATGGAGTTACACCACAGACTCTGTCCCCACTTCCCATGTTACTTACATTGAAGAAGTGTTTTGCTGCCTGCATCTTGAAATATTTGATCTTCATGATTAAGGGATCTTGGCCCCTTCTGCATAAAAAAAACCCTACCAAATTTCTGGGGGAGATTTCTCTTCATGGGATAATGCAAACAGATGTTGTTCATTATCTATTTCAAGGTTCAGTGTTTCTTGTTATTCCAGCAGTGCCCAGCTGTGAGCTCGGTGCATCCGATGCATCCATGTATATTCCAGCTTCACATCTGGAGGCATAAAACTGAATTCACAACACAATTCTGATAATTTGAAATTGTAATCTTAAAATAAGTCTAGTGCAGAAAACTGTTTTTCATGTACTCAGAAAAAAAATATTCTTTTCCTCTACTCTGATCAAGGGGATTTTATTTATTTATTATTTTTCAGAGTATGGATACTGTAGCCATGACAATCGTAGGTGCCTAGATGAAAAGCGTGGAGATGCAACAGACACGCCAGAAATGTGTTATCTGACATGATAAAAGACTCCTTCAAGACCTTTGAGTCACAAAACAAAAGTCCCTTAGAAGGTGTTTTAACTCATATTATTTTCAATGTAAGAGAGGCAGGTTAAGCTCCACAGCAAGTGAATGGAAAATAATCCCCAAAACTTTACTCAATCCCTGTCTGCATTCTGCTTTCTAGGGCCTTGACTGGTACATTAGAGTTACAACACTCACTTTAAAAAATAAAAGTGTGATTTTTCTTTCCATCTTAAAATAACAAATAGTTTTAAAATTTTAGTTTCCATAAAATGCAACAACACAAATACCTTTGCAAAACTCCTAATAAGAAGGAGGGAAGGAAGGTCTGTTCCCTCTGCCCCTAGCTAGATATCCATCCAGCTGGAATTTAGGTCCGAGGACAAAGGTACCCCTTTAATTTCAGTGGGAATCTTTTTCTTGTGTTCAGTGCTTACTGTTTCTGGCCCTTAAGCTGTATTCCCCTATAGCTGGAATCATCATGCAGGCATTCTAAAATGTTCCAAGCTTCTGGGAGCCTTAGCAGGTTTCCTGATTTAGCTCCGTGTAGCCTCATGTGATCTTAGGTTAGGACCCTTGCAGGTAACTACCACACCGCCAGAAAAATGAGGTAAGTTTTGGGGTACTTACAAACTTTTGGTGCCATTGCTACATTATGTGTGGGCTCATCCAGGAAGGGAACCCTTGGCTAACTTGATTGCAAATCCTGCTGTAAAGCCAAAGCATAGACACAACACACCTAATTTTCCTGGTCCATCCGCTACACAGAGATGAGCATTTTTATCTCTCCCCTGTGAGCAAGCTCTCAAAAGGAATGTACAATACTGTATCCATGGTGTAGGTTCAAGCTAAGGCTGACACTGAGGCTGCAGTTTGGTTTGCCTTCAAAGCCAAGGTACAACCTTCAGGTATGCTTATTTTCAGTCGAATTAATTCCATTGTGAGTGATGGAAGCCTCAGCCTCTCTATCCATGGCAGAGGAGCCTGGCAGTTCCTTTTCCCTTCACCTACCCATATGATCCACAGCAGAAAGATTTGCAGACTTCCCCCTCCCTATGACATGAAACGCTTGAGCTGCAGCACAGAATAAATGCTGCCAAGCATCAAATTATCTCAGAGCCCTGTGTTCTGGGGAAGGCAATTGCTTTGTCACCGGGTTTGTTTCCTCTCCACACTGACCATGTGATGCTTTTCCAGCAACATCATTTTCTCTCTCTTACCTTGTTTCAAAGAGTGCTCGAGGGCTCTAAGGGAACTTGTGATCAGTGAAAAAGAAGTGATCGGAGCCTGAATGAGTAAGTTCCTAAGGTACTCTATAGGTCAGAAAAAGTGGGGTTTTGTACAAGATTTCAATAAACTAAATTTTCATGCTTTGTGCTTACTAAAGAGGTACTAAAGAGGTAAAATCAGTCCTTTTTTCAGTGTTGCAAGACCTAGTATGTTCCTTGCAGTGATTGTAAGGGGTGATTATTCAGTCCAATACTTAGTCCAAACACTTTCTGTTTAAAGTGAGCCACAAAAATTCAGAATTAAATAACGTTTAATTTTGGAGGCTTTAGCATGACAATAAACTTTAAAAAAATTACTTTGTTCAAATACAGCAAAATCTGTAAAGTACTAGGCAAACACAATATATGTGTTATATATGCAGCTAACTTTAAAATCTTTATATATTTTATAATTTAGGAGATGATTCTCTACATGTAAGCCAACAGTGCCATCCACTGATTTTTTGTATGTTTTCACACAGATATCCTTCAAGATGTTCTAAACCAACAGGTGATACTAAAAGCACTTTTAAGGACATTTGCTTAAAAGAACAGCATCCTCTTGAGCAGATCAACAAATGATAAAGAAAAAAGCCTATTTTGTGCTCTGGTTAGGTTTTTAATGGATTAGTTTCTTATATCTGCATGGAGTTTCTCAGCTTTTGCAGGAAGCTGTCCTGTGTTAGTTAAACACTTCCTTATAATCACCTTTCAAAAATTCCAATATCAAGAAAAAGTCTAAAAGTCAGATGGAATGGACAATACTGGTTATGAAATATTAGCCCTTACTAATTTATCAAAGGACCTGAATTTAAACTAGTATCATGCATTACTCTTTCAGTCTGTTACATAATCTAGAGGGCACCCAAAAACCTGTACAAAAAGACTCCTCTGCAAAAATCTGTTAATTCACCATCTCTCTGAGGGGAAAATATTTTGATCCAGGATATACAATCAGTTTCCACAGTACAAATGGAAAAGTCATGCATTGGTACTCCCAGAATTAGGGACTTTATTTAAAAATAGTTATGTATATTTAACAGAACCAAAAATAATTTATTTTACACTTCAGTTTTAAGCCTTTGATGTCTGTATTTCCAAATTGTGTTCTGTAGCTGTTACATTCTGGAACTCTACTTATTTTTGTTTGGTTTGCCTTTTGATTGCTTACATGAAGATGCTGATTGCCACATAAGTATTTGAGATGCAGATCCACAGAAAACCAGAAAAGTTTTCAGACAACTGTGACAAGACACATCCTAATTTCAAGACCTGAAAAGCAACCATTCAAGCTCCTCTTATGACTGCATTATACCTGCATATTTAAGTTGAGGCTGACCATATGGCTGCTGTTGTTTGGGCTGAGGGGTGTCCTTCTATTAACTGCAGGATCAACCCCAAGGAGTAGCTGTGTTACTGCCACGTGTTCATGCTAACACTCACATTTTCCTGTGGCTGCAACAGCTCCAGAAGAATTGCTTCTACCTCCAGATATAACATGTAGAAGGAAATTATTATTCTATGTTCATTCATATTTGTTGTGACTGCTCGTCTCAAGCATCACTTCTCAATTGTCTTTTGGAAGTTTGGTAACTTTGTATGTTGTTCAGATTAACATGTTTTGTATGCCATAGCAGTAAATGTGAGCATTCTAAAATTAAAAAATTACATAAAAATAAAATTTTAAAATATTCTATAAACAAATGATGTTAGAATAATATTGAGGGAGGGTAGGAGGGAACAACATAACCACCCTTCCTCCCAAGAGTCAAAGAAAATCCCTTCTTTAATAACCCTTTAGAGAAGTAGTTGTTTTCAGTTAAGTGCTGCAAACCTCAGCAGCAACAACTAGGTGGCATTGCATGATCATTTGAGAGAAAAAAAATATATAAGAAAGGAAAGAAAGCATGAAAAGATATCAAGATAGTTAATATTTGAATTTTTAAAAAATTTTACTTGTTAAAAATTGCTTAAATATATTCTATTGATATATATTCCATTGATTAAATATATTCTATTAAATTCACTTGAAGTCTCTAACATTAAAGATCTATCTATATGAGTATCTGTATCTATATAACTATACATACCTACACCATATACACTCTTCAAATAAAAGAGTATGCGATGTTAAATGTATTTATTCCTAAATTCTACCTTCTGGGCAAATAAAAACCTAGAAGGTATCTCTCTGGTAAAACAGTCCTTGATTGTGGTTCTTGATGTGAAAGTGAATGTTACATGTCACAAGGGAAAAGAAAACTTGTAACAGAACTACTTAATGTTGTTCCTGCGGTGGTTTCTTCAAAGGCAGAACAACCAGGAGTTAATCATAAGGGGTCAGTGTCATCTTTTCACTCTAAGCAAAATACATTAATCTTACTATAGCATCCTACACCTTTTTGCCAGCTCTCCAGGTGCCCATGAAGGAGAGTAGCTGAGACATGGACCTGAGGAGGGTGATCTGAACACCTATTCCAAGAATGTCTCTCTTTCTAAAGCCCATGTAAACCAATGCATAGACATGCTCCTGGAAGGACTGGAAAGAGAGGTTCATCTTTTACCATGCTGGAGCAAGTCAGAGTCCTCTGTGCTGGATTTCCTTCCCTCCCAGGTCAGACTGTCTGTGCCCCAGGCTCAGCAAGTGGGCAGGAGCTGCCTCCTACTTCTCCCAGCTCCTACCCTTCTCTAGCTGGTGGCCAATGAGTTCACCTGGTCATATTGACTGGGAGCTTTACCATGTTTCCTACATGTTTAGCCAATTCCTGCTCTGCAAAAGCACTGTACCACTGCTAACTCTTGTCTGTACACAAGGGTTGGTTCCACTTTGGTTAGAAAGCTGTTCTTTGTGGGGGGACATGAAATTCTGAACCCCATGGATATGGAGACACCTATCTCAGAAATTGAAAACTATTGAGCTATTATCCCAGGCTTTGGGTTTTCTGCTTGTTTGGTTTAGGCAGCTTTTTTTTTTAATATTACAAGATTACAGTTATTACATTAATAAGAGCAATATAACCTTTCATAAGTGCTGTGCTGCTGACATCACTGGCAATACTAACAGGGAGATTGATTCCCAATATCAGCATTAGATTTTTAATTTGGTAGCTAAGCCTAGCTCCACTTAATTAGTTTGCTGTATCAATAAATGTGAAAGACAACACATGCCTATGTTTATTTTTCCATTATGCTCTTCTGCTAATCAAACTATGCAGAAAAGCCTAACAAATGCATATGAAAGCAAATGAAACAGGCATGCTTAGCATCATCCAAAATGCACAAACATGCACAAAGTTTTTCCCAGCTAAACTATAATGACTTCCTGATGAAAGTGTAGCTGGTGGAATCATAATCAGAGATATGAACCTACATCTTTTTTCTATTCAACCATCCACATGCCTGCCTTTATGCCAATATATAGACATTATTTGATTAAAAGGTAAGTATAAGAGCTGATATGTATATATATTCTCATATTGGGGCCATCATCTTTACTTTCATGGCTTAGTTAGTTTGTAATGTTTTTGGTTAAGTGATAGAAAGTCAGCTCTATGCAGGTGTAAATTTCTGCTATGTGTGTGCTCATTTATACCATGTTTTAGAATGAATATATGAAATTATTAAATCAGTAGTACAGTAAAACCTTTGCAGAAATTAATTTGGGAATAATTTGATAATCTGTAGGACTACTTTTAATTAGTGTTAGAAATAAAGTATTTGTCAGGACTCAAATAAAAATATTTTCATGGAGATTAATCTTGATTTATATTCTAATTACTGTGTTGTACCACAGCTATCTCCTCTTTTCATTACTCTACCTGCATCTAGCCCCCTGTGTGGGCAGCACCTTCCCTGTTTGATAGCTGTGAGTTTACTGAACCTCACCAAGCAGAACTCTAGTGCTTCAGAACTCACACCAGATGTTACTGTGCAGAAAACAAATTTTTCTTGATTTTTTCAGACTGGCTCAAATTTGCAGGGATGATTTAAAAGAGTTTTTATGCATGGGAAAAGCTGGTGTTGCTCATTGATGCTAATGCCAAAAGACTGGGAATCATACAGCTACCATTCCAGTTGCCTTGCCAGCCTAGAGAAATGGCTCTGCACTGTAAAAATGTGCTACAACTGTTCTGCCTAAAACAGCTCCAGAAGAATTCAGTGCCAGCCCTCACATATTTGCATTTCACAATGCAGGCAGAGCAGAGAGGATCTACCACCAGTGAGGAGGCAAAAAACCCTCCTGCTCTGCCAGCAGGACTGCCAATCTTATGGAAAGGCATTAAAAATCTCCCCCCTGCTTGAAAGAGTGTGTTTGTTCCTGCAGCCCATAGCACTTCATATAGCAATATGCTGAGTCTCCTGCCACACAGCCTTGTGTGCCTGGCTAAGCCCTGATCCCCCAGCAGTCACAGTGGGCACACAGCTGATCCTGGGCTGGGGAGACCCTCCTGCTGCCATTGCCTAAAGCATCCTGCTGGGACCCTCCTCTCAAGGCAGCCAGGCTGATGGTCAAGCTCTTAAGGAATGCCTACCACTCCAGGCCTTTCCTGACATGTGCTGTGATCCAAGAAGCAAAGGGAATAGAAAAAAGGTTGTGCCATATTTTTTTCTACCCAAACTCTTTTTGTGTCCTATTCTAGTTTCTTTCTTTCCTGCTTTATTTTTATGTTTTATTTCCTGCTCTATTCTCTGCCACAATATTAATCCATCTTCATCCAAATGTATGCCTGGTTTAAGCTGCTCACTTCAGAGTAATAATAATAATAATAATAATAATAATAATAATAATAATAATAATAATAATAATAGATATTATTATGATGTTATCTACCATATACATTGTAATGCTAATGGCCTTTTAGTAGGAAAGGGTCCTTCAACTTATGCTTTTTGGGGAGCTCTTCTTTTCCCCTTTGCCCATATTTTTCAGCTTTTATTGTTTTCTGGTCCCTCCCTGTAGGATCGTAATACAGCCCACAGAGAAAGTTACTTGAATATCCTTTGTTGACAGTAGTAATGCAGCCCTAACACAAGCACTGTGACACCTGTGACAGAGTCAGGAGAGGTAGTAAAGAGTCACAGGTGCAATTTCACAGCCCTGAAGAAATGGAATTTCTACTCATTATTTATCAAAAGAGGGAAAAGTAGGTCTGACTTTCAGTGCTTAAACAAGGCACATAGGCAAAGCACCTTAAAACTGAAAGTTTATCAGCTGGGCTCTTCATCCTGGAATCCATAGGAAAATATAAGTGCCCCACTCTATATTTGCTATTACATTTTTTTTAAAGAAAAAACTAAATTATGTCACTTTTTTTTCCCCTCTGATATTTACCAGTCAGTCCTTAATTGTTATCTGCCTGACATTGTACATGCATCTCTCTGGAAATGAAAAATCTTCCTTTCTCCTCTTGTAAAGAAGCATCATCTAAATGCTTCTTGGCAGCTGATGATAAGTACACAGCCTGTAATACATTTCTCCAATTAATTTCAGGCAGAAGGCCAGATGTTACTCCCATTCAGTTTGACAAACCTTTAGGAGAGCTTAGATTCTGGCTATCTGTTCTTTGACCACTAGAGAGGTGGAAGGAGTCAGCATTAAGTCTTGCCATAAGCATTTGATTGAATATGAGGTAAGAGAAAAACTAGAGCCTCTGCTGATTCTTCTTAAGGTAAGATATGCTGTCATTTTAGTGAATTCCTTGGATTTCTGCTGGGTCTTAAGATACTGTCTCAAGAAATGTATCTTTATATATTTATTAAAATCAGATTTTTTTTTTATGTTTGCAGGAGGTATTTTTAATTTTTTTTATAATTTTTAGGCAATATAATGTCTGTAAAAGTTATATTTACAGCATAAAGATGTCTTGTAAGAAGCCTTTTGCAAACAGAAATAATTATGTTTTTTTTTAAACAAGTATACACCTAATGTTTTACATCTTAAGTGTAGGAACATTTATCTAGTTAAAATGTAGCAAAATGTAACTTGCTTTATTTCAAACTAAAATACAGGAAGGTCATCAAGTTCAAGAACCGGAATATTATGGAAAACTTCATTGATGCACATATCTTAAAATATTCAGAGCTTGCTGTGGAGGGAGGAAAATCTTTATAAGCAAATTTGGTTGTGCTTTTTTAAACAAGGAACTGACCACTAAGTGAAGAAAAAATAATTGAAGAGTGAGGAAGTGGCATATAAGGTATACGACCTGTACATCAAAACAATGTGCTTTTGTCAGTAGAAAACTTCAGGCTGGTGGGTGAGTTTGGAAAGCAATGTGAGAAAATCAGTCACAGCACTTGTAGCCTCAGTTTCAGGAAGGATATATTTTTGTAACAAACTTTAGAGAACATAACTCTGTGTGGCTGCTGGCACATGGCATCTCCAACTCTTTCCTGAGAAACACTTAAAAGGTGATGCATCTACAGCCCAATCTTCCTCTGTCCCTAAACAGTATCTGTCTTGTTTGGTGCAACTGGAGGTACCATGCAGGTAGAGCTTCAGACCTTTCTCATGAGTGGAGTCTGAGGGCCAGCTGGGAGCCCAAAACAGGGATACAGCTTTAGTTAAGGCAATGGGCTTTTTGTAAGGATTGTGGTCTTCAGTGACTTGGACATGGGCCTTGAGCTCAAGGTAGTTCTGTTGCTTAATTGATCGACAGGTTTTGGCAAGGTACATTGTCTGTCCATGCTTCCATGCTTGTAAAAGGGACAAAACAATACTGAGATGTCGGTGAGATTGCTGTTGCTGGACCCCTCCTGATTTGTGCGTTTGCCATCTGTGTAGAGCATTACATACAAGTTCAGCTCTGTGAATTACCCAGGATCTGCCCAGAAAACAATGACAAACACTAGAATTAAGTTTCAGTTTGAACTGTTTAACATTTTCCCAATCTTTGCAATTGTCAGAAAGAAACTCTATGGTTTCCTATGAACAACGTCAACAGCTTTGTTTTCTTAATTATCAGCTTTCATCTTCTCTTTATCTTCTCGGTATCTTTCTCTCCCATCACACAAATTCTTCTTTAGAAGGTACATGAAAGACCCAGTAGGCACAGTGTTAAAATTTGGAGTATATTCACTGGCATGCACCTATTTCTGAGGTAATAGGGTATTATCCCATATAGTGGGATTATGATTCTCCTCAGAATCCCCTACCTGGTGCTTTGCCCTGCAGCTGACTGCAGCTAGTAGAGCAATGAAGTTGCTGTTTCTGGCTGACAGCAAGAATTACATGTTTTCCAATAGTACAGTTATTGTAGACATATTCTGTACTATTTCTGGCCATTTGTGCTGTCTGATGGGACTTTACTGGGAATTCTGCCTCTGCCTTCAAAATGCAGAATATAACCTAAACACCGAGCTGATACTCTAATTGATTTATGACTCTTTCTGTCTCCATAAAATGAGTGTTATCTCTGTATGGTCTATCATAAAATTTAATAATATCCATCTGGTGTTCTGAGGATGTTTTATATCACATGAAAAACTGCTTATTCGAAATAACTGCCTTAAGTTGCTCTGAAGGAGCTCTGACCAAATGGTATATTCAGCAGTATTTACATAAATGGGTTTAAAATAATGACTAGAAAGTAAAATAAAAACTGAAAATTAAAGACAAATTTATAGAGATTTATCACTTAATCTTTTATGGGCTTCTGTGCTAAAGAAACTATTCTATTTGGTGGCAAAATAGCCACCAAAAAAAAAAGGATATGAGGAGTTTTTTTCTTTCTTTCCCTGTATGTGTAAAGATATACTTATGGGCAGTTATAATGACAGTGCAGACTTTTATGTTTCTCTATAATCTGTTTTTTTCTTGTGTCCTTGGAGTGCCTTCACTGAGGTGTGATCCTCTGATCCTCTTCTATCTTGATCAACAACTCAATTTAAAATGCTCAGCATTTCTGTTTGCAAGAATTTCAGTGCCTAGACTATCACAAGTAGTGATGCATCACACATCTAACAGAACCAAGAAATCAAATCAAATATGGTATCACAGGATTTGAGAGCAGTGAAAGGGCTTTCCCAGTGCTGAACTTTCAAACAAAGGAAAGTGTTCTTACTGAACGTATTTCCTTATATTAAAACTCATCTGTTTGCTGTTTTGCACTTCTAGAACATCAAAATGATGTGTTCCAAGGTACAGTTTTTAAGCCACATGTGTGGCTTTCAGTCTTAAAGCTCCATTTTGGTAATGGCTGTAGGATTAGAACTTGTCACAGCTAAGTCCCCTGTGATCCTTCAAAATATAATGTAACATTTCATTTTCCAGCACATGGGATCTTCTCCTCTGGGAAGATTGTATTACATATAGAAATCCGAGTTCTGATTACTTAATACTGAGAACCTCTGCAAGATTCTTCATCAAAAAAGCTATGGTGCCTAGTGACTCAATTTCCAAGAAATAACATTTATAGCTTGCCTTCAACAGCCTATGGTGGAAAAAGGTAACTGTTCTCATTTCATCTCACTCTAGATCCTGCTTTTGGCAGTGGAAAATCATTCCAGTATTGTTACCCTAGACATGACTTTTGGCAGGGCAACAATATTAATGCATACTGCCTTCTACTTATATTTCACCAAGGTTACATAAAAAACCCCAAACAAACAAACAAACAAAAGCACCAAAAAAAACCCCAACAAAAACCCGTAACCAACCAACCAACCAAGAAAAAAACAAAATCAAAAAACCAAACTCCTATATCTTATGTTCTCTGTAACCCACTGGTGTGATTTTCTAGACAATGTTACTAAATATGGCAACTTTACTATATTAATTTTTCCTGATAGATAGGAAAAACCAAAATCCACTTTCTTCTCTTGACTGTAACACTGGGAGACAAAGCACAGCACCTCCATGCAGGTGCTTTTCTTGTAGGGCATTAGTTCTCATCGTATTTGTCTAAAAATTAAGATAGAATTGTTTCATAATTGGAAGAAAATAGGTTCAGGAGCAATTTCTTTGACTTGCACCTGAAGTAAAATTAGCTCATGTAGTGCTAAAGATACAAAATCCACTCACATGTGGCTCAGTAAATGATCAGTGCACAGCCCTCCGTGGAGGGTTGAAACCAGGATTGTAAGTTCAGGGGATCCCACGCAAAGTCTTGCAATTTAAGTGGAGGGAGCTTTGTAGGCCGGTGAGATGGAGCGTATTCAGTATCTGCTTAATTTGCTGTGGTGACAGCTCTAGAGACAAAATGAAGTCAAAAGGAAATGTTCCCATTCAATTTCTAAAGCAATCTTGCCAGATTTATGGGTGTCATTTTGTTGTTTTGATTTGGAGTTTTTTGTTGGAGTGAAAGGCGTTCAGTTTTTTTTTTTTTTTTAAAATATATATTTTATTATTTTTATGACTGTCCTGTGGCTTCTTATATTGCTTATGCTATCTTCCTTCTTCTCAATATCTTTGCTTCATAGGCTATCTTCATGAAATAGTCTCAAATGATGTCTTGATGATAATCTTTCTAACTTAACCCATAACCCACTCTGGCAGGATAATTCCCCCTGTTTTGAATTGTGGAGTTTTCAGATGGTCATTATGTCTTATTGGTCTAATTCTGTGTCTTAATAATGATGATGCAGTCAATGTGAGCACGGAGAAAATAGTGAGGTCATTAATATCCTTTAGATCTAGTCCTTTAAATCTTAGACTGTGGAAGAAATCTCATGAAGCAGGAATACTGTGATGTTCACAGAAATCTCATGAAGCAGGATGTTTGAAGGTTGCTGGAATTCTTTATTCTAGAGTATGGAATTTTCCCACTTTTTGGCTAAAAGTATATATTGTTTTAAAGAAACACTTTAGCTCTAATCTAGACTGAAAATATGGCAAATAAATAGTAACATTTCATGCTGTCAAACTAAATGAAACAACTGTTTTACTCACTGCCTCATTACATTTAACTTTTGGGAGGTACATGCAGGGTCATTGCCAAGAATTGTATATCTTTCAGGAGAATTAAAAAAAAAATTGCATGATCATATCTATCATAGCAGGAGTCCCTTCCAGGTGATAATTAGCATTGACTCTATGATTGTAGAAGGCTGATCAATCACTTTATTGTATTATCTTATATTATACTACACTATCCTCTACTATTAAGAAACACTCTTCATTCTTGCACACAGTCTGATACAGTCCTTGAAAATACAAACACAATTACTAGTGTCTAATTAAGAAATCACTCTTTGGTAAACAAATCTTTATAACACATTTCACATGTGTACAACAACAGGTACAATAAGTGAAGATAAGAATTGTTTCTCATTCTTTTCTCTGAGCTTTCTCACATCTCAGAGAAATCCTAGGAGAGCTATATCTCTGTTCAGAGGATATGTGATTACCACACATATCTACTCTCAATTTACTTGCAAGCATCAAACTGATTTTCCAATGTGAGTGCTACATCAGAAGGATAGTAGCTCTTACTGAAACATCACACCCCAGACATGTCTGTGGAACACCAGCACTGGCTCATTGTTATTTAGTCCAACAGGCTGCTAGTGTCCCAAACTCTTGTGGAAGAGGCAGTTTCCTCTCAGTACTTCAATGTTTGAGGGATGTGATCATTAATTTAGATTACTATTAGCTTCTGAACAACAAAAAAAAAAGTAATTTACAAATGGATACTCTTTGCTTCTGTCCTTTGCTCATGCAAACACAAAAAACTGACAAAAAAAAATCTCTTTTCTGGCAAATTTTGGATGGACTCAATGTCCATCCAAGTATAATTCAGGTGATCTGTGCCTAGTTAGGAAGTCTGACGGCCACAAAATATGTATAAGCTTTTCCTGCAAAACTTGCACTGCACAGCAGGAGTTTACCAGCTGTGTTAGAACAATTTGTCACTGCACACTTACCAATTTATTTTTTCTCCTGTACATAGCACAGGATCTTGGTTTGCCAATCATTTGGTTATCTCTTTAATGAAGGTGCAAGAACTGTGGAAGTCATTGGGAAAGAAGAAATATATTGCTTCCTTTCCTCTGTTTCTTCTTAGAAAAATACCAATACTCTGCTCCCAGAACTATGTGGAAGTTGTAAAGGGAACAAGGTGCATGTATTGCTTTTATCTACATGTAGCTGCCTTGGAGTTATTTCTTCCTCTCTCCCTGACCTTAAAAGGGAAAAGGTTTCAAAACTTCTGACTATTCCTTGTAGGCTTCATGAGGTTCTTTAATTTTTTTTTGTTCACATTAAAAAGCCAGAGAGTGCAGAAAGAAAGTATCTCAGGTAGGAGTAAGGCTTAAAATAATCCGTGTAACTTCCATTTACTCTGAGAGGAATGAGAGTCTGTCAGCTAAGACTTATCCTGTAAGACAGTGATTCAGGGACAGAGCAATGCCCCTTGAAGGTCACTTTCTGAGCATGAGACTTCTCAGAGCATGAAATGAATTGGAACAGAGAGCTGTATTCTGAGTGTCTCCATTACCACAGTCTTATGCAATGTAAACCACAAATCTGTCATCTTCCCCCTCCCCCTGATGCAGAGCTCCTTCAATTTAAGACTATAAAAATAAATTACTTTACAGAATTAAAAACTGTGCTTTAAATAAAGAGAGGGAAGGGAGCTTACTGGAAGCTTAGGCACCAATCACAGATTTATTCAAACCCACTACTTCTGTCAGTTTGTTAATTTCTCAAACTCCAATATTAGTTTAAATGTCAGATTCTTCCCTGATTTGCACACAAGTTCTACTTCAGTGAAACTCTAAAGGCATAAAAGTTGGGAAGAAAACTTTATTCAATATGCTTTGCTCCATAACATAACAGACAGTTATGTGACATATTACTATGAACTCCTATGTTCCTCCAAAAAAAACACATACCACATTTTCAATAACTTTTGTGCTAAGTCTTTTAAGCAGTGAAATTTCTTAAGGCATTTATGATTTATTTTTTTAACATTCCTGCAAATGTCAGTGGCTGTTAAGATCTGAATCAAACTGTTCCCAGTCCATGTGACTGGAAATGGTGCCCAGAGCAAAAAAGCCAGACGTTCTGACTCTTGTATAAGTATAGTCTGTGTGGAAATGTTTCTCTGAGCAGAAGTAGAAGTTGCTGAGTTCACATCAGAATACATTTTGGCAGGAAACAAGGTAAGGCTGCATTATGACCCCTTTATTATCATTATTACCTTTAATTAAGGTATGTTGGGGAAATAAATGGTCTTAGAGCTGAAGAAAAACACAACAATCTAAATAAGGATTCTGGCTGGACACAAGGCTAAGTGGCTCACATGTTGCCGGCAGTATCTAAAACTCTTCTGGGATTATATTGGAATTATCTCACAGAATAGACGGCTGAATTTGGGGTTTTAGCTTATAGCCACTTCAGGGAGCAGTTCTGAACAGCCTTAGGCTCTTAAGAGGTTTTCCACCTTTTAAGTAGAAGGAATGCCACACAGCAACCACCTGTGCATAAGGGTAAAGGGCATCTTTAGACACGAAGACTGAAAGAGATAAACTGAACTCTGTGCACATGTGAATGAGTTTTATTTGGAGTGTCACATGAGTGGTATCAAAGACAGAAAACTGTGCCAGGCAGAGATGGCCGGACTAGGAGCAGCTGCAGACTTGCACTTGCAATTGCCTCCAAAGGTGTTAGTGCAGCTAAATATATTTAAGACATAGGACCTGACATATGCGCATACTTTCAGAGAAATTGGAAGGTTTAGAAGCAAAGCAGAAGATCTGTAACTGAGTTCCTAACTCCCTATGAAGCTCACAGTCCAAAAGAAAAAAAAGATTTTTGTTGTTTTAAAAAGGTTGATAATAATTACAGACTCAGATGAGTTCTCTAAACTTTAACTGTCATTTAGAAATAAGCCATTTTAAGACTAAACACTGGATGGCCAGTGCAGATAGTTAGGGTGTATGTTAAGATACTACTTTACGAAAGGAGAAACAGGGAAGAGTAATTAATTCTTTCTCCCCCGTCTCCACCTACCTTCTCTTGTTGTTACCCAATCCTGTTTGCATGTACCTGGCTACATGGAGGCAAGCAGTAGCTTCACACCGTGACAACTGTAGTCCTTTGTGCTTTGTTTCTCCTCTCTGCTCTGCATCCTGCTTGCAGCATGTGCACAAGTAGGAGAAGAACAGTATAGAGAAGCAGCTGCACCGCACAGGAGGTCTGCTGCTTTGGCGGGACAGCACTTTTTTTTCCTGTGTAGCTCTATGACAGTGTCTTCAGGCTGCCCACATAACACTGCACTAACTTATATTTATGTGACCCAGGCTACCTGACTGAATGGATGGATTACTTGGGTTTTTTTTATCATTTTCTTTCATCAAAATGTTCTTTCCTACATGCCTCCAAGAGAAGGTATGGTAGGGGTAAACTAGGAAAAATACGTGTCAATTAATTTGACAAAGGAGACTAATATTTCCAAAATATCCTCGGAGTAGTGTCAGACTGTTTCTGCTCATCCTTCATCCTATCTATGCTGGATGTGGATTTTGATTTAAAAACAAATCCTCAAAGAAAAACATGATGAGTGTGGTAAAGAAATAAATAGCAGATAATGATGCTTTAGAGCAGCTCATATTCAATATTCCAAGATCTGCAAGTGTTTTCCCTAAGCTGGATTGTCATCATTATTTTACCATTTTTAACTGATGAAAAGTTATGACTTGTCTAGAGATGTTGAGGGAGAAGCAGGGGGATATCTTACCACAGACAAAAAGCTATACCCCAAGTGTTTAAAAATAACCAACCAAGTAGGTGGCTTAGTACATCAGACCCGTTTTATCTGGTTTGAGATGATAAATGAGGTGACAATATAAACCCAGTTTCTGTGGATATTTCTTTAGCAGAAGAAACAGTGTAATATATTTGCAAAAAGCCACAAACTGTTGGCTACCACATAATCAAAGTTTCATCTGTGTGCCTGTAGAAACCAGTTGCACTCAAGAGTACAGAAGGATTCAAAGCATCTTGTTTTGAGGTTTTATTAAGAAATTTTTTTAACAGAAAAAAAGTGAGATTTAATGTTCTTTCATGAAGTCTTTATGCAAATGGTTCTATAACAGAAAAATGTAGATGTGCCAGGTAAAAGAACATTTAAGTAGTGAGACCTTACTTTAGATAGATCTGAAATAGTCTTGTAATCAATTCCAGCTACTGAAATTCTTGGTGTTTACAAAATATCTGTAATATTTCTCTTCATCAGTCTGACTCATCATATGACAACAACTCAAAATCTCCCAAAACCCAGAAGTTTTCAAAGTTTATCATCATACTGAAAGTACACTATGATTTTTGTGATTTATATGTACACACATCCCTGACCTGGATCAAACTTCCGATTTTTTTTTTTTTAATTAAATTCATTTTGCAGCATAAGAAATTAATTCTTTGTTCCGTGTGAAGATCTGAAGTAAAAATATATTTACATACTCAAAATTCTAATCCTTACCTATGCTAAGTTCCTTATGATGTTTTCACACTTGTACATAAGAAAACTCCGTTTCTTTCCAATGCTTTAATCATTAAATTCCAGTCTGGAGGTTTCTCTGCTTCATGCAATAGCCTGAGCCTTTAGTATCTTTTCTGTCAGAACTTTATGACTGTCTTGAATGTTATACTCTGTAACACAGAAGTTTATATACAGGCTATATTTCAATGGAGAATTTAAATTTGCATTCTCTAAAGCTGCCTTTACATATACACATGATAAATATTTCAAGGCTCTCTTCTCTGCACTAATTTTCAGGACAGAATCAGAAGAGAATGTGGAATGAAACATAATCAAAATAGAATAACAGCAGCCACTATTATTCTTAATTCTTAAGTAACATGACATTCTAATCTCTTTGAAATATAAGATGTACTACATGTTAATATTTGAGTAAGAAATGCTTTTCTAGGTCATGAACAAGGTATTTCTGTCTTTTGTCTGAATGCCTTCCCCAGAAAACAGTGGGCAGGATCTATTCATTCCAAGCTACAACAGGAGTATCGAGAGTTCTAGGACACAGCTGGAGCAGACCCTAAATGAGGGATCAAAACAGCTGTGTCAAGATACATGTATATTTATAAATAAGGATGGCTTTGGTGTGGGTTTGCCTTAAGGTCTCCCTGAAATCTTCCATGCAGTTAGGCCTTTATTTGGCAAGCATAAGCAGTCTTTTTAATACATGATTTGGGCTAATGCCCGTTTAAGGAACTGTAACTGTGGTGAGAAGTATAGGAGTTGAATTAAAAATATATATATATTTTATGCTTTTTATGTCTTGAAAAGGAATTATTATATATATATATGGAAATTTTTCAGCTTCTATTATCAGAAAAATTGTATATCCAGCATACTGCTAAACAGATGTTTATTCAAAGCTATTTCCAATTGACTTATTCCTGCCTGTGCAGACAATCTTGAGAGCTGTGGTTTAATAGAAAGCCATCTGATTTTCTCTCTGGGACACAGCTGGATTTCCACATCAGAGGGAGAAATGTCAGATTGTTACTATAAAATTTCACACAGAAACTTTGGACTGCTTAGAAGCCTGTAATGGCACTCAATATATTTTTCATTAGTACTAAATTAAAAGGAACAGAAGAAGCTTATTTGTGTCTAATCAGATATTGACATGATGGCAGAAGAAAAACAATTGTGTCATGAATAGTCTCTAATGGGAGTGAATAACAGTAAGGTCAGTGGAGTGGAACAGAAAGAAAGCAGGATCTGTAAATATCCTGTCAAATTCTTTTCTCCTTGTTTTTCAGACTCGTATAAGATATTTATCGGACAAGATTAAAATAAGGTGTATTTTTTAATATTACATATTTCTGCTTCATCGGTAATTGTCTTGTGCCCCAAATTAAATTAAAAAAATATATATAAATAAAAGAAACCAAACCCACAACCAATGAAAATCACCAAGCAGGCTCTCCAAAACTCCAAACCTAGTCTTCTGCTCTGCTTACAGGATACTTAGTGCACAGTGAGCCCTTGGTCTATGCTAGAGCCTAATGTCAATATTAGTCCAGTCATGAGTTTCCTTCTCTTTTGTATACTCACATTGAGCTACAGTATCTTACCACAAAAGTAGCACTGGTAACAGTAATGGTTGAAAATAATGCTTAGTACATTCACATGAGTAATTATATGTTCCTGCAATTGTGCATGAGAAGTCCAGGACTTTGGTATCTGTGAGACAGCAAAGGTCATCTTTGCTTTTTCAGAGCTTGAGGATTCATGTATTTGGATGAAATGGAAATATGAGGTTAATGTCTATACCCACAGTTAAACCACCCAGGAATCAGAGAGTTCAAGGCAGCTCAAGGCAATATTTTCTCATGATGTATTACAAAAAAGACATGTCTTCCATGTGTCTTCAGTTTTCCTTTTCCAATTCTTCCTTTACTTTCCTTCACTTCCTTTTAACGCTGTATTGTGATTGAGCATTTCATGTCATAGTCGTCCCATGTCAGTGACACCTATGACCTGTACTGCCTGAACCCTTCTGTAGCTTATTGTCCTTTGATTTGAAAGTACTGACAGATTTAGCACTCTCTTTTCCCACTTTATACATATTTGCTATAAACATGAAGCAAACACTTAATTTTACTAGGCCAGGATGTCTATCCTTTCTACATTAAGAATCTATTTCTAGCTCATGTTTTCTGGAAGGCTACTGATATTTGTCCATTAAATACCTCTTCACTGCACTGTGGTGTGAAAGCAGTGAAAGGCAGGGGGAAGAGAATAAATGTAATTGAGTTAATGAGGTTATCCACGTGAGGCTGCTTAGATTATCAGCTCTCTGGTGTAGCAACAGGGCGCTTCTAGCACTTTGCTTAGTGTTTGGTGCAGCTCGTCCCACCTTTGACTGACATGTCCATGGGCACAAAACACAGCTAACATGATAGCACAACCCTGAACAAGGTGTTCAGCACAAGACTGTTTGGAGTTGTGAGACTCAATTAAAACAATCAAACCAACCCCCTTATCTAAGGACATCCATTTACCTGAATGACAGACTTGGGGAATTAAATTTCCCATTGCTTACACTTAGAGTGTTTCCTACATCATTGTCTGCAGTCTGTCAGACTGACAACTGCTAGAAGCTTGATGTTGAGTCCAGATCCTGGTTTTTTTTTATTTTTCAGGTAGTATATCCTAAAATATTTCAGTATCTGTGGATACTGGGAATATTTCTGGCACAGAAGTAACTAAAGTGCCAGATGATAATGGGAATACCCTATTTAAAAGTTTTGAGTTACCTTATGACTTTTTTTTTTCTCTTTCTTTACACTATACTAAGGTAGCCTGACATAACTTTAGTAAAGCAAACAGCTCCTGTAATATCACCCCAGGTGAGCTGGCTCAGAGAAGCCCATCAGAATTTTGTTAATTGAACATTTACATTTAATTTCTCCAAGTGGTGTATATTATTTTTAAAAATTTAAAAGATCTCTTAGGGCATAATTTCTCTTTCTTATTGTAAACACATACAAAAAGATGAGCTGGCCTGTGGACAGCTCACACAAAGTTTAATATAGGACTTTTAATTTTAATATAGGACTGTTTCTGAGTGTTTAAATTTTGTTATTTGAACATCTTTCCTGAACAGAAATGAAATGGAAATGTCATGTTATTTAATGTGTGAAACTGACCAGCTTGGATGTTGGGAAGAACCCTACTTTCTAAATAATTTTACGTAAACTCTTAATATAAGGATATTGGCAAAGTTGTATCATGGTAAAACATTTGCTTGAAATTTTCCTTGCTAATTCTTGCATAAATTAATGCTTGCGTAGTGCTTTGGGTTCTATAACCAACTTCCCAAAGCACTCTAGGCTGCATCACTTTCATAGAATCATAGAATTTGCTTAGTTGGGAGGGACCCATCAGGATCATTGAGTCCAACTCTTGGCCTAAGCAGAATACCCCAAGAATCACACCATGTGCCTGAGAGCACTGTTCAAACACTTCCTGAACTCTGAGAGGCTTGGTGTTGTGACCACTTCACTGGGGACCATGTTACAGTTTTAGGAGAAATTAAGACCTTGAGCTAGCAAGCATTCTCTGACTTAAAACTCCCTACACTCTTTACAATTCTCTCTCAGAACTTAAGTTTTTAGTAATTAAATAAAATTTTCCTTAACCTCTTTTCTACATGTTTTCATAGCGCAAACTCTCTTTAAAAAGATGGGGAGGCAAACACTTAATTCTTTGCTTCCTCTTTCTGACCAGTTCTGTTTGTACTGTGACACTGTAGAAGACTGGAATCCAACTCAGGGTTTTCACAAAGGGGAAATGAATCTGCTGCATAAAGCTAAAGTAAATTGTATAAAAATTATAGATAAAATAGATGATGAATACAGAACATCCTTTATATTGTCAGTCATGTCTTGACAATATTTGAAAGACATGGGCATTAACATTTACTAATGTTATCCTAGAACCAAGATATGGAAGGCAAAAGTAATAGCAATTAAAATGCCTGAACTGTAAACTGGGGAGATAATTTTATTATATTCCTTACGCACAGTAATAGGTGAAAGAAAGTGATGTTTGGTCATGCTTCCATTCATTACTGGCTATCTATCAAGAGTTAGAAGTGACTCCTTCCATCATAGCACAGATGTGCCTCTAGGTACAGTTAACGAGATTTTGAATGAAAAGATAAAAAATGAGTGATGACATGCCATTTAAGGATAGGACAGTTATCACGTATAGAAGAGAACAGGGTTACTTAGCAAAAGGGAGAAATGGCACTGCAAGGGGAGGTGCAGTAGAAACTGGCAAATGAATGTAAGCCTTTGAAATGATCAACAACTTCAGAAAAATGAATTAGTGAAGATAAACCAATATAGAAAAAGAGGTGCCATTTTGTATCTAGGGGCAGGTCACCCATCATATTGAGTTAATGAGGTTAATGAGGTTATTCTTGGATAAATCATTAAATGATTTATCTCTTATAAGCCTACCTGTGTCAATGTTTTAATGACCTTGGATAGATCATGAAATAAGAGACATCAAAAAAAAATTCTCGTATACAGCAGTGGTGGAGGCTAAGTCAAAGGAAAGTTGCTCAGGACAAAAAAATTCAATAAGACAGTTGATATTAGATACTTGATCAGATAAAGACATTGAAGTTGAGGAAGAAGGCATAAGACTATGAAAGATTGGAAATGGGTAGAGCGAGCAGAACAGCGGTCTGGAAAAATTTAGGTTTATATTGATCATGGAATGAACATCCAGTCTCCTAACTGGATCACACTAGTTGCTCTACCTATTTAGCCTTACAAAAGCTATAGTTCAGTGGTAGCTTCTATGTATATCATAGTAGTTTTGATATAAAAACATCATCATCCTAATTGAATTTCATTACCTTTATCTAGGCATCTGGGTCATTTATCTGGACTATGTTTCTTCTGTCTTACTGTAGTTAAATGGTTTGCAACCTGTTCAATCATTATTGACAATCAGGACCATGGCTTATTATGATAACCATTCAGCTGACAAAAGGAAAGCCATATTAACTACAAAACCAGTACGAAATCACTGTACTAACTAGGCTTTAGGTCCCTCATGCTAAGGTCTAGCTGAGGACATAAAACATAAATTATGGATTGAGCCCACTTTGCATAGTTGCAGCTGTCTCAGTGCAGGTAATTCCTATCACAGCTCACTGACAGGAATGAGGCAGCCAGGACTGCTTGGGTGTTAGCAAGTACTAGAGTAGATAGATAGACTTATAGACCAGCTGATGTCCATTGTCCTGCTTTCTAATTGCCAAAAGTATTTGAATCAATGCAACAAATTAGTACAAAATAAAAATTATCACATTCTGGAAACTTGTCCAAGTGTTTTACAGAGTTTGCCCCAGAGTTGTTCACTCTATGAAGAACATACGACAATTGACAGGAGAACATTTGGTGTTTCAACAAGAAATGAAAGCTGATCAAATGCTCTCTCTTTTTTATTTAACCCAAATTTTACACATCCACATATGTATATGCAACAGAACAATGACTGATGCCTAAAACAAGAGGGTAAAAAATTAATATTATTTCTTCTCTTTATGTATTTTTAAAAACAATCAATGTAATCAGTTGAGATTTTTAAAAACTTTAAAAGGAGTCTCAGGAAAAACTGATCCTTGTCAATTTTTCCTTCTGACTAGTAGATAATTTCTACAGTAGAAAAGATAAAATTAGAGTATTAGGTACTTTAGTTAATCCCTTGTCTCCTGCAGAAAAGGAGTAGGCTCAAAAATACGCCATTGTTCACTGATATGATCAAAGTCTACATTTTTCAAACCTGTCATTAAGTACTCTGGGAGTTGTCCAAGAAAACCAACAAGACAATATGTAGTTTTCCACTCAATTTAACAGAATATGTTCTTTTCTGAGGAATGAAAATGAGGAGGCCCAGTTTCCTACAGTTTTGTGTTCTTTGTTCCTTTCTCTATCCTCTAGTACAATAAATCTTGTCCACTCTCATTTTTTCCTATGAAATGCTTGCTTGTGGTGGGTAGTTCTAAAATATGTTAATCCTGTTTGATTGACTGACACAGTCAGTTCTGCTTATCTTTCCTCCCTCTATGAAAATAGTGATTCTGCACATTTGTGAATTTTGCAGGGGTTTAATTATTTCCATCTTAAAAGTTTATTTGATGTTCCTACTCTGTTCAAAAGCTATTATGAGGTCTGCAGAAATAACTTTATTGCTTAAATTTCATTTCTTTAGAAAACAAAATTATAACTTAGACTGTTACTCCAATTTTTTGATAGTATTTTACAGTGGCTTAAATGGTAGAAACTGTTTTTTCTTTACATTAACAGTCAGGTCATCTGATATTTTGCTAATTATTCTTTTCTTGGTGTAGCCTAAACTGAGTTGCATTGAATTCATTCAGCATATACCAGCAAACTAGTACTGGCAATCTGCATTCAACATACAATTTGTCTGAAATAAACTTTGTGCAAGGAATAGGGGAAGCTATGACACAAGATACTGCACTTTTCAGTCTGTAATAGGGAATAAACCAGACTTTCAGACTTCCTCATTGCTTGGGTTTAGATACAGTAGCAGTGTAGTACACTGTGCTCCAAATCCAGGAGTCTCGGGCTGTAGTATTTGCAGAGGCCTGGACTTTTGGAGCTTGTTTCTGTGACCTAACTCTGAAAAGCAATGCATAAATCTCAGGAATGCTGGCAAGGGTTTGAGTGCAGCTGTTCAGCCAACCCCTCCCATATAAGTAACTGTGATATGTTCTGCATAGCTTTTATGATGAAAAGTATATTTTACAATAAAGAAGCAATAATATGGAAATGCAAAGGGAAAACAATAAAGCAACTTACTGGAATGTGTATGAGTTTTGCTATGTCAAGCTGATTGTATTTTTAAACAAAAACTGCTCTATTTCACAATGCATAAATGTATTATTGCATTTAGGTGAAAAAATCAGGTTAAATGCTTCATAGAGATTTTGGCTCCTAACCAGTGCCCTTCTGCAGCATGTAGCTGGCAAACATTGCTTTGCTGGAGATACTGCTTCTTCAAGCACATTAATTTTAAATTATAGTTCTCACTAGATAGAAATTATGAGAAAGTGCAACACTATATAGTAGGCATTTGAAAATCCTAGTCAATAGTTTTTTATGCACTAAATAAAAGTTCCTAAGCAAGTCAAATCTCACCTAGGATCATTGCTTGCTAGGTTCAAGCTCCTTGAACCTTCCCAAAGGAATCCTTTTAGCAGGCAAACCAGGTTTCCCAGTAGCTGGGTCACCTCTACGTAATATAAATACAATGCATAAGGCATGGTTTCATACTGCTTAAACAAGTAGTAAAAGAAAGAGCAGAACCTCATATCCAGTAGGAGCTAAATGAAGCAAGGGCAGGATTGGCTTTAATCCCAGCCACTATGGTCTCAATTCACTTTATATTTTCTGATCTCCTGATTTATCCCTTGCCAGTCACACCTAGAGCTTGTGAAGTTCTAAAAGGCAATTCTCCCTATAGCTGAAAGAGATGGGAATGTAGGGGCAGGAAGAAATTTTCAACTGCTTGGAGCATGACTTTGGTAATGTAAGGGAATATTTAATGGTAGCTGATGCCTTCTGGGAAGATAAATTTTACATCATTGAGCCACTCACTAAAATTAATCTCTGCGGGGTGTGTATGGCATATATGAAGATCCCCTGCAGCCATGTCTTCTCTGGGAGCAGTGTGAGAAGAGGCTGGAGAGCACACAGTGCTGGGGGAGCAGAGCCCAGATCCCAGGGCCTGCAGTACAGTGGCTCTCACACTGCTGCTGCCCCAGCCTCAGCCCGCTTCTGTGTGGAGCCTGAGTCCTTGGAGACTGAGATTCAGCCCCCTCTAGTCAGCCTCTACCCTGGCCTGCCGTGTTGTGTCTTACGCCCAGGCTTCAGCAGCTTCATCTCCCCCTGAGTCTCCCAGCAGGGCAGTGGCAGGGCACAGAGCCTATGTACACACACATATGTAGCCTGACCACCCACTGTGGGCTGCTGGAAGGGCTGGCTGTGAGTACAGAGCCTGTCCCTCAGTCACTCTGCAGGGTGCTATGGGGCCACTTGGCACAGGTCATTCTTTGCCCTCCACATCTTTGCTGCAGCGGTACTGATGCAGCATCACTGCTGGGATGCTGCTTTGTGTCCTTTATATTTTGCCACCACTCCTGTGCATTAAACCCTTTCCTGGGGTCCTGTGGGTGAAGCCTAACCCTGCCAAAGGCTTGGACTCCAACAGGCACAGCCTGAGGCAGTAACAGGGTGTTGTCTTCACTTTACTGGGATTTATTTAACAACTACTGTTGAGAGCAGAATGAAATACCACAGTCAGTAAAGCATGGTGAAAACTCGTCCACCCCAAGAAAGTTGTGTCTCCATTGAGCAAGCTCCCCTAGGCACCCCTCTTTTCCTCCAGGCAGCCCATGTTTGCCACAGGTCCAAACGAGCAGGATGCCAACTGCTCACCCAGCCTTCTGTAAGGAATTGGAGGGAGAACTCCTGACCTGACAGGAGGACAGCACTCTGCCTTGGCTGTGCTCCAGGAGGCTGAGTCCTGAACCCAGGTGTGGGCAGTCAGGGCTGCCCTTCCCCTCCCAGCTGATCAAGGGCTAGGCAGGCACTGCTGGGGGAGCTGCTCACCTTTCCAGCGAGGCTGCAGGGATTGGTAACTATCTTGAAAATAATTGCAGTCCTGTGACAGGGTTTTGTGTTTTTAACAGGAGAGTGTTAACGTGGAGATTTCTGGGAGCACAAGGACAACCCGTCTCGAGTTGTAAGTTTTGACTTTCCTCTGTGTGTTGCCATTTGCGTCTCCTGAGCTTAGGAGGAGAGTGAGAGATGAAGAGGATCTCAGGTCTATGCTTGTAGTGTCACCCCTCAGTATTTTTGGTTGAGCACTGGCAAATGTTGAATAAGCCAGGGAAACAGGTTCCCTGACTAGCCTCAGCAGTTTGTTGACAATTTATAGCAAGCTATGGATAAATTATGGTAACTCAGAATGAGTTATTATCACTCTTTAAAATGAAATAGCTTTCTTGAACACCTAAATTCTTTTCTTTTCTTCATTTAGTGTCTGTTGAAAGTCTCTCTTTTTTAGGTGTAAAATATTAAATGCCATGTCAGCTTTTAAAATGTAGCTTATACGATGCCAAAATGGTTTCTTGCTGACTTTTGATAACATGTTTTTCTCTAGAAGCTAAAAGACTGACTGAGAATAAACATATCCCAAAATATTAACATTTGTTTTTTTATTTTAATATATTTAAATTTTGAAAATATCTATGGCTATACATTATGTGGGCAGTTTTTTAATGACTGACTCATCATGATATGCTGTATGAAAACTTCTAGGAAATGCAAATACTTACATGATTAAACCTATTACAAGCTTCTAGTATCTAATTAAGAAATGAAGATTGGTCTTTACTTGACTCCCTTATAAGCCTTATAACCTGTGTCAATGACTTGCTTTTGCTACACAATTTACAGAGTAATCACTGCTGGTGATTTGTCATTAGTTGTAGTGGAAGTGTATAGGATCTGACAGGCGAGTTTACAGAGAAGGAAGGAAAGGGAGTGGTTCAGAACATTCCACTAATTCTACCAGTTCCCTTACACATTTGGTCCATAGTAGCTTTATACCACTCCTGCACTATGTTGTTTTCTGGCAGATTTTAACAGGAAAACAGTTTTTAAGTCAAGTTGGAAGATACAAGTACTCCAGTTGTAATCAAAGCTTAGGTTTGTCAGTTCTAGTCAATTAAAATACCCATCAAGGTATTATTCTACTACAATGGTTCTCTCAAACTGTGCCTTAATTCTTACTGTGTATCTTCAGTTGGAGTGAAATTATTTGTGCTTTCAAAAGCCTTTTGCAAATACCTAGTAATGATGTAAGAGGTAAAATACTGCAACAAAGTAGAAACTAAGTATCTTAACAGAAAATAAAAGCAGGAATGGAGTAAAAAAAGAAAAATAATTTAACATGCTCTTGCAGGTTTTGCTATACTAGTTCTTGTTTGTATATTTATAGTTGTTAAGTGTTAAAAGTGGAAAAAAAATAGATGTTTGACTTGGTTAGATAAGGAAAAATAATTTAAAAAACCAAAAACAACCAAATCATCCCACTGAGTATACAAAGTCATCTGATCCACATAAAATACTCAAGTTTTTGAAGACAAGAGGTTTCTTTCTCATGCCTGAACCACAGGCCCCTCAAGACAGGGCTTACATCAGAGCAGTAAGTGACCAAGAAACACAAGGAAGAAATGATGATAGTTCAAAATATTATTTTGCATGGGTTGTTACCAGTGTTATTGTTTCCAAACCAAATAAAAAGCATTTATTTGCTGTTTATAAAAAGAGAGCCTAGATTTGTCAAGGTATTTAGAAATTTTTGAGAAAAAAATAGTGTGTGTCTTGGAGGAAGTAGGGGGTGGGGGAGGAGAGGATGCCTGTATAGTTTTTAAAATGTGAATGGTACTCCTTCTTCTTCTTTAATGTCTATTAAGGCTGAGGAAAGAAGTGAAATCTCTGGTAGGAATTACACCAAAAGTAAAAGTTAGATGTTAGAATGTTAGATGTTAGAATGTGTTTCCCTGGAATGATGTGTTGGTTTAAGCAATCCCTGATGAAAGGGAAATTGCAAGTGAGGAAGTGCATAGCCGTGAGGAATACATATAAACAGAAAATCTATTTAATTACTACCTGTTTGGTGTTGAACCAAGGTATTGGACAGCTGAATTGATCCAATATGGCAACTTGACATTCTCAAGTCCTTTGATTTCTATTCCAGTTATATTAACTCTAAATTTTAAAGGTGGAAGGAAATATCTGTCTAAAAGTTCAGGAAATGTATTTATGAAATATTGACGCTTATGCAGCTAAAGCAAAAATGAAGTAGAAGCAGGAACTGATTAAAACTTTTGCACAAGCTTCCAAAGTAGTTAGGAAGTATTTCCATCTAAATCAATTATTAAATATGCTGGGTGAAATAGAGGAATACTTTACTGTTTCTTTTTCTTTAGTAGCATTTGAATACTACTATTTTTCTTTTTTGTTTTATCTTGTTTCATGCCAGATGTTCTTATCAGGGAAAACAATGGTGATGTGTTTTAATATTGATGAGCTGATTCTCCTGGGAATAACAGTATATCTACCTTCTCAGAATACAAATTGTGTGAGGCTTTTTATAGCATAATTACCACAATGCATTGAATTTTAAGTGCAACTCTTTAAAACTGTGGAAAGAACTTTCTGTCTATTATCTTTATTTTAGCTACTTTAAAAGGTGAATGACTCTACTTTTAAAATTATCTATTGTTTTGGTGGCCTTTAAAAAGCAAGCATATAAATCACCAGAGGTATTGTGTAATCTGTCAAAGCAGCATATGCTTAAGCACCTCATAAACTATTAAATAATCATAATATTTCTCTTTCTAAGTTTGTTAGCTTATTTATTGAGCAGTTACAGAGCAGTTGCAGAGTAATTAAAATACCTTGCTTTAATTTATTCTTTCTCCTTTTCCCCTTCAGGAGCTTGAAGTACTGAAATCATAAATGATTTGGTGACAAGCTGAGCTTGCAATGCAGGCAATAAAAACAGTGGAAAAAGAAGTGACTTTTATAAAGGAAACACTTTTCACAGAATCCTTCCTAAATCAACAAGAGTGCAGCAGAAGCCTGACGAGCAGGCAGCTCCAAGAGCAGCAGCCATTGGAAGGAGCTGTCTGCAGCTCTCAGTGCTGTACTGAGCATGTCCCAGCAGAGCCCAGTGCAAGCAGCACATTATGCAAAAAGGCAGCTCTAGCAGATGGGAGAGAGGCACAGCAAGCATTTGCTTCACTTGCATCACCGCCGCCTGCAAACAAACCTGGATCACTAGAGGGGATCTCGCCAGCAGGCCAAAGGAATGAAATCCGGGAGGATGGCTTGATTGCCAAAGGCGTTGCACTGCGAAAAATCATGGGGAATCAAGATGGGAAGCTAAAGAAAAATACAGGTGATGTGCAAGAAGGAGGAGAAGATGCCTCTGGGCCCAAGGATACGGACGGCACAAAGAAGGTATCGGGAGGCAGAAGGGGACTGGGGAAGCATGCAAAAGGAAGCGAATCGGGTAAGAAGAAGGGTAAGTCGGACTCCAGGCCCTCTGTGTTTTCAAATCTGAGGATCAGAAAAAATCTGTCCAAGGCTAAAGATGGGAATAGCAGTTCACGGGAGGATGTTTTGGAAAGCCAGGCCTTGCAGCCTGGGGAGCTGGACAGTACTCATTCAATTGTAACCAAAACTCCTGATATAAGCATCTCTGCAGATGAAGGGGGTCTCTCAGACACAGAGGCTGAACATTTTGAAATCAGAAATGAAACTGTTCCAGCTGCTGCAGAGACACAGGATGGACAAAGGACCAGCTCTGGCTCTGATACGGATATATACAGTTTCCATTCAGCCGCAGAACAAGAGGATTTGCTTTCTGATATCCAGCAAGCTATTAGACTGCAGCAGCAGCAGCAGCAGGGGGCAATTAACATTGGAACTGAGGACCTTGTCACCAAAACAATGGGCCGACACATGGCTAATTCTCAAGCAACCCCCTTAGATTTTGAACGGTTTTTTTCAGTAACTACCACTGACAAAGAGAGGAGCCCAGACACTGATGGGGCTTTTCCAGAGGTATCAGAAATTGTGGAAAACATTCCTGTCTCCTGTGCAATTGAACGTGAACCGAAAGAAGCGGTAAATGGCACAGGCTCTCCTGGTAACAGATTATTTGAAACACAAGAACGTCAGCTACTGATTGAGGAGCAGCCCGTTGCTGGAGTGGATGCTGTAGCCAGTGAACTACAAGATGGTTTGAATAGAACTGCAGCAGAAAATGGGTCTTGGGCACACAGCTCCACAGAAGCTTTTCCATCTCCAGTGGCAGATACTGAGGCTAAAATTGCTGAAGTGCAGGCTGTTGATTTTCAGGGCTCGGTAGCAGAGGGTGGTATTTCAGATGCAGGCCGTGATCATGCTGCTCAGACTCAGGAAGGGAAACACACTCTGTCAACCAGTCAAGAGGAGCTGCGTAATGGTTTATACACAGAAATGAAAAATGGCAGTTTGTCCTCTGAAGGAACAGCAGACAGTCCGATACTTGGCTCCCGATGCTTTAAGCCCTATCTAATTAACCCCTGTTACATCAAAACCACAACTAGGCAACTAAGTTCTCCCAACCATTCACCTTCTCCCTCCCCATCCCAGAGCCCACTTTTCACAAGGAGGCAGGAGTCCTTCCACAAAAAGGAAAAAGTCTCAATCAGGAAGAAGCGGTCTGCTAGTTTGGCAGGTTTGTTCAGTCGTTCTGCAGACTGGACAGAAGAGGTGTCTAATCACAAAAGCGAGATAACGGAGAAGGTGAGCTCTGCAGACTATTTGGAGCACAAGGGGTTTAGAGAGAAATTTCAAACGGAAAGAGTGCCTTTGACTCATTCAAGAAAGTCCTCAGGGGTCCAGGCTTCTACAGAGACATTTCCCAATGTCTTTTCAGGTGAGTGATATGTATCAAGAGTTGTTTTGGTTTTTTTTCCCACAACAACTTTGAAAATATTTTAAAAATAATACTTTAATTCATTGCATGCAGTAGTTTGGCCTTGCAATCCAAGGCCTGATCTTGCAAACACAGTCACATTTCATCAGTCTGGCAGTACTGCCAGTAAAGGAAGTGTATAACTCTTTGAAGTTCTTCTTTCTACTTGTCTCCTTTGTCTACATCCTGTAGGAAAAGGCTGAATGCCTTAAATTATTCTTGTTGAAAAATGCTAAAAGCTGCACTGTTGTAGGCAGATCAGCTCTCTGCATAAATAGATCTTTCAAATGCAAAGCTTTCTGTATCCAGGATCCTGTTTGGGTTTTCTTGTGCTAGGTGCTGTTCTAGTGTAATATAAATACATGAGAGCTGCACCTGGTGTTAGACTGAGGCAATGATGAGGATTTGCTTAGTACAAAAAGGAAAAAGCCATGCTAGTACAGATGGACAGCACTTCAGAAATGAACCAATTTCCTCTTCAGAAGGGGGAAGGAGGAGAAGAAAAAAGTCAGTGTATTGAAAGGCAGCAAAAACAGGGGAGGAGAAGGGGGTTGTACAATTTGGTAGCTGACAGGCTGCTGCTCAGGCTACATAAGGTGACTCATTCATTAAACTTTTACTTTGCCTGTTATGCAGCTTGCATCCTGTCCCAAAGATATGGGACTAGAAAGTTCACAAATGAAGTTGTGTGAGTAGATGGTTATATTTTCCTTCACTCTGAGGTTTATTTTCTCTTTCTCTTCCCCTCATCTGCAGTTTCTTTCTAAAGGTAATATATTCATAATTAGAAACACTTCTGCCACATAGGAGGTATGTATAAAGAGGAAACTCAGCAACATATTCCATATATTTTTCACTTGAGAAACCTGTAGAACTAAGAGAATATACCCTAAGAGCATCTGCTATTAGATAAAATCAGATTTTTTTTAATGAAGTCAGTTCTAGATGCATAAGCACAGCAACCATACATGTACACCAGGTCTTTGCAAAAAATGGAGTGAGCTTTTTCTGTGGTTTTATGAAAAGCAAACAAAAAAGTATGATTTAGGAAGTAAATAGCTAAAATTATTTTCTAGATTCAAATCACAATGCTTTCATTCTTCAGTAGCCTTGAACTAAAATCCCCAATTTCAGTCTAGAAAATTAGAATTCAAAAATTTTAACACAGAAAAAGCCAGTCCCCTCTGAGACTAGCCCTCAGTGAAGTGAGCTGAATCTTTTTGTTTGTTTGATTTAATCCCTTTCACCTGTTTCTTAGAGAATTTTGGACATGTTTCCTAAACTTTTCCAGTTTGAGGTGTTCACAACTTTCAGATTTATAGCATATAAAAAGCACACTGTGGGTGGTTTTTTTTTTTTTTTTTTTTAGTTATCAACACTTGACAGCTTATAAACAACTCAGAAAATTTTTAATTGCCACACCTATAATTAGACTTTATGGTGGTGCTATGATGGAACTAAATTGAATGTGGCAAACTTCAAGAATATGGTACTTCTTTTAGATATCTGTTTTCTGGGAGATAGATGTTTCCACATTTCCTCACAAGGTGTTGATTTATTTAAAAATAATTTTTGTTTTGGTTTGGGTTTTTTTCCCACCAGTGCTTTAGACTGTTATTGTGAAGGGACCAGTGTCCAATGCAACAGTAGTTCTATCTCTTATGGAAATTACAGTGACCCTCATTTGCATGTACATACCAGCTGTCTTTACGAGCAGAGGACAATTATATCTTTCAGTTCATGCAGAAAAGCTTAAAGTGAGGGAACTGGAAATGACTCATCTCTGGCCATTCATAATTTTAAAAAATGTATTTACAAGCTAAAACTCATTGAGAATTTAAAAATAACAACTAGTGTATATAAAAAAGGGAAATTAAACTTCACATTACTATATCCATAAACTACTATTGCTGTAAGAGCAGAAAAGTCTCTTTAAATAAACCATTCTGCACAACAATGATTACAGAAATAATTTTCTTATAATTTGATATGACTTGTGAAAAATGTTGTATTTTACTTACATGCATGAGATACATTGATTTGGGGATTAGCATCAGGCTTTTAGAAATAAGATTCTTTATACTGGGATATTTCTAGCCTAAAACCAAAAAAAAAACCCAAAACAAAAACAAAAAAAAAAAAACCAAAAAAAAAAAAAAAAGGAAAAAAAAAAAAAGCAAAGCCAATCAAAAACAGCTTCTTGCCTACAGCATGAAATCCCATTTTGCCGTACAGTGACTGCAGTGTTGCTTTGCATTTCGACCTGGAATCAAGTAAAATATTCCACAACACTTTATCATTGGTTTCAATGACAGCAGGTTCTATGCTGATGATTGACCTACTTTTGCACCATGTTGTGGTTTGGCTGTGTACCATTTGGTTTTCACAGAGAGCCATATGAATTCTTTAAGACTGCTTTAATGTCAAATGTAGATGGAAGCAATGTATTTGAATGGCAGAGACTTAGCGTATTTTAATTTTGCTTTATATAAGAAGAAAAGTACAGTATTTTGAATTCTATGCATTTCTTAGGAAAGTGGTATGGACAAGTTTAAGGGCATTTTGTAATTTAGGCATTGGATCTATTTCACATTTTATGTGGACAACTGTATTTGAATTTGTAGTGACAATGATTACAGGTTCTAGATTACCCAATACACAGGGGAGCCATGGTATCGTGGTCCCAGGAGAACAAGAGCTCAACAAGAGTTGGTTCTCTCACTTTGGTATATGGCAGTGAATAATTTGCACTAATGTAAAGAGAGTATCTTGGTGGGAAAATGAAACTGATGTTTCCAAACATGAACATAACTGAAATGAAAGAGCCAATAGATAGCTTTAGTAAAAAGGATTTCATTCTTGCATTAATTTGAGGTGCAGTGATTGCAGAGGAGCTAATAAGGGTATCTTTTACCTAAATTGAATGAGTCTCATCAGCTGCCCCAGATGGTAATTAAACTTGACCAAGACAAACCCATGCCCTTTCTAATCACTGTTGGCCGGTTGTAATACACTTGCTGCATGAAGCTCTTTCAAACAGATAATTTGTCTTTTAATTTTTCTTCAGAAATTTATATTTTTTCTGCTCTATCTGTAAAGAGGAGACAAACATAAAGCCCTGGTTACCATAAAACAAAACCTGAAGCCAGTGTTGCGCTTGTGTACTCATGTCTGCTGATTTCTGCCACTTATTTTCACTTTTGTACTGTGTTAATGCTGTCTTCCCACTTGCAATTGCAGTGCAGTGTCTGCAGGCATATGCATAGGTTTAGTATAGATAAGTATGGGAAAACTTGAAAAAGTTGGATGAAGGTTTGTTTCTGAGACAAAAGAGTAGATTTTTTAAATGCTTTTTTTAAGGCTTTGAAAAAAAAAAAAGCTCTCTGATTCATGTGATGCTGCACACAATATGGATTTGTATCTGTTGGCATCCTGAGTAGACTGTTTATTGTGCAGCTGTTATTTAAAATTACTTATGGTTTGCTGTTTCATTGCTGATGTTTGTTAGAAGTAATACAGATGATTCTTTTATCAGATGGGGTGTAGCCTCCTCTGGCTAAGGGAGCTGCCCAGCAGCCACCCTCTATGTGGTATGTGATCACATGCTACGCTGAGTGTTGCTAGCAAGCATCTGAAGGGAAAGGTCCTCCTCTTTTTGCCTAGTACACACAAAACTTGGGAAGAGGGGATCACTCCAATACTGCACTTCAACTGTACTAAAATGTGTTTGAAAGTGGGCTGCAATATGTTATTGAAAGACTGTTGCGTGCTGATAAGGTACTTTAATGTTACTGTGCCAGCACTGCAATATGGGATTTGGAGCAACATGAGTAATTTCACTGGAACTCAGTGTTGCCACAGGCTTGTTTTGATGGCATCTCATGATTAATACTTTGATCTTTATCTAGAACTTCATTAGGAGTAACAGGTTTTGCTCATGAGATTGAGTGGCTCTATCTATTGGGCAACCACATTATGAGCAGCACATTCTGAGGTATGACTGGCAGCCCGACATGTCTGGAGTAAGAATGTGTGGTCTTGGTTGTCTGATGGTCTTTTTTGGGGTGCAAAGGGGGAGAGGAAAAGGGACAATTTATAGCTGAAGTCTGTGCATCTCTACTTGGTTTTGAGACACAATACCTCTAGAATTTCTGTCACACAAGGCATGTGTCTCGAACTGGCCATTCAAGGATGTTGTGTGCTTCAGTGACTTCATTTCAGTGAAATGAGCAGTGGATTATTCCAGTGGGAATAATTATGTGGAGATTAAGTTTGATTATATTTCTTGTATCTAATGTACTTTATTTTTTTTTAAATATGCATGTATTTTTAATAGCTTGGAGCATGATTGGTCTATTTAAAAAAAACCAAAGCCAACTGTGTGTAGGACTTATTTGCAGAAAAAAAAAAAAAAAAAGCCAAACTATTTCTTGAAACAGGCCCTTTTTTCCCCTGTACTGTTCTAAGGAAAAAAACCTTGGATTTCAAAAGCAACTCTAGGGATATTTTAAGCTGACTGTATATGAAGGATTAAGTTTTAATGTGAATAATAGTGATAAAAAACTATCAAAATACTAATTACCCAAGATATTTTGTTTGTTTAGTGCTTTAATCAAGCTCAGAATATGGCCAAGTGTATTCCTTATGAACCACCTCTGCCAAAATTTCAGCTTACATAAGGAGTAGCGGTCATGAACCATATATGTGTAGGTGTGGGTGACTGCAGCTCTGGTTATTTTAGGTACATTCAGAACATCATTCTGTAGCACTTAGCTGGACTGCAAGTTTCCAGAATCTTACTTTTATGCAGGCAGTTGATCTTTTTTGGGAATGGGGTGAGTTGGTACAAAGGGAACAGGGCAAAAGCAAAACAAAGCTGTGACAGGAAAGTGATGGACAGATGTTAGGGCTTTACATTGTGCCACTTCATCCCTGCCTCTTGAAATGATAATAGAAGCCTAGTTGCATTTCATTAAATGCTTTAGAAAAGGCAGCAAAGTGGGTTCAGGAGCTACTATTTTCTCTAAGCAACAGCAGCTTCCTGCATTCCTACACTAAAGTTCATGTAAAGAAAATTAGGGACAACAAGGTGGGCTTTTTAACTTTGAGTGAAAAAAGGACTGTTCCTCCTTTTATTTCCATGTTGCTGCTGTCCAGAATTTTTTCTTCACACTGATGGAAATAGCTAGGCTTTCTGACCAGGAAGTGAGTTATGTTTTCTGATGCTAAACCTTGTTTTAATCTCAGATAAACACGGACCATGACTTCTTTCATCTGTAGTTGCACAGCAGTAGAACCATTAAGTTAGCAGTTTTGCAACAGTAAGAAGTAGTGGTTATGAGACTGTGTGTGTAAACATCACAGGTTGTAAAAGTAAACCCTAATATGTATAAAGCTAAATGTAAACACTAAATATAGAAGAAGTAGATAAAAATTGACAATTTTATCTTTTTGATGTCTTTTTGACATATATAGCTAAGTAGTGGCAGGAAAGCCTAGTCACAGATGAGATTTATTGAGACATTCTTATTTGTCAGTATAAGTATGAATTTTTTGGTCTTGGGATCTATATAAAATTATAAGCAATGCCAAAGCTCTGAACCTGGTGTGAATTTGAATCAGGAGAAAGCACCGATAACTTTACTGTGGAACTAATTATAGAAAGCACCTTTCATTCTAGAGTTCATTTGATGTTGAGAAGATCCGTCTCAGATGTCCCTTGAAGATGCAGAGATAGTATGCACCAGGGAAAAAGAAACACCTATCCTTTCTTCTTCCTTGCACCGATAAAGGAAAAAAATCACTGTAAAAAAGAAATCTATGCTGTAGTATCACAATAACTGTCTACATTAACACGACTTAAAAGTCATGGTAGAAAAGGGAGTATTCATAAAGAAAAAAAAATTGCCTTCATAAAAGCAGCTGTGTATCTGAGTGCTATTTTGTCATGAAAAGAGTCAAGAAATAGTTTATGCAGAGAAATTGAGGGAAATATTTGATTACATCTCTGAAAGAACATGAAGCCCCAGTTATAGCAAGAGAGTTGTGTTTCTAGGTTTCCTTCAAATGAAGTATAGACAAACATATCTGCACAAATAGATAGATGTGCATGTCTAGTTTTTTGGTTTTGTGGAATGTAGTTCTAACTTTCTGCTTTCTTTTTTTTTTCTTCATCTAACTGTTGTTTGTTTATGGATACAAAGAAAAGCTTTTGTACATCTTGATAAATATTAAAAAGCAGTTATTAAAGTGTGAGATTAGTAGGCCTTGGGAACACAGGTCATGGAGGGGAAAGAAAGCTGGGCATGCTTGGGAGCTAATGAGTAGATTGAAAGAGATGTGTTATTTGCATCCCACTTTAAAGACCACCTAGTTTGATTGAGTTCAGTTGTGTCTTGTGACTTTTGGCTGCTTGAGCACACAAGCTTGAGCTTGAGAATTTACTTCTAAGGTAGAGATGGGCTAGACTCTATTGAATGTGGAATAAAATGTCAAATCATTGGGAATAAAGTTTTACAAAATAGGGTTGTAAAGAATATTGTGTATCAGGTTGGACTGAAAAAAGATGCTGTTAGTAATAGATGCCCAAAAAGATATCAGAGGAACTTCTTACTTTAAAAGAGCTAGACAGAAAGAATTGTGGCTTTCCAGCAGTCTGTGAGAACCGGGCACAGAATACTGCCTTCACATCACAAATCACCACAGAAACTAAAAGGGTAAAGAGACAGAATTAAATACTTGCTGAGAGGAAGCTAAGTACCTGGAAAACACAATGTGAAATTTGCCAAAGATGCATATGGTGCCTAAAAGATTTTGTAGACAGACACATATAGATTCTCCTTCAAAATAAATTGGTATAATTAGGGAAGCTTCATAAATGTACCTCTGTAAGGTGCAATGATACTGCATTAGAACCTGAAGATAAATCATGTGGAAGGAGATATGTCATTTAATGTTGGGGTGGGGGGACATCTTGTTGATATTTTTAGAAAGATATTTTGTACTCTGTGCCACTGCTATATCATAATTGAGGAATTGTCTGGTATTTAAAAATAATTTTAAAATCTTCAGCTTCTGAAAGTTACTATACAAAACTATAGTAACGAAAGTTACTATATGAAAACTTCTGAAAGATGTGTTCTTATTTTTTCCTATATATGTCACTAAATGACATGAATAAATGACATACAGCAAAAGGTAGGGATAAAAGAATAGCTTAATATTCTGTCTCAGCTCATCCTGTTTTACATATATCATATGTAAGAAAATTCACTGTGGGGGAAAGGTGTAAAATGTTAGTCACCATGGAAGCAAAATTTCAAAGAGCTTATGTTCATGTTAGGGAGACAGAGTTGCTAATCTGGAAGAATGCTGAAAGCACTGTGACAGTCTATCACAAATATTTCAATATATTTTGAAGCTCTGGTGACGGCAAAGCTATGATACCTGCTTTTTATAAAAAGTAAAATATTGTTATTGCAAATAATCAAGCCAATTTTATCTTGTTTTTGACTGCAGCAGCACACAAGTCTTTAGAACAAATCTTGAAGGAGGAAATGATAAGATATAATTAACTGTTGAGTATATGACAAAAGGGTAAAGAAAAACAACAAAATGCAACATGGTTTTAGCAAAGATCAGTAAGACTACATTGATAACATTTTATTTACAGCTGCTTTCTAGACAACACAAGAGTAGTAAGAAGGCATTTGTCTGCATTTCCGTACATAATGGTAGCACTGCAAATCATTTATCCAAAGAAAAGTCCTGGTGGTTTTAGAGAAGGGACTCTGTCATGTTACTTCACTGCCACCAGAGGAACTGTGTCATTTTGGCCTGCTCCCCCCTAATGTTGTGATTGATGGGCTCAGTCAGGCTGTGAAAAGTTTATAACATAATTAACACAAGAGTAGACCTGTGTCCTGACCTTTGTCCTCACCATAGCACTGGTAGGACTTGATATTTTCACTACTAAGTAAAATTTTCATTCCACTTCTGTCTTTCTATATTTTGACACAAATTTCAAGATTAGGAACTGAGCTGACCTTAGGTTTTCATTCATCATGATGAAGGTCTGCATTAATTAGATTTTCACATGCTTTCTAGCATGATTTGTGGAAATATGGCATCTCTTTAAGAAATCTTATAACAGACCACTGGGTTATATGCTGAAATTGGTGGTGTTGTCATGTCTCATAGTCAGCACAAATGAACAGGTTGTTTTAAAATACAGGTGCTTGGTTCAGTCAAGGAAAACTATAGATCAAGCAGAAGATGCAGTTTTTTAGAAAACTGTTTGTAACATCCTTTCTGGGGTGAATTTTTACTTCCTTAATTCAGTGACCTCTCTTTTTCACCTTTAGTTTTGGAGAATCCCTTTTTCAAACTTTGTCAGACCTCTGCTTTTTCCATTAGGGCATTTCTGGAAGAATTTCAGGGCCATTTTGCTGAGGTGATACTTTTGCCCTGCATGCATCTGGGAGTAGCGGCAGGATTCTCTTCCAGTAACAGCTAATGCCCTTGCTTCCATAAGGGATCATGCAGACTTGTTCCTTAGCTCTCTTTGGAGTATCTCCAGCACTTGAAGCTGCTAGCATTATGTGATACTCTTTCTTTTTCTGTGTAATATGTTGCTTGTTCTTAGCTGAGTTGAAATCTCAGTTTATACACTTATTAAAGCTGTCTTGCACAACCCAGAATCTGTTTAAATTTTTAGTGATAAATGTAAGGCTAAAATAAAGGAAAAAAAAATACTTGCTTGAGTTGCACAGGGGTTGATGTACTCTGGTCCAATCCTTAGAGCTAGTGAAGAGTTACACAGAAAATTTTTAATACTAAACAAAAATACTATTAGAGATAGGACGTTGTAAAAGGAGCAAGATTGAGATGCCAAGAAATTCAGACAATTTGGCAAAAGTAAAGCATAGTGTTTATTATGACAATCAAGTACAGGACTGAGAAATGTAAAACTAATAATTGATAGTTTTATTCTAGTTTGAATAGTCTATGAATCTATTAAATCAATGTATTTTTCTCTGTAATTTAATAAATAGATATTTCTGACTTTGAAACTGTGTTTAGGCAGCCACAGAAAACTGTGGGAATGAGGGAGATAATGTTAATAAATGTCTTTTTCTTAATTCTCAGGCTTAGACAGGCTTTCTACTTTGACTTCTGAATTTAAGATGATGTGTAGGTTTAGTTCATACCATCCATGTGAACATAGCCAGGAAATCTGGAGGCAGAACATCAGAGAAGGAAGGACAATCTTCTTTAGTATTTCCACATATCTCTAGCTTTATTAATGTTCTAAATACTAAAATATAAGATAGAAATATGAAAAAAATATTTTATGTATAATATGATAATATACCGTATAAATATATAAAGATATCAATATATAACATCTGTGGGTTTCCCCCCCTTAGAAACATAGGCTTTTATACAATCAGTGAAAGCAGAGATCAATTATTACATGGATAACAAGAACAAAAGGAAATATATTTGACAGTACTGTAGCAATGTGTGCCCTAACCCTAGACCTTGATCAATTTTGTTATATTTAAGGTTTATGTTGCCTAGAAATGATAGACTTAAAATGTATTTTATTTTGTGTTTATTCAAAGCAGAAGGCACTTTTAATTTTTTTTTTTTTTTTTGTTATGAAACAATATTGTGTGGAGGCCTGTTACTTACTAGGTTTTTCATGTTTTATGTAACCAGGCTGTCAGAAATATGTCACATGATTTTAGGAAAGTATCTGTCAATAAAAATTCAGTCGTTAAAAAAAAATTAAAAAAAAAAAACAAAACAGCTAAAGCAACCTCCCAGGATGAGAAATGTAGAACAGTTTACCAGTCTAAATCAGAAGAGGATTAGAAATTCCACAGTGAAAAAAAGAACAATAAATGAAGTTTCTAATACTGTAATTTTGGACATAATCTCCTAGGTCAGTCTTCAGGCAAACAACAGATGAAGTTAAATTGCTTCTTTTATACTGCAAATGCATATTTAATATGCACTTATGCAGTACTTGGGCTTATTATTTGAAGAAAAGTTGGTGAGAATACCAATTTCTGTTTCATTCCCTAGGTTACATGTGCATCTTGGAAAACCTCTTCTTTCTCAGCAGTTCATGTGTTGCACATTATATTTAGGCTGAGTGGTACAGGTTAGGTGAAAAACTGGAAATTTGAAAAGACTGTCAAATGAAATAAAAATATTGAAGAACTTTAATACTTTTTTATCATTGAGGTAATAATTTTATATGTAAAATATTAGTGTGCTTGAAATATTTGAGACCTGGTAAAGTATGCTGAACATCAAAAAGGTGAAAATGATTTGCCCTGAAAAATTATTCATTAAACTTTTGCTGTATAGTTTGAACAAATACTATGAATGGGTGAATATGTACTGAAAATTACGAAATTACATGTAGTTGCAATTGCTATCTCAGCTAAAAATATGAACATCTTTGCAGTATTTTTGTCTCTCTGACATGGTTGTCCTCTTCTGGCGTTCTGGGGCATGTTTGGTGCTGCACTGTTCAGGTGCTTTGCCAGACCACTGAGGCCTGAGTTAGCTGCCACCTTGTTGCCAGCATACGTAGAAAAGGAGATAAAAAAAGAATTGGAATTAGACTAATATGGAACAGCAGATAGCTGAAATACAGCATTTCCTAACTTTTGAATGCAGCTCCTTTTTTTCCCCTCCTATTTTCTCTCTGTTTTTTTTAATTTGGGGTTTTTTGTTTGTTGTTATTCTTTGTTTACAAAACTATTTTCATCACTGAAATCCTTTCTGAATGAAAAACCATAAGAAGGCTACAACTGTTTTTTCACATTTTGCAAGACTAAAAGAAAATATTGTAAATGGAATTTAACCATTTTGTCTATTCCTTCTTCCTTTCCCTTTATTTCCTGTACTGTCTCCCAAAAATAGAGCAAAGCCAATGTAATATTTGGCTTCAAAGCTTATGAAATCACTTTGCTGTGTGAGCATTTTTGATCTTACTAAAATGGACAAAATAAGGAGTAAAGTGGGGAAAAGGAAGCAAGCAGATTTCAGTTTTTGAAGATGCGAGCAGTATGTGCATAAGTCATGTTAGATCTTGAGGTGACTGAATAGGGTGTTCAGAACTGGTGTTATACTGAAAACATTCACTCTGCATTAGGAAGAATAAAAATGGAAAGTCTGTCTCCAGTGTGTGTGTAGGTTAAGAAGTACTGATGCAGCTGCTGTGTTAATGGTGAAAGTGTGGTGTAGTGGTTTTTTGGAGAGACAATCACTGAGACTGGCAGAAGGGGGAGCTTTTGGAGTATAACTCGTTTTGATCATTAGTCTCAGCTGGTGCTCACTGACAGCCGTGCTTCTGCGTTTTTGCAAATCCAGCATAAGGAGGATAGGAGAACATCTTTAAAGATAAATGTGAGGTTATAACAGCAAGATCCTCAGGGAAGCATTTTTGCAAACTCTGTGGCAGCACAGTGCCTTCAGTGTATGTGTGTGTTTTCAGTATGACTATGAGTACAACTACTCCAGTTTTCTTTCTACTTTCACTTCCATTCGTGTCTCTTCTTCCCCTTGATAATTTAGCAAGTTCAAAGCTAACAACATTTTTATGATTTTGCTGCTTCTTAAGGATTTTCTTTCTCACCTTGTAGCTCTTTGAAAGGCTTGTCTTCTGAGCATATGAAAGATCTATAAGGTGAATTAATTGAGTCAGGATTTGCTTGTATTTTTCTGTGGACAATACTGAACACTCTTTTACCCACATTTTTCATATAGGAAGACAGTATGAATGGAAACCATACTGGAACATGTGAATTTTCATTCAGTAGTGAATAGATTGCATATTCTACAGAGATGGTTTTCATGAACAGTGGTGTTCAATTCTTGATCATAGGGATTGGATGAGGACCTCTTGTGTCATAGTGAAGGAGACAAGATCAATAGTGCTTCATCTGCATGGGATTGGGAGAAAGAGGCAGGTCATATAAAGGTGGAGAACAAGGAACTTGGAAGCTGAGCCAGAAAATTCTGCCTGAGTCACAGTAGCAAAATTATAACAAAATATACACAGAAGGCCAGAATACCTGATACTTCCAAACTTAATCTCTTTTAGTTGATTCATTGTGTAATCCTTTGCAATAGAAGAAAAATAAAAGTATTTTTATCCCTCACTGGGGTTTAATAAGTTATTCTAAGCTCCTAAAAAAATACCTTCTGAGTTTATAGTCATCTTGCTGAAGATTTTTGGCAGGGTCCTCAGAATACTTATTTGATCTAAAGCTGAAGTTCTTGTCTAATTCTAAATTTAGGATGCTTTCCATGCCTTGCGAAAATAATTAGGGGAAAGGTAAGAATTGGGCTCAAGAACTTCATGACCTGGGATTTCTAGGAAGAAATGTTTTAAAGGTGAACATAATGTTTTAAAGGGGGTAATTTAACCTCTTAAGGGAAAAAAGAGATCTCAGAGACCTTGGTTTTAATTTTTACTGTTTTCATGGCAGGTAAAGGCAGTCAAGAGAAATTTTTTGCCATTCCATTTAAACCCATAGCAGAAATCAGCTGATCATCTAATAATTATCAAATTATTCACCATTTAATTATTCCAAATTATTTGCAAACATCATCACCACCAGAAGGTATTACTTCATGTAATTACCTCATGAATGATTAAGGTGTCTGAGGCCAAAAGCTGTTACTGCTGCCTTTTATTTATAAACTAACAGTGTAAAATTGTAGTTCAAAATTTTGTAGTTGACTGAAATTTAGCCTGAAATCCATTCAAATCAAATTGTTGATTCTTCTAGGTTAAGAAGTACTTGCTAATATAATTAAATAAATTTTAATATCTTATTTATTCCAACACTACTTCATGCTAGGATGGACAAAATTATATAATTCTCTTACCATAATCTGAATTAATTAAATTCGTTGATGACTTTTTTTACACATATACTTATTTTCTGTTGTTTGAATAATAAAGTTTTTTAGAAAATAGTTAAAAACTACTATGAAAATTAAACTCCAACTGAATAGCAATTAAGATGCTGAACAATGTATTTGAACTTGAGCAAGACAGTTAAATGCTATAAAAATTAGCAAATGACTGGGTGAATTAAGGTGGGGGAAGCTTCATATCCTGCTTTGTATTTTACAGATATTTTTGCTGCTAATTAGGTCAAAGCAAAAGGAAGGGGTTATTCTGGTTCTGAATATGCACGAGAAGACTCTCAAAACATGACAAGATTATTTAAATGTTGAAATGTCAAGGGAGGAAAAAAAAAGTAAATCTATCAACTCTGACATTCAGTAGTCGGATAACATTTCACTATATAACATAGCATGCAGAAATGTGTCAGTTTCTTGTATAATTCTTTCTTTTTGTGTATGAGCAAAGTGATCCTCTGTGGTCAGCAAGAAAGGTGCCTTGAACTAATAAATTGTTTTAAAGAATTAACAGCTGAACTCTGATAGAGGAATATGTTGAATAAGGAGTTTTGTTGGCATTGCATTTTAGATGGTGTAACCAAGGAACAGAGGCAAACTAGCTGGCAAACATAACAAAATTTATGTCCTGTACGAGTTTATCTCATAGCTTATCTCCCTTTTTATTCCCTTGAATGTATTGTGTTTTGTCTAATAAAAGGCTAGCAAACTTGGACTAATAATCAGATAATTAACAGATCTTTAGATGCGGAGATGAAAATCTTAGAAACAGCTTCCAACATTTTAATGCATTGTTTATTTTAGAGTGTATTGCCACATTAAATTAAAATATTGCAGAAACTTCTAGCCAAATGTGACTTAGAGCATCCTTTTTAAATTGCTTCCAGATGTTGAAAAGAAAAACCTTTTTCATATGTTCAGAAAGCCTGGGAAATTTTACATTTTGAATAAAGTCAATGTTCAATCAGAAATCTTATATATAAAAACCAGTAGAATTATAATTATCAATGTTATTGTAATTATGCTAAATTACACTAAAATGCTTTCTTAACACAGTTTTGGGTTTTGTTTTTTTAAAATACCTTTGGCTTTGAATGAGTGGGTGGAAAAAACAGGCTATTGAAACTTACTTAGGTACAAGCTGTATTCCCAGCTAGTTTATATTCAAACATGCAATTAACTTTATTACTCCATTTGTCTTTTCTCTTTCAGTAGATCTATTTAATCTCTCTATCCATATCATGTGAATCTAAACTTTGGCATCTTAATACACCTGACATTTTAGAGATTAAGCAACTTAATATTCTTACAATGTACATTTTACTGCAACCTGCGTATGTAACTAATTTTTACAGTCTATTTGTGGCTAAACTCACAAAGCATTGTCATATCTCAAACCACTAAGATTTTCTCCTTTTATATAACATATGCTTTCCTTTCATTTTCTGGTTGGATAACAAAAGAAAACACTTTGATCATGAAATCTGGCCCTATAAGAGGAATAAGTATCTTCTTGCTCGTTATAAGCTTTACTTCTCTGAATTGCTGCTTGTGACACTGCACATTAGTTTGGAGCACTCCACCACTCTGGAGCTGTATACAATACAATTTTACACAGAATAGTTATGAGAGTTTTCTGTTACTATTCTTTTATTGAGAGCTTCTCCAAAGAAACACAGCAAAATTTCTCAAATACTATAACAATTTTATGTTTCAAAAAACAAAGACTCATTCCAGGAGTTGACAGGTTAGACTCTGTACTAACTTTGTACAAAATCTTTGGAAAAGCTTGTTTCATCTCTTGCTAATATCTTGCTTTTCCCTTCAGACAATTGTATAGGAAATTGATGCTACAATAACAACTCATGGTTTTTGTTCCTACTTCATAGCGGAGCTGCCGCATATAATATATACATATATTTTCTTGAAAATTTTCTTGATCCTAATTAATCAGGCTCTAGATTGCTTACAATCATTATGTAGAAATATTTATATCAAAGACTTACTATCAGATACATTTTAAAGAATTTTTTATTTAATATTTTTTACTTGTATTATTTCAGATTTTCAATACACATTGTAATACCTAAACACTTGTGTCCTGCATATAGCTACAAATTCTTATTGCTCTCTCATCACCTTGGCAGGACGAACTCTGCTGGAAAAGCTCTTCAGCCAGCAGGAAAATGCACCACAAGAAGAAGCAGAAAAACTCTGTTCTCGCATTATTGCAATGGGTCTTTTGCTTCCATTCACTGACTGCTTCAGAGAGCCATGTAACCAGAGTGCCAAGCAAAGCACACCCACGTTTGATGTAAGTACTGAAAAATTTGTCTTTTGCCTCTTTTGTGAAACAGGACATGATTTTCTAATAGTTTATCCCTCCTGAAAGAATTTGGTTTGTCATTTTAATGAAAATTGCCCTTAGGAGAGTAACCAGTTATTTTTCTCTGCTAAGGTATGTACGCTTTTGTATCCACATAAGTATGTTCTTCTATAACTTGATTTCATAACTTTTTAAGTTATAGCTCAGTCTTAGTCTGTTCCTCATTTTCAGTTTTCATTGTTTTCTTTGAATCAAAGCACTCTGTATGACTACCAAGATTTCTATCAATAGCTGCTTCACCTAAAAAATATATAAATCAAAGGAAAAACAGAAAACAGCATGTTAGAAAATTTTACAGAACACAAACTAGATGTCTATACTAAGTTTTTTGTTTGTTTGTTTTGTTTGTTTGTTTGTTTGCTTGTTTTCCCTGAAAATACTTTTGATACAAAGTAGTGCAAGGGGGTTAATGAAAATATGCTGGCATTCCAGCTATAGTGTTATCTGTACCTGTGGGCTCTCTGGCCAGTTGTTTGCCTACTGTTACAAACCTGGTTGTAGACATAACCTTACATACTTTTTCTTTCTCTTGGATAATGAATTCAACATTAGGATCTTATTGTTGTAACCTATGGCACTTTTGTACTGTTTTATGTGGCTAAAGATAATTAGGGTTTTTCTCTCTACCAATTAGTTTCAAAATAGTATACAAATATTAACTAATCTACTTAATGTCTTGCTGATACAGTTAAGATCATCCCTACTCTACACATTAAGCTGAAGTTTGGTTACAGACACTCAAAAAAGGATTGGCATAGATATGAGAGAACATGATTACTTCTTAACTCTTTAAATCTTTCTCATCTTTCCTGAAGAATAGTTTAACACAACTGGAAAAGGGAAAACTGCAAGAATAATTTTTCTCCAATGAATTCTTATACAAGCTTTCCTAAATAACCCAGTTGATCTACAAAGATCTCTAACAATATTATATGCTTATGTTTTGACTTTAGTGTTACTGTTTGTTTTTCTTTAAGATGCAACATTTGAAACACTTTTTAACTAGTTTTTGAAATTAATTGAAAAATGCAGTTTAAATATAAAACTGAGGCTACTCAGGCAACCTAAAATCACACAGCATTTGAAAGTGCTTGTGGTTAAATATTCTCATAAAAGTTACTGGAAAAGACAAGCTTCTTATTTTTCAGGTTGTTTAAAAGAGTCGGGTAGTATTTTCCCCTCTCCTGCTGTTACCATATATTCAGCAATCTCCTTTAGATTATTGAATACCATATTTTTAAAAGCTTCTCCTGCATTCTAAATAGAATTTTTTATCAAATTCAAAGTTTGCAGAGAAACAGAAAAGACTCTTTTTTGTATGGATATACCATGCTTTTTCTGAGAAACAGATATTTTGCTTATCTTTTGTTTAACATATCCAAAAGGAGGGACATAGTAGTAACCTAGTGCTCCATCAACCATCTGTCAAGGTCAGGAATTTAAGATGTTGCTGGATTAGCAGTGATCTTAATTTGACTCAGTCTTTCAGTAAGCCACAAATATCACAGCTTCTGTGACTATTTTTCTGTATCAATCCCCTAAATAGATCACACTCCTGGTAAAACAATATCAGAAGTAGTGTACGGCCCTGTTATGTAACCAGTACTTCATCGTACTTCAAAGGAGCATACAGCTGTCTTGAACACCAGACCTCCATAATTGAATTCCATGTGATGCAGAGCTGAGAGCTGCTGATGCTGAGTTTTGGAATTTGTTTCTACTCCAACCTCGTTGACCAAAGACAGTACAGGAACACCTATCAGTTTATTCATTACGTGTTCTCAGAAAAAAAAAAAAATCTAGAACTTGCAGTATAAATTGTAATGGCTGAAAACTTGAAAACTGTGCATCTCCTTGTTTCTTAGAGTAAATTTAAAATATTTTACAGGAATAAATGCCAATTGTTATGTTTAACATAACAGTTAAACATTTAAAACATTAAATGTTCAAAAATTAGCATGAAAAACATTATGATGATGCTGAATATTACTTTTAAAAGAACATGTAAGGTTGGTTAGTCGTGTCCTCTCTTGCATCTCTCTCCATGTGTGTACTTTGGGGTTTTTTTCCTAGTCACAATTTCCTTGTTTCTTTGTTTGCATTTTTAAAATTCATTAGAGCAAAACTTTAGTGTTGACCTAACAGCTTATTTTAAACACATAGGAATCAGGACTTGATTAAGGACTAGTCTTAATACCTAAATTTCACCCATCTAGAATTAAGAGGCACATCTTCTCTGGCCGTACTCCAAAATAAGGAGCAGAGCCAGACCCATACTCTTAGTTCATCTCTGAGCTCATCAGACCCCTGGTTCAATTTTGGATTGCCTCCAGTTTGGCTGATATCCTTTTCACTTAGCTGAAAATGCCATCAGCAAAGCTCCTGTAGGCCTGTCCTGGCCCCTGCCACCTTGTTGGCCTTCCTCCCTTCTTCACGAAGGTGCTTGCCTGTTCCTTAGTGTTACTTCTTTGACTGTCTTGATTTTCATCTTAGTCTGGTGCTTGTAAAGTTTCTTAGGTCACTCTTTCAGATTTTTTTTTTTTGGTAGAATTTCTAACACTTTTTCCACTGAAACCTTTCTTTGAATCCTTTTCTCCTTTTCTGACTTATCCCTTGTCTTTCTGAACTTTAAAGTACTGTTTTTTAAAATTGAATAAAATCCATTATTCCTGTCTTGCTTAAGTGTGGTCCCACAAACTTTATTTTTTGAAGATGTTAGGTTACAGTGTATGAAAACAATTCAGTAAGTTTTGTTCACTCTATGATCTATTGCTCATGGCTTGAGATGAATATAAACAGATTATTTAAAAGTCCTATTCTCTCACTCTGATTCCCTTTTCTGGATGGCCTCTAGTGAATTTAATTTAGCATGGCTAATGCTGAAATCTCTTGAAATGTTTGCAGTTGTACATTTTGATTATATTCTCATTTTCTTTATTATTCATGCCTGCTGGTCACCTCTACGTCTCCCTGTCTTAGAAATGTTTGTCTAAATCTTTTGTCTGTTTTCTCAGTAATGCAAGAGATCTGGTTTGCTTTTTTTTCTCCCAAGATATTCCAGGCTTCAGTTTAGGTCATTAAAAAATAGTTCATGCCCTCTTTTTGATTTCTTTTTGGTTCCTATTTCTTTCTCTTCCCCTTTGTCTGGCTGAAATTAAGCAGTGTAGTAAAAGACAACTTTCACAGCTCTTAGTTTCTTGGGCTAGTTTTATAATGGATCCTAGAATTCAGTTTCATTTAAATTCTTGGCACTTGTGTCTCTGGTGTACACTGTGGTTTGTGGATGTGATGCTTACTCCTTTTCTCATATATGGCAAACATGATGGATCAATAAATGCCAAATTAGAGCACAAATCTTCAGAGGACTAACAGCATTAGTCCACATTTATGCTGAGGATAGTGTCCAGTTCACAAAGGCTTATATATTACTCATGTCTTTGGATAGATTTTAATGATGATTGGAGGTTCTTCATGTTCATGAAGTATCTCTGAACTTTTTGTCAAATTAGCCCAAAGCACAGAAATTTTAGAAGTGTTTTAAGAACTTATGAGAAAAGTTGCATGTTCAACTTTGGCCTGTTTTATCAATTATTTCTTTTGAAACAGCTGATGCCAGTTGCCCAGAATAAAAGATTAGTCTGAAAAATGCAAGTTGAACGAAGTTTAGAAGTAACATAAATAGACAAGGGTTGCTGTTTTTAAGATTTGGCTATTGAGAAGCAGTGGAATCTTTTGTTATAGCTCTTCCTACCTACTCTGACAATGTAAAGAGCATCTTAAAAAGTAAATGTTCAGTGGCAGGTTCTCTGTCTAGACATACATTGCCCTTACTGCTAGTTTCCCATTTGCAAGGAAGGCTGCTAATTATTGCTTCATTTATGTCATGGCAACTTACTCATCAGACTATCTTTAGTCTTTCATGCCTCTCCTAGTATTTTATAAAATAAAAACAGAGAGTTTAACTAAAAAATAAAGTTGAACAAGTAAATGGGCAACTTAGATTAGTAAAAGCCTACGGAAAGCGTGTTCTCTGAAAAAATTGCTTGCCTTTTGAATAGCTGCCTTTTAAATTTTTCCCTTTTTAGCAGCTGTGAGTTATTCAAGAGGGTTTCTAAAGATTCAAATTTAAAAAAAAATCTTTTGAGTGAATGATATTGAGACATAAATGTCATGTGAAAAAATGTTGCATTCATAAACCATAGAATCATAGAATTGTTACGGTTGGCAAAGACCTCTAAGATCATCAAGTCCAACTTTTAACACAGCACCACCATATTCACTGTTAAAGCATATTCCCAAGTTCTATATCTACATTCCTTTTGAACACTTCCAGATATGGTAATTCCTAGTTCAATGCCTGACTACCCTTTCAATGAAGAAATCTTACCTTATACCCAATCTAAACCTCCCCTGGTGCAGCTTGAGGCCTTTGCCCCTTGTCTTCTCACTCATCACTGTGAGAGCTACCTACCTTCCTACATGTAGTGCAGCTGTAGTCTTAAGCTTTTTAGCATGATACCTCATTATATTATCTTAGTAGAGTAAAATAATCCTGAAATTGACATGTCTAAAGGGTGAATCTTTGGCAAGAATGTAGCAACAGGCAAGTTTTTCCTTCCTGTTGCAGGATTACAGTTTTTAATAAGTAGAGATCTCATCTGCTTAACTCCTCTCTTAATAATCACCAAAGGTATATGATAACTGTCTTCAGAGAGCCATCAGTAATGTGTATAAATTATAAATATTTGCATTAGGATTTACACTGTTCATAACAAGGAAAAATCTGTCATTTTCCTATCAATATGAGGCAACTTTCTTTAACGTCTAAAGAAATAGTTCTTTAGTGCTAAGAAATACTGACAGTACTTGCTGTTTGAATTTTATCCAGTAGTTGCAATTAACACACACTGTAAATATGTAGTCCGTAATTATGACTTCCTGTTTCAGATTTTCCAGTTCACATTGTATAGTCTTAAGCTACGGGCAGTTTTTTCTTTCATATCAAGTTCCTTCTTTTCTTTTTCCACTTTTCTTCTGACAAGCTTTGTGTTGTTTCTGAGCATTAGGTTTAAAACATCTAAATTCTGAATGAAAAATTATTTTGTGATAGGGACTTTCTTTAGTAATTTTGTAAGGGCTTTTTTGAAGAAAACAGAGCATACCTTAATATTCATACTGAATTCCTTGTTTGAAGAACTTAATCTCTCTTTCACACTGAAGGGTCCAGTAATGACTACTCTTCACGTGGCACTAAAAAAATATCATCTTCTCTCATCTTTGTTTGTGATTTGATTTTGACTTAGGTATATCTCTACATCTCTTTTCAGTGCTTCTATTTACTGTGTCAAGTACAGCTGTTAATGCCTTCTTGATTCATCAACAGTTTCAGCACATTCTATAATGAAAAGGCTAAATAAAGTCTTCTGGATATCTATTTTTTCTGTGTTATGATGTGATTTCATACAGTCATGTTTGACAGTTTGGGATAGGCACTTCCCCTTGTGCCATTTGCAGTTATGATGCCTGACTAGGCTGTCATCTGTTTCTGAAATAATGCTTCCCCAAGGAAGCAAAGAGACAGACAGCATGAATGGAAAATGCTGCAAAAAATGGCTGTTTTCCTATTATCTCCTGGCCACCTGTGGTGATGCAAGTGCTTTCTAAGGAAATAAAGATGCTGCTTTCTTTCTGCTGAGTAGGAGCAGATGGTGGGACTTTGCAAGTCAGAAGGAAGAGAAATTAGTGACATGAAGGCTTGACTTAATTTTAACTTATTTGCACTGCTGATATCAGTCTGAAAATTAGTAGGAAAACAGATTGCAAATAGACTCCTTTCTCAGAAGACAGAGACCCAGTTTGCAAAGTGATCAGTTGCAAAGTGATCAGTTTGCAAGGAACTTTCCCAAGTACTGACATCAGCTGGGAGAACTCTAATTCCAAACTGCAGCACATAGCTGGCAACGATGCATGCAGAATTTTTTCAAGCATACTTTCAATGCTTGGACATATAATTTGTAAGACTGAATGCAAGCCCATCTCAGAGCAGTATTTATCAGAGGAGTACATTGGAGTACTCGATTTTGTCATAGTACATTGGAGTCAATAGTGAATAACACTTTAAAAGTGAACAAGTGAAAATTGTGGACTAGAGAAAACAGATGGTTAATCTGCTCTCTTAATCTTTGTCTGTAGTGTAGGTTACCATAGGAGTTCATTTTGGCCAAATCAGAGCACCCATGTCTCCTCTTCCATTGCCAGTCACACTTAGTGACACTTTGTCTTTTGTGGTGAGCAATTCTGAATGTTTTTGAGTGTAGTATAATGCAAACAGTTGGTAGATCATTGTGCCAAAGTATTGTTCTTATGCTACTTCCCTGCTTCCAATCTTAAAAAATGAAATTATTTTACTGTTGTTAGCTCAGGCCCAGAGGTCTTCTATTCCTTTTACTCTTTTCTTCTTTCTCTTTCTTTGTTCTGCTTTCTTGTGGTGATGCTACCATATGCACTTTCAACTTAGATGTTTTATGTGTAGGATGTTGCTAGGTTTTCAGGGGATTTTTTTACAATTAACATTAATAACTTGCTTGCTGTTCTGAAGAATTGCCTCAAGAGCCATAAACTGAATGTTAAGTTTACACCACTTGTTTAAATTTTTTGGTATCATTGTGCATATGACGAAGGTGGTGGTCAGCCTGTCACCTCAAGAGGTATTTCTATTTTATGACTTTCTGTAGGTTAGTTCTCTTTCTTCAGAATGTCAGTCAAAAAAAGATGTCTTTTCTCACTTGGAATTGCAAATAAATTGAGGGTTGAATTTGCATATATATTGCATATCTCTTTCAAAGAGAGTTTTTATAATAGTAAAAATTACATTGTCAAATCGCATAGAGAAATTTTCTAAGGAAGCAGTTTGATTTGCATGATTCAATTTTTTCAGAGTCCAAACTTATGGAAGAACCATGTCAGTGTAAATGAAAACAATTCCTGATGAGGAAGCTTCTTGTCTCATCTTACATTTTCTGATGAGTCAATGAAAAGACAAACCCTCAGGTCATGTCAGTAGTAGCTGATAACCTGGTGGTCTTGGAATGTGGCCTTCTAGTTGTGGTGTTCTAGTTGGATGTGCAAAGAGGCTAGATCTTGACCTGTTTTCTTGAAGGCTAGCCACTGTTCCTTTTTCCAAGGAACGCTTACTCTAAGCTCACCAGTTGAATCTATTCAACTCACTGTAACAGAATAAGAATAGATGTAAAAATATGAAATTTATTTTCCTGATTTCCTTTCCCAGTGAGAGCTCTTACTGCAGAGCTATCAGCTTTTTTGCCTCTCCTGGGATATAGTGTTGAATCCTAAGTGAAATTTGATGGGATCAAACATGTTTTTTTCTCTTTGGTTGAGGAGGCTGAAGTCATTTAATGGGAAATAAATCTTTCATGATTTTTGACAATTGAAATGTTTTTAAATTCATTGTTGAGGCACATTGGTTCCCTGAAAAGAAAAAAACCCTTTGACTCAAGTAAAATGCTTTTGTAACAAATTTAGTTCATGAGGATAAAGTGCCGCTTCAGCTATACATTATAGTATTATGAAGGACTTGCTGGTTTTCAACCTTGGAAAGCATCTGTGCTCACTAGTGCAGCCAAAGGTAGCACAAGTCAAGGGCCATGTTTAATCACTGCTCTGGTTCTGTCAGTGGCAAGACAGAGCTTTGTTACTGAACCTGTCCTCAAAATGTAAACCACTTTCCTCATTCTTAAAAGTATTGATTTCTTTATTTTAAAAGCTGCTTAAAATAAAGTCTGGCTCTAGTTTCTCAAACTAAAACCTTGCTCCTACAATTAACTTTTTGTGTGCAGTAGAGAACATGCAGTTGACTTTCTTTCATTTTAGAGGTTGTATGCTTAGTGTACTAGAATGATTAAACCTCCTGAATGGAAAAAAATTAATTCCTTCCACACACCTGAAACTGACTAAATGCCAATAAATTCTATACAAATTTGGACATACTCTTTGGAGCTCTTAGCCTGGAAAACACCTCTGAGATGTGGAGTCTGGTCCCTTCTTATCCCAAGTAACATAAAATGGAATTCCTCTATGAGTTTATCTCATTACCTCTTAAATGCAGTTTTACATTTTTCTCTCCTCATTCTTCAATGTCTTCCCACTGAAAGAATGTCATCCAGAATGACTTGATGAGTAGAAACCTTCTCATGCCTACTGCTCTGTGTTTACTCCTGGCTCATTTATACTTGCCAACACACCAACACTTCTGTTCTTCCCTTTTCAGGATAACTTCAAATGTTTATAGTTCTAGTGAAAAAATGTTCAAGTTTACTATCAAAAAATAAAGTTATGCAAAATAGAGCCCTATTACATCACAGCTCAATACAGGAACCATCAGGCATATTAGTACCAATGCACTCTCATGCAAGAAAGTTTAGAGGTACTGCTAAAGTCCTTCCTCCCTCTATTGCTACCCCATATTAGAGCATTGTACTGCTCTTCTGCCTCACCTTTCCCACCTGACTGTGCTTTGGCTTTTTTCCTTGAGAATTTTCGAAATATTTCTGGTAAGTTTTTCCCCCCTTGATCCTCACATTGCTAATGCATGCTTTTGCAGCCATTTGGGGAAAAGATGCATATACCTATTGCTATGTCAGCTCCATCTCCTATACCTCCTTTAAGCCTTTCTCACAATGGCTGTTTTTGTTCTTTGAACTGGAAGCAGATAAACAGCTGATTGAAAAGTGAAAAGACATTGAGCAGATGGTTGTACTACCTGTATATCTCCAGGAGCAATGTAGCCCACATTCAAGGTTGCATGTTATATTCCTGCAGTGAGGGATATCTGTAATTCAGTCTGTGGCCCAGGAAACAAAACTGGTCTCTCTGTGTGAAAATATGTGACCCTTTTTCTGAAAGGTCCAGGCCTGTTAGAATGACTTCTGATGTTTGCTGCAGGTCTAACTCATGGCCCTACTTTTGGGCTCACCAACAACATGGCAGTTGCTAGGGGCCTTTCTTTGAGCAGCTTCCAACATTCATTTCAATTTTTAAAGATGAGCTGGAAAGAATCTCCAGCTTGAGCAGTGAAGTGAGTATTTGATATTTCATTTATTAGGTATTTGAAGTGTAACACTGTGGTACTAGAGAATGAAAGGTTGTAGCAAAAAGCATGCTCTGTGCATTCTCAGGGCTGTCTGGGAAGAGAGTGAGTTAAACTACAGACCTGACTCTGTGATTCTAAATGCTAGCATCTATAAGTGGTAAAATGTATATTGATTAGGTACCATCAGATTCTGTAGGCAGTTTGCCTCGCCCATGTGCAGATGCTCTGCACTTTTAAGAACCAGTGGAAAGTGCTGCGTAAGGATGTGTGGAAACAAGAACTCTTCTTGACATCATGTTTAGTGCACTGGACTCAGACAGCTTGAAGCTTCCAGCGTCTGAAATAAATAAGACTGGGATCAGTCATTACTAGAACATATATGTGATTTTATTCCCTCAAAAGAGATGCTTTAAAGACTAAATAGTGGAGTTTGAGCAAGATGAAGGGGAAATTCCAGATGTATCCAAAACTTGATCACGGTAAGCATATTCACTGACTGTATGTACAATGATATTTAGTAAAAATTGCCTCTGAAATGAAAAGATTAAAAGAGAAAAATTTGAATGTGGAAATCAATGTTCATGGATGATTGTTTTGTAGTTATTAATACTAAAAACAAATCTGATTTTTGTACATTTGAATTATTTTGTTTCTTTTGCTTGGAACTTCGGCATCACAGAATTGCATATTTCTTTCTTCAAACACTTCTAAAAATCATGCACATTTATGACATTATCAGATTTGGAAAAGGAGAAATGAGGTGGGTTAGTATATTAACTGACAAGGAGCTAAAGACAAAACATAAAGAGGATTAGGTGTTGGACCATAGCTTCAGTACATAGGAATAAGGATATTCAAATGATTTGTATCTTTTGAAGGGCATGAAAGTAGAGACGGGGTTAATCTTTTCCCTTTTCAAGTGTAATTTATGGACTATGAGCTTGCCATCCAGAACTTCAGACTACCTTTCTGTCATGAGGGCATGAGGGTTTTTCATATTTCAAATAGCATTTATAAGCTTGCAAATAATCTGAAAGTAGTTATTGTTAAATACCTTATTTCTATGGATAGGCTTTCATTATAGTGCAAGTCCCTTGGAGGCATTTTTGAAAATCTACATTTACGTCTGTAAATTTCCATTACATGAGGCGTCTGTTCTATTGTCCTTCTCTGTATTAAATAGAAAACAAAGAAATTCCCCCCCCAAATGCAATGCAAACAAAAAATACTGTCTTTTGTACTCACAATGCTGGGTTAAGAATTTTTTATCAAGTTGTGTGATGTTTTAATTTATAACTGCTTATATTTTATATGCCATAAATTATATCAGCAAGAACATAGGTACTTCATATTTTCTTACCTTCATAATGTACACCATCTGTACAATAATTCTGAGGGTTTTTTTTTTTTGTTTGTTTTCATTGTTTTTAAAATACATCTTGGTTCATGTACACTAATCTTATTTCAAGAATCTGTTGCTAAATTGTTGTATTATATCTTTCAAGAACTGGCATGGTGAAATGTCATGTCCAGGAACAGTTTAACGGTTTGTCTTTCTTATTTATGCTGTGTCAACATTACCTACAGTCAGTTGTCTTTTGTTTTACTGCCCTATAACCCTACATGTAATCCTATTGAATGTCATCTGTGCTTAGCCAGTTAACCCTGTGCAGAGCATGTTCTTCCCTGTGTTCCCTGGACTCTAAAAGATGGTAGAGTGGGCAAGGAAAAAATTAGTTCTGGTTTGTCTCAATGACTTTTTCAAGTCTTATTTTCCTCTGTGTTTTTGAGATTTAAATGGTGCAGAAACATGACTAATAGCAAAATCCAGGACTTTTTCTTCACACAGCACGTACAGGTACAACTACCTCTCCTTCTTACTCAAACAGTATTGGAAGTTGGGCAGAAGCTCAGAAATACATATCCTCTAAAAAACTGGAAATAGACAAAGGGAAAGAATTAAGTGACTCAAAGGACTGAATTAATCAAGCCTTTTCAGATGTTCAAATAGAGTAGCATGGTAATACTACTCTAAGGGACAGGCTTTTTGAGGATCATGGAGTTCAGGGCTATGTAAAGAACCTGATGTTATTTTTTTTATTAAGCTTTTTATCCATTTATTTTTACCTTTAATTAAAGTCAATGTACGTGTCTGGATTTTTGCCATGTTTTTCGTACTGGGAGGGTCTAATGAGCTTCCTTTGACCCTGACTGAGGCAACCTTTATAAAACAAAGGTTTTTACTTTATTACCAGCATTTGCCTGTTCCAAGTAAGTTGCTCCCAATAGAACATTTTTACTCTTACAACAATTTATTTCTAGGCAAGTAGAAACTTAGTCACATAGAATAGTGATTATCCCAAAAACAAGCAGCATTTTCTTCTTACTCCTGCATATCTCTTCAAACTTTATTATCTGTCAAATTTTTTAAAAAAGAGTCTTAATCTAAAAATGAAATATGTACCAGCTTTTATGCAGGCAGTAGAATGGATTAAGTCTAGAACATCATTTTTGTAAGAAGGTATTACTGTGATATGACTCTAATTTCATCCCATGACTTTATTTTTTTCTGATTTTGTGTTACAATATTTGCGTCTTTCCAGATCATTTGCCAGGAAATTTATTTCTGCAATTGCTGTGAATGTTCTCTATAGAATTTACAGTATTATAAATGTTTAATGACAAGGTGTGCATGTTGATGCAGACTAGGAGAAGAATATTTACAAGAATAACTACTTGAATTGTGGTCATCTAAAATCTTGCTGTTAGCTTAAAGCATAAGTCTGCCCTTGTTTTCATCAGAAACTCTCTCTGTGTCCTATTTTTAATCATAGACTCAAACTCAAAGTTGTTGAGCTGATTTGAACCCAGAGGGCTGAGAATACCTTTAGCTGTTGTTTTGGTTTTTTTTTTTTCATTTTACCTCAAAAGAGAATCCACCATTTTTACCTGCTTTTCTAAAAATATTAAAATGGAAATGATAAAATGGGGCTGCAAAGAGTGAATATATCAGTTTCATTTCTGCTGAAATAATTCTGTTCATTTTCCTTGCTTGTGTGTTTGGTGTAAAATGATTATGTATGGTGTGGAGAGAAATATTTCCCTCCAAGCCATAAAACTGGACATATATAGCGAAGTGCACTCATGATGGACAGAATGCGTTATCACTGTAAGAAAAGAAATGGCAAAGAGTTTCTTACTCAAAGAAGTGCTGAACTGTATCTTAATGTGTTGTTGGGTTGTAGAAAAGGAAAAGCTTAATTTTCTGTTGTTAAGGAGCAAAACTATTTTAATATAGATTTATCTTAAGTCTTTATCAGAAGTCTGTCTTGATATAGGGGATGTTGAGTTATTTGTACTGGAAACAAAAACTTAGATATTTTGACCTTGTCTTTCTATATGAACTTTTCTACTGGTTTTTTTTTTTTTTTTTTTTTTTTTTTTTTTTTTTTTTTTGTGTTTGTTTTTTAAATCACAGCAAGACCAGCTTTATACTTGGGCTGCAGTTAGCCAACCCACACATTCAAGAGATTACATTGAAGGAAGCTTTCCAAGGAGAATTCCATCTGCATGGCCTCCAGCCAGAGCTCCAGATGAAGAACAAAGGCTCAAAAGTTCAGAAGAAGGTACAGTTCTTGGATACAGAGAAGATAAATGTATAGGATATAGGAAGCTGCTGTATGCTTATCTGAAATATAAACTTAGTATCTTAGCTACTAATAAACACCTGGTTTTGAGAATCTTGGAGTAGCCTCAGAAATAATGTCAGCTAGTATGAATCTAATAAAAAATGTTCACCAAAAATGCATTCTTTTTGTTAGCAACCAAGATGTGTACCTGGCATCTGTTAAATAATGGATTTTGCCAGGTGCTGTGATCTTTATTCTTTTCCAGTATACATACCTTCAGAGCTAGGAGATATGAGTTTTTTTCTTTTCTTAAAAATATGAAAACTTCAGAAGATGACTGGTGCTATACTGAAAGTTATTAGAGTGGTGTAAGGTATTCCTTTGTAGATTCAGCAGTCCTGTGCTGATAGAGGGGTAGGAAAAATGTATCTGAAAAAATAAAATGAAGACTTATTTACAAGTCAGTTTACCTTAAAATTTGTGAGGTTATGCTACCAGATGAATTTCTGCAGTCTTCATGATGCTCTTTAAGAGCTTTGTTGACACTGACAATTAAAACCAAGCAAGAAGAAAACCTCCCTTGTAGTTGACAAAGAAATTTAGAGGATGACTTCAAGCCTGTTTTCTGTTAGTAGTGTTGACCCATAAATACCACAGGTTCTTGGGAGCTTTGCTTTCTATTAGTATTCAGCAGCTCTCAAAACTGTAGACTGCATTCATCCCCATGCTGTCCATGGAGAGCCACTGGGTATTCTCAAATTTTTCATTCCTTTCCACTCCTCCTTTTCATTGCTCGGAGTTTAAGAGTTAAGTCATTATTTCAACAGATCTCTTTGTATTACTTGTAGGCTTTGGGTGGAGTTAATTTCAGATTTGCTTCTCTTTGAGACTTCACTGCCACTTCCTCTGGAACATGACCAAAGTAGTTCTTGCACAGACACCTTTTACCATGGTGACATTTTACTTTTACTGGTATCACTTATTTCAGTGTTCACAAGCGAAACAAGTGATGCCAACAAAAATGCAATACTGTTGTATTAGTCCGCTTAATGCTATGCCTTTTACCAAAGGAATTCTATTGGAGATCAAGGAAACGTTTCTGCATCCATCTCACTGATGCAATTCAGAGAGTGGAACTCTGCAGTACTGGATTGTTGAGCTAGTCCAGGTTTTAACCAATGATCTCCTATTTTATGCTGTATGCAATGAAAGTGCTGTCATATGTGGTGGTAGAATGCACTGCTATCTACTCTGAGAGTTGTGTCTCTCAGCTGGGAGACTTACCTAATGGATGCGTGATCACACTACACTATTTATGAATATACTGTGCACTGGAGAAAAAAAAAAGGGTGAATTTCAAATTAAATTGTTTTGAGGTTTTAACCCAGCAGAGGTTAGTGTAAGTCAACAAGAGTTTAGTTTCTCTAAAATCTAGAAGAATGTTGATAACGTAAAATATTTTGAAATTTAAAGATGCACTTAGAAGTATATTTCTATTAAAAGGAGAATACTAATAATTTTTAAATGTATTCATTTTGTATGTGATTTGTTTCCAACCTATGCTTTTCCATTTATTCTACCTACTACTACACAGATGTAATGTGTACAGGACTTGTCTATTCCGTTTCTCATCCACTGCCCTTTCAAAAAAACTGCAAAAATATTAAGAAATAGGGATAGAAACAAAATGAAAAATTGTGTATTGGGAGTTTTTCTAAGTTTAATATAAGTAGTTCTTAAGATGTATTTATTGAAATTTTGGTGTGATTTTTCAATGTAGGACATGGAGGAAAAGTTATAATTCTTTTGAATACAATTCAGGCAGATGAATAATTTAACTTTCTTTAATTGTTCATATGCTTGCCATTTGGAAGAAGCCAGAGGTGAGTGATGTGAAACTTGAGGATAAACACCTTCCTCAAAATTTGTAGTTAAATTATTTTGTGTATTTACGCCTTTGCAGTGTATAGGGGACAAATATTTTTTAAAAGGTTTAAATTATTATGTGCAGGGTTAGCTGTATTTTGTTTTATATATAATTATTGCTGTCTGGATTAAAGAGATATATTGACATTAAAAACAATAGCTCATAAATAAAAATATGCATTTTAGACAAAAGCATTGATTGAGAGAGAATGCAGCAGGATGTTTTTATAGAATCTTTGTTTTTATTATATACATTAGCATTAGAAAAATAGTAAGCCTTCAAACCTTAAGTAAGGCAAGAGACAAAATTCTTCAAGGTTTCAAGTAATCCATCCTAAATTAGCAAGTAGTTAATAATCTGTTTAGTACAGTTTGTATTTAATAGTGTTGCTGTATGCTCTGTATCATGTGAAGCATTGCTGGATGTGTGAAAAGGGCTGTTGGAGTGGTTGGGAATTTTTTGGGTTTTGGGGCAGTGGGTTTGGTCAGGTTGATTATTGTTGTTTGGGGAATTTTGAGGTTGGTTATTTATTTAAAAACAGACATTTGGAAATACCTAATATGAATTTGGGTTCAAATCAGCAAATACTTATGCTAAAAACATTTTTCAGTTCTGGATTCAGTTAAGGTTTTGGACAAAATGAGCCAACATCACCAGTAAGATCAATGTGTATGGGAGTAACTTTCTATTTGAACACCCAAATCTGTTCCTGTCTCTTCTTATGGCATTTCACTCCATTATCACATCTCAGCACATTGCCTGCATCTAAACTCAACAGGGTATTTGAAATTCAATTATTTTAATTCTTTGCTGATGACACTATTCTACTTGACATATAGGAAAAGGCAAGTAAGCAGGCACCAGAGCCCAGTCATCCTGTCTCCCATGGGGCTGTTTAACCACTTGTGAAGACATTCACAGATTATGCAACTTCTGCAAAATTAAACAGTCTCAGCCCACCAAATATCAGTGTGGGTTTGCAATCTGAAATCTAAGTTAGTCTCTTAAAAAAAACCCAAAAAACAGGAAAAAAATTTAAAAAAAAAAAGTTTGATTTGCTTTGAAGGAAAGATTTCATCTCTCACACAGCACTCTTCCTTTCTCAAACCTTTTTTTTCTAACTGTGGTGGTAGTATTTGGGGATTTTTTTTTTTAATTTTGCTCAACAAAAAGGGTTGGTTTGCTGGAAGTAGATTGTATTTGCCAAATTTTGTCTAAATAAAGTTAGCTGCTCAGATCAACCTGACTTCAGCTTATATTTAGAATCCTTTTTAGAAGGGTAATATTTCTGAGGTAAAAATAAGCTAGATAATTCTGTCATATTGTTAAATATTGACCTGTACATAGGAGTGGTGTGTTCCTCTTTTCTTAAGCACTTTTGTGTAAGGGAGTTAGCTGTGCTAATTTGCACAGCAGAAAATATTCAGCATTGTGGGTGCATGTCTAACACTAGAAAATCAGCATAGAATTAATTTGTTGTGAGCAAAGATCAAAAAGATACTAACACTTCTCTCAAACACAGAGAAATCTAAAATCTAAATGATGAGTTATTTCTTGCTAGATGCAGTTTATCCACATCTAGGTAAAAAAAGTTGTGGATTGTTAATTTTCAATCCTTGTGACATAACTCACACTTGCAATGAAACTTCTTCCTTATATGTCTTGCTTCTCAACAGCTGTGATTGTCAGAAAGCTGTGAGGAGGTCAAATGTCCAAAAATTACGAATCCAGAAGCTCTGGTTCATAGCTGCTTCACTCTGTCTACAAATGGTCAAGAATTTTCCCTGTTGAATAATGGCACCTTTAAACATATAGGAAAGATGCCACACATATAGTCTCTGGGCAAGCATAAGAAAAGCACTTCTTGTTATGTGTAAATAACTGGGTTATGATCAGTAAAGAGGCATCATTAGCTGTAGCTCCTAAACTGATTAAAGATCTTTGCACTATGTAGCTGCTGTGGAGTTGTTTGCTTGTTTGTTGTCCTTTTCCTGATTATTTCCTATCAGGCAAGGAAAGTGAGACACAGTGTAGTTCTTTAATGTCAGAAAAGCAATCTGGTTTTAAAATAAGAAATAGGATATAGGTGTGGAGTGTCTTATGTCTTGCTCTATTTTTAAGATCTGTATTAGTACCTATGTCATAGTGGAGTTTTCAAATTTCTCTGGTAGTGGAAGAAAGGAAAACATAGTTGGCAAGAGTCATCCATTTTAAGGACAGGTAATTTTTGGGATAATTTGGAAAGTGGGACAGTTAACATTCTTTTCTTTTTAACTTTACACTCCTTTCATGAATTTCTTAATGTGCATTTCAAAAGATCAGTCATTTTTTTTTATTTATAGAATTTTAAAATCTGTATCTTCTTTTCAAATTCAGTGTTGAAATCTACAGTCCTAGAAAAAGAGAAGCAATGCATAGATGGTGTTCAGCGGGCACAGGTAAGATTCTAACAGAAATGTTTTATCATTTTATAAAAAGGGGGCAAAAAGCAGTACTTATTTTCAGATATTTTTGAAATAGTTTTGTGTACTAAATGTTTTGTATGAAAAAATTCCAAAGAGAGGGTGTTCTATATGCTCTATGGTGTATGTAGGTGTAAGGACTGAAGGTTCCTGTCTGCCTAAGGTGATTCTTACAAAATTTTATTGTCCACTCAAAAGTAAGTTAACCCTGTGATGGCAGAGGAATATTTATAAAATATCATATTATAATAGTTAATCTACAAAAGTGCATGTAAGTAATAGTGGCAGGGATTTTTTTCTGACTCTCTCCTCAAGCTTACAGCAGTGGTAGTATGTGAACAGGTTTAGAGAGCATGCTGGAATTAAAAAAGAGATAATGTAATACTGGGACAGTGGAGACAGTCTGGGTTGGACTTGTGCCACAGAAATAGTCTATCTTATTTTTTTAGCATGTTACCATACATGTTCTATTCATCATAAAAGGTGGTGCAGTTTAATGGGGCTGAGGAACTTCAAATTCTGTTTCCTCAACAGGAAACAGACTTATCTTACTTATGGATAACACTACTCAGTTCTGGAAGTCATTAGAAGGAAGGCTAAGTTCTGAAATCTTGGTTTGAAACAAGCAGTGACCAAATACTCTTGGAATCTCTTTTCTTCTTCCTCTGTTTCCCAGCTTGTCTCCCTCATTTCCCCCTTTGGGTTTGTTTTGGGCTATTTTTATGGGATGTTGTTTGTTTCTTTTGGTTTGCTGGGTGTTTTTTTGGGGTTTAAGTGGGTTTTTTTGGGGGGTTTAAGTGGGGTTTTTTTGGGTTTTGGTATTTGTTTTGGGGTATTTGTTAGTGACAGGACAATTCAAGCATCACTGTATCAAGCAGCATTTGTGAAAATAGTCAGTAATTTGCTTTTCAGGGAAAAATAAGGAATGTGAAGTTAAATACATACTACTGATCATTAGACCTACAAATTTCATTTGAGCTTGATCATGTATTTTGTGAGCCATGGGTGGGGAGAGTATATGTATTAAATTTATGATTTGCCTTGACAAACAATTTTAAAGAGTTCTTCCAGCTGGTTAGATAAATTCTTCTAACTTCATAATATGGAATATTTTAAAACTGCAGCTCATTAATTAAAATAATATTACAAAATAATTCATCATTCTGGTGTTTTAAGTTTAACCTAAAATATATTTTTCCCATGCTGTTTTTATATTCTAGTCACCAAGGTTTTACTAACAATGGTTTCTATTATTAATTGTGGGAAAGCACTTTTTCCTTATACTTAAAGAAAGTTGGTGCATGTAAGGAGCATATTTAACCAGTCTCTAGAATTATAATTCATTGCAAGAAATTACCTATATAAATGGCTTTCTTATTGGAAATGTAATTAATTGAAATAGGGTTATGAATATGTAGTTATTTTACCTATTAAAAAAAAGTATTATGAGAATGAAGTTTAACCAGGAACTATGGAGCACTACATGATCACTTGAATGGCATTTATTTGTGTTTGGGAGCTTGTCTTTATTTTTAGAACTAGCCTAGTATGTTGTCCCTAAATTCCATTTGCTAGTGTTTAGGAGATCCCCATCCCTCTTACTCTGTGGTGATCTCTTATGGCAGTAAAATGAACTTCTGTTTTATACTATTATTCATCAATGACCTGCAGGACTAACAGGATCACCTCACTTGCAGAAAGTCATCTCAAGTTTTTGCTGTATTATATCATCATACTGGTCTATTTTAAAAATCACAGTGGAGATTTTTTTTCTTTTGAGGAACTGTATGTAGATAAAATATTGTCGTATGTTTAAATTATTTCAGTAGTGTGCCAAGCAGTCAAGAATATTCTACCTATCAATGTTTCTATATATAAATCATCGACCTATAAAAACATCTAGAAAGTAGCATGGCCATCATGTTTGTAGGTAAATCCTGTACTGTAAGTTCTTGGTGTTATTTGCACATTTTTTAAGCAATGAACATGTTTCTATTAGAGAACTACCCTCTTGTGTGGTCTGCAGTTTTAATTTCTGAAAAAAGAAAGCATTGGCTGAAGTTAGGCTAGTGGGTGATTTTTCTCTTTTCTTTTCATACATAAATGAAAGAGAGCTTGACGCCATTGAGCAGGACGGGAACAGAGAACTCCAGATCAGAAGGCTAAGAAAATGAACTCTCTTTATTTCAAATGTACCGCTCTATATATAGAGAACATAGAGAAGACTAATTTCATTGTTCCTAGAGTAAAAACATGTCACACCATTGGTGTGCAGTGAATGACGCACAGTAGCAGAACATATCTATAAACAATATGAATAACACGGTAGATTAGAGAATTATTTACGTTCTTTCCCAACTGCTTCCCAGGCTCTCGCCTGGCTAGAAAACCTTTCTCTTTCTCTCTGACTGAGCTGAGAATACCCATAGGAGCTCTAGTTTAAAATGTAAAATGATCAACCAAGTCTTCTTACAAACATCTTCCCTCTCCTTTCTCTGGGAAAAGACATTTCCCACATACTATTCATATAATTGAAGATTGTTGGCCAGAACACAATTGTAAAATGATGTGGTGATAAATTATCTAATTTAGGATAAACAATTAACAAAAATAATCAGAACAATTTTAAATTAAATGCATAAGTAATACAGCCTGGATTGTATACTTCGTTGTCACTTGAAGGGGCTTCTTCATATATATCCTCTCCATTTCCTTATCTTTATAATTTTATAGATAATCTACATGTTTTACAGCATAATTTCTGAACTTTTTTAAGAGTGTTTTTTTGAGTGCAAAATATCTATTTTTTCTAAATTACAGCTACAAAAAAAATGAGGATGTGGGCGTGTGCTTGCTTTTAATACAGGAATTGTTAAGTGGTGGAAAAGTAAGAAAAATTGGCAGCCATTTCAAGTCCTGGTTTTGAAATGCCAAATAGCAACGATGTCTGCTTAGTCTTCCCAGTACGAACAGAGAACGTTTTGTTAGGCTTTAGTGAAAGAAGAAGAGAAATATTGAGTGGCCTAATTTAGAAACTCCAACTTCAAACCTGATCTTTAAGTTTGACAGCCATGCTTTGTGCAAGAGCCAATTTCTGTTCTGTTTGTACCCCTGATCTTTTGTACTATCCTCGCAATTTTCGTTACATTTTAACTCCCTTTTCAGAGTAGCTTGATTTTGTTTACATGGTAGGTAAAAATAGATTCTTAGCAAAAAGATGAAGGAAAAAAGAATATTTTAATTGTAAAATGAGTAAATGTAAATTAGGCTTTGGTTAGTAGTGGGACACAGAGCCAGAAACCTAAAGTTGTTTGAAAGGCACTTAAAAGCATTGTCTTCTACACCATATTAAAAAATTATTTTAAAATTCTATGTTTGGTCATTTGTGATGAGAGTTTATTCTGTGGACCACACAAATTTAAAAACAAAGTCCTTATTACATCTATTTAATTGTCAGCATCCAGATATAATGAATACTTCATGCCACTTTGTGCCTGGTCCTTGTAATCCCACTTCAGGAGAGGAGGTTTTGAAAGACTGCTGCAGTCTCTAGCAGTTTAGTTATAAGATAGTTTACACTGACTATTAAAACTATATTTACATCAGAAAAGCTTGTCATCAAAAAATTCTTATGCTCATAATGTTTCTGTCTTAGTTTAGTTTGGTTCATCACATTTTACCCAACAAATAAATCCTCAGCCAAAATTATATGCCTTTTTGGAATTCCAAGCACTTCCACTGGTACTAAAAGTCAGACAAAATTTTGGCAGTTCTGAGGTGCTGAAGATGGATTTCTACTGCATAATCTATTGGCATATTTTCCAGCAATATCATAGAGAAACAGTGCTAATCTTAAAAAATAAATTGTAGGCCAGGTTTTGCCATCTTGAAGATACTTTCTGCTTTATAAAAAACAGACTCATGGAGGGTATCTTTTGGATATTCCTAACCACCCCAGTTTACTCGTAACTCCTCTTTCAGTAGGGACCTTTCTTCTTATGCTAGTTTCTGACTATGACTTATTATAATTCCTTAGGGTAATAGCTTAGTGATATTGGAAATGTTCCAATTTTGACACTTAGTAATACAAGAAAAAAGGTTCTGAAATCCTTTAAGATAAATACATAATCAGTCTGTTTAAAAAGTATAAAACATTGGTGGGACTGGAATTTACTTTTCATTATTTTAAAATGTCACCACTAGAATTTGTCTCAGAAACATGTATGCTGCCCAAAGCTTTCTCTTAAAAGAAATTTCAGAGATTATTTTTTGTAGGTGAAGGTAAGATAAAGAAGGTAGATGAAAGATTAGTCTGAAATGGTGAAATACAAAAAAGAATTTTTAAAAAGGTGAGATTTTATAAACCTGCTTTAGACTGTTATGAACTTGTAGTCTGGTATAAAACCTGTTTTGTTTTGGTGTCACATGGTTTTCATCAGCACATAGGCCAACTATAGACAAGACTAGTGAACCACTGGCTTCAACAGGAACCCGAGGAAAATTGGGAACTCTTCCTCTTTGGCTCACAAACAGCTCTGTGGCTGTGGCACTTTTAACACTGCCTGATTCTGCATGATCTTTCTTGAGATATTTATTAAGAAAAAAACCCGTGAAGAAGTGTCATTCCCCTTCCATCCTTTTGCTTTTTGACAGGTTACTTTTGTAAGGGGGAAGAGAAAACTTGAGGAAGCAATGAATAGTTACTCTAAAACAATTCTTTTCCTACAAAGATGACTGCCAGAGCCTTAGATTTCAGCAGGGAAAAATAAGTTGCATACTTGGGTAAAAAAAATCCAACCAAAAAAATGTATGACATATTCAAAAGGATCTATTATATACAGTTGTCTCATTGAGGAAATAAAGGATTATGACAAAAGATAATAGCTTTGGATGTTTCCATATGAATCAAGTGATAGTAAATAGAATTGTATATCATCTTTTAAGAACTGTACCAATGTAAATTTTCTGCAAAATCATGCCAGCATACCCAAAATTCTGAAAAAAAATTTTAAAAATTTCTCTTGGGTTTTTTATCTTGCAAAATGTAAACCCAGATTTGTAATATGTGATGTAGAGGACCTTATATTCTAATTGTAGATCCAGTGTTAGAATTGCGTAGCTTAGATTTAAGCAATTGAATTTTGGGAAGCATATGTAGATAGATGGTGTTTTCTTGTTAGCATTCAGAGTAAATGACATTTTATCAGAAACATGCAGAAAGGAAACAAAGTTTGTAGGAAACGAGATGATACAAACCTGGCAGGGTCTTTACTGCCAGGGTCATGGGATCTGCTGAAATGCAGAGTGTTTTGCTAAAGACAGTAAAGGAGAATTTAACTTTATGGAACTCCAGGACAAGGTAAGTGCAAATCAAGTATCTTATGTTCATGAAACATAAATTTTGTGCAGAAGTTTGAAGTTTTATTGATGGAATTCTTAGATTCTTAATATTGGGAGTTACTTTTCAGTTGAAAAGTGCTGCCTTTTTCAGGTTTATTTTTTGGTTTGTTTTCAGAAAGCCTTACAAGCACAAATAGATGTTTTATTTCCTAAAACTGTAGCAGGGAAATTAACTAAGCTTTTTGACATATGAAGTGAGAGTCTCGGAGTTGAGACTTTAATATAGCTTAAACAGAGACTGTCCATTCCAGACTGTGCTGCTTCCTACATGGCTAGTAGCCACTTTGTAATTAAATACTGTCACCTCATACTGTTGGGGTTTCTATGGTCATGAAAGAAGGACGAGAAGACAAATAGAAATATCAGAAACGAGGGAAGAAGTACTTATTTAGAGAGTCTGAAGGACAGCCTAAAGAAGTCCGCTTGCTTAGCCACTAGATGGCAGTTAAGTATTTTTGAATGGATTGCAAGGCACTTGCAAGTCATTACCATACGGCCCTGCAGACACCCTACAGCGGGAATTTTAATTTTTTTTTTTGGTCCCAGTCAAAGGAGTGGCTTTCTCCTAATTAATAAATTAGCCTTTAGAATGTACATACACTTGTTCTGTTTAATCTAACCAAGATTTAGCAATCTGAGCATCTCTCAAAACAGATCCTCTATTTTCCCAACTCCTCAAAACACTAAATATTTAGAAAGCACTGGTATGTCACTGTTGTTTTGGTTAGTTAGTTATTTTTTTTTTAAAAACCAGTGAAATGAAAACATTTCATTTGGTCTACCAGCCTTCTGGATGACTGCCTTTGAAGTGATAATTAAAAAATTATCAATGAATTACTATCATTTAAATAAACAGCTCAATATTCTGTTGAAGATGAAATTTGTTTCTTCAACCACAATTGTGAACCCATTTTCTATTTAGTTCTGATGAGGCAGAAGTTTAAAAAAAATAAAAGGAAAAGAGTTGCATCAGACATAATTAATTGACAAATACATAGAATATAAATCACAGACTAAATATTTAAACGAAAAAAACAGGAGTATAGAATGTCATGCCTGTGTGGTAGAAAAATGTAAGCAGTTAATTCTCAGAACAAATATTAGTGTTTTATATTATATCCAGACTTCACAATACTTGGATTGACTTCTGTTATTTTGCTTGAAGGCAGTATTTGCCTTTTTAAAAGAAACAATACATTTCATTATTTTCAGTGGAGTTAAAATAACCCATTTTTACACTCTTCCTCCTAGTCATGGCGAGACTAAAATTTGTTTTCTCTAATCTGTGTTCTTAATGTTAATGTCAAGATGAAGTTTTACTTCTGTGCTCAGTTTCAGATTCTTTATTCTCTTTTTCCACTTTTATTGAGACAGCCATATATCATAGATCATAAATCAGCCATATATCATGATCATAAAAATCATAGCATAGTTCAGTGTTGAGTGGACATTAGGAGGTCATGATGTACAAACTCTTTTCCACTAACGCCCTCCTCCAAGCAAGGTTAGCTTTGATGTTTGGTGGTTTTTCTCAGGACTTTGCTCATCTCTGAGTATGGGTATGAGGTAATGGTGGTATGTATTTTCTGCTTTCCCTAGTCTGTGATAAAATGGCAAGTCTTGCTCTGTTTCTGATGCATTGTTTTGATAACAGCTAAAAGAGATGAAAATGTGTGCTCTAAAAACCTGTATTTCCTGTGAGTTTTTCCTAATTCAAGTCCTTTCAATATTGATTAAAATTCTTAAGAAACTGTGGGTCAAGTTCTTGTAATTAATCTCATTTCACAGCTTCTTCATCACAGATTTTATGAGAATGTATATTAATAATAATAACAACAATAGTAATAATGTAGATTTTGCATCCTTTTATCATAATGGGCATTCTTCTTTTTCCATTCTGACTGTGCTTTATACTTAGACAAAGATGGGGGGTTTTTTTGTCATTTTAGGTACAAATTCTTGGACATGCAGCACCATTGTTAGGGTTTGGGCAATAACTGATCAGAGGAAAAGGAGAATGAGAGTAAAACTGAGAAAATATTTTAACAAGAATTGTTTGGCAATGCTTTAAACCCTTGACTATAATATGAGAGACTTTCACTTCTTGAAAAAGGACAACTGTGGAATAGGGATTACACAGAGAGAATTATCACTTTTCTGTCTGTGTTTGGTTCCAAGCATTAATGCATTTCTTCTCTTGCCTTTTACAGTGAGTTTCTTGTAAAATAATAACAGAATACTGTAACTTCCCTTAGGAAGCAGTGAATGCTAATGCATGATAACTGTATATTCATTGAAAATTCTGTTTAAATTGTTTACTTTCTTCTCCTCTGACTTCTCACCGTTCTTGCTCACGAAAATAAATAAATTTGAGGTAGTGTTTATGTCATCTATGCATTCCTGGTTAGAGCAACATTTATGAGCTGTATTCATTAATAATTAAAATACAATTTTTTTCTTAAAGTCTTTAAACCAGAAATCATATTTCATATGAAAATCTATAAACTCCTTTTATACTAAAATACGATTTGTACTGTAAGTTCCATTATTTACTTACGAAATTTCTCTTATCTTTTGGAGACCAGTGAAAACAGATTTTGTTTGTTCAATGGTAACATCCCATACTTGGATTATGTAGAATATTTTTGGTACTATAGTATTTACTTCTCAAGCTTTTTTGAAAAAGAATTCCACAGAAATTGAAGAGAACAGATGAAGAAATTACATGAAATACAGGAAAGCAGTTTGAAAAATTGTATGTGTGGAAGTCTGTGTGTGTGTGTACATATCAGTATGTGAACAGAAAACTTCTTGTAACGTTCCTAGCAGGACATTTCGTTTGGCAAGTGTACTTAAACTATTTGAGAGATCTTCTTCACACAAAAGTGAGAACTGTTTCAAGTTCTTCTTATATATTTCTCTTGGCATAAAATACCAGGTGCTACCTTTTAGTGGTGTAAATCCTGAGATTTTCTACAGGACCCTCTATGTAGAAGAGAGATAAGAAATGCTTTTCTTAGTAAAAATAAGCATTCATTTAACTTAAAAATGCCCTAAATAATTAAAAAAAAAAAAAAAAGAAAAGAAAGAAAACCAAACAATTATATACTGCCAAACCTAAATGAGAACTTAAAAGTGAGGCTGAGAATAATTTCTACTCTTTGGATACAAGACAGAGTAACCAGCTTATCTTCTACTTACATTTAGATCAAAAAGTTATTACATTTTCCATCTTAAGTTAGTATAAATAAAAGCAGTAAAAACACTTTTTTTCCTTTTCTGTATTTTGAATACCTGTTTTAGTTTGTATTTATTCTTTAGAGAGCAATCCCAAAACTATTTATAAAAACTAACTTGCATATTTCAAAATGTGTAATTACTCGTTATGATTATTCAACTTTTTCTAAATATACAAATTGGGTTTTTTTTAATGTTCATGATACCAGAAAGATTTTAATTAACTTCTCAATACTTAAAGCTCATTTTTGATTACTTTATTTTGATTGACTATTTTAAGGTTCTTTCACTCAAAGTGATACAGTTTTGTTTCTAATATAGCTTTCACACTTTTAAAGAGTTAAGGAAGATGAGAGACTTTCAGGCCCCTGCCTTCATCATGTTCATTGATACATATGTGGAGGCTCTATTTCCATTTCTCCAAACCTTTTGTGTTGTGAGTAGTAGGTTCATGCTTCAGTGTATCTACAAAGATTTATTCTTACTGTGGATTTTTTTTTTTTTTTGCTGCTTTTCCCTGTTGGAAGCCTAAGACAAAAGCAACATGTGAACCTCCCATTTTGTGGTCTGGCTGAACTCTTAGATGAAAAGGGCAAGTACTGTGTAGAAGTATCATACTCTGGACAGTTGCTAATCAGGATGTGGCAAAGCTCATCTGAAAAATCATTACCTTTCTTGATCTCCCCTACTAGAGCTTAAAGGTATTCCAAGCCCTTAAAATTTAAACCATTAATGTTCACATTTTGGCTCATAGAATCCATATTGTTATTTCTAGCATAAAAGCTTAAAATTGTTGCATATAAAGAGCATGAAAATAATAATAGAATTAGTTTGCACAGTGACTGCTTTCCAGGTTGTTGGACAGTTTCAAGTGGAATTGAAACTCAGGGAAAGGTCTGGGATGAAAAAGTTCAACACCTTTCTCTAATATGTCAATGCAGTAATGTTCAAGGTATGCCAGATTTTATGTTTTAACATAATGAGATTAATTGTTGTCTTGGCCTGGATACACAGGAAAACTAACCAAACACTTTAGTATCATAGTTGAAATACTTTAGAAAAAACACAGGTGACAGAAGAAAGGAAGCAATTAATCATGTGTTAGGTATTTCAGTAAGCAATCTAATATTGAGGAGAAAATAAATCCAGACAGTTTTTATCCCAACTTTTAAGGAATTCTGTGACTTTTAAGGTACCTCTTGCTTATAGACTGTTAAGTGGCTAGGTTCTAGTAATCTTTTCATCTGCACTAGCAGTCTCTTTGCAATCCACAGCACAACAAATAAAAGACAACTAAAACAGGTAACATAATGTTATATTAAAATTAATAAAGTTCAGCTTTTCTTTCAGTACCCAGTCTCATTTACATGCTTGTTTTATGCTGGATGAATGATAGATAGTTAAATGAATTTCTGAGCTAAATTAAGATATGTAGATAGTAATCCCCTTTTTAAGTCTTATTTATTTCTGTATTTTTTCATGCCTCCCTAATAATGAAATTTCATTTAGGCCAGGACAGAAACATTCAAAATTTGAGAGGGACTTTTTGGTTGGTTTTTCAGCCTAGATAATCAGGACATTGCTCATTGCACATGGAACATGCACAGCCTGTTTGAGAAATGCTGGAGTCTGTTCTATAGCCATACACCTCTCACTGTATTTTTTCCTCCTCACTCTTTCATACTCAAGCTACGAGGATAAAGTGAGGGTTAAGTTTCCACAAGTGTTATTTGTGAAGGTTTAAAGTAATACTACGTAATACCACAGAAATTAAATTTGACTCCTGTGCATCTCCTCGGGTGGTCAGTGGTTCTGTGGGATTTTATTTTACCTTGTCTTGTCTGTAGTCTATGAAAACTCTTTGGAGGTTTCTATCATAGTAAAACCTGGGGATAGCCTAAGGTTATTTTCCAACTAAGTTAAGAGTTACACCTTAAAGAGAGAAAACTCTTTCAATCTTTGATGTATCTCAAGTTGATTATTTATTTAAATGGGTAATGTAAAGAAATGAGATCTTATCCTCTGAAATATGCTTAGCTCAGGGATAAGGAATTCAAACTGTTCAGGAACAGAGACTTCAAGAAACTAAGTTCTTTTTTCCTCTGACTTCCAGCTTTCCAAGTCAGCATTTGCAATGCATGCATCTTTCTTCAAAGGTGTATGTTCCCTGTTGATTCTTTGTTAGTTTATTTGAACTATTTGAACTTCAATAATTATTATTCTCTGTATGCAATGGTTTGGGGTTTTTTTTGTCACACGTGATAGGTGTGACAAAACCACCAGGTTGATTAGACCTGTCTCAGCTCTTTAGGACAGGAAGAGCTACCTAGTCCATTGCCAGCCTTGTGCAGGCTGGTGTAATCCATCTGTTGCAATGTTTCACAGAGTGGGAGAGTAGCTCACACTTACCAAATAAGTTTTATGACTTCAGACAGGGCAATGCACAACACTGTTTTTGTTTCAGGGCTTGCTTGTTCATTGCTATACTGGGGACCTCTGCATCACTTCCTTGCAGTTGTAGGAAGAAAGATGGACTATTGTGAAAAAGTGTACCCCTTGTGCAACCTCAGAATAGTAAAAGTTTCACTCAAAAAGGTTTAATCAGGTAGTCTGAGGAAGAAACTAGTATCCAGTACTAATTCGACTCTGTCAGCAATTCTCCCTGATGCTATTGGCAAGTTTGCCAACTTTTGACTCAATTTCTACTGCTGTAAAAATAAAATGCTACAATGGGCCTTGAGATTAAGTGAAATGTGAGAATTAATTAGATGGTTGCTATTTTGTATGAATGCCAATCAAGTCTCCACCAGGATAAATTTACCAATTACTGTAGCACTAAAAATGCCTGTTTAAATGTTATGTCTCCTTTTCTTAAGGTTGATCTGCAGTTGCAAGAAGTAGCTTTGAAAATGAGACAGCTTTAAAGAGAGAAACCTGAATAGAGATCACATTTCTCTGACTGAATTAAATTCTTACTGTGGCTCTACTTTGTGCCATTCGGTGAGCGTGCACGTTCAAAAATGTTTCACTTCGCGTAGAAAAGCAGCATTTATTAACAGAGCAGTTGGAAAGAGCATCCTTCCACGTTCCTCTGCAGCACTACCAGTGCCACCAGTTGCTCCCAGGCACACTTAGTAGAAGACCTGAGGGGCCTTATTTTGCCATCTTAATTCTGTTTAACTGTATGCTTCTATTTCCTGTGTGTTCTTGCAACTAGGTAGCAGCATAGATTCGTGAATTGTGATGTAGAGAAACTAAAAAGTGAAGTTTTTGCAAAAAAAAAAAAAAAAAAGAGAGAGAAATCAAAGCAAATATTATCCTATCATCTAAATATAAATTCCATCCAGAGAGGAAATTTCATGACTCTAAGTGACAAATTGCTGAAAATTGTCAAACTGCTGATGCAACTTTTTGACTTGTAATAGTATAAGGTATTAACTTCTAAAACTAAGCTATAATATGCCTTTGTTTTTCAAATATGCCACAATTACCAACAAGAACTGTCATTATGTTTTTTTTTTTTAAAGATACTTTATGACTGTTCATAAAGCATTCAAGTGAATGAAAGCTGAGTTAGAAAGATATAGACAAGTGTATTATGCAGACACACATATATGTATTATATACATACATAGACTATGGCTAACTTTTACAGATGTGGGGTTTTTTCCTGCCTGGAAATTTATATAAGTTTCAGTCACTCACCTGACAAACTAGGTTGTCAGCTCTGTAGAAGGAGGTAGCTGCACTCTGATCTTTTACATGTTTGAAGATCCTGGACATGTTCTATCTATATAGGTCAGCTTTATGCTGTACATCTGAAATGCACATGTGGAAAACATGACAAGATTGGAATGAATTCTATGTAATGTACATGTGCAGATCCAAGTCTACAACCTTTAGCCAGCAAAGCAAATATTTCCAGATCCATGTACAAACAATCCATTCAGCGCAGCCAAAGAGATGAGTCCCAGACTGAGCATCCAACTCATTGCACATGGAACATGTACAGCCTGTTTGGGAAATGCTGGGCACTGCTCTATAGCCACACACCTCTGAACTGTTTTTTTCCTGCTCACTCTTTCATACTCAAGCCACCAGGATAAAGCAAGGGTTAAGCTTCCACCTTTCTTTCTTTCTTTACAGAAAGAAGACTGTTCCACAGTACCTGGGTCCTGGGTAAGAACTCTAGGCAAGACAGAGTTTCCTCATATCTCTTTAAAACCCCATAGGTTTCTGCTGTGGAATTGTCCCCTGGATTGGAAATGAAGCTTTTTTTCATTATGTGTGTGTGGATTTTTTAATCTCAGTCTTCTTTCTGATCCTTGTCAACAGCTTTTGACCATCTTTTACATGTATGAAAAATTAAGTATTCCCTTGATTATTCTCTAAGAAAATAGTAGAATTTTCATTTCTGATTGGATTTATATAGTCTTGATTTCCTTCTTGTTTGATAAGCCCTTTCAAATCTAGAGGTCAACTTTAAACTAGGACAAAGGCAAAAATCTAATTAAACTGCTCTGAGGGCATCTTAAAAGTCTAAATGAAAAATGTCTGTCTAAAATAATTACTGAAACACATAAATACTGGGGCTGTGTTTTGTTTTGCTTTTGGTTTCCTTGTTTTTTAGACCAAATAAATTTAAGTACATCATATCCTCTGGATAAATATCTCTTCATTCACATCAGAGTCTTGTTTGTTCATACTAATGCTGTTTCTATGAAAACCTGGATACGATGGTGATTGTTAGGTATAACACGATAGAAAATCACCAGCTTGTTTGAAATGCCGTATCTCAAGGATAGCAGAAATGCTGCTTCTTAGGGCATGGCTAAACAGCCCCTTGAATTCATCAGGAGAGTTTCATTTCTTGTCTGAATTGCTAATTCATCTCATTGCATTGCTTATTTAAAAAAAAAAAAAAAACTTTATAAAATAGTTCTTCTCTTGAAAGAAATTTCATTATCTGCAGGGTAAATTGTCTTGCAGAAGAGTGGATTCTAGGTTTTTCGTGCAGCTAACGTAGAATTACAGTATTCAAGAATTACTTTTTCTTGGTAAAAGTTGAATCTAATCTCCCAAGTAAAAGAGTGAAAAACAGTGAACTGTTCTGACATCAGCCATTTTTAAGGCAAATCTCTTCAGAGTCATTGACTATTGTGCCTAATCCTGTTGGCTGCAGTTTGTTTATGGCAGAAATGAATTTACTGTATCTCTTATAAAACCCTTGTGGAATGTTCTTACAGTATAAAATGGGAGCTTAGGAGAATTACAGTCTGGGGAAACTGGATTTGATCTTAGCTGAAAACTGGTGTGTGACCTTAATAATCCTATCAACACATTTCCTTTGGTAGTGTTGTCTTTTGAAGAACTGATAGGCCTTATTGTATTTGCAGGTGACTGGTAGGGGGATAAGAGCAGATGAAACAAAGGGATAAACAATATTGTATTTCTCCTTTATTAAGAAATTCTTCAGCAAAACTGTTGCTGCTATGAAGTATAGAGTTATTAAAGGAAACTGTATGGATTGAAGTACCATGAGTAATTTGCAATGGGAATGCCTTTATCAGCTTTTTTTCCTTCTTATTATACTGTTATTATGTCTGTGTTAATTCCTTCATTATTCATTTTTTCACGTTCCTTTCTCTGTTTTACATTTTTTTTTTTTTGTCAACCTGTGGCAGGGAGACCTAGTTGTAATACACAACGTTTGGTTCAAACTGCTGTTCCAGAAAGTTCAAACAATCTAAGAGATTGTAAATTTTTTGATAAGGGTACTTCAAAATCAAACAATAATTGGTTTAAATGTTGTTGCTGTTTTACTTCTGAGATTGCTTTAGGACAACTAAGAAATTCTAAGATAAGTAAGAAATTGAAATTTTACGTCTGAAAACAGATTGTCTGCAAACATTTTTAAGTATTGTTGAACATTATAATTTATTAATAATCCCCAGTTGGAAGTTATAACTTTCTTTTCCAGAAAGAAAAAATTACTTTTAATAGTTTTGTGTGTCAAAAGATGAGAAAAATGTTTTCCTGAACTGAATCAAGGCAACTGGTATATCAAGAATTATATGTTTATTTGTAGGCTTCTTTACAAAACCTATAATTTGAATATTTGAAATATTTCCTATTAAGCAAACCTATGGTCTCATCTGAGATGCATATGATTTGGTAAAAGGAAATAAAAAGTCACTTAAGTTTTGCTGTAACCACTTGTGAAACCTTTTGCATGACCATCTTAATTCAACTAAATACTTGAAGTGCTGGTTAATATTTTAAATTGAAAGAAAAAACAAAAGTACTAAAAAGGAAATGTCTGCAGCTAGAAAATTAGTTTTATTAGAAGATTTTTTTTTTGTTGTAAGGTCAAGTCTATCTCTTCATCAATCCTGAATAAGCACAAATGGCTATTTTTGGACAAGATTACTTCTATTGGCAAGTTTGGATGAAAGCACATATCCATTACATTTAGTACAGTTTATTACAGATATTTTTTTTTAATTGTAGGAATTAATGTGCCTTTAAGGTTAATGGTTCATCTATTTAGTCTACAGCAAGCAGAATCGGATGGTTTAGAGAAAGAGATAAAAAATGTGGAACATGTCAAATACAGAATGACCATTCCAGGTTCCAATCTTTCCTATCCCAGTCTGTCACTTGGCAGAGGAGATACCAATTTGAATTAGGATGAAAGTTCTCCCTTCATTTTTTCTTGCTTCTTTTCTTTCCTCGTCATGTTGGCTGGAGAAAAGCATAATTATTCTGTTCTGAGATTTATCTGTTTTCTAAAAGGTAGTGTTTTTAGTGTTCTGCATTCCTGATCTGTGTTGTATCATTAAGGTGTATATTGAAATGCAGCAGTCAATACTATGCTGAGTCTGCTACTCATGGTCATCCTTTTAAAGAAGCATTAAACATTTTTTTCAATTAACAGAATTAAAGTAATGTTGAGCCCTCCACCACCATGTCTTCTTATCCACGTGTAGGCAAATGCTTGCAGTACTTGTGCTCAGCAGTTGGTGGTTTTCACAGTCAGGGTATTTGCAGGGGAGGGGGGGGTTTGCTACTGAGTTTTGCTTTTGACTAGTATAATCACAGTCTAAAATATGCTTGTACTGACAAAGGTAGTGTTATATATAAGTAAGTCATTTTCCTAAACTATCTTCTTCCACTTAAAATGTAGCTAGCCAAAACGATTTCTCACTTTTTAAAGTCTTGACATAACTAGCTTATATTTGAACCTCTGGAATACTAGTATTCTTGCTCTAATCTTGATCTAAATTTAATTCTTATACAGTGATGAATGTTATCCTCTTTTGAGCTTATTATTTGTTTTCTTTGAAAGGATGCTTTTGAGGTGAAATCTGAGGAGCGTGCCAGTGTCATCCAACAACTTGAGCAAACTATTGAGGATCTGAGGACAAAAATTGCAGAACTAGAAAAACAATTTCCTGCTGCAGACGTACAGACTGCTGGGAGGGAGCAGGAAAATGAGCACGCACATGCAGACTCTGGGGAACTCAGCAGTGTGACTCTTCAAAGGAATGAAGGGGAGACCATACCCAGGACTGTGTCACAGGCGAGATCTGTACAAACGTCACCAGCAGAGGATTATTTAACACATAAAATGCCTTCAGCCAGTGCACTGCCACAGCCACCCCCACCACCGCACTTAGAAGGGGGCGAAAATGAAGGGCCTACTCAGAAATTGCCAGCTCTAGAACTGCAGTCCACGTTTTGTTCTGAAATTTCCTTAATTCTGTCGCCGAAGCTAATCTCAGTGCCACTGGATGCAAGCCAATCAGTACAGACTATACCGCAGTCACCTCTTCCAGGACCCAAAATTGATTTGTCCCTTGCATTTGAAGGAGAGACTGAAATGACAGTTTCCCATCAGCCTCTAAGTACTGTAGATGTAACTTGTAGTGACCATCCCCCTTCCTTGCCCCCAGAGCCCACATGTAGCATTCCCCCATCACTGCCAGCGACTGAACAGGCTGCCCCCCTGTCTGGAGCACATGGCCATTCCTTTGTTACTCCCATGTCTGTGGCAGAATTACCACTGCCACCACCTCTACCTGGCTCAGGACTCCCTTCTTCTGCTGTCTCATCAGTGACACACCTGGACCACTCTTTACCAGGTGCCATGATGCCACCTCTCCCTCCTCCTCCACATTTGCTAAGTGGGGAGATAATGACACTGCCTCCAGCTCCTCTCCTTCCATGTCATGGATTCCCTCCACCACCTCCACCACCACTTTTGCCTGGAGCAGGAGTCCCATCTCCTCTGCCTGGTTGGGGTATCCCACCTCCTCCTCCACCACCACCATCTTTACCTGGAGCTAGTGTCCCTCCTCCACCTCCTCCTCTGCCTGGCTTTGGATTGCCACCCCCAGCACCACTGCTTCCTGGAGCAGGACTGCCACCACCTCCCCCACCTCTGCCTGGAGGAGGCATTCCACCACCTCCTCCTCCACCACCACCTCTGCCTGGTGCAGCTGTACCCCCTCCTCCACCTCTTCCAGGTTCAGCTGTACCTCCTCCACCACCTCTGCCTGGTGGAGCTGTACCCCCTCCACCTCCTCCACCACCTCTGCCTGGTGGAGCTGTACCCCCTCCACCTCCTCCACCACCTCTGCCTGGTGTAGCTGTGCCCCCTCCACCACCTCTGCCTGGTGTAGCTGTGCCCCCTCCACCTCCTCCACCACCTCTGCCTGGTGTAGCTGTGCCCCCTCCACCACCTCTGCCTGGTGTAGCTGGGCCCCCTCCACCTCCTCCACCACCTCTGCCTGGTGTAGCTGGGCCCCCTCCACCACCTCTGCCTGGTGCTGGTGTCCCTCCACCACCCCCTCCTTTGCCTGGGTTGGGGATGCCTCCTCCAGCCCCACCACCATTGCCTGGAAGTACACCACTCCTTCCAGCACCAGTCCAGGGCAGCAGCTATCCAGCAGTCCCACAGGGCTGTGGTTTTCTTCCTCCTCCATTACCATCTGGTTTATTTGCAATGGGAATGAATCAGGAGAAAGGGAGCAGGAAACACGTAATAGAGCCTACTCGGCCAATGAAGCCTCTTTACTGGACAAGAATTCAGCTCCACAGTAAAAGGTAAGTCAGAGTTATGTAGAGTGGTGCTTTTGCGTTATGACTGTCTTGATAGTATTGATTATCATTAGCAAAAGTCTTTCCTGCTAGATAGGTCTTTGAGAGAACATTGGTGCAAGTAGGATTTTATGTGTAGTTGGATATGTAAATAGGGTGCCCATTTTCTTTAAAGTGCGCAAAAGTTATTTGCACATGGAAGCTCTGTAGCGTTTTCAGTGTCCTTTGGGGCTACCTAACACATATGGATAAGAGATCCGGGGGTGATGGTGTGCCACCAAGTGTTCTGTGAAATGTTTTTCAAAGTGTCGTATTTTTGATTCCCCTCAAGTTTTGAAGTAGCATTGGTCTTGCAAGTTTTGGTAGTGTTTTCCTTCTAGATGAATCTGTGCTGAACACATTCTATCCTTCTCTTTCCTTTCTTCAGTGACTTTGAAATACTTTCTTTTTCACCTTGTACACTCAGCAGACTCAGATTCAATCTGCAATTTATTTGCATAAAGTGATTCTGGTAGCCCTTACTCTGATATGACTTGATGTTTTTTGGGGTTTTTGTAAAACATCATTGCTGGTCATGAAAAAAGTTTCCTTATAAATATTTTTCTTATGTCTCTGAGTAGTAATTATAAAACCCATCTGCTGTTATTTAATTATGAATTTATTCTTTCTTTGCAAGTGCTTGCTACTGTTGCATAGGTGGTCAGTAAATAACTGTCTATTTCTATTTCCCTTCCTGACGATGTCTGTACATTTTATAGCCTATATACAGTCTATTTTTATTCCTAGGCATGTAGAGTGGGTGAATATAAATAAGCCTGACCATATCACACATGAAAAAAGAAGAAAACCCAGAAGTATGAGGAAGAATCAACCGTAGTTTTTATCAAAATGCTGCTAGTAGAATTTAGACAACAACTTTTAAATTGCTGCTATTTTATTTTTTTAATTCCTCCATTTATGACCTTATTTAGTTTGACATTGCCCTACATAGGTCTTTTGCTTAACTTTAGAGATTCTAGTGCTTCACTTGTGTGGGAAAAAATTGAAGAGCCTTCCATAGATTATCATGAGTTTGAAGAACTGTTTTCTAAAACAGCTGTTAAAGAGAGGAAGAAACCCATTTCGGACACCATTACAAAAACAAAGACTAAACAAGTGAGTACTCATTTAATTTCAGATCTTTTGTAGGTTGTTTTTTACATAAACTCAGATTTTTGCATGCAGTCGAGATGAATTATGTCTGGTGTGGAATTGTTACCATATATAAATACACACTATAGAAAAAATAAGAGAAGGAGGGAATGTAGGATGTATTTCAAAGCTGTACATGTTAAAGGCTGAAGATTTCTTTTTCATAAATTACTTTTCAAGTATGTATTTTCTTAAAAATATCTTTGCTTTATCCACTTTAACAAAAATAATACTAAAATAATAAGGTGCATATATGATGCCCTGAAATTGACTGCAGATGTGAAAGGAGTAGTATATATATTATTCTGATTAATTTTATACATTAAATAATGAGTTGCATATGAAGTACCATGATTTCAGAGAAAAATTATGCTTCAGAGTCTAATTCCTAGTGTTATACCAATCAGAATGGTTTTAGGTTTGTGTTGTGTTTATGTATATAAAGAATAGGAAGTTTATATAGACAATAAATGACAAGCACAGCTGGGAAAAATCCAACATTAATCAAACCAGTTTCTTGAGACAGAATAGTATTCAATATAATAAAAATGGGAAGAATACTTTAAAATGTAGATGTTTAAACCCCAGCATAAAAAATTGAATCTGAATGTTTACATGACTATTTGGCTGTAATCTTCTTGGTAGCTGTGTGAAAATCAAATTGTGGTGGTATGCTAAGTAATTTTCAATTAAATTTTCAAGTCAGAGAGGGGGATGGTCTTATGTGGGTACCTGAAAAGCATTTAAAGTTCTTGTTTTATCTTGGTTTCATGTTCCTGTATTCAATTCAAAACTAGGCAGATTTTTCCATCATCTTTTGACATGCAGGTTAGTGCTGTACAAGACTTTATTCCACATGGGATACAAAGTGAGACTCTAAAATCTCTATTCACTAGACCTTATATCTGAATATGACCTATTAGTTCTCCACCTCTTGGTTCTAGAGATCTTGTCCCTATAGACACATTTTGGTCGGGTGCTTTACTGTTCTGACAGCTTGTGTTAGGCTACAGGACTGGTAATGAAGTTAGGATGATTATCCTAAGGTATTGGATAAAACCAATGGATGGATAGGATAGTGCAAACACACATACAACTGTGCTGCACTAGGCTGTCCTAAGTGGGATGGGAGGAAATGCAAGGTTCCATTGTTATGTTGCTGTCCTGCAGTAAATCTCCAAAGTGCAAGACCTTTGCTCCTCTTTCCTCCTTCTAGAAAAAGCCATTTTTAATGGTTATTCTTAGATTAATTAATATCATAGTTGTTTAAGTAAAAAAAAAAAGGAATGCAAAAGTGATGCTGTGTGTCCCTGAAAATTGCATAAGATTTGGTGATGAAAATCTCCCAACAGAGTGGAAATCATGGCTGTTTACTTCTGTAACATAAAAAGAGCTTAAAGACAGACAGTGATTATGAATAACATTAGATGTGGATTTTAATACTAAATATTTATTTTTCTTGCAATGCCATAAACCTAGATATGTTGTCAGTAAGTTAAAAAAAAATGTAGTGAAAGCTAAATTAAAATGACTGATTATTCTTATCTTCTTTGAAAAGAACTAGTTTTTTCTGACAGAAATTTCCACACAGAAGTTTAAGGCAATCAAAGTAGTTGCTGTCACCTACTACAAACACTCCTGTGAGCTGCTTTAATTCACAGAAGATAATTCTGTTTCTCTTCCTCTGATAATCAAACAAATGTACTGCTCTCAAAAATAGAAAGAAATTGCCTAATAGTGAAGTATGGCTTGTTGAATTTTAGTATCTGGGGAGAAAAGATTGACTAAACAGATAAACAAGCTTTCATTACAACTATGGTTAGAGCTATCATTTATTGCAGATGTCAAAGTTGTGTGAGAATCCAGTTAGGGCTTTCCAGAGTACTGCCATAAGACAATTGAAATAGAACAGCTTCACAAATATATTCCACATACACCCCCTCAGCAACTTGGAATGCAGGACATAATTTTAGAAATCTCTTAATCTATAGTGCAGAAAACACTTGGATAATGAAGTCAATCCATGTTTAGGAGAAGCAGTTATTTGGGGAAAGCACGGCTGTAATTCCACAAGTACGCTTTTTACAGGGAGCACCAAGTGCTGTTTAAATGGTTACTGACTTACATGGCTTCTGTGATAGTTACGGGTATTGTAAAGATCTTACAAATGGTGTTTCTGGAGTGATTTTTACAGGGACATGTTATGCAAAGCAGATGTGTTTTGTCACCTGTTGAACTATGAAGAAGCACTGTAGAGAACAGAACCAGGACTCTCTCTCTGCTCCTTTCCCAAAAAGCTCTTGTCTGACAATTGGTTTGCTCCTTGTGTTGATGTGCATGATCTGGTTAGTGAATGTATTGCTTAGATGGATTGGATATGAAGCACTGGTTACACTGGAAATAGTAGTAATGAAAAAATGTACAGATAACTTTCAAATGCATAAAGTATTTGGTACTCTGTATAAACACATTATTTTAATAAGACTGTTTTTTATTGCAAGCTGAAATAAAAATGTATTTTTGCATATGGCAGGAGGGAGAATTCTAGCTAATCTTTAGAAAGATTTGATAGTTTTGGGATGTTTTAGTGGGTGAAAGATTAATGATTTTGAAGTACACTGCTGTTCTGCACAGAGGCTCTCATTGTCTAAGCCAGAGAGTGTATGCATATGTTTGTTATGTATGTATATAGATATGAATGATATAATTTTTTCTGAATAGTGAGCAGTTTTTAAGTGGTAAAATTATTCTTATTGCTCTAGGTGTATTGGGGTTTTTTTTGTTAATGAACAAGTTCATTTCACTCTACCCAGCTACTGGTTGTAATTTTTTTCTCAGCATGATCATCTGCAAGTAATACAATATAAATCTATAAAGCTTAAAAAAAAAAATTACACCTAGTATTATTCAATATTAGGCTTCACTAAAATCCATTCCAGAACTTTAAAGAAAGAGAAAGAATGAAGCATTATTATTTATTTGTGAATGCACTGATTTTATTCTTACCACCTCTTATTTGGTGACATGGCACAAACTGTGATTTATTTTTCTCTGTTAATGCATATATATCAAATTCTCAGCTGCTGTAAATGTGTGCAGGCTCAGTCAAGGAGAATGCCTACTAAATCTTCAAAGAAAGTCCTTTATAGGCTGTATTGTAGGTGGGGTTGCCATTACTACCTATTAAAGTGGTCTGACTTTCATTAGAAGTTCCTGTTACAACATTACCAAAATTTAGCTCTTTGGACTGCAAGTTTTGTTGGGTGTAGGTTGTTTTCCCCCAGTATGTGTCTCCTTCATTTTGCCAATGTTAAGAAAAGAAACAAGGTCTGTTTTTGCTCATGTTCTCATAGTTTCATAGACTTGAATTATGGAGAAATTTTATTATATGTATATTTTTAGCTGTATAAAGGGTGTCTTGAATTTTGATGCTCTACAGGTTATAGGTCTGTTCCTGTTGCTTAGGAGGGACTTCAGGTAGAATCCTGAAGATTTTCTCTGACTTTTTACTGGTAGTTTGGAAAGCAGGAACCAAGAGGAGGGAGGCAAAGGAAGATTAAGAAAAGTAACTGGGGAAGGAGTGAATAACTGAGGAGATCTGACAGCTGAAAATATAGAGCATATTAGCTGTGATTCTGTGGCACCTCTTATTCTGTCTAAAGCAATTTCACTCAAAAGTTTTTTGTGAGACTGGGGTGTTTTTGACCTGGGTTATCCTTTAAACCAAATTGTTATCTCATCAAACCTGTGATGTTTGATCCAAGCAGAGGGTAAAACTCACTTGTGTCTTGTTCAGCTGTATTGTGTAGTTACAGTACAAGTTTTAATTATGTGGCTGGGTAGTCTTTTTCATAGAAGCCTTTCCATAGCTCATGTTGTCTGTGTGGAATGAGAACAGTGCATAATGATTATTTATTAAATTAGGTTGTTACCTGTGTCAAAAATTGCTTTATAGCACTTGTTGCAGCACTTAAAACACAAGTAATTGGTAAAGCAGGAAGAAAATGGTCTCATGATTGAGGCTAATGAAAATGGTCTCATGATAATTCTCATATTCATCCTCAATATTAAGAATCTACTTGCATGTCAAATATTGGCCAGCATATATTGAATGCATTTAGAGGAAAAATGGTGCATAATCAGAAAACCTTGAAGTCAGTCAGCATAATAGAATGGACTGAGCTGACTTGAATATGTTACTTTTCTAACAGTAACAGTAACAATGACTTTTGAACAGTCATTTTAGAAACTTTTCTGGTAACCCTCTAACTGTACTTTTGGAAAATATTATTGAAGTAACTACAATGAACTTTTCAATCACAGACCATGTGCTTATAATCTATCATGCAAATGAAAAAAATGTTAAAGATTTTCTCATGTGGAAAGTCCACTATGAATCTATTGACATTAAGATTTTAAACACTGTTTCCACCCCAGAATATAAATAGTAGGTTGCTAAAATTTCATTTGGTTTCAAAAGCATTAGGTGCATAAAAGATGCACCAATGAAACAGTTTAGATTATGATTTCAGGATATTTGAATTTTAAGTGACAAAAAGAAGCTGTGGGAAGAGAACACTTCTGGAAATAAAATGCCACTCCAGTCCTTAGAGTTAGAATGTGGGTCTTGTTTCTTAGGGACATTTGCTATTGCTCAGCCTCCTGTTAAGGAACACAATGCTTATCTAACTTAAATAGTTTCTAACTGAATTTAAGCAATCTAAGTAGTTTTTCACCTAATGTCATAAATTATATTAACTGGGGTAATAATCTCTTAGTAAAAGATTACCCCTACAGAAATAGTTTTATGATGTTAATTTCAAACAGTGCTATTTTAGTGCTAAAACAGCCCAAAAGAACATGAATTGTTTCTCATCCATATTGGTAAAAGCTTTATTTATGAAATAACACAACAGGGTAATAGAGAAAATGTACAAAAAGTAAATATTATGTTTCATCCCTATACTCAAGCGTAAAGTTTCAGACATGGCTGCTTGACTTCACCTATTTGCATAACATGTCAGCAACTTACATCTATAATTATATGTGAGAGGGAAAGATATAGATTAGTAAATTCTTCAGTGGGTAAAGAAACTAGCTCATTTCCAAAGGGGATTTTCTGTTCTGGTTAGGATGGGAGACAGAAACATGCTGAAAATTATGCTTTGTTATTGATGCTCTGTGAGGTCAGTGAAATCATTATGTGCCACCAGCATGTATATAATGTTAGACAGCTGGGACTGGGTGTTGGTTTTGGGGGGTTAGGGGTTTTTTTTGTAGATGTTAAGGAAAAATTTTTGATCTCCTCTTACACCAAAGTGACCACACTACTTGAAGTAGTCCCAGTTTCCACTCTCACAATTGCCATTACTAGCCAGAAGTTACTTCTGAATTTACCTTTAAAACAAGGCAAACAAAAGGTTAATTAAAACCCACAACAAACACAAAAACCCCCACCTGTAAGCATATATTATTCTATTAAACCTATAAGAAGGATATACAGGGGAAAGATATGATGGGTCCACTTCTGTGATTGCCCATTTTACATTTGGAATACACTTGAATCTGCAGAAAAGACATTTTGTTACAATGCCTGGTAAGAAGGTAACTGTATTACTGCCCTGATCCTGTCTCTTACTGTTTGATTTGGAACTTTCTTGTTTCTGCCTCTTCCCTGCCACGTGTCTGAGCAATGGGTCTTTGTAAAGTGGAGTTTCCTGCATGTGACTTTGTGTTATGTGCAACAGTTTTTCTTAGCCAGTGAGAACTTTGGGATATTTTTTTCTAAATGCTCAAAATCAGAAATAGACAGCAAGAATAATTGAAAAATTCCATGCATTAACTAAATATTATTCTGGGGAAAAGGAATCTTCGTATTTTTTGATCTGGGGTTCTCATCAAACATGTGTCTTGCATTACTTTCACTAAATATCTCTTTGACTGTTTTTGTTTGTGTTAAACAATCAGGAACAAATTTGGCATGTAGTTTGTTAATGCTCAACAATGAGGACCACTCAAGAATTAGAAAGTTTGTCCTAGACTTCAGGCTGCAGATAATATCTCTAGCTTCCTTTTTATTTATTTTTTTTAAATTTGTTTAAAGCAGAGTTCCAGAATCCAGACTAAAAAGGAGCTGTGTATTGTGTCTGAGGCTTTAGATCTTGCAGAGATTGAATTTATCGAACTTTTGTTGTTCTGCCTTTAAATGGCGTCACTTGTCTGTAGCCTGTAGGCCCAGACTATGCAGCTGATTTATTTTATTGTTTTACTTTTAAATGTGGGAATTGCTTTAGGCATTTATGCTAATATTCATATTTTCTGAATTAGTGTTGTATTGTTACATCCATTCTATTGGAGGAAACTCTAGTATTCATGCAATTGACTGAAAAGGGAAAGAACAGCATAGTAGAGATTAGTATAAAAATTTACATAAATACTTCATTTTAAATAAAACCAGGGAAAGTTGGTAGCTGCTATGTGAAACTGCTTTAACTGTTGCTGTTCTGCACCTATTCACCTGACAGTCATGCTCTTTGTCACCCTTTTGATATCATCATGGTTCAGAATTTTGGCAGCAAAGATAACTTGCTCTTCATGTGAACAGTGTTTTTTTTTGTTTTGTTTTGCTTCTAATCACTGTCAAGACATGGCACTCAGCAACTAATTATTCTCGGGTCTATCAGCTCACTTTCAGAAAAAGAAGCTTCTTTTTCCTGCTAACTTTTATCCAGGACTTGAAAGGCTCTACTAGGTCACTAAGTGAGGTCCTGCTTCCTGGACAGGAATCATGTTCTAGCCTGCATGACAACAATATAGTTAATTTATTTGTTTCTTTTTTCTCTAGTGCTGATCCCCTTGCTGTATTTGTAAGCCTGATCTTAGTAGCTCTCTGAACTTTAGAATTCTGATGGAAAATAGAAACTGTGATTTCACAGTTTGAAGAAAATATAATAGTACATGGGTGAAGAATTAGATGTGGGAGATTCCCAAGATCAGACTACAACTCATCTGTGTTCTTTGGGCCTCTAAGAGGAACGGTATAGTTTTGCCTCCTTTGGAAAGGCCAAGTTGGTTCTAGGTAGGTTCACATCACATCTAAATAATGCAGTTGTAATTTTTTTTTTTTTTTTTTTTTTTTTTTTTTTTTTTTTTTTGTGGAAGATCACGAAGCTATTTTACTCTTGATTTTCTTCTTTTGTTTTGTTTTACTCTTCAATAACATAGTATCCCACATCAGTTTCATTTATACTCCATTTTTGCAGAATCTGAGGGACAGAAAACTTACAAGCTTACCTCTGATGAGCTCTTGCCATTTTGTGTGACTACTGTTTTCTAACAGCACTTTTGCGATGAGTTTGCATTTGATTATTAATTCACTTTACTTGTCAGCTTTGGGATAATTTTCTAGTTCAAAATAAAAGCAACAAAGGACTCCCACTGTATGCTGACACCAGAAAGTTAGTTATGCTATTAATACAAGATGTTTTGGACTTTAGCAGTAATGATAGTAGCTGAAATCAATGGTTCCCCCAACACCTTCTTTACCAAATTCAGTTTTTTCAATGTTGTTGGAATACACAACTTTAGGGTAAAGTTTTTGAACTTTTTGTGTAACATACAGTATTGTTTCTTTTGTTGCTCTGCCTTTCCTGCAAGTATTGTTTGGTAGCAACACGAGTTGAAGAAATTCTGTTCTTTTTGAAATTTTGTATGCCCTTTTTTTTTTTTTTTGATAAAATGGAAGATACTTGTTTGGTTGCTATTACAGATTGCAACTTAATTGTTAGAAAGATTTGATCTATACCTTGCTACCCAAAATCTACTTTATTTTGTAATCCTTTTTACAAAGCTGCAAAGAAATAAATTGATAACAGCTTCTCTTTACAAGAAGCAAATCTCATCTTGACCCAGCTTTAGCTCAGTTCCAGGCTTGAATGAAATTTTTGTTCCATTTAAAAAAATACTTTGAGTGATTATAGCCTATTAGGCTATAGTGCAGGTTATCCTAATTGCATTTTTCTGAATTACATTACTTTTACATTTGAATTCTAAAAAATCTTACTATCCTATCTTAGTTTAAAATTCCAAATAATATATTAAATGGATTAAAAAATTACGTAGGAATTTCTTGCTAATTTTTGACAGGTGGTGTGAGTAGCCATGCCTTGAATTTAGGTCTTTAACCTTCTGAACATCAGTTATGACATACTTGTTTTCCAATGTGAAAATTTTTGGTTAATTAACAGTATTTTTGCTGTTGAGGCATCCCATCTCAAAAGGGAAGGGAACATACAGGTGTTCGGTGTTCATGTGAGGTGTGCTCATGGTCAAAAAAGAATGACAAAAGTCAGAAGGTCTGTAAAAGTGTAGAAAGTTTTATTAGCAAATTACACACTTGTCATGGAAATTGATATGTTATTCCCTTATTTTCCAGTATAAGCACACCGTGCTGGGATTTGAATAAAGAGGTAGAGTGAGTGAGAGAAATTGGAGAGAGGAAGGGAGAAAGATCCCCAGTCCTTGCTCTAGTTTCAATACAGCTAATGGGATGTCCAGAGTCCTGGAGCATGTATACCTGAGCTTCATGGGAGTACTTATTTATAGATAAGTTTTCTCTGCCCTGGAGATAAGTTTCTTGCTTTCTATGCAAATCAGTTATCATGCACAGTTCATTCCTCTAGACCTTTCTGGAAATAGGTTGGAGGGCTTCGGGAAGTCTCTGGTGTCTTGATCTCCCTCTACTGGGCTGGCTTTTGGTCAGCAATCCTTTTTCTCGACCTCATTCCTGCATGTGCACTGTACCATGCTGTGCTTATCTCCAGGAGCCAGAACAAGGATTTCTGTCCTGGAAAATTGCTGGCCTACCCTCGTAAGATCCCCTTCTCCAGCCACATCCTGTTACTTCTCACAGCATGTCATTACCAAAGATTCTTGGTTGGCAGCACAGCAATCTGGCTGTTCATGTTTGAGAAATAGACATTAGTCTTATCTTCAGGGCTTCTACAGCTGTATTTTCACTCCACTGCAGCTAGTTTGGCATCTGTGAGAAAAGGGAGATGAAATATCTTAATAATCAATGGTTATGAATATTTAGGAAGGGGAAAAATAAAATTAAACAGTCAGCCAGCCAAGCACATTCTCAGAAAACCTATACTGTAAGTATAGTGAATTTCTCAAGTTTCCTTTCCTAAGCAGTTCCAGTGGCAGAGTTCAGGGTCAGGTTTTTCCTTCTCTTCCACCATTCAAACATCAGTGTACAGAACTGTATCTGAAAATGTAAGTGAATCAAAGTTGGCAATGAATCAATGAATCACAACGCAAATATCTTCTGGGTACTTTTTTTTAATTTTTAAGATGTGAATTGGATCATTAAATTCTTTACACTGGCTTACCTGATTCTACTTTTTCTAATCTCTTTTCTGTTAATTAATTTTTAAATAATTTTGCCAGTGTGACTGTAGATGATACAGCCTCTTGGTGCTACAATGGTAGCAGTGTAACTTGAAAAAATATGTATCTGCTCCCAGACATGAACTAACAGTTTTAATTATCTGTTTTTTCTTTTTTCCTCCAAGTGACTCACAAAGGTTTTCATCAATGTGTTTAGTACAGTGTAAAACTCAGCAACCTATGTAAATATTAACCTTTTTCTTCTATGCAATGGTTCAATCCTGGCATTGAAAATTATTTCATCCAGAATCATGTCATTTTACAGATAAGAGTCCTTTTCTGGCATTACTTGTTTCTCTTAACAATGATCTAAAATTTACATCAAGTTGAATTCAAACAGCTTAGAGCCCTATGTAAGATAGTCTGTGAATTACATGCTGCTTTTATGCTTGCAAAACCAACATGTATGAAAGTCTATTTTAATCATTGATTTTTAACCCTCTAAAGCAAGACATTTTGATGGCTTGATTTTGTTTTGGTTTTTTTTTTTTCTATTTTGAAAACAAAAAAGCTTTGGGACCTTTTATAATCTTTGAAGTGATCAAAGAAAACCCCAATGTGTACATGGTTATTTTGATTTTAAAATAAAATTCATATTGGCGCCTACTACGTCAAACATTCAAATAAAATACAAATTCTCACAGTTTTAACTTACATCAAAGATGGAAATCATTGTGTGGTTTTAGAAATCAAAGCAATTCCAAGATAGACACAGTTGGATTTTTTTTGACAGTGTGTTTCATACACTTAGTAACATCAGTGTGAAGTAGAATGTGCATTCGAATGAAGAAGGAAGACTAGGGGTACCTTTTAGGATTAAATTCAATTAGGTGATAAAATTACATACATTTGTAATGGATTTATATAGCAGAAGCAAACTTTAAGAATAATAAATTTGCTCATTTTTGGATATGTATATAGACTACAAAGAACTATTTCTTGAATATGTTATTAGTAATGCAAAATATCTTGTATATTATCCTGCATAATATAATAATACTTGTATTTCTTTTGGCAGGTTGTCAAGTTGTTAAGTAACAAAAGATCTCAAGCCGTTGGAATATTAATGTCTAGCCTTCATTTAGACATGAAGGACATTCAGCATGGTAAGTGAAATAACTAATGATTATTCTCAGATCACATAATTAATTATCTGGAAATGTTAAATATTTATATATTTTGATATATAAAATAAATTAATATGAGGCCTTTTTTATACTATTTTTTCTGAAAATAGTTTGTTCTGGCATTTATATTCCCCTTTCAGCATCAGCTGTATAAGTGGTATATAATACAGACACTTGGATTTTTGGTCTTTTTGAGGAAGAAATAATGATTTGTTCTTTATTTTAATTCAGATAACCTTGAGACATATCCTGAAAACTGAATTGTAATGTTTAATTTATTTGTTTTATAAAATAGTTCCTATATTTGGGTTAGCGCAAACTGTGGTGTTCTTTCATCTTCAACAGCATTTTTTACAACGCAAGATGTTCTAGGGGAGTGAAATACTTTTCACATTTATGCTAAGAGACAGTAGTGCAAAAAGGTGAAAAGTGGAATTACATTTATATTCAGAGCATCCCTTACGTTTCCCAAAGGCTTTGGATAGATTTCAAGCAGATTGAATTATCCTGTGAAGTGCCAGCCTATCTATTAAATAAATGTGGTTTCAAGTGTAACACAGACTTCATAAATCAAAAAAACATCTTGTGAACTTTCTAGGCTACAAATTTACAGCCATGCATTCAGTTTACTATGATTCGCTTATTTTGCGAAATTATTAATAAATAGAACAAATTTGAGAGCACTCTGTCAGCTAGTGAGTAACTCGTAATCACAGTTTTAAGATTTTATTAAACTGTTTTGATGGTTACTAGACTTCCTCAAGCTGAAGCACTTAAGATGGTAGTCATAGAGCAAGGCGCCAGTGCTGGCGCCAAGAAGTACTTGGTATTTCCAAAGCTGGCAGATGTAGTTCAGTTAAGTCATAGAGCAAAATCTGAAAACAATGATATGGTCCTTTCCTTTAGTCAAATATTCAACTTGGTTTCAGTTAATAATGAGAACCTTATGAAAAAAGGAGTCCGCCTAACATCTGTGTCTGTGGTAAAGCCAACACAAGTTCATTGAAAATTTGCTTGCTTAGCATGCAACACTAACAATAACATGGCATGAATGTCAGTAGTTGAAGGGGTCAAACAATATTATTCTTAACCTTTATCCTATTACAATATTAAGCACACATGATCATCTAAGAGCTGTGTGCAGATTTTGTATATTCTTCTTTCAATGCTGTTTTCTAAAACCAAAAGTCTTTGCAAAAGGGAATCTAATAGTTCTTTTATTCCCTTGCTGTGCAGAAGTGATTAAACAAACACAAGAAACTTTTTTTCAGGTGGGGGAATTTGTGAAAATGTTTGGTGTAGAAGTTTTTTTTTTTTTTTTCTTTTTTTTTTTAAAGAACATAAAATAGACATAGAGAACATGTGGTGAAGAGTAGGAAATATTTGTATGGTGGGGGCAAGGAAAATAGAGATATTGCCCAGAAGTATTTCTGGCATCAGTCACTCCATGCAGAGGCCTCTGAGTGATCTAACCATAGAGCCCATGCAGAAATTATAAAATCAAAACCCCAAGTATTTATATATGCATATTTATACATATTTATGCATGTGTATATTAATGTATGCAACGTTCTTAATTCTTTATTAAAAATAGAGGATTTACATATTTTTGAGTGTTATAACATTTAGGATTTTCTGCAGCAATTTGAACGTGCTAACAAGAATGTACTAACAAAAATTCAAATAATGATTGAGTGCGTGCACTAACAAAAATAGTCAGTTGATGTATTTGCATCTTTAATATTTAAGTTGTATTACAATTAATACAGTAAAAACTGTGATCAGTGGTTTTTGTTCCCTAGCCCAGGGGTAGGCCTTTTAGTAGTGGTCTTGAGGTTTTTCCATGTTTGATGTACACTGACATATAAATTTACGCATATCTCGGTACCCTACAAGCAATTGTTTTCCATAAATAAGGAGTGCAGTCAAATGAAACTTTCCCCCATCCCCCTCCTGACAATATGTGGTACTAGGTAACTTATAGCTTTCTTGTAAATATTCCCTATATGAAACATAAAGCATATTTTTAGGATGCAGTGTTCATGCAAATCACAGACAAGTAATTTTTGGGTTTTTTTACTGGCCTCAGAAAGGCACCCAGAAGGAGAGAGAAATGTTCAGTGCTGAGTGATATTACATTTCTTTTTTGCATGCTACTTACTGTGTTGTATTTTTCTGGTACAGTACTTTTGAAAAATTTTGTAGTTCTACATGAACAGAATGGAAAACAATTATGCTGGCTATTAACCCACCTAATTAATTTAGGATTTTAAGTTTTAAATCAGATTGTGTTTAGATGAAGACCTTAAAATAGCTTGAGACCTAGTCAAATGTTGTGTTTCGTGTCTTGTTAAATTTTTGTACTTTGGTTGGTGTTTTTGTTGTAGTTTTATTTGCTTTTACAAAATACAGATTAAATATTGTCTGCAAGAGTATTCTCTGCATATCTGATCAGATGTGGCATTCAATAGAAGATCTCAGTATATATATTGGAATACATCTTAAATAATTTTCTTTTATTATATGGTTGTTAAGTGTCTGCTTGCAGAATTGCATTTGTCTGCTTCCAGCTTTGGAAATAGGTTTAGTAAAACAAATCCCCAGAGCCTGTCTGCTTTTAAAATATTTTTACAGTATGGAAAGAGTAGTTGTAATAATCAGAGCACATTTATTCTGTACTCTAGTGTGTCTTTCTAGTAGTGCTTCAAAGTTTGCTAGGTTAATTTTTGTTAAATTTCGCTAATAGAACTCCCATCTATTTTATGCAGGCAAGGCTAGAACTGTAAGAAATGTTGGTCTCTTTAGTTGCCCTTTCTCTGTTATTAGTACAAAAACGAGTACTCGTGGTTTCTCTGATTTCACACAAGGTCTTACTGATGCCTGGGGTTTTTTCACACACATCTATCAACTACGCAAAACACTTTATCCAGGCATTTTGCTTGCTTTTGTATTTTCACTACACCACAAGTATCCTTTATCCAACATTATGTTACCACTGGAAATATTGCTGTATTTGGCTGCATGATATGGCCAAAGCTTGAGAAATGCCAAACAAGCACTTCTTACCTCTTTTCCTTTATAGTTCAGATTTTCTTCCTAGAGAAAAGACTTGGGGTTTAACGTTAACATTTTGAGTGGGGTTTTTCTTAACATTTCAGAGATGCAAAGTGTGCTCAGATTAGGGCACAAGATTCTGGTGTAACTGTAAAGAGTAACCTATGATGAACACCCTATACATTGAAATATAATTACATGTTAAGCCTGTGTCTGCATTTAGGGGCCGTGTCTTGTAAATAAGGTATCTTTGTTCAAGCTGTCTGTCAGCACTTGAAATATAGCAACTGTTTGACATTGCAGCCATGGTGCAGATAATAAGTTTGTCAGTGCCTTCCCCAATCCCTTTATTTATAAAGAAACAGCGTATCTTCCTCTGTGTTTACAACTGGTGATAAGTGCAGTAAGAATAGCAAAAAGTTCTGTGTGTGTATATAAAAATAGAAGGAAAGAAGTAAACTGAAGATGTCAGCCAGAAAAAAAGGCAAATTTGGTATTTTGTGCACCTAAATATTAAATTTATTACACAGTGAGATTTTAATCTAGTATTTATTACATGTATGGAAATTATTCCTTGGCACATGAAAATTGCCATAGTTCTAAGCATGCCTTGTAAATGTTGAAAGTTTCTCAAAAATGGCATATGCAGTTCTTTGTCTTTTGAAGTTGTCTGTTACCTTTTCCAATTTATTATGTTTCTCTCAACAAGGTTTTTCACTCCAGGGACTGTGTTGCTACAATACTCTTAACTATTTTTATGTAAAATTTTGCATAGCACCTTGTGGTTGCCCTGGCTCTTTTGGAAGTAGTTTGAAGGTTCGTGGCTCTGAATTTTGGATGACTTCTCATTTTTTTTCATTTAATAAGTAATTTTTTCCCACTCTCTGAGATACGGGTAGTCTGCAGATTTTGATGGAACTACCTGTCCCACTCTGATATCTGCAGGGGCGAAAATAAAGGGAAGGTGAAGACACTATTACAGGCCTTGAAAAAAAGAATTAACTAGGAAAATTAATTACAGCAAGGGGAAGGAAGATTCACATAAGAGCTGGTAAAAACCAACCCTGTAATCTGGACTTGAGCTTATTTTACTGGAGGTTATATCTGCAGCAGAGTTTGTTCTGCTAACAGAAGTACAACTTTGAACAACAAACATATCTTCAGCCCTGAATTCAAGACAGATGTGCAGGAAGTGAACATATTTTAAATGTTAGCAAGAAAAATAAATGTTTATTCTTAGTATTTGACTATTAGTGACAAAAGAACAAGAGAAAATCCTGGGTTTGTTTTCTTACTTGACCACTCATGCTGATATGTAGAAATGATGAGCAAGGAGAGACTTGGATGATTTCACTAGAGAAGGATGATAAAAGGTCTTTTATGCTGCATTATTTCAATGTCCTGAGCAGGAATTATAAATGTATTGAACTATCACGTAGTCTAGGTCCAAGAGATGCTCTAAATTGAAAGCAATCAGGAAAGAATGACTTAACATCTGGAAAATAACTCAGGATTAGTTTATTTTATAGAAAGCCCAGAGGTAATCTGAGCATTATTTATCCTAACGACGTGTGTGCACAAGCACAATCATTTGAAACTTATAGTACCCATTCTTCATAAATATTTCAGTACTTTCCTAAAAGATATCTTACTGATTAAACAAGTTATGAGGACAAAACAATACATGCATGATTGGATCAAGTTATCTGGCCACTGTAATACTAGTAAGTATAAGTAAACCTGCTGCCCAAATTTGTTATTTCTGTCCATTTAAGCTGTGGGGGAAAATGTTGGCTGTAGGAAGATATGCAGACCTTTTTGCTGTTAGGTGTCAAGTCTGTATTTCTTTATTAAATTAATCATAAATAAAGTTATTGCAATCAGTGCAGGTTAATTACAAAGTCTGAAACTTTACCTGTCACTTCAGGTTTATTAGTAGAGAATTGAAATTCTTTAAATCTTTCTCTTTTTTCCTAATCAAATATTGCGTGTGCAATCACCCAAAACCTTAAAAGACTATGGTTAAAACTTCCTCTCTGATAGCCTTTCTTACACCTATTTAGATTCTTCAGAGACACACCCAAGTAAAGATTGGTTTGATTCTGCTGTTTTTCTCTAGTGTACTAGCACTTCCTCAAAACTTTGCACCATAATTCTGTGTCTTATTTCTCTATTTCTTCTTGACTTCATGCCACCATATTCATTACATTATGCCTGCTGTTAGATTGTATGCTTACATGTTTTATTCACTTATAATTACTTTAGAAGCTCCTCTTGGGAAATTATTGGGAAGGAAAATGGAATACACAAAATGACTTTTATAGAATACAGGCTAGAGTTAGAGTGTCACACATTGCTTTGAGGCTGTTACTATGCCCACGGTGTTCTATATTGAGCAGTGATTTTGGAGCCCTTATCTGGCCACTGGTCAGAGGAGTTTCCAGTGGATTTCCAATGGATGTGACATAAACCCCTGAGCTGTGGGTGAAGGTCCTGAAAACCAGCCCTGATTATTTAAAGCATGCCTCTAGTCCTCTTTCTATCTTCTAAGATTTTCTGAAACTTATTTTACAGTGACCAGAGGTCAATAAAGCAATAGCAACAGTTGCTACAGGAAAAATACAACTTCAATGATAATTTTCTTTTAATATATGTACAGTAAATCAAGATAATGAAGGACAGAAATATTAGTATCATCAAGAAAGGAACTGAATCTTTCATGTCATATGACATTTACACTTAAAAACAAATTTATAGAATTATACCATTTTTTTCTATAATACAAAATGCATTTTAAAGAACGTAAGTTTAGGGTTTTAAATGAGGAAAACAATATTGAGTTTTCTTCACAATATTTGAATCAGCAGAGACTAATTACTGCCACATTGGACAGTTTGGATAATTAAAGATTTTTGTTGTTGTTAAGAACATATGAATGTAATTTAATAGAGAAGTTTTGTAAGAAAATGTAACTGCATTGTCTGTCTGTTGTTTCATTTGAAACCATGGTTATTTTTTCTTGCAAGTCTGATCTAACTTCGAAAGTTAAAGAACAGTTTCAGGAACGTTCTCTTCTCCCAAAAGAAACAAAAAAACCCCTGTACTGTTTTTTCTCGTTTATGAACTGTGTACTCACTCAGAAGAGGGATGATTACAAAATTCTTAGCATAAAAGCAAGAAAATATGTGCTGTTAGCATTAGTACTGTGTAAAAATTGGGTGGAGGGAGAAAAAGAGCACCTTGTGTCTCTTTTATAGCAGAAGTATTTTTTCCACTGGTCATACTCTTATATATATATGTATATACACACTCTTATTGCTGAACTACATAGAGGTTAAAATTAAGAAATCCCTATTAATTAGGGATAATACAGTTAAATTTTATTTCATTACATGAAAAGGTTTAAAAGAAAAGGATGTTTGCCACAACAGCTTGTTTGTGATTTTTCATGTGTTTGTTAGATTTGGATACATTTATACATACAAAAAATTTTCATTCAAAAATTAATGTCATTAATATGTATATAGCAACTAACAATTTAAATATAAGGTAGTTAAAATGGGGATTTAGAATCATTGCAAGAAAAATAGGTAAAACTTTTTTTTAAATATTCAGCGTACCTATAACTGTATTTTTATCTGTCTCTTTAAAAAAAAAATCAATTAAAACTATGTTATATTTGACCAAGAGGAGATCTATCTAGCTTTGTACCTGATGTCCTCTGTAGATAACCATAAAATAAAAAGCTAAAGTAAGTGGCACTGACTGCTCATTATGTAATTTTTGTAGGTCTCTTATCTTATTGCAGTAGTTCACTTCAAACTTAAAAGTTTATTTGGAAGAGCTTTCATACATGTTATCTCTTCTTTTGATTTTTCCTTGTCACCACTCTACAGTCCATGATTCTTTCTTTTCTTTGCCAAGGAGGTGACTGACTGGCTCTGCATGCTGCTTTCAAGATCTTTGTGCACCATATGCCTGTGCCAAGAGGTCAAATCATCTTTTTTCAGGCTCTGTTTTTTCTGTATTGTTGCTGATATTTTGTTTGCCCTTCACTGCTGCTAATTTTTGAGCTTATTTTTTCAGGGAACTATAAAAAAAAATCGGAGTGTCTTTTTGGGGCAGCAGTTGCTAATTCTGTATGCATCACAGGACTTTTACAGTCTGGGTTCTTTTTTTCCCATCTACTTTGCATGTATTGACAATAAATATTTGAGAGATTCTTTTATATGTGTTTGTGGTCAGCTTTTAAGTTATGCTACTATCTGAGAACATTGACGCCTCATGTTCATTAAACAGCACATTAACCTGTAGAAATCCTAGTAAGGCTTCTATGCTGCAAATTTCTAATTTGAAATCTAATCTTTCATTTTATTAATTAATTTTTTTTAGCAGGTTTTGGTTTTTATTTTTTTTTTTTTTTGGTCTGTTGGTGTGGTATTTTTAATCCAAGTAGATGTCTCCTCATCTACCACAACAACATAATTTTTTTTGAAACCTTAGGTAAGGATAGTGAGGAGCCTTTTGCAAATTCAGTATTAACTTGATTTATTAAACTGATCATTCTTACCTGGGCCTTTGTAGACACTCCATTAAAGCAGCACTACTTAATTTGTTGCTTGTGAGTGCCTACTACAAATTGTGTTACCTCGCTTTCTCATTACATTGGTTTAGCTGTATGTTCTTTAAAAAACTGTTCTTCTGTACAACACATAGGCATTTTCCAGGCATAAAAATCAGACTGACTGGTTTGTAGTTTCCGTATCATCTGAGGAATCCTCTTAAAATTTTCATTTGTTTGTTCTGAAGCTTGTTCAATTTGAGACAGTGCCCAAAACACATCACTTGAGAAGTGTAGAACTTGTCTGAGAGCCTCTTTGACCTTTTCTGTGGTTGTGAATCCTTACACAAATAGTTTATTTAACCTTTTCTGATTCTCTTTCTTTTGTGCTCTTTTTACAGCCAGATTATCTGCATGCCCAGCTGTTTCCTGTCAGACTTCATACATGTGATGTGTTTGGAAGCAGTTTTATTACTAGCTTTATGAATTTGGCAAGTTGGGTTTAGACCCTTTTTGTTCTTGTCCAATATACATTGAACTTCCAAGACTTTACTTTTTGTTTTCGTTGGCTGATTTCCACTTTTGAAGAGTATCTTTTATTTACAGGTGTCCCCCATGCTCTTATATTTAATCATATATGTGATTTTGAGGAGTAGGAATATTGAGGATGTGAAAAGACAAGAGAGGGAAAAGGGTGCATTTAAATTTCTCAGTTGACTTTTTTCTCTGCGGGTCTAATGAAGTGTCTTTAAGCTTTCTTCTGACCTTTAACCTTTTTTTAGGCTTTCAACTATCCTCTCATTTTAAGCAAATTTCTGGTGGAAAAATCTAAATTTATGGTGTTAGTCCTAAAAATTTTATTCCCTTATCCTATGGAGAAATTTTGTTAAAGGCTGGTTTGGCATCTCCAATTGCTTTGTACTTTATTCAGAAGTCGATCAAGCGTTACTTTGCCTCTTTTGGTAAATCTGCATAGCTGCTTTGAGTAATAACTGATACCGTAAAATTTAGATCTGAATGACAGCTCAAGAAGTATGGCTAACAGATTAAACCTTACGCTAGTATGTTTATTATGTGGCATACTGGCTTTACATAAATGGTAAAATACTATTTAGGAGTCATTATTAAGCTGCTTGTTGAGTGATCTGTAAGATGGCACTGACTTTGTTCTTTCTGTTCAGGCGAGAACTTCCTCCATAGGGAACGTGGTACATCTTTTACACCCAGTTGCTTTATCTTACCCGGCTATCGCTCCCTTCAGTATTCTCTGCCTCTCGTCTGCTGTGCAACCCTTTATGGCACCATGTATAGCCTTATATTGTTAGTGTCACGCTGATTATCGTCCTTCTGTTCCCCTCGGAACAGCCATTACATCCACCAGTAAATACATATCTTCCCTTTGCAGATGTCAGATGACTCACACATCATTCACACAGCCTGGACTTTCCCCGTTCAGCTCGGCTTACCTGAGCCGCGGTTCTGCCTCGTCTCTCTCGCTCCTGCCCGCTCCGCGCTCCTCCCCGGGCGGGGCGGTGGCGGCCCCTCGCCCACCGCGGGGCTTTCGCCGCCTGCTCGGCCGAGCGCGCCCGGGCCCGGTCCCCGTTCCGGCAGCAGGTGGCAACAGCGGCCCGCGCTGCTGCCGCCGCCGGGAGCTCTGCCGCCCTTCCCGGGAGACGCCGGCCCGGCCGCCGGCAGAGTGGAGACGCTGCCGCAGCGCCCAGGAGGCGCCCGGCCGGGCAAGGCGCTCGACCTTGCGACTCCGCGAGGCGCTGCCTCTCGGCACAGTTCTCACGCAGGGAATAGCTCCTTTAAACAGTAGCTCCGAGTGCAGGGAAGAGAGACCATGATTCGAAGATGGTAGAGTGGCTTGTTTGCTATGTCCATGCATCATCCATGATAGGGGAGGGTAAGGAAGAGTGCCGCGGAAATAATGGTTTTTTGCTTAGTCTGAGTGCCCAATGCTCCCCGTGCTGCAGTCAGTATGTCGGTGATCCTGTACCTGTCACTTTGAAGTACCTGGATTTCTCCTACTTACTGCTTTCTAGTCTTTCTCTTGTTTTGTGGTTATCCACCCACAGTGAAAGATCAGGTTAATTTCTGTTGTTCTGCTGTTTCACGTGAAACCTCCCCAAGCAATGGGTGTGCAGTTCCGTTTTAGTGTAATGTGTTTTCTGTTGTTAGTGAAGTCGCAATTGCTTTTGCTATCTAGACACAAAACATAGATCAGTGTTACTGAACTGAAACAATATCAACTTCCACCCATAATCTTAAAAGTCAGTAGGTCAAAGCTAGTCATTATAGTGTAAGAAACATACATATGTGGTTCCAAATAACTTTTACATTTTTTTTTCTCTTAACGTATGTATTTTGGTTTTCTGCGTACATGGGCATTTGGTTTTTGTTGTTATCCCAGCCTTTATTTCCTTGAATTAATACCAGCTTTTGAGAAATGCTTTGGAGTGTGAAAAAAGATGGAACTTAAACTATACACAGGCATCCGTCTGCACTCAGCTATCACAGTATTGTGATTTGAATTAGTAAAGCTGTGTCATCTGTCATGTACCTAGCCAAAAATCTTCTTGCATTATTTTCATAATCCCACCACACTTACAACGTGGTGTCACAAGATCATTACATCACTTTCTTAGCATCTGTAGCTCCTTAGTACTCTAACTTCAGAATATTTGGTGAAAGGCTTAATGTGCCTTAATACGATGAAATCCCTGGTGTGTTTATCCAGACATCAGACAGGGCAGACATGTAGAATACTAGGCGACCATAATATGCTCTCTGCAGTGCCAAAAAAAAAAATTAATTTAATTTGGAGAATAAATTGAGAGAATGTAATTTTTTTTCAGTGAAATACTACCACCATTTGACAGAAGGAAAGAGAAATTTAGATTTGCGAAGAAACCTCTCAAGTGTTTTGTTTTCGTAGTTATTGACCGAGAAAATTTGCATTTTGGGTTGTGACTAAAACAGTTGCTTGTACAGCAATTATAGGCAAAGGAGGAGCTGCTTTGCATGATGATTGAAACCCTGTGTATTTCCATGCAGTGCTTCCTAACTAATTCCTATCCTGCTAGTATGGATAGTGATATCACACACAACTGGCTAACTGAAACCACAGTGAAAACTTGTTTATGAATGGAAATAGGTGTCTTCATGGCTAAAAGAACTTGCAGTACTTTCTGTTGGAAATCATCAAGTGGTAACAACATTCCACGTAATATGTGTAAAATTATTTAAGCTTGCTGATGTTACAGAAGACTGGTAGAGAGACCTAGCAAAGGGCAGACATGCAGCTCAAGTCTAGGATTTTAGAAAGAGCTTTCTAAAGAGCAGCCAGAGCATTCTGGGTGCTAAATAAGGCAAGTTATGTAATATTGCCTGCTAATTTCTGCCTCAGGCTATTAGTCTGTATAAATATGAATGTTTTAGCAGTATAAATGATCTTGAGTTCCAGCTGAAATTCTGACCCTTCAACCTTTTGCTTTCTTTGAAGTTGCTGAAAGTTTTGCAGTTGGATTTGGTGAGTCTAGGATTTCATAGAAATACTTTAAATTATGGAGAAGTCAACATATCCCATGAAACATTGTTCAAACGGTTGATTTCGCTCACTTTTAGCACTTTAAAAATGCTTTCCGTAGTGAATTCGCCAGATTAATGTACAGATACCCTTCATTCTTTCATGCTTTTGGTCTGTGAAATTACAGAGCCGTCTACTTTCAGGTATCTTGTCATGCAGGTATGTAATCACGTAGCTTCTGAACTTTCTTTGTGTAAGTTAAATAGATCAAGCAATTCAATAGAAAGACAAGTTCTTGAGATTATTCTGCTGTCTGCTTTGGTCTTTTTGATATTGCACTGGTTCTAGCTCTAGTTTAAAAATTGCTTTAACTTCTAGGCACTCCTTGAGAGTTTTAGATTAGTCATTGATCATTATTACAAAGAGTGCAATCAAAGCAGTTCTTTGGGTGAGTTTTGGTCTGCTCTGCAAAGAGCAGCTCTCCCATTACCATTGCCACCTGAATTTCATTGAGGATTAATTCCTATTTTTAATATCTTTCTTTTCAATATTGATAAAGACATTTGCAGTAAGCTGGAAGCAGAGTCCTGTGAAAGCCTAAGATACTCTCTCCTTTGTAGTAATGTTTCAAGAGCAATTTCATTTTCAGATCTATGAGCTGGCATTTATTAGCTCATTTAGTGTTGACAAATAATTTAATGTAAGTATTCTAAATTGCCAACCAGACACACCAGGAGCTCCATTAACTATGCACCATGGGTAAATTGAGAGAAAAAAAGCTAAGATCCCAAGTTAGCTGCTTACTGTAGGGAATCTATTATTTGGAAAAGAAATGTGTCTTAGGTGTCTGCCCTGATAACTTTATCAAATACAGCAGTTCACTAGTGAATGGTTCCAGATAAATTTCTTCTTCTTCCTTCTCCTCCTGCATTTTGTTTAAATTATAACTTATAGTGAGCTCCCTAAAGCAAGAAATAAAAAGCTTGCCTCTGTTTATGGGCTGCAGTTCTCTGAGTTAGACATGACTTTGTTTACTGTGAGTTATTGTTATAGAAATAGATTAGGTGGGATTAAATCAAAAGCCAGCAAATTTAAATTCTGAAAAAAATCCACATATAATTCAAAGTTTTAATTAGTTTGAAGCCTGAAGCCTCATTTGTATTCAAAATAAGTATTGCTAATATCTTCCAGTTACACAATCACTGGTAAAATTAGCCTGGTCTTAAAGCCATTGAAACCAAGATTGAAAGGCATTACAGCCTATATGGATCTAAAAGAAAAGTTTAACACACAGGAAACCCAAATTTTGTCACCTGAATCATGAATTTAAAGATACAAATCATGCCTGTCTTCAGACAGATTGATACACAATACATGCTTTTGCAGCTGATGTGTTTGTACAGTTTTTTTTTTATAACTTGCACTGTAAATATGACATATAAACATCCCCAAAATATATTCCTCAGCTTTCATGTTCTAGTAGTCTGCCCTAAAAAAATATATACTTGACAGGTATATTTCTTTTGAGAACCTCTAAATGAAATGCCTGTGGCATGCTGTACTACCTTAACCAGAAAGTGAAAAAGCTTAGTACAGACTGATACTGAAATAAAAGCCAAGAGGCATTGGGGTTTTTTATAGCAGCAATTATATTTTCTGTAACAGAAATTCTTACATATAAAATATACCTATATGCCAGTATTAATTTTATATTGAAATCTTGTTCTTGAAACACTTTAAAAATACATTAAGATCAGGAACCTAGCAAACAACCCCCTACTATAATCATAAAGCATAGTTATATTTTTTTAACTTATTTAAATGTGTATTATATAATTAGCATTTGTATACTATGTTAACCCTTCTGTAGTGTTTTGGGAGTTATCATAGTAATCCCTTTCAGTTTGTTGAAAATCTTGAATCCTGCCTCTCAGTCTCACACTTCAAATTCACTCCCCGATGACCAGCCCCTGGCAGCTTCATTGAGACTGTTTGCTCCTCTATGCACTGTAGTTTAAAATACGCATAATCTGGTAAAATGCCAGTCTTTTCTCAACCTTCCTATATCCCACACCCATGTTTTTTTCACCTGCCAAATTCAAACAAATCTTATCTAAACAATTAAGATAAGCATTGAAGTAGTCTCTATAGTCAAATCAGCAAACCTCTCAAAGCCAGAACTGAAATACAATCTCTCTAAATTAAACAGTCTACAATGGCAATCATGTTTGTATTTAAACATTTTATTCTGAAAGGATTACAGCATTGCTCTCCACTTTTTTTTTCCTGCCTAGACAAGAAGGCGACATACTGAGTCAAACAAAATATATCTGTTCTCTATGAGCTGAACTTGCACACTTTCTGTAAACAAACTGTATAGGTGTATGAAGTTTGACTTCACATAATCAGTAACTGCTGTCCTTAACAAAGTAGGCATTTGTTTGAAATGTATGTACTGTAACTGTTTATATTAACTGTGTACAGCTGTATAAAAGCTGGTGATATATTTTGTTGTATGTGTGAATACATATTTACATGTATGTAGAAAACCGCTATTGATACAGTTTTTATATTAGGGATACAAGTTAGGGAACAGAACAACTGTCTAAAAATTGAATTATGTTTGTAAGAGAGAAATCATGCCAATGATTCAGTCATTTCAATGAAATCTTCTACTTTTGTTACTTCACATTTTGCAAAACATATTCATGCTTAATTGATTCTTATTTTATTGCTTCCTAGAAATGTTGGTGCATGTTCTTGAAGGTATTTAAAACTCTTAAGTCATTTCAAAACAGTCTGAAGCAACAGCTCAACTTAATCCATGGCTTCTGCTTGGAGATTCTGTTTACTGTTCTGCTTTCTTACACAAGATTTAGATCAAGGTGAATTACTGCCACAGTAAAACTGTGTGCAAGCAGTTCTAAGTGGTGTCTTGCCTCTGATCCATGCTGAATGTACCTGTGTTAAAGCCCCAGTCTCCCTAGTGTGAGTTAACTTTGTGCGCTTTAACATTGTCAGGATGAAAACTTTGAGTATTTCTTAATAGACAAGTATATCACAAAGGTACTGAGAGCAAGAAGGTAAGTAATGATATGAAGTTATTAATTTATGGTAACTCAGTGCGGCCATACCCCACCTACTAATTTTCAGTGGGGGTGGAGGGGGTGGCTTGCAAGTAATGGAAGTCACGTTTAAGAATTCTCTTTTCTTTCGCTTATTTTCTGAGGATCTTTAAAAAATTATGCAGTCATGACCCTTGTGGGATTGCCGCAACTTACATTAGTACAGGGACATAAGGTTTTAGCACTGTTGTGTAAACACAACGTTTATTTTAAAGAGCCCCATTTAGGATTAAACTTTCTGCACTGGAGATTCACATTTCTTTTACCTAAGATAAAGATGAATCCCAAGAAAGTAGCAGTAGTTGTCAAGTTGTTGGAACTATTACAGATTAAAATATGACCTTATAAATTTTAGATGAATTATGTCAAAAATGATATGGGGGAAAAGGAAAAAAACTGGGGTGGGGGGAAAAGGGGAGGAGGGGGACAGAATTGGGAGGTGGGGGTGGGAAGGAGGGGCAAGCCAAAGGATATGAAGTTTTGAAGTCATGGGTTTTCTGTGCGACCAATAAGAGACTGAAAGTTTTACAGATTAGTTTATTTTAAAATATAAATACTAAGTATTTATGGGATGTAAATCTGTATTTATTTTGCAAGTAGCTTGACATTACATCCAAACATAATCTTTATAGGAGCAAAAGAAGTCATTGCACTTTGATCACCTTCTTAGGCTCTTTTGGCTCTTTTGTTGATGAGAACACTGATGCAGGTGTTTTTCCTTCTACTTCTGAATTGAGCAGTTCAGCTCTCAGTCATTCCAGTGAACCTGATGAAATTATCTGCATTGAAACTTTTTTTCCTGGTTTGCTTGTGTTTGCATTTGTCATGTTGCATTTTCTTCCAAATACACCTGTCAGAGAAGACTTCCATTCTGTATTCACAGACCAATTCTCTATGTATTCTGTATCTATTATTTTTCTTTGTTTGTTGATAAAAGCATAAGTAGATCACGCTACATATTATCTGACTTGTTTTTCTTGTACAGAGTTCTCAAATTTTTAAGGTTCTGCTGATATGCTAATTTTCTAATGGTGTTGGATTTTGACCACTTTCAATTTACTGCCTGTACATTTTTCTTGAGGAATCTATTGTTTTTAATTAACTCAGAAATAATAATTCAAGGAAGTTCATTCAAAGAGACACACTGGACGTACTCACATACTTATGTGTTTTTTTTTTTCTTGCAAATACCCTTTTTAGATAATTTAAAATAATTATATGTCCTGTGAAATCTGGTTGAATGAATTTTAATGGTCCTGTTCTGCCTAAAAAATTATGTAGCAGTTTTGAGACTCTAATTATAAAAAGCTTACTGTTTCTGTATTTTTATATATTGATATAGGTTCTTAATAACAACAGAATCCATTTTTTGTTGTAAGACTGGTTGATGCCTTTTCAGGTTTTTTCACTCTTCAGCTTACAGTAATATTCCTGGGGTGTAGATTATTTCAGTGGAGTAAAAATATCTGGGGATCAAAGCCTGGAAAACGTACCATGGAAGTTGGAACCTCTCAGTGTCCTATAATCTTGCCAGGTTAGAGTCTCACAAAGGGTGTAACAGCTGAGCAACCCCCAGATGAGTGCCACACACAGAAGTGTGTGGTAAGAGTACTGTGGTTAGTTGCTGCAGAAACAGGAGGTCCTTCACTCAGTGAAGAAGAATAGATCTGCCTTTGTATTTTGCTGTACTGACCATCTGTTTCTGCCATTTGTCAAAGAAGTTGTGAAGTCTTGCAGAAACTCCTGGTGTTCTTCTGGAGAAAGAGAGCAGATGAGAGCAAGGATGCAAGATGTGCAGGAGAAAAAAAGGAGTGGCTTCTTGGAAGCAATACTGCTTGGCTTTTGGAGAGTCATGGAGAAGTTAATTGAGGTGGAAATCAGCAAGGAAGGACTTGGATGGGTGATTTGCTTTTTTGTATCCCTGAAGGATGGATCTGAGTAGGGCAGTACAGGTTCAGACATGGTTTTAATTCAGCTACTGCTTCTTTATGAGGACTTAAACTGTAATCTGTTATCAGTCAAGTAGGATTTGGAAAATGCTTAGCCAGTTTTTTGGGACACAGAGGTGCTTCCAGGAGGTTTCAAGAAGGAGACACTTAATTTTAGATGGAGTCCAGAGACAGAAAGGCTTAGGAAGCATACTTGGAAAGGCCAGAGAAATGGAGTGTGATTTGAAATCTGCCCTGAGAAAAGGGAAGGCTAAGACTAAGAATTCAACTGAATACCAGTTTTCTGGAAGTCATCCATATGTGATTGTGCTAATGAGAGTTTTATGACACCAAAGGGTCTGGTTTATAACACTTTTTTTTTTTTTCTTTCTGAAATTCTACTCAGTGGGAAACTTTGAATTTTGGCCTTTTCATTTTAAAAGGAAATTCCAAAGCTTTGGACTTTGAAACAAAATATAGGGTTTCCAAGGACTCTGTTGCTGTAGGAAGTTGTCTTTTCTCTAACAGCTTATGTAAGTGGTGCTATTGGTGGATTTAGATTCACAGCCACAGGGAAATGTAGGTTAGCTGTGTCTGCGTTGCCTATCGGCTTTGGTTTAGTGGCAGCTGGTAGTTCATGTGCTTCTAGATATATGAATATCAACAGCAGTGATCTATCTAACAAAAGAAGTACAGCAACTTCCATTTATAGTCTTCCTGACAATACACTGGGCATCCTGCAGCTTCCTGCTGATGGTGTTTTCTCATACATTTCCTCTTCAGGATTACATTTGCTGGCAAGAAGTTTGATCTTGTTGTTGGCTTGGTTACTGTCTTGCCCTGAAGACTTGAGGGTGGTGATAATTTGTGGTTTGGTTTATTTTTTTGTATTTTGCCTTGTTGTTGGGGTTTTTTTTTTTTTTTTTTTTTTTTTTTTAATTGCTTCTCTGTTCTAAATTGTCTTCTGTGTATATGGAAGATCCATCAGTTTTCAGTTCAAATATGCCTCCAAATATGATCATGTGCCCTAACCTCACTTTTTTTACAAGCACCATATCCTCCCGTCAGGGAACATAACTTCTACACTTGCTAATCAATTTATATTAATAAAAATAGTAAATCTTTGTCTCTCTGCATTTTTCTTTTGTCTTTCTAGCTTCAATCTAATATGGCTTTCCTAATGTGAATTTGTGTGTATATATTATATGGTAGAAATACAGAATGGAAAGAAAACTGTTCCATTCTGCTAAAATCTTCATATTCTGCCCTTAAATAAGATATAATTTCTGTCAGAAATATACCAGTTTAGTTTTCCATGTAGATTGTGACCAAAACAGTGCCAATATCAGTAAAGCTGAGGAACAGCAAGAGTTCCCCAAACCCTTTAATTTGGCTATAAATCCTTTGAAACTACTTCTTCTCTGTTCTTCATAGTATCAACTAATCATTTGTGATTGATCCCCAACCCCTTATTTTACTGGGTGGATTTTTTGTAGTCATCTGTTGATCCTGGCTTGCTTAAATAGAAAAAGAAATTGTTAGTTTGTAATTCCATTAATTTTTTTCTGTGGGCATCTGGACATACTTGGTTCAAATTTGATTTAATTATAGTTATGTATTTGTATATATAAATAATTATAGATATGCATCAAATAATTTTACAGTTTTAGGGCTTGAAAGTGAAGCTGGTTTAATTGGCAGCAGTGGCAATAGGAATGCAAGAAAATAACAAAACTGTGAGATCTTCACAGTAAGAACTAAATTCCTGGGTCTGATGTGATTAAAGTTCTTTCTGTTAGAGCAAAAGCCAATAGATATTCTTCACTTTCATAGTAGTCAAGGCCAGAAAATTTCAATGTCAGCTTTGAAACAAGAAAAAATCACTTTCTAAACCAGTGACCTGGGTGAAAATATCCAGCGTCTGCAAGACTAATACAAACCCTTCTCCAGTTGTTTGCATCAAAGTATACTGGAACTGCAGCGTGGCTAAAAATATTTTCATACGAGGAAATTAATCTTCATCTGTGTTTCATTATTCTATTGCCACCACATATGGAATCCTTTGGTTAGATGTTTGTGTAGTCATGCTGATTGTAGGGGGCATATTTAACTAGTAAGTTTGGCTATGAAAGGAGATATAATTGGGTTTTTTTTCAGTTCAAATTGCCTAGATAATGGAATTAAATGCAATTGTTTATTTACCAGCTATTATGTTCTGTATAGCAATGCTGCAGGTTTGCCTAAGAACAGAAGCTCATATCCTCACTTCTCAGAGGATGGGGAACATACCTAAGCTGTAAATGGAAAAATCCTAGTGAGATGTTGGAGTGCTACTTATGAACATATACAGGTTTAGATTAAACATATAGAAATATATTTCTCTTTGGAGGCAGAGACTTGAAGGATATATCCTAGGATCTAACTTCTCCATGTCCTTGTCTCTGACTGATTTGTTTTAAGCAGCTCCCTGAAGTATGTACACTTTTCTGCATACCTGTTTTGTTGAAAGTACACAGACCTGGCACCATTGTGTTTGCCAGGCGTTCTCTTATCTCCTGCAAGCATTCAAACAAAAGTGTTCTATTGCTCCCTGAGTAATCCGTGGGTGATCTTAACATTGAGCAAAATTCAGGGCAGGAACTTATGTTGAATTTCTTAGCGCAGAAGTGGACAGTCTCTGGAAGGAAGGGGGGTGGAGTAGGGAGAAGACAGCCACCACTCCAAATAAATAGTTGGAGGGTTGTGTGCCCATAGATATTGCATAAGCATAAAAGTGCTGAAATGTTAGATAGTATAAGCTGAGTTCCATAATATAGCCTCGGTTTAATAAAAGCTGTTTGTATATAGACGTTGATGTTAGTGCTTTCTTAAAGTAGAGCTTTCAAACCTATCTTGACCAAGTTTCTATTTGCATGCTAATTTTAGTGTCCAGTTCTACAAGGCAAATTTGGCACATTTTTAAGCATACAGATGGTCTTATTGAGCAACAGGAGTTATTAAATACCATGTATAATACCGTGCCTTGTGTAGAGGGCATCTTTAAGTCTCTGTTGCAACAATTATTACACTTGGATGGGGGAGAGGAGTTTAGAAATACCCCAAATAATTAGTAGCACATTTTTGCATGTGTCCCCTACCCCAAAAGAAAACAAAAAACATGTTTCCTGAACGGTTAACTGTTACATAGGCATTATCTGCTACATTGCTTTCTGGTAAGGGAAAAATAGAAAAAACACATTATTTCTGAAAAACTAAAGAATTTTTAATTTTTTTTTTTTTTTTGTTTAGTCCTAAAAGTTAGCTTTGTGTTCTGCTTAGAGATACAGTGTGGCCTACTTAATTTTATCAAGGTTAACACTTTTTTGTTTATAATTTTCTTATACTACAACTAAAACTATGTCTCAGGCCTGGAAAGGAGAAACATGATAATTCCCAGACTCAGAGTGCTATCTCTAGATGGCAATCAGAAACACATGAGTTTGAATTATATTCTGTAGTCTTTAGATTTATACAGAATTTCTCTGTGACTGTTAAGGAGATGGATTTATGGGACAAAAATTATGTTGGTGCTGGGTCTCTATCTCTGATCAATGTTGCAATTTCTAGATTAATCTCACCTAGGGATTTTTTCAGCTTATTGTACAAGTGCACTTACAGCACACACACACACAGACACACAAAAAGACCATTACAGAAAAAGGGTACAAATTAATGAAGTGCAAAGTAGGAAAAGATTGGTGTGGTATGATAAAAATTATTAATTGCCATCACATATATTCTAATGCAATATTCTAAATTTCAAGATCTGGATGAGGAAAATTTGATTTATATAGCTTTTAAATGAATGGTCACTGTGCTTGCAAAAATATGTAAGAGGAAGACTGAAAAGCACTATTTGAAAAATAAATCTTCATATCAGCTGAGAACAACTGTTCAATAGCTAGCACAAATATTTCCTGTGCCTCGTGAAATGTTTCTATAACAAGTGGGGAGTCAGGGTTCCATTTCTAAATGTGTGTACCTCTTAATGATTTTTTTTTTAATCCAGGTTAGGTAGATAGAAATTACTCTATTTGAGCTGTTCCACTGGGGCTTTTTGATGCTGAATAAAATACAGTATGTGTGTGGTGCCAGAGTTGGTTGGGAACAGGAAAGGCATATTTTGTATCCATACTAAATGTGTCGGCTTAGTGCATAGAAGACTTGACCCTTGTCAGGTGTTTTGAAGTTAACTGGCTGACTTATGGATTAATGAGTTTAAGACTGAAGTCAACCAGCGACAGGAATGAGCTTTGTTGTGTGAGTGTGTGTGTGTGGCTGTGGTGCAGATTTACAAATTTTTATAATGCTTTCAGCTGGACCATGAAAGTCTGATGTAAAGCTTATCTCTGATCTCTGACTATGGCCATACTTGTGGGATCATGTTTGTGTGTTTGGGGGGAGGGAGATGAATTCTTTAACACTTGACACCTGGCTCTGCCAGGTTTCTAGCTATACTATACTGCACTATTCAAGGCATTAATAAAGTTAAAACCCTTAAGCTGTATGACCAGTAGGCCATAAAAAACTGTTGCTGAGTATTGTGACCAGCTTCCTTTCACAGCTGGATTATCATCCTGAACAACTAACCCTTTTTTCTTTTCTCTTTTTTATAGCTGTTGTGAACTTGGACAACTCTGTGGTTGACCTAGAGACGCTGCAAGCCCTGTATGAGAATGTGAGTAATCAGAGGAAGTCCATAAAATGTAGGAATACTGTGTGTCCATGTGAAGGTATTTTTAGTTGGCATCAATAATATTCAGAAAGCTTGTAGAAGAAGTCCTATTTTGAAGTGACTTTATTTTCCCCAAAAGCAATGACAATCCCAAGTATTTTAATTGCATTTATTGCCATTGTATGTTTTATGAAGTGCATGTAGTTCTACATAAGTAACATGATCAACTTCTAAATGACTAAACAGACATTAGTTTTGTTCCTTTTTTTCCTTCTTGGGTGTGGCAGTCTTTGATCAATGGTATCAAACCTTACGCTCTACACCTTTGACTTCACTTTGTAATTTCACTAATATAAAAAATACTGTTCAACTGAAAAAAAATTTGATAACAAAAATCTTTCTCTTTGTGGAACTGGAACATTTAATTATTGTTTCTGCAGGGATTGCTCCAAAATAACTTTACCTTAGAGAAATTATTTTCCTTTCAAAGAGTTAATGTAATAAAAAGTAGTATAAACTTCCAGGGGCTTCATAAATGTCTGGCAGTAATAATCAGAGAAATTTGACCTTTAGGTATGTAAAATCATGGATTCAGAATATGCTCAAGCATGTTCTAAAGCTTGACAAAGCTTGTTACACAAAACATTCAAAATGGTGTATCTTAGAAGCATGTTTCTGCCTTCAGCTGAGGCCAGTGAACATTACCCCTGTATCTGAGTGCAGTGCCTGGATATATGGATGTCTGACTAGACATCTCTTGAAAGAGTGAGGAGGTTTTCTCTTTGCCCTCCAAAGAACTTGGAAACATGAGATGTAAAGCCGTGAGCCACAGAATGACATTGAAGGCCAGTGTATGCTCTTGTACTAGATCCTTAACTTCCCTCATGCAGCTTTGATAATGTTAATTAATTTTACAACTTTCAGATATTTGGTTTTTAGACTTTAGCTTTTAGTCACCTGCTTTGGAATGATATGATGGTTTATGATGTCCCTCTAAATAATCCACTTTGATGTGCAGAAAAAGAGATAGTAAGCTCTAGTCCACTTTACAGAAAAACTGAGGAGCTAAACAAAACAGAAAACACTCAAAAGTATGACAAGAGCTAGAAAGGACTTTTACTATTCATCCCTGAAAAACTAGGTTAACCAATACTGCTCAGGAAGATAATGGTCAAAAGAAAAGCCTATGCTAACAACATTCCAAATATCTATGAACGCTTTGGTTCTTTGTTCCACAACATTTCTGTTTTACCCTATGGTATTTTATTTTAAATTACTTTTAATTTGCTTCCTTACACAGTACATATATATTCCATGCCATACAGTTTTTAGCATACAAAAAATCTGAATTAATTTTATATGTTACATATGTGTGAATGTGAGAGATTTTCTTGAGGGAAGTATGGAATAGGTACTGCAGTACCTAATCAGTATCATCATCAGTTTTTGCATACTTCTCCATACTTCTCTTTCTTATTGTGAAAAATATATTTTTTTTTCATTTTGGTTTAAAAATATATTCCTCTTATGTTGATAATGTACTAAAACTTTTCAAATGTTTACTTAATGTCATCTCTAATATACTTCAGAATCTGAATATAATGGATTATTTGCAAATTTGTAGTTCATTGAAATAACCAAATGTCATTGTGTCCATTTTGTAATTACCTTCACTTATTATAGAAAATGTCTAGGAAATGTCCTGATTAAGGAAAATACAATGTGTAAATCTCAGGAAAGACTCAAATTTTCAAATGTCTAATATATTTCTTTGCTTTGAATAGAAAACAGACAAGTCCAACTTTATTATATTTGCTTGAGTAGAAGACATTAAAAAAATCAAAACCACAACCAAAAACCAAGCAGATTACAAGAGAAGACTTCAGTTTACTTGGAGAGGATTTTGAAAGGGAAACTGAATTTTAATTCTGGATCTTCTTTTTCATAAAACTGTGTCTTGAAAGAAGCTTTCCTTTTAATTGACTTTTGTTTTCTTTTTTTTTCCTTTCAGCCCTTTGTCAAAACACTTCAGACTTTGCATTTTCTTCCCTTAATAGCTTCACTAATTATAACAATATTGTTCAATAACTGTAGTAAGTAATGGGTGGTACCAGAGAGCCTGATATGTTTGATTCCTCCCTTATTTCTCAATCTCATCCTGTGTTGTAAGTGGGAATAACTTTGCAGCATCCATTTACTTCATAGCCATTAACTTAATTTTTAGTTCTTAGGGTTTTTTTTAATTGGATTGAGTTTTGTTTTTTTTTGTTTGTTTGTTTGTTATGGTTTTGGGTTTTTTTTTGTTTGTTTTGTTTTTGTTTTGTTTTGTTTTTCTGGATATTTAAATACCACTGTACTAGCCCTCAGACTTTTTTTTGATCTGTATGAAGAATATGGGAGCATTTGTTTTACAGTCATCCTTCAGAATGTAATAATTTTTTCTGATTGCATGTGTCTGGCATAGTGCTTTCCCTTCTTAAATGTGAATGAAATTTGGGCAGTCTCCAAACCTAAACACACCCTAGTTTCAAAAGCCACAGTCCCGAGGGTTCAATTCCTGTTTACTGAGGAATTAAACTCCTGTTAAACCACAAAGAAATTGTATATATCTTACTGACTTTTTATAAACTAAGAAGCCCACAGCCCACCAAAGACCCAAGCCCTCAATAATTTATTTAATATTATTAAGTTGAATTGTATTAAGTGAGAAGGACTGTGTTAGTGCAGCATTGTACTGTACAGTCAAATAGCTCTTAAGTGTGGTTGTGTAGCTTGCTTTGTGAAGGGTTGTTTAAATACGTGTTGATAATGACTTATATATTAATATGTAGAGAGCTTTAATAGGTGAATCTTTGTAGATAAAACTACATGTGGAAATGTTACTTAAATATGCTTTTACAAATTCTCTAATAAAAATGCTATCAGGTGAGAGCTATAATAGAGAGAAGGCAGGTAAAAGGTAAAATTCATTCAAGTTGCTGTATGGTGTTAGAACATATTGGTTGTGATGAGAAATGTAGCAACTGGCAAATCAGTGAATATTTACTTTGAAAACAGCTTGCCTCTTAGCAGCTGGGGTTGTAGCTTAAGTATCACTGAAACAAAGTATGTCTGCTTCTGCTTGTGTCTTTGCTATAGAATGAGAACAGTTATATAAAAATGGATTAAAAATGCTCTCAACTAATTTATTATCTTTCATCTATGGATTTGCCCTTTTTACATCACAAAAGAAATATGCATATTTTCATAATTAGGCTCCCAGTAAATTGACTACACTCTATTTATCTTTAAAAGACATAGCTCAATGCTTTCAAAAACCTCAAAATGCCTTTGCAATAGAGAAAGGGCATCCAGAAGACTGAAGTGCATAACACTTCTCTGCCATTAAGATTCAAACTTTCTCCTCAATTATTTCTTGTGATTTTTTTTCTTATTTTAAAATAGCGATTACAATGTGATGTTTTTTTTGGTTTTTTTTTTTTTTTTTGGCGAAGCCTATAAATTGTACTTGAGTTCTGATGATCCAACTTGAAAAGAATATCATATTTATTATTAACCAGGGTATCTCTGTATATCCTTGTTTCAGCTACAAAATTCCTTGACAAAATATATAACACAAACTTTTAAAGTCAAGTTTGCAAAAAAATAAAATTCCATACATTTAAACTGATCTAAACTCAGAGCTAAGGTTCTGTTGCAAGAAAAGAAAAAGCTAACCAGGAAATGTATAAGATTCATGTTGTGATATGGAAAAAGGGCCCTTATGAAATTTGGTAAGAGCAAATACAGGCTAAATCCATACTCTGGAAGAAAATGGGAAAAGATTTAAACTGAAGCAGAACATTTTTGCAGTAATTTCATTCAGATTTATGCTGTCTGATTTTAAATATAGTTAATATCAAATTCCAGTACATTATATTATTTTTTTCCACTTTTGATGCTATATATCTTTATCTAGCTAAAATTCAAGGAAAGAAAGAGCAGTAACATTCAAAGAGGTAGTTATGCAATCAGGTTAATGGCTTTTATGAGAAGTAGTTACTGAAAGTGTTCTCTCTTGACACAAATTTGGAGGGAAATAGAAAAGCTTTTTTAAAAATTATCCATCTGTAAATTGGTGAACAAATAGGTATTAACAATAAAGAAAGCTCATAAAATTCTGAGAAATTATCTTCAATAATACCTGTGCAATAGACACAGTATTCCTTTTCTGTCAGAATTTAAAGTACCCATCCAATTCTGGATACCTGAGCCATAATTAGTGACTTGAAATTCAGGTTTGATTCTGAGCTTGGACTGTATACTTCAACTTCTTGATCTTGGTGAAAGGTGTAAACCTCTCTTGAGTTATGCTCTGGCCTGCCCATGAGTGGATCACGCTTAGCCTTTGCATCTTTGACAGTTGTTACTTCTTTGCATACACAACCTGAGAATAATGGCTTAAATAAGGAATAGGGAGTCTGCCTAACCTTTGCCCGTGGGATTTGGTGGAGAAACATCAAGAGCTTGAATATGCATGTATGTAATAGATTGCTGTGGTAAGCACTCTAATATTTCACTCTGTGTAGAAGGCCGGGAGAGAGAGAACTCTCAGTATTTATTCTAAAATATTTGCAAATAACCATTTAGTTTTATGCTCTGTGCTAAAATACTTAATTCTCTTTGACTGTTATGAAAAAAATGTCAAGTGATTTTCTTCCAGTTTAACAGAAGAAAAGCTAATTTAAAGACTGGCCAGAAATAATGGAACTTAATTTAAATTGTTAGTATGAGAACTTGTTTACTTTTACAAAAACCTATTTTTTTTTCAAAAATTTAGAAGTGTAAATTGAATACAAGAAATTCTTCAAATGTAAGTTGAATAAATAAAGTAGTTTTTCCTACACAGTCATGTCATTTGCACACCTAGACCTCTGTGGCTCTCATGACATGACCACTGGAAAAATGCTATCTCTCTCGGCATCCTTCTAACTTCTAAAATCTGTAGATTTCACCTATTGCCAAGAGAGTTCTTACTGATTTGAGAAGTGATGGAAACTTTCTTCTTTTAACTCTCACCTGGGTTAAGAGTGTTCTAGATTAAGTGTGGACATGTTTGGTTTACATGGGCATTTTTAACACAAAACCAAACCCAAGCCTTCTCTGCAGCAGCACATTCAATATTTAAATGAATACTTCTGCAGTTAGTTGTCTCCTTTCTAGTCCTCATCCTATCTCTGGAACAGTCTTCTAAGACTGGATTAAAAATGGATTAAATTTTCTGATCCTAGTATCTTGGAAACATTCTTCTTCTCAGGATGGCATTATACAAGAAACAACTGCTACAGTAATTGTACTCGCAGATCCTATTTCTGCCTTGACTTTATGCAGAGAAGTACCTTTGGGGGATGAATCCCCAAGTTTCTTTCATCACACTGAAGTGAAACTGGGGTAGGGAATTCAGGAAACTAAATGTTATGAATTGGGCCACTGCCAGTATTCTAAAATTAAAAACTGGTAAATAAGCCTCAGCGTAGCCCGTGTTAACTGAGAAAGGCCTGATGCCATATAAACAGCAGATAAAGGAAGGCCCAAACAGGCCAAGGGAAGTGACCTTCTCAGCACTAGTGGGACCATGTTTAGGATGCTGTGTGCAGGTGTGGCCTCTCCAGGGCAAGGGACAGTGGCATATTGGAGCAAGGCTAGCACAGAGCAACAATGACAGTTAAAGACTTGGAGAAGTGTTATACAAGGAGAGGCTGAGAGACAGTGGGGTTGCTCAGTCTGGAAAAGAGAAAGCTCAAAGGAATCTTACCAGTGTGTACAAATACCTGACTGGAGAGGGGGAATAAAGAGCACAGATCTAGACTCAAGGATGCCCAACATAAGAACAAGACATAGTGGACCTCCTGGATTTGAAACACTGGAATAGACTGCCTAGAGAAGTCATCAGGTCTCCATCCTTAGAGATATTCAAAACCTGGCAGGACATGATACTGCGCAAGCTTCTGTAACTTCCTCTGCTTTGTGTCAGTGCTCACTTAGACAGTGTCCAGGGGTCCCTTCAAACCTCAGCTATTCTGCTTTTAATCTTTGGTATGGGTACTACCACGATTATAAATTTTTAGTGTCCAGAACAAAGTTTATTGCTGGACAAAAAAATATGTTTGCACTATTTCCAGTCTGTTGAAGTATTTAATATATAAGATCAGACAGCTTTAGAGATGACCTTTGGAGAACATCAGCAGAAATGCTGACTAAATATTAGGATATGTGACATCATAGACAAGTGGCTTTGCAGTTATTTCTAGGCTTCTTGAAGAGAAACTCTGAAGGGCTTTTGCTATATGACTCTTCAATCTCTTCATGTTTCCATTTCACACCAGTGTTTTCTCCCTTTTCTCATGGGGAGATGTTCAACAATCTCAGAAAATGTGTTCAAATCCAAATTTCTGGTTTCAGGTTCCTGATGGAGCAAGCATTATGATTTGAAACAGCTCTATCCCTCTTCTACTAACCCTGCAAAAGCGTTCAAGAGAGAATGCAGATGCAGCATATCTTACACTTTGCCATTATCTGAGTGATTAGAATATAATTTTCCACTGTTGTCCTCAAGTTCTGTGGTGGAGAAAGTTAAAAAATTAGTATAATTTTGTCTTAAAGGAATAAAGGTAGATACATCTTTTTTTAACTCTTGGGCAGATTAATGTTTTGAATCTCCTTTGAAAACTGCTATGATTGCCAAAAGAAGGGTCAAAAGGAGAAATTTTCATTTCACTTTTATTCCTTTCCACGCCATTCCATTTTCCAGTACTACAGTTTGGAAAAAAAAAAAAAATTACCATAGCTTGGAGCACAGAAAACAGTGAAGCTCAGTTTCTATTGATTGGAGCATTGAAGAAGAAAATTCACAGTGTGCCACAGAGTTCGTCAAGAAACTAGGCAGTTTATATGTAATTTTTTTTTTTGCTTATTAAGATAAAAATGAAATTATTACTCCAAAGAATTATGCAGTAGTTCTCATGTATTATATGTATGATATTTCCATTATAAATAAAATATGGGTTTTTTCCAAAGTGTTTTTTTCAAATCCCAAATAAATTTTAAATTGCAGTAAACAATATAAAACTCTTCTATTTTATTTTCAAAAATGTATTATTTAAACACATAGTTAAAGATCAGATCACATTCAAATGTAACCCAACAAATTTGTGAAGAGAAATACAACTCTCCTCTTGAGTCCTTCAATTCAAACCCTTTGTAAATGAGCAAAGAAGAGAAATTGGGAATTAAGATTATTGTCTCAGTGCATCATTGAATGAGTAAATACTTTGTAGACTGCTAGTAGTCAATTATTTGCAACATATTCTATTCTCCATCAGATCTATTTATACTTAAACTCTGTGGACTTTATACTTTGTGGACTCTTACAGTTTTACTATAAGCAGATGCTAGAAAGAAAAGAAAAATCTATGAATTTGATTTGTTACAAGGGCATATTTATCTTTGACTATTCACAACCATTTTTAATTTTTTTTTCCTTTATTCCAGAGAGCACAATCAGATGAACTAGAAAAAATAGAAAAGCATAGCAAGGCATCCAAGGAAAAAGAAAACGCCAAATCTTTGGATAAGCCAGAACAGTAAGAACATACTTATGATAGAGCAGTTTTGCTCACTTCAGAAAACTTTCTCTGCCTTAGTAAAATATGTATACAAAACCTCCCAAGCCTGTACCTACTAACAGTGCCTCAAATAATTTTCTTTAATCACTTCTTCAGGTTCCTCTATGAACTCTCACAGATTCCAAACTTTTCAGAACGTGTGTTTTGCATCCTGTTCCAGTCAACATTTTCAGAAAGCATTGGTTCAATCCGTCGCAAACTTGAATTGTTACAGAAACTGTGTGAGGTACGTTGTGCTCTGTGAAAAAATCAATCTAAATTTCTGATTTTCGATCTTGTTAAGCTTTACTCACATTTCAAAAGTTTTCACTTTATTTACTTAAATATTTTAAATATTTGAAATCTGAAGGATAGCAGAATAGAACATTTTATGATTGTACTTTAACATCAATGTGAATTTTAAGATTAGCTTTTGCTACTAAATTATATAATGCTTTTGCCATCCGTGTGTATCAGTCTCTAAAATCAGCTGGAGATAGCAATGTTGTATCTAGTCAGAAGAGATTACTGGAATTTTGCAGTTCCATGAAAAACAAATATGTAGCTTTAAAATGCAGGTTTCATCAGTACTTTAATAACTTGAAACCATTTCAACTGTTTTATATTTTACTATGTAATCTCTTTTATTTAATTAAAATTTTTAGTTGTTCAATCTGAGTGTTTTATGAACATCTTGATGAATTTTTTGTGAAATTAAATATACCATTTTCAATGTTGGTATCAGTTAAGGATTACTATTTTGTTTTTATCAACAGGTCATATCTGTTAATACTGTATAGATTTTTCTGGTTTTTTTTTCCTAAGTATCCATTTTGTAGACAAGATTCTCCATTCATATAAAATTACATATTAACATTGCTCTACTTCTACGTGTTGCAGTAGAATGTAACTTTCTTTATTTGAGTCTTTATACAAGTATTATTTCTAAACACAACATTAACAAATTTTCTCATTAACCATTAATATTAATGGGACTTTGAAAATAATGTTTTTTCTCTGTATTTTAGACATTGAAGAATGAATTAGGAGTTATGCGGGTTCTGGGTTTGGTTCTTGCCTTTGGAAATTACATGAATGGTGGAAACAGGACACGAGGACAGGCTGATGGGTTTGGATTAGATATCCTGCCAAAACTGAAAGATGTCAAGAGCAGTGTAAGTTGATTCAAGACTTCCTGAAGGCCTGAGAAGGCCTAAAAAATTTCTTAAATTCTCAGAAAATTACTTTGTTTCTGAGTGAATGGTGTGAAGCTTATGAATGCATGTAGAAGGGACTTCTTTTGTTACTATGCTTATCTGATCACACTTCTAGAGTTGAATGTATTTCTGTAGAATTATGAAAACTAACCATATCTTTTCACTACTGTACAAACCAAAATACCTAAAATTATGTTTTAGTTCTTAGTCTGATGTACACTTGTCTTTCAGTACACTTCGTAATTCCAACTTTTCATGTAATTAGAAACAATATTATGATCTTACTGTTAAAAGTTTATTATGGAAGTGGAAGGAGTTCCATGCTGATTCAAAATATTTGTGAGGGGAAAAATGTCACTCCTAAAAATGATTGAATAGGCACCTAGATCATTTGGGATAAACCAAAATTCATTCTTTATGTACACCATGATCACAGAAGTTGTATTTGACATTGGAACATGCAGCCACCTGAGTAAAGGACTTCTTGATTCAAGATTTGTCTAGGGTAGTCGTCTCAATAAAGAGAATGATAATGGCTTTTCTTGCTCAGTGCTAAACTGTAATTTATGTGTTACCAGTACTTTTTGTCTTTGTTTAATCATTTTGGGTTTGCATTCAAATATCTGCTTTTGTTTACAAGGAAACAAAGTTTAGCGTTTCTATGGCTAATGAAAAACCTTACCTGAATGTGACAGATTATAGCAATAACTCTTGAGCCTTAAAATTTGTTCCTACATCTGTCTGGCAAGTCACTGTCAAGATCTTCAATTCTACAAGACCTTTCATTTCTTGGTCCCTCACTAAATATACATATTTTAGCTGCTGGATTAGGTTGTGTGAGCAGAGCTTTAACCCTGGGTTGAGAGAGCATGTCAGCCATTTGCCTTTTTAAATGGATGGAGGAACGTCCTTCTTGCTTGCTGGTTTCCAGTAAACGAAGGGAGGGGTGATGTGAATGACACTTTAGTACAACACATTTAGAGCAGCTTACTCTAGCTGCACCTTCAAATTGACTCTAGATCCAATACATCACTAGTTTAAGAGGTCTGATCAGTAGGAAATTTAGGCACACTAAATTTAGTCTGGTAACTCAAGACTTTGTACATAATTTGCTGGAAATATTATGACTATTAAGCTTTCAGATGCAAGATACATTTTCAGTTTATTTGCAACTGATCAATCAGGAAAGTTCTTACAAAATCCTTTTCTGAAAATATCTGAAAATTTAATTCCATCAGAAATCCTCTTCAAATGGAAGATTTTTTTGCTGAAGTTTCATTAGAGAGATTAGAGAGGGAAAGCAATTAAAAAGCTCCCTCAACTCCCAATGCTCCCCCCTGCCCCCAAATTCCTTTTTAAAAAATAACTTTCTTTGTTTAATTTAACTTTGCTTTGGTTGTAGTTGTAGTGTTGCAAAAGAACTTGTATACATGAACCCAGAAACAATTTCTCTTTTCCTTCTTGGGAAATTTCAGAATGTGAGGATTTGGTTTGCAATCAGGTAGAATTAAAAAAAATTAGGAGTTTGTTACATGAGTCTTTTCTCTTTCTTCATTTTATTTAATGATTAAATGGAACTTCAGGGTGTGGTTTGTTTTTGGTTTGGGTGGGATTTTTTTGTATGTTTTGATTTTCGGTTTGTTTTTTTTTTTTTTTAGTGAAAGGACCAAACCAACCAAGTTTTTTTATACACTAAATATTTCATTTATCTGAATTATGTTTTCTGATTTTTTTTTTCTGTGAGTTTCAGTAACACAACAAATTCTATCCTTTTCTATACAGGACAACAGCAGAAGTCTTCTATCGTACACTGTCTCATATTATTTGCGTAATTTTGATGAGGTGAGTGAAAATTAAAATTAATACTTAAATTCAGATTAAGCAACCCAACTTACTAAATTTGCTCTTCTGCTAGTGAGATGCAGAAATATGTATAAATATTCTCTGTGCTTTCGGTTATATATTTTAGTATAGAAGAAAAGTAATGAGCACTAGGTAACTGTTCATTTGTCTTTTCGTCAGGATGCTGGAAGAGAACAATGCATCTTTCCTCTTCCAGATCCACAAGATCTCTTCCAGGCTTCACAACTGAAGTTTGATGATTTTCAAAAAGATCTTCGCAAAATGAAGAAAGATTTGCGAGGTACTGAATATAGATTAAGTGCTAATTTTATGTTACTATTATATCTCTTTTATTCTTGTTTGTATCGTTTTGAGAAATTAGATGATACTGTAAAAATAGTTGTGTATTTTTAACTTCTCAATTAGTAGCTTGCTTCTCTAATTTGCTTTTCTATGACCATTTATGCCATAATCCATAATCTTCTTTAGGTAACCTGTAAGTTGCTTTTTAAATTAAACCGCATAAAAACAGGTAAAATCTTCTGTTTCAAAACCAAACCAAAAAACTAATTTATTTTTCCCTTTGTGCAAGCTGATTCCAAATCTTTGACCCTAAAAAGCACTTCAAATTGTTGGACCATGTCTATGATAAAAAAGGTTTATAATCAGGTCTAAATACTATCTAGCAGATAAAAAGAATATGTATGACATTGTTAAAGACACTTGAAATATATGGACTTTACTGAATAGTAATATGCAAAGGAAGTTTTCTTTCTCCTCTTATGAAATGTTTTCTTTAAATTAATTCAGCAAACTTAAGATGTACTTGCTAGACTTTAATGAAGAATATTTATCATATGTTTCTTATTAACATGGGGATCTAAACACTGAATTTGTTAAGGAAGAGTTGTTTGCACAAGTGATCCATGATCTTCAATATTTTCACAAAAAATCTCTGTTAAACTGGTCAGTTATATTACTGTGTGAAATCTTTGAGGGAGAGATACAAATCAAGGAGGGATATTACTGTTGCCTTGCTGCTTTTAAATGCCATGCCTCTGGAGACCTAGGAATGGTTTGGTAATCCATTAATCCCTGGACGACTTAGAGTGGGAGGTTTTCTATTACAACAAAAACATAACATGGCTACCAAATGATATTTGACCTTCTCTTCATGATCCTAGGAAACTTTCTGCTTAAATATTTTAAAACTGATTTTAAATATTTTGAGTATTTAAAGTATTTAGTATTTTTAGTATTTAAAATTGTATCAAAGTCGTTCAGGGTGACACTGAGGAATGAACAGCAGTATCATCCATTTACTGCTCCTGAACAGCCTAGGAGGTAAAAGTCTCAGAATTCAATCATGAAAACTTGTTTCTAGACTTCTTGCAACTTCCAGATAATCTCAGAACTGATATCTAAGCTTGCACATGTAGAAAAAAGAGACTTAAGTCTTATTTAAAAAAGATACTTGAATTCAGGTGCATGTTAACAAATATACATTTCCTCACAAATTCCTCACAAATTTGCCAAAAATGAGTTTTTGTACATGAATGGTTGAATATTTTCACATCAAAGTTGAAATTTGCACGCAGACATATATCTTTTGTGGAATTAATCCACACTGTGCAGTGATCAAAGCAGGTGCTCTGTAAAAATGGAAATTACACGCTTCGATCTGCCTTCAGATTGCAGTTGAATTCTTTCTGTGCTTCCAATCCAACCCTTAGGCACAAGACTGTTGTCAGTCTTTTCTGTAGTTAATGAAACTGAAGAATAACTACAAACACCATTGCTCTTTCCCTATTGCATTTGGTACAAACATTTTTGGGGACAGCATCAGCAGCTTCATCTTATCCTGAATATGAAGTGAAAATTTCAACACCAGACTGAAATATCAGTCCTGACTTCTTAATAGTCTCCAGATATGCAAAATGCCTTGTGCTGACTTTCTTTTTCAAAGAAAAGTGACAAGATAAATTAAAAACCATTTGTGTTAAAAGATTTCATGACCACAAGAGAAGTAGTAGCAAAATTTAGTAATGCACTAAAAATCCTGTGTATTCTGATAGCTTAATTGTTGTAATGAGTTCAGTGAGATAGAATAGCCTGTCTCAATAACAATGATTTCTAAATAGAGTACAACTTTTAATAGAATGCGTGAAATTACTTCAAAGGGGTTCTTTTTCTCTGCATTTACTTTAAGTACACCACAAGATTTATTAATGAACATGTGGAATGTTATGAGTTATTAGAGCTAGTAAGGGCCTTATCAAATGTCTGAGCAGGAAGAAGGTTGTATGATACTGAGAAAATTCTGACAAAATTCTGAATATGAACCTATTCTTTTGAAGTCAGTGCGAGTAAATGAGTATTGATCATTCCTGGGAAACACTGGCTATAAAGGCATAGAAATAAGTGCCCAGAATACTTAATAAGTATAAAGGCATAGAAATAAGTGCCCAGATTAGACTTTTATCCTGAGGTGTGGACTGTAACGTTGGACTTATATTCATCAGTAATTAGATGGCAGATTTTGTGAGTGAATTTCACCATCTGGTAAGGGTCGGTGTTTGATTTGTTCTTTGTCACTGAGAAACTGAAACTTGTAGATAATACTCATGCAGGAAGTATCAACAGTTTAAGGGTATTTTGTTCATGTTAGTTTCAAATATGCTAAAAACCATGCAGTGAAATCATGCTTATTACAACGTGGGAAGGAGGCATTGGTACACCCAGAAAAAAGTCTTCTGCAGATATTTTATTACTGTCTTAGAAAACTTTCCGTGATCACTATTCAAAGGTAAATTTCATTCCAGAAAGATCCTTTCATAAAATTTTTAAAAACCTCAACAGAATACCCAAAGCAGAGGACAGTTATTATTAAAAAAAATAGTTTCATATGTGTAGAAATAGCACTTCATTTTAGTACTTCTGTGTTTTTCTATCTAAAAATGTCAGCGGTGTACACAGGGCATGCAGATATAAATAATCTTCATTATTCTGTAAAATAATTTTGCTAACGTGCTCTTTCGCAGTTTGGGGTTTGGGCTTGTCTTTGGATTAGTTATTATGCTGACCGCTTTAAAAGAAAAAGGACTTGTTTGAACTTCTGTGCTTTCTTCCCTTTTGATTATCAAGGTTATTGTCCATTTTCAAGTGTTTATGAACTCTATGCCTTGGCAGTTTGTAAAATTTTAGAAAAGAAAATCTCCTCTACTATTTCACGTTAAAAGAGCGAGTCCCAAGAACTTTTAAAAGCATGCCATGTGCCTGCTCCAAGATGAATAATATAGAAATATGGGGTTTTAAAATAATACAAATCCAAAGGATAATATTTATATACCAGATTTTTTTCGTAAGATAGAAGACCAAATAACAAGTAGATCCTCTTACTAACAAATCAAGTGAGTTTGGCTCCATCTGTTGCTCCTAGAGTTCACAGCTCTCCAGGATTCCCACTTTAGCCTTTTTGACTTCAGTGACATATAGTTTGTTAAGCAATTTGATCTGCTTTTGATCTCTCCTGGCTGTCAGCAATGTTCCTTGATGCAGCCATGCCAAGCAATGACTTCTGTTCATATGTCATTCCACAGAAGAAACTTTAGCACTTGCCACATGACTTAAATCAACTCACCATGTAAAGAAAATTGGGCATCCAGGGTCACAGAAGCACTCAATGATTAGGACCTCTGTTATATAACTATTAGTATCAATATATTTTTCTAGATACTTCAGAGTGCTCCAGGTAGAGGGGAAAGATGTGGAAAACATTTATTAAATCAATCAAGATTCTAACCCTCTTTGCTCTGACACTCTCTTAAAGTAAAATTTTGATTTAGGAAAATGTTGGCCCAAATCCACAATGGATGTGGATGAAATTCTTCCAGACATATTTAGTTTGGGAAAGAACTAGAACACTAGAATGGCATTGAGAATTATAGGATTATAGCAAGTTAAAAATGTTTAGAAGCTATTCTTTGGCTACACGTTACATTCTAGCCTTACAACATTAAGTTTATTCTTCCTAATCAGAAACTAATTCATCACTTGTCACTTATTGCAAAACTTTCACTGAAGCTCAGCTAGAAGGGAATTAGAAACAATGTCAGGCCAAGAGTAAGTCTGACTAGAAGAGATTAATAGTACAATGAAATGCAGATTGCTATGAAATTGAGTTGAAATCAGTACTTGTTTATGTGTCATAATGTCATATTTAATATATTTGATTGGAAACTGACTACAAGCGATAATTACGATAATTAAATATTATTTTTGTAGTGATGCTTTCTTTTCCTATTCTGCGTGTTTACAACTCATTGAAAATTCTCCATCCAAAAGAAGCTAGGCTGTGTGGCCCAGTACATCTCCCTGATTTGGCATAAATGTGACTGAGAATGTTTATAAAGTGTTAAGCATTTACAGAACACTTTGTATTTTAAAAGTATGTTCCAAGAAAAGCCCCAGATTATCTTGGAAAAATACACGTTCCCTGTTTTTTTCAGTGCTTCTTACAGTCACCTAAAGTTACCTATTCATTTTGGACCTGCTAGATGTAGAGCTGTTATGTGCTCTTGTGTTTAACACCTGCTGGGTGAATAAGAGTATTGGAAGCACCATCTTGTGCTACAAAAGGGCTTTTAAAGGTTGTGTTTGGGATGGTGTCAATGTGCAACTGAGAGAGTTCAGACAGCAATAGGCTTGTTAGTCATTCCTCTTGCCTCAGTAAAGGTTGCCCTTAATACCTAGGAGTTTCCAACCCTGAGAGTTCAGTCAGGATGTAGTTTGAGATGGAATTTTCCACTTCATGGTCAAATCTGTGTCTGGGGTGCAGGGATTACTTTGCAAAATAAGATTGCACCAACTATTAGTTCTTTAATAAGTAATATTAATGCTTTCAGACTAAAGTTAAAAAAAAATGCAGTATTCTATGTGCCCCTCTCTCTCTGACACACACATGTATCCTTGTATCTTTTCATATTCTCAAGACTGTATTCCATCACAGTTCTGATTATGGGTCTAAGATTCTGGCAACCTTCCAGTGCCACTTCTTGATCAGAAGTGGTATTAATTGCAACTTCAATTAACAAAGTTGAGCAGCCTTAATCCATTCAGGGCCCCCGTTCAGATGGAAGAAAGGGAAGGGATTGCTATTCTAAATTTGACTGTCCTCTCCTAAAGGAGGAGAGGGACGATCTAAAGATTGGTAGATTTTCCAGTTAAGGAAAGGCCTTGAGCCTAATCTGGTGATCTGTCTTTTAAAAAACTAAAATTTGGTGAAATAAAGGATATCCTAGGAGATTTCCCAAAAAGTTTTTTAATGTGTTTGTACACTGGTATTTCAAGTTTCAAGAGAAAGTAGAGAGAACTGAAATGAGAAAAAATTGTGTTCTTTGGAGTTTGAATTCATTGCATCATCAAAAGCATTCAGAATTTGAAATGTTTGTGGTTTTGTCATTCTCTGTCAAGAGTTTTGCTACAAATGTGAATGAAGGTATTTTCCAATTAAGAAATAGATCCTTTATTTTTCTTCTATGATCCATAGATCCATATGCTGATGAAAAAAATCCTTCAGTCTTTTATAAAAAAAAATGCCAAATCACTCAAGGTAATTAATGGCAACATAATATAGCAACAGTAGTAGTTTGGGTCCATCCTCCAGTTGTCTCTACCACCTACCTTTACAGAAACAGTATTATTTTAACCAAATTAAATCTTTATATTTGCCTACTCATTCACAACTGTATATCCACAAATTCTATCTGTTTGTTCTGTTATCACTGAAAGGGTTAATTGCTGCAGCTATGCCGCATGCAGATTCCTAAACCTAAACCAGATGTAAACTAAAGCCAGGCTTTCAGTCAATCTGTGAGTCATATTTTACTGTCCTTAAAACTCCAAACAAGGAGCTGTCTATGGAAGCCCTTGAAGACTCAGCAGTTCTTAGTGTAAGTCATTACAATTCCAAAAAAAAACAAATAAAAGAAAATTAAGAGCTCTTTCTGTATTTGTGGCTGGGTTCATCAGAGTTTGTCTTTTGATGAGGCCAGCATTGTTTCCTTTAGATAAAGTCTAAACTTTCTTTTAAAGTCACAGGTTGCAGTTGTAAGGAATCCAGAAAGCACTGAGAAAGTTGAGAAAGTAGTGATAATGTTGTTCTATAGTTTTCAGACAAGCAGGACATAGGCACATCTCCTGTGGAAGTCTGAGTACTCAGAACCTTAGAAAAATAAGGACATAATTTCAAAGCTTTTATAAAAGCTTGAATACAAGTAGTCTGGCAAGTCTCCATTAAAGGTGTGCTCTCAAATATCTTAAGCTATCTTGAAAATCCACCTGACTTCTAGCAGACTTCTATAGATAAGTGTGCAGTTTCTGAATTAGTTAACAAAAACAGCTTAATGGATCTATAATTACTTATCCAAGATAATTCATTAGTCTGCTTGCTTGCTTTTTTTTGCCTTTTTTTTTTTTTTTTTTTTTTTTTTTTGATGGCTTGGTTTTTTTATTGTTGGGTTTGGGGCTTTTGTTTGTTTGCTGTTATTTTTAATTTAATTTTTATATTTTGGAGGTTTGAAAAGAAAACTCCTGTTGCCCATTGTTATCCTTGCCAAAGAAAATGCAGTAAGCCTGAAGGGCAGCTGGTCATCTGCTCACCCATTTTGTTCAAATAGAAATATTTTATGTTTATGATTTGTGCTTCCAGGGGCTAAAATTTAGCATCCAAGAGAACCAGCTGGAAAATGTGCATTAAACAGATAGATATTCTAAATGTTGAAGACTTTTTTTTTCTCCTTTTCAGAAAGGTAAAGTGGGTATTTCTGATAATAAGGCTGAATGCATTTTACATCACTTACCAGAATCACTTACTAAAAATGTTACTGCACAGCACAGATTGTTAAAGCACAGATTGTTTAGTCACTTTCCTTTTCCATATAGATGTCTCTTAAATTATATTGGTTGCTGTGAAACTTTGTTTTTAGTAAATTGACCTGAAATAAAAATAAAAGGAAGAAATAGGATGAGTAAGATAACACAGTAGCTTAAAAATGAAATTTTTATTTTAACACAGAAATAGAGAATGAGATGAATTTTTGAGATACTGGATACAGCTGAAGTCACAATTTGTTTAAATCTCTAAACTGGTTCTAGGCACAGAATTTCACATCAATTTCCAGATCAAGGGCATTTGAGACACCTGTCTATGTATGGGCAAAACAGCTACCAGTTTGAATTGCCCACTAGAATCCATTTTGATTGCTTCTGTGAAAAATGGCGTACAGTTCTCTGCAGCATATGATCTTGAGAGCAGATTAAATTAGATGTACTATTGGTCCTTTCCATTGTTTATATATTGCTTATAGGTTAAAATTGTTTTAGAAGGCTGGAGAAAAGGTGTCTCTGCCCTTGCCATCTTCTGTTTAGGATTTGAGATCTTTGGGAGGTCTCGAGTGCATAATTTGGGACTAGAGGATACTGAAACCTTCACCTTGCTTCAAAGCAGCAAAAGTGTCTTTATTCCTGTTTGGACAATTCAGTCTTGTGGCATCAGTTTCTGCCTAGTGCTTGACTTTTGTGACTGCCTATATGACTCTCATTTGTTGTGCCTTGAATACCTTTCAATTCCTTCACTATAAGAAAATTTAAAATCTGCTTCAAGTAAATGGAGTTTTAAAAATATGCTAACTTTATCTAAGTTTTTCAATTGTATACACATCTGCTAAAATGAGAGAATAACTAAAAATAGGGAAACGTAAGACCAATTTTTGAGTCACGTAAGAATAATCAGACAACCTTTTGCTTTAGACAAAACTTACAAAGTTGTCACAGCAGATCCCCTTTGCCTATCTATTCCTTTGATATTTGGGATGTTTAGCTGAGCAGCCTCATGGAGATAAATGTGTTTAAGTATGAAGCTGAAGATAAAAAGTACTAAATTTAGAAGGCTGTTTGTATTCTCACATACTTTTTCCCCCCATATTTTTTCCTCCATCTTGATTAGAAGTAATTGAATACCCTTCTGACACAAGCATTTACCCAGTATCTTATTTCTTCTTTTAGGAAGAAATACTGGGAACTGGTATTTTGTGCTACTTTCAATGTTTCAACGCTCTAAGTTTTTCAGTTACAATAAAGAATAGCAATGGCTCATACGAATAGTGGGGCTTTATATTCTAGCGACAAATTACAGAAAAGAATAAATGAGTGCTGTATCCAACAGGTTGTGCAGGGAGACTGCAATTCCAGTCTTGGTGATCTGGAGAATTGACAAACCTAGGAAGAGCTTACAGACCTGTTAATTCTTTAATGGAGAAAGCAACTGATGAAGTAGTTTGTTTTTAACATCATAATAATCATTAATATGGCAATAATGACTGGATATTTTAATTTTTAAATTCTATGTCTGGATACAACATACACTATTTTACTCTCGCTACAATAAGAGAAAGGGATTGTTTTCCCTGTGTTTTCTTTTTGATTTTAAATTATTTACACAGTGTTTGCAATTCAGGAATAAGGTAAAAAATGGACCTGAACTATTATTCTTCTGAACATCAGAGATTTTAGTCTTTTCACAGAGCAGAAAAGAACAAAAATTACTCCACCAAAAACTGGACAAACAAAGCTATCATTAAATGCACACCCTTTCCCACACCATATATATGTGCACAAACAAATCAGCCATGGGAGAGCTTCCAGTATCTGAACAGTTAAGTAAGAGACATTTCATTTTGGCAATCAATACTATATGTTTTGTTGAAATGGGTATGGGCTAAGATTTTTGGTGGGTATGAGTCTTCATAATATACTTCTCTCACATTGGCTGAGAGATCAGGGGTTCAACTAAGCTGCAGACATTCAAGAGTATAATGCTCTACTGCTCTGAAAAATATTTAATCCATATTCTTGAAAAAGGTATGGTATTCTGGTGATCTTAAATGTTAAGGTAGGTTCTATCACCTCTTTCAGCTCTGACCCTTATTTCTGCATAAGAGAAAAGAATAATTCAAATTCTATCAGAACATCTCCCTTTGCAGAACACTGCATAGGTCCTCTATTTCTTCTTCTGTTATATGTTGTAAGAAAATCCATGCTCATTTGGATCCCCTCCCTTATTTCACATGTGTTGACTAATGTTTGTTTAAAAACTACAGGCTTCCCATTATATAATTATATATTATATGACTATATTGGGGGGGGGTGTTAGGTTTTTTTTTTTTAATTTCTTATATTGCTTCATAAATAGATTATTTAAGTAGACATAATTATATTTCCCCTAAAAATCTGCTGGTTTTATTTCTATTTCTCTCTAAGCTTAAAAAAATAATGATTAAAATTTAATTGTTATTATCACCCTGATTTTACTCCACTTGTGTGGAGTTACCAGTTATTTAAGTCAGTCTGCTTTTCAGTATATGTGCATTTTAAATATTAGGATAGTGCTTTTTGCTATCTCAAAATATTTTCTAAGCCTTTAACAAGTTTTCTGTCTTTAAAGACATAGTAATCATTATTTTTTCCTAAAGAAAACCTGGAGGGTAAGCAAAGAAATGCATGTTTTGGAATGCGTGCATTTGAACTGGAAATTCTGAGATAGAATCAAGCAGGATTCATTTCTATTGAGTGATAGGAGCTTATCACAGCCTAAAAAGATTTCCCTTATGGTGGAAATTGGAGTTTAACATTCATCTGAAATAATAGTCTCTGGTCTTAACCCAAATTAAATTAGCTTGGATAGTTGGTGGAAGTCTGATGGTACCACCTTACCCACAAATAATCTTTGTGTCAGGGCTGCTTTAGGCTCTAGATTCTCTGTCTTGGTTTTTAGTCCTGGTTTTAGTCTTGTAAAGACTAAAGTTGTTCATGTTCAAGTTCTCTCACAGAGTTCAAGCCATGAGTACTCCTACAATCTTTCACTTTAGTCCTTTTGCTCTATTACTTTTGAACAATGCAGAACTCTTTACCACATCTGTGGTTTTATCAAGTATCAAGCCCTCATCTGGTTTAACTTCCTAAATTAAGGTCATTCCTACTATTTGGTGCAGGTTTTGATTCAGAACCTTATTTTGATTCAGGCACTATTACCTGGGAGCAGGTGTATCAATATAGCCTGGAATCTGAATTTTTCATTTTGTTCCCGTACAATTCTGCCTCTTAAATTTGTCTTTCTCCCTCAAAACCATTGAATACTTTTGTTCATTTTTTTGCTACCACTTATTTAAACCCACACGCTGGCCACAAATTAGCTGCATATAAAAATATTTTACTGTGAACATGACTGTTCCTGACTCTATTATCATAGTGTTTGTACTTGTAGTGTGTTTGAGGCACATATTCCAATGGTTTCACTGGATATGAATTAGTGTCCTTTCTTACAGTATGCAGATCCATGCTATGATGTGTCATCCTAAACTAATCTATTACTCCAATTTCAGCATGTGAGACAGAAGCTGCGAAAGTTTATCAGCTATCACTAGAAGAGCACCTACAGCCGTTCAAAGACAACATGGAGCAATTCATTAGTCAAGGTAAATAATGAAACGTCACTTAACCTTTTCATGACATTTCAAAGGAAAGTTATGAGAACAGTGTTTATACGTTGTGGGAAAGGGACTGTTTATTTTGGCATCTTAGAAAGACATGGATTAGTTTGATAAGATGCCACACAGTTCTAAGAGATTTGCAAAATTATTCTCTTGTACTGTAGGTGACTCACTCTCCTTTGCATGACAGCAAAGACAAATTGCTATTGGCTTGAGTGTGTAATCTTCTATGTTCAACGTTCCAGTAGAAAACAAATTTACAGCCTCTGTTGCTTGAAAAATTATTGAAGCTGGATTTGTTTCATTAACTTCATTCCAATGAGATAATTCTTTTGTATGTGCCAAAAACATGGAATAAGCATAACAAAAGTAATTAAAAGTTTTTCAGATATATTGCAAATCCATATAAAATATTTGGATGTAATTAATGAATAACACTGCAAGAAAAATATATTACAAATATCCAGCATCAACTGGCATCCTGAGTATTAGTAGAAAAACACTTTAAAAATTAATAGACTATGGTTTACTAGACCTTTCTTAGACAAGATTATAGGAAATATGGATAATTTTAGGTTTTTACTAATGTATGTCAGAGAATCTCTTGAAATTCTACTCTGCATTGACCAATTTGCTTTTTAATACAAGTCAGAATTCAATGCATCAGGGTCTAAATACCCTGATGAGTACACCAACATAATTTTAACATTTTGTTGCTCATTCTTTGATATTTGCTCTGCTTTGATATTTCCTCTTATAATCAAAGACCTGTTGTCTCCTGAACAGGCATTATGTGAAAATTCTGTTTCTAGTGCTGATTCGTCAATTCATTAATGTAGAGCTACCATATCTAGAAATAGTTATTAAATGTGCTTTGTATTTGAGAGGCCTGTCAGATACGCTTGTATGTCTTCCTGCTTAGAGTATCCAAGATTACTATCTACCCAAACGTTGTAAGTGGAGTACCTGTAGAATCACAGAATGTTTTTGGTTGGAGGGGACTGAACCAGGCTGCACATGTGCTGATCCATGCTCAATTACAGGGAATAAATTGAGCACACCAAATATTTTTAATTGTCAAATATGGACTGATGTTTTCTAAGACAAGTGCCTACTAGCCAAACCTGGCAAACAGGATGTTGTCTCCAGCACTAGTAGGTATGAACCAATTTAAAACTGGATTCTGGTTATATATATGGCATAATTGCCATTGCAGTAGTGGTGTGATTGAACATGTAGCAAGTGTTTTGCATTAGGTTTATATTGTAGTTTTTGTGTATAGATAGGAGACATTCAAATCACAAGTTTGTCTGTATGATATCACTGTTGGCATACTGTAAATCGTCTTTTTAACCTTATTAATAGAGTAGGAAATCAAACATGGGGATTATCCCTGGAAGCGTTCAGGGCCAGTTTGGATGGAGCTCTGAGCAACCTGGTCTAGTCAAAAGTGTCCCTGACTATGGCAGGGGAGTTGGAACTCGATCTTCAAGGTACCTTCCAACCAAAACCATTCTGTGATTATATGATTGTGTTTCAGCAGACAGTAAAATTTGTTAAAACTGTGTTTTTTCTTTTAGAAACCATATTTTTAAAGTATCTAACTTTAAACTTATGCTTATTTTATGATTTCTGGCTATACTTTCCAGATATAATTTTATATATGTTGTATAGTGATCTGGTTTTGCAAGGGTATGCAATTTCCTTTGTGATTACGTGTCTGTACTTTAGGAGAGTGAGGAAAACAAAAAGAAAAAAGGATATCCATCGCATCCATTAAGATGTTTGCCGTTTTCCCATATTAATAGTGTATATTGTTGGGTGGTTAACAAGAGAAACCCATAATGTCAGTAAAAATATTACTGCCTCATTTTGATGAAAATAATTGGAAATGAGCATTGTGAACACAGTAAAGTGTGACTAAACAATTTCTACTTTTTCTTTAAACTGTAGGGCCTATTATGCAGAATTCTGCCCCAATGTAAGAAACACAAAGACTAACATATAGCAAGAAAGAGTCCCTGGTTAAGTTCCAAAAATAAATTAATTTAAATACCTTTCATTATGAAATCCTTTGTTTTTACTTCATGGGATTGGATTCCGACTTGAAAGAGGCCATGTTTAAAGCAGGATTTCTCTTTCCTGTTCAGTGTTTGACAGGCTTTTGATCTAGATATTTTTTCTAGGGGCTTTTGTTGTTTGTGTAGACATAATCGATGAGTCTTTTCAGCTAGACTGCACATGTGATCATTTAGAAAAACAGAGGGACAATTCTTGGCACCTTTTGGAGATTTTTGTTTATATAACATATGCTCTGGGCAAAGAAAAATCAAGCTTTACATTTTTATCTTTTCAAGTTCCAGTTTCTCTAAAGTCAGAAAAAGTTTTAACTTATAATTTAGATGAAAAGCATTTTTCATAAGATTGAATAATTTGGCATGTTTATATGACGCCTTTCAGAGTAGATAACTTGTGTGCATAATGGGACCCAAAAGTTCAAAGGAGGTAGTTACTTACAGCATATTCACTTATACATATTGCAAGCAGCTAAAATGGAAAATGGTTTTCCCATAGGCAAGAAAACTTGGATACCAAATTAAATATCCTTGGCAAGGGGTTAGCAAGGCAATGCTTTATAAGAATAGTTACTGTCATACACAGCTAGATAACTTTCAGTTATGTTACTGGACCTAGTCTAGCTGATTGTTGCTAATGATGTATTATTAAAAAAAATCTTTTTTTAATGTTAACACTCTTATTAGATTCATCAGAGATAAAACAAGGTTGTATATCACTAGTTTGATTGTAAAGATGGTTATATTTGAAAGCTAAAGAAGAGGAAGAGGCAAGAATTTGTTCAGAATAATGAAATTTTTAGATGAAAATGGTAATGGTACGCGTGATGAAGGCTGTTCAGTATTTGCCTTGCTATCCAAGTCAGTAGGGTAAACAACCAGCATTTGCATTAAAGTATGCAAATTAGTGACAGGATTCCAGTCCTTTCTTGAGGGACTTATCTTGATCATTCTTAGAATAATCAATATACTTAGCAGAAGATTAAATTACCTGTGCTCTCCTTTCTACATTGGCTTAGTGGATATTGACAAGCACGATTTACCCTATGCACTGGATTTTTGAGGGTCTGTGCGCTTCAAAACCTCCAACAAAATCCTCTCTGTTCTTCTAGGTTCTCTTATTTTCTTCCATGTTTTCTTCTCCTTGTTTTCTTGTTCTTGGTTATCTCGTTCTTACAAATGTCAGTTTTTTTTCTGAACTTCTCCATAGCCATGCAGTTTAAAAAGGGGGAAAAAAAAAAAAAAAAGTGGAAAATCTGCTTCAAAAAAGGGTATTGAAGAAAAGTTGTCAGAAAATACAAAACTTTTCAACTTTTTTTAGTTATTTAGGTTTTTTAATAACCATTTATCTCAGCATTTCCAATGTGTAATATATAACTTTGAAACTTAGTAAAATAATTGTCCTTTTCCAATGAAAATTTACTCATATCAAACAGTAGAAATTTAAAATTTACATGTCTCCAATACAGCATATATAGTTACATTTTCTGTCTGTGTTATTCCTCCCAAGTTATGATAATTTGAATGAGAGAGATTGAAAGCAAAGCACTGTTTGGGAACCTTGTCTCCATTATTCCGTATGTAGCTGTGGATAGATAGGGATGCAAATACATAAGAGATCACATCCACCAGTTTAGAAAGTTTCAGAAATCACTTTTTTCCTCATGAAAATGAGTCTGACATGACACAATGGGGAAATGCTGAGGGTACTAATTATCATGCAGTTTGTAGAGGAATTTCACTAGCAGCTAGTAATCCTTTAACCTTGTCCCCACTGGACAGGTTAGCCAGCTCAAACTGAAAGAATTGTATGTGCATTAACCACAAATGATTCATAGTCCCCAGGTTTTAACTGTGGTTGACTTTGCAGTGAAAAGCAGCCTCTGGGTGTCTGCTGTTGGGATGCTGTCTAGGCTGTACATTCTTGTCAGCTTGATAAAGCAGGAAACTTACGGCAGGAGGTAGCAACCATCACTCCCTCAGAATAGTAAGTCTTTTTTGGGAAGTGGGAAGATTCAGTATGTTGAAATCACAGCTTTTTACACTGAGATTCTATAAAGTGTGAAAATGTTGCAAATCTGTTCAAATGTTCAAATCTGAGCAAATCATCCTACATCATATCAAGAAACCAAGCCAGTATAATTAGTTTTAGACTTTAGAAAAAACATTATGCCATGGGAGAAGTACAAGCAGTTTGCAGAAGTATAAACAAAAATTTCTGATGTTTGGCTAGTTCATTTAAAAGCAATAAGAATTATTCCAGTGTGATTTTAAGTTTTGGACCACAGAGTAACCATTCAGTATTTGGTTCCTTCTAGTCTTAATTTGCAAAACTGCAGTTCTCTATTGTAAGTGAATACAAGCATCAGGTTTTGTTCTGCTGGACCCAAATTCTAGTCACCAGACCTAAATTCTAGTCACATCCTCATGATCTTACAGAATAAAGATGCTAAGATTGTCCTGTTGGTTGAACTGTCTGTAACTATCTCCTTCTTTTGCCTGAAAGAGCATTCAGGAACCCAGTTTCCAAACTGTTATTAAAGGAATGTATAAATCACGATGAGTTCTATTAATTGCTGTAGCTGCAACCAGATAGTTGATCATAACTTTTTCTTTTAAGTCAAGTAGAAAAAGGCTGTGCATCATTAAATGATGGATTGTGAATGAGACTAAAGCATCAGACTGAATCTTGGATGTCTGGGTTAAGTTCCTGGCTCCAGAAATACTATAGATGATTGCAAAATGTGTGCTGCTAGGGTATTCTTAATTCTGGCCTTTCCTAACCCAGATGATTGATTTTGCAGATTCCATTTTCTTTAAATATTGTTTTTATAATTTGATGAATATAAGGCAGAACATAGTAGTAGTTCATAATTTTTCTAAAAATAATTTGAGGAAAATATGACTGAAACATGATTAGGAAGATATATGAATAAATGTGGTTTTGTTTTTCTTTAAAAAATTGCACGGAACATTAAGAGGTTGGATATTAGTAATTTATGTGGAGACACTCACTTTAAATATCATATTGATTACCAAAATATCCTCATTAATAATATCTAATTTTTTTTTTCCCTTTGAGAAGAAAATGTTGGAGGAATATGAAGGGCAAGCAACATAAACTCACTAGAACATAAGATGCAGGAATTCAACTTAAGCAGTTTAATTTTATAAATGTTTGCATTTTTCTGTTAGTATTCTTTTTGTTGAATTATTGAAGGAGCTTTTAAAACTTGTTCTTTGTGTCCTGAAAGCATTTTTTTAATCTCACACTGACATCTTAATGCTGATAAATAGTTTAACATCAGCATGATATAAACTTGTCCCTACTTTAGATGTCAGCACCTCCATTGGTGTGCATTTTTACATAATAATCCTAATTTGGATTGTGTTGCATTTGCAACACTAGACAGGCTTCACTGAATTAGCCTTTCCTTGCTTCAAAGTCCATGAAAGACCAAACTTTTAGGCTGGGCTTGTCAGCTGTTTTATGCCTTTGGTACGGGATCTCATATAATCATTTTTGTAGGCATCATAGTGGTTTCAGACAGGTGTGGTAAAGTTAAAAAAGGTATTTTGCCATCACATGAGAACAGCTCAGTGTATGAGTATCACAATAGCATGATACAAGTAATCCAACTCAAAAGACTATGAAAAAAAATGCCTTCTGAAAAAAAATTACTAAAAACTCTGTGGATAGTTGGGGAGGGCTGAAAATTCACATTTTAAATCTCTTTTCCAGTAAAAATGTATTCAAATAAGATTTTTTTTAATGACATAGTTCCTCGGATGGAGAATGAAAAATAAGAGGACATTAGAGCTTAAGAGCACTTAGGTCCTTCATGAGCCCTAATCACAATGGCACATGTTGTTCAGCACTATGAAGTCCAGGCTCACAGATGAACTACTTTCTTGCTGGATCTTTACTGTACCTGAGGACATATACTTTGTCATAGGTATGCTGTCTAACTTCACATCTCTTTCCTGCCTAGTCCTGACCTGAGTGAGACTTTTAAGCAGTGTAGGATTTAAGATCAATAGCAGGGGACATCAAGTGAGGAGCTCAAAGCTGCACACAAAATACAATGTATTTTACTTCTGTGAATGTGACATGACAACATTACAGTGAGTAGCTGCTAAAAATACATAACTAAGTATGATGGAGTGATTTGCAGGGGTGTTTTGGTTGTTGTTATGTTTCAGGGTTTTTTTAAATGTTGGATTTGGATCCCAGTTTTCTCTCCCTTAATTCAGTTGACAGGAGATCCTTCAAAGGCTGACAAATTATAGAATGATTTGGATTGGAGGGGACCTTAAAAATCATCCAGTTCCAACCCCCTACCATGGACAGGCACAACTTCACTGAATATGCAAGGACAGAAACTGGCTGTAGTTCCCCAGATTGTCCTTATTTCCCTTTTTAAAATGGAGGGTTGCGTTTTCATTTTCCAACTGCTGGAAACTTCACCAGACAGCCACAATTTCTCAAATATGATGGATAGTGGCTTAGCCACTTTCTCTGACATGGATAAATCTCATCCGGTCCCATGAACCTGGGTACCTTCAGGGTCCTTAGTCTCAAACCCAGTCTTCTCCTTCATTCTCTCAGTCCTTGCCTTTGCCTTCTGCAACTTTGGCAGTGTGGCTGGACCACTTGCTGATGAATACTGAATCAAAAGTAAATCTCCTTTTATAGACTATTAAGTTCAATTTTTTTAAACTTTTAAGGAAGTTAAAGTTTCTGTCCTTACATATTCAGTGAAGTTTTAAGGTGTGCATTTATAAATCTTGCTCACAATCTATGGAGATAGCGTATAATTTGTATTCCTGCTGTGCGAGGGTATAACATCATAAGGAAGTATAATTGGCTGGAATCAATATAAATATTTATGTATTTATCTGATCATATGTTTTAAAAAAAAGAACAACACCATTAGGAAAATATTCAGCATATTGGATGCTCTATCCCAAGTTATCTTCAAGAAATTGGGGTGTGAATGTTTAAATTTAAATGCTCTATTTAAATGTTCTCTTACCTGCAAACATAAAAATCTCAGAAAATGGGGGAGGGGGAACAGGTATTCTTTGTGCTTACAACCTTTTATGAATTTGTCATAGAAGGATGTAACACTCTTCATAAGATTCCCAGAAGAAATCCTGCTTTATTCTCTTGTAAAGCTTTCTTAGCATGAATTTACCCTATAATCAGCCATCCAAATGTACTTGGATCTTTTTCAGTGTAAATAGAAATTCTCAAAACTATAGCAACACAGCTCTAATGAGTCATTGAAAAGGCTTTGTATCTGTTAAAAAAAAAAAAAAAAAAAAAGAAAAAAACAACTGGCTCCACTTGAAAGTTACTGGAAAGCACGTTCATAGCTAGTTATAAACAAATACTAGTTAACACTTTAAATAAAAAGAGAGGAGGAAGGCAAAAGATTTAGGACATAGACAAGGAGATGAAAGGATTGTTGTTGCCTTCCATATGAGATTACTCAGATGCATTCCTGTATTCAATTACCTGAGAAGATGCGATATTCCCTTAAGAGAGATTGGAAGATCAGAAGGGATGGCAGTTTCGTGCATCTCCTTACTCATAGCCCTTTGAAACTGGTTCAGCAGAAATAGTTTAAATTGCAGCAGGGATTGGGGCCAGACAGTGACTACAGACAGTAATCACTGGGTCAAGATCATACCACAAACCAGCAACAAAAAATTCTGGTGGAACAAAATCTCTGTCAGGGTGTTTCAAGGCAGTTTGAGTAGACTTACAAGGCCTACTTGGAATACTTTCAGAATAGTCACCAACAGGTCAGCTTGTTGTGTGACTATGCTTAACTAGTACATTTATACATAGAGGACATTGATAATTCTTATTAGTTGCTAGCTTTGAGTCTATTTTTCTCATCAAATCCCTTGCATACTTCAATTCTCAGCTTGAGTTTTTGTTTTCACAAAGCCAGTAACCACAAGGCCCTGTCATTATTTAAAAATTAATGATTGTCTAACTTTTTGGTCTTCCCCAAAACCCATTTCCTTTTTGATAGTGTCCATCCAAAATAGCCTAGTTCTTCCTAGTGCTACTCATGCCCCAACCACACTAAATAATACATGCAAAGAGAACAAACACCAAAAAAAGCAAAAAATGGAGTCAAAACAAATTCAAAAGTCTAAAAGGGAGGAGGGGGAAGGGAAGAAAGAAACTTTTCTCAGGAGCTTTCTATGGATTCTGGTGTATTTGCTATTCTGCTTTGGTGTTTCAAGGTTTTTCAAAACTCAGTCTTGAATAGTATGCTAACTTAAAAAAAAAAAAAAATTAAGTGTTATTTTGGTGATTCCTGAAGGTGTTTAAAAGTATATGTACTACCAAGGAGAATAGGGTAATTTTCTCAGAAGCACTGTCACAGCTCTTGTAAACTTGGACCTTAGACCCTGATAATTACAGAGTAACTGCATGCTCTTGCTTGTGCTGCTAGTTCACCCAGTATTTCCTCTATATCCATTTTCCTTCTGTCCTAGTCACATGCTTGAGATACCTACAGAAGGTATCATCATGGCCTCTGTCAGGCACCTCAGGTCCTCAGGCCTTAATGAAGCTGGGTCAGAAGTGACAGGTGAGCTGTTGGAGGCTCCATACACTTTTTAAGAAAAAATGTCATTTCCCCTCAGTTTTGTTCTTAGTTTAGTTTTGTTGGGACTTTTTTTTAAATTTTGCCTCTGCCAGTGGAGATATTTGGTATATTTTCAAAGCCTCAACTACTCTTCACTCATCACCAATGTGAAAGAAAATAGGTCCTCTTTAAAGATCCTGGGAAATCTCCAGCAAGGATTTGTACAAATATTAGTGATTGTTTTCTCTTTTATTTTTTTTTTCAGTAGAAAGGATTTCTGTAAATTTTCCTGGTTTTTAATAATATGTATATAACACTGGAGCACAATAATCCTAGTCTAGACCAGTTGTTGTATGTCTTGAGTTTCCAGTTTGTTGTAAGTCAAATATTTCTTTTTAGATTTTTTTAATCCTGTGAAAGAGATGATATAGTGAAATATCACATTTTCAAACAAGAAATTGCATAGAGACAAGAGATGTTATTTGCAATATCTGTCCACACAAAAAAGTCGATACATATAGAAAATAGATATATTTGCGTTATTAGCTTTTTTAAAAGTCAGATTTAGTGCACAAGGTATAGTGGATAAATTTGGAGGAGACTAGCCAAGAAAGATTTTTGGACCAAAAATGAGAGGATTCTTGGCAGTTGTCTTCATCCACAGTGTGGCTTGATTTCTGCAGAGAGCTTAGCATAACATCCAAAATGATCCACTGAGGTCAGAGAGGACAATTTGTGGTCAATCAATGATTCATATCCTTGCCTTTGAGCCCCTTTTAATTTAATTTCATCTTCTAGGCTTCTTGAAGACAAAATACTATTTATAGAAAAGTGAATTTTACAAATCTTCTGAAGACCAGCATTTTCTAAAATGCCTGTGTCTATTTCTCACATTCACTTTGGTGCGATACATTGATTTTCATAAATGCATAGGTCACTTTAGTATAGTTATTCATATATGTGCCTTTGTGGATGTTTATATGTAACATTTGCAGGACTCTAATCAAAAAAATAATTGGAAGAGCAAGCACACAAAACAATGGCATATATCATTCTGGAATGTGGGTATGTGCTGATAAGGACAGAAGATTTGAGAATTCAGTTAATTAGACTTCATTTGTGAGATCTTGCTTGAAAGCTCATTTTGAACTGCATGAAACCAATTATAAAGCACCAAGCAGTAAATTTAAGCAAATAAAAAAAAAAAGTTATAGAAATTAGGACATCTGATGCGAGTAATTTTTGAAGAGATACACATGTCCTGTAGTTAAAAGAATTATATAAGAGCCTTGGATATAGTACAGTCCTCACACTTGGTAAGCAATGACGTAAGGAGGAAAGAACGTACTTGAATTTTGACCAAATATATAAAGTGTTTAGGAAGTATAGACCTTGCTCTGAAAGGAGACCAACTTTAAATAATCTGAAGGTACCTTAATGGAAAAAGCAGGCAAACAGTGGAATGTCATCCAACAAGTCATTAAAGATGCTTTCAAACTAAAAAGGGAAAATATAACTAAATCAGTACATGTTGTAAACCATTGATAAGGTTGCTTCACTCTGTTAGAGGTCATTTTGACTCTAAAATGCTGTGAGTTTTGGGATGGCCATGTTTTTCAATATGACCTAAGGTTATTTTTCAACTTTATTATTTGAAGTAGATTTTTCAGAATATATATACCTTCAAGATTATGAAAGATGCATGAAAAGCCCTACACTATATATACTGTGTAAAGGCCAACATATATATGTGTTACTTTTGCTTACCAATGTATTACACAAAATAAAGGGGCTGGTATTTCCTGGTATGATATAGTCTTTAATAGATTCGGAACAGTTTATTTGGACGTTCTTCAGCAAATTAGTGTCAGGAATCAAGTTCTTAGCTGGATGTGCTAGAAAAGATGATAAGCCAGTAAAATATTTGGGAAGAAAACGAACCCAAAAGCAGAAATTCCTACATCTGTCATAAAACCTGCAAGCAGTCACTGCTATATTATATGGTCAGCTGCCATGGCATCCCAGGATTTATCTCATTTTTCTGTGTTGACTGTTGACGATCACTGTGTCATGATCACTGTGGACTGGGTATAGATATTCCTTTTTTTTTTTTTTTCACCTGTTATAGGTGTTCTCTTTGTAACAGGGAAGCACACTATTCTCTCCTGAATGTTCTTCCAAGGGCAACTTTTAGCTGGCATTTGGCACTTAATGAATATGTGCCAAGAATGAAGAAGCCAAAGTGAAAGCCAGTGCCTTTCACACACTCTTTTTACACCTGTAATGAACTGCTTTGGTGGCGGAAGTGATAACATAGATACATAATACAGAGTGAAATGATGAAGTATAATGCATTCTGGGACAGTTCAACTGGATCGATCATAACTAAATTTTTTTCTGCCCCTACTCAAAGAGGAAAACGTAATTGGAAGTAGTTTACCGATTGAGTGATTAGTACAGAGAAAAGTGCATATAACCACTACTATCAGGTGATAATATTCCTAATATTCCACAAGTTATAACAATCTCCAGCTGCTTCAACATCTAATAGTTATTCCATTGTATCCAAGTGATAGTAAAAATTCTGTTGCTTTGATAATAGGAGGTTTTCTTCCCTTACCAATTAAATTTCACTGCATGTCTTCAACTAGCCATTTTCCACAGTTCTTGGATGTTTACATTGTCTAGTGCAAAAGCAGTCATCTGATTATTTTCTTTGGACAGGAATGAATCTGAGTGCATATACCATATTTTCTCTTTCACTGGTGCCACCTGTTGTCTTGTGGAAGAAGAACTGTTTTCACAATATCTTTAACTTTTTCTTTCTAGAAAAATGATAATGCAAAAGGGTTGCAAATTAGATTTTCACTTGTGTAGTATCTTTTTGATAAAATGAGGAAGGTTTAAAAATACCATCCCATTTGGAGCAAACCACAAGGAAATTCTTCAGAGAAAATTCTTTATTACATGCATCTCTGCCATTCAGGGTTTCTGCAGTTTCTTTTCATTGTGTAATATAAATTCTCTATTAATTCATTGAAAGTATAGATACCAGAAATAACTTGGGTTTTGTTTTGCTTTATTTTGTTTTTCTTCTTCTTTGGACCACAGTAACTTTCTTTTTTAACTGAAAGGAAACTTGTGCCTGAATGGAGATATTCTGACATGCTTTGATAAGCTTAGACACATATATGCTTACACACTTTCAAAAAATAAATTGTGAAATATTTTGTCCATTAGTGGTGGGTAAATAATTGTTTGTGAACTTATGCAGAACATTTGAAATATAGAACCTAAAAACAAGGCAACTAACAAAGGACCTAAAACAAGGCAACTCTAATGATATTCCATCCCATCAATCTTGGAAATTATAAAAATATTTAGATCCTAAAAATGCAACATATGCAACAGTATACAAGACTATTGTAGGATAGGAATATGGTAGCCTCTATTTCTAAGCATTATTTATGTGAAAGAAGTCCAAATTGCATTTTTCAGTAATAGAATTATTTATTTTAAGAGTTGTAGCCACAGATACTTAGTGATTGTGTTAATGCAGAATGAGGTATTTGATCTCTTTTCATCCAGGGGTTTGTGCGCAGCTTCTCTTTTGAACTATATGTTTTTACTGGTCATACCTTGATTTTCAGGATTAAAGTATGGGGAAAAAAAGTATTAATGAAATTCTCTAAAAGCTGCCACATTTCACTTGGTTTCTTATCCAAAGCAATGCAAGGCTTTCAAGAAAAACTCTAAGTCAGCCCAAACTCAACAATGGGCTCAACTTCACTCAGAAGGGTTGTGAGCCCTCACAAACCTTCTGAAGAATCTGGGCCAAGATTCAAGTTGGTATTGAAACCTGTAATCATTCAGGATTCACGTGCTCTTCAATTTCCTTCAGAACATTTACCCATCTCTCCTTCAAGTTTTCTGTGGTTTGCTGGGATTTTTTTTCACTTTCAGGATAACAATGGTGGACCTCAAGTCTTCAAGTAATGATTACTAAATACAGTATTTCCTGCTGCAAATATCTGGGCACTAGTCAGCAGTGCTACTGCTCAGAAGACTACATGGTTACTAATAAAAAGCATTTGCAGCACTAGGCAAAGCTCTCTGGTCGTTGTTGTGACTGGGGAAAGTGTAAGGCAATTCCATTTGCATATCTTTGCTGCAGATTCCACATGCCTATTTGAGTGGATGCTTGTAAATTACTGTTGATTGAAACATTTTAACTGAATAATTGTGATTATCTTTGTATCCTAATTATGCCATTGCTTTGCTTTTTTTCAAATAATTAAAAAAAATTTTCAAAGGCAGTGTATCTATGATGCAGAAAAATAATTTTAATTAATTAATATTGTAGAGCTATGTAGGGAAAGTGAATAAAAAATAGCTGAAAGGTTTCTTCTTTTTTAGATTTCTATATGAATTTTATAGCACTGACATTTGTTACCAGGATAGTTCAGAGCCTTTTCATGTTTCAAAACTTTCTGACTCTTGGGGATTCTATAATTCTCCTTGCAAGCTAACAGTCCAGAAGTCTAGCAGACTGAAAAAAGAAACAAGTACCAAATTAAATGAGCTTTCTGATTAAGCACACAGACTTTAAATGAGATTTAACTTGTATTACCTGAATGACGGCATAAGTATAAATTTCACCTAAGCTCATGCTCAGAGCAGATGGACAATTGCTTTGCACACTGGTGATGCCTAAGTTAATGTGCACATTCTTGTAGATTTTTTAAGTGTTCTTTCAGTCATCTAAGTTAAGTGAAATATGCGCAAAAAAATTATGAGAGAACATGTGGCAAATAGAGAAATTTTCACCAGTGTGTGGGAAGGACAGTTCCTTATTGTAATTTCCTCCACATGATCACCAAATGCTAATATTCTTCGTATAAAACTGGTCATGTTTTCAATATGGGCCTGCTACAGCTCTAGTACTTCACTAACAGATGTGTGTACAGGGAGAGGGAAGAGTGCTCATTTGTAATTGCCACACAACTTGTACAAAAGCTGTAAGGCTGAATCCTTACTGCTCTTTGCTCAGCTTTTCCTCCTCTCAGTTGACAAGTTCCCATATTATTTGAGTTTTTGGAATCATTATTTAAGATCTGGCTTTAAGTCAATTTCATGACTTGGTTATTGTTTAGATTACTGGAAGATTTCTTTTTTTTTTTTTTCATTTTCAAGGCTTTGAGTTTTGGATTGGTTTCTTTTTGTGGTGGTGGTTTTGCATTTCTTTTTAATAGGGTTATCAAAATTTGTGTAGTTTTGTTTGTGTGGTTGTTTGTTGAATGGGGGGTTGGTTGCTTTTTTCTCATAATTGATCTACATGAGTATATCCTCATGTGGTTTATATATATTTTACACATGATATATGTAAAATTAAAATTATCCTCAAACATCTCTATCTTTCACCTCATTGCTAATTATTTTATTTTATTTTTACAGCCAAAATAGACCAAGAAAATGAAGAGAAAGCACTGGCAGAAGCACATAAAAGGTAAGAAAGAGCAGTGTAGTAAGACCTTTCTTTGAAAAATATGGGGTTTTTAGCAGTTGATGTATTGGTAGACAGCAGTACTGTGTTTCTGAGTGATACAGAAATGCACTCAGAAAGGAAAGTAATATTTACGTATTGTCAATTTTAATTTGACAATGAAGAAAGACTGAAATTCTTTAAAGAAATATTGTAAATACTCCTGTCTTTCAGAAAATGCATTAACCTTATGTAAAAACAAATTCAGTGTACACCATTTGAACTGAGAGAACACTGTTCATTCTACACCAGTATCATGGTGATTTGAGAGGTATTTCACATTCCCCAAACAAGTATTATTCATTAGGTACAATTTCCTGTGCTTATAAAATGTCCATTTTATTTAAAAAAATATTAAAGCCTTTTTTTAATAAACAAATGAGATGTATAATTAAGTATAACTTCCTTTGTAGAATTGCTAATAGATCTTGAAATACTTTTTTTTTGTGGCAAAAAGCAAAATACCTCATTAAATTTCATTATAGATGTCTGCAGTTGAGACAGTTTTCAAAACTAGGAACCTCACTGCATTGCACAACATGTGGTTTGTTCTGATTTTTTTTGAGACTTCTCCAGCAGCAGTGTTTAAATGGGAAAGATTTTTATCAGTCCCAGCAAGAGATCAAAATATGGCACACAGCATTTATAGCCCAAATTTAGAGAAACTCACAGTCTGTATTTGTTTTTCTTTTACTGAAAATAGCATTTTCTTTTTGTACTAGCTACAACTCTCACTTAATAACTACTAATGAATCTATCCATTATATATTCCCAGAATTATGAAGTTTCTCAATAGGATTCCTCTAGAAGTATGACTATAAACGTTTCTAGTTTTTACTAGGTTTGTCAGCCATTCTGTGGCCTCAACACCAAAATTTGCTACCTGCAGTAATGCCACAGGGCAGTTGATGTCTTTTCTGGTACAACGTCACATTTTTTCTCTATTCCCTTGGGCCATGTACTAAAGATAGTACCTGACAAAGAAGCCAAGAGGAGTGAGTGCCACAAGGACCTCCCTTCTTACTTGTAAGGAGATGGTAGGTGCTTGAGTGGCACATTGGTGGTGTGGAATCACAGTGGTGTGGAAAGAGAGTATAAGAGAATCAGAGAGCTGCTTTGAGCAGGTCTGAGCTGCCGTAAGTTTCATTATAGAATCACAGAATATTCTGAGTTGGAGGGGACTTGCAAGAATATCGAGTCCAACTCCTAAATGAATGGCCCATAGAGGGATCACACCCACGACCTTGGTGCTATTAGCACAATACTCTAACAAGCTGAGATAATATTAGGGTATTGCTTTGGCTTAGTATCATACCTCTTGCTCAAGTATATGAAAGGTATTCCTGACATTTCTTAGGTTTGTTTAGCTGCTCAGTTACATAAGTCTTATCTTTAAAATTTTCCTTCACAATAAAACTTTGAGAGAAAGCACTGTTAGGAGATTGTTGTGATCTCTAATTGCTCTTTTAAGGAAAATATTTGTCCTGTCAAAAGTGGATTTGAATACAAATCCAAAGGTGACAGAAATCTGACGACAGTGGAATCTTCAATCTGTTCAGAAATCTTGTGACTTATCACTATCTTTTCGTATCTAATTCACTTTCCCTTCTAATCTTTCTCCCTGACAAGACAGGAGCCATCATATCAAAAAGTTTGTATTGGTTTTATTAGCCTGATGGGGGAAGAAAGCAAATTGCTCCGGGATTTTTGTTCAGTTTGGTCTGCTTCTTCTGACTTTAATCCCTAATTCTTTCTTCTCCCAGCTTCTTTTACACAATTTGTAAAGAAGAAAATTCTGCTTCATTGCTCCTCCTTTCTGTGAATATCTAGCAACGATATTTTCTTTCTTCCTTCCACCTTTCCACTGAAATTCTTGATCAGATTAGTGATTTTTGTTAGAACACTGAAGACAACTTCATATACAGTTTTAGTATTATGTGTGATTATTTCAGTAAGATTTTTAATTGAGCTTGAAAAAAAAATGGATCCTTTTTAGCAGGAGTGGATAAAAAGATGATAGGAGCTTAAGAAGCTAAATAATAGATTAGTTGCATTTGACTAATCATAGGTAGACGGCAGTGCATAGGATGACAAGACAAGCAAGTAGTGCAAGGAAAAGTGATGGATTAGATGGAGCAAAGTTAATGTGATTAATGTGCTTGGATTTTCCTTGTTGAAGTGGATGACTTCAGCCTGTGTATAAGTTCATGTCTACTGCATGGAAGCATTTCTTTAGCTTTAATTAAAAACTATGGGGTTTTTATTATTATTATTACTATTATTTTATTTTGTATATTAATGGCGACAAACTAACAAAGTCCAAAAGAAAAACTCATGTAGCAATAACAAAAAATGTTTCTGAAATGAATAATGATTTGGGGAAAATGCAGCGATGTGTATTTTAAAAATGCTCAGTTGTGCAATAGATGAGCTGAAATGGCAAGTTAATCGTACACACAAAACGAAGACAATGAAAATGGAATGTCTGCTCCAGGGACTCCATAACAGTGTATAGCTGTTCATTTGTCACAAGTGAGAAAATGTTTAATCAGTTTTGAAATGATGTATTCCCTCTTTATTTATCGTGTTTAGTGACTTTAAGAGTGTCAGTATGTAAAGTGTTTATCCAAGGAATGGATTTCTGGCACATGGATAAAAATAAAAAGTGAAATGTTTAGCTCGCAATAGGCATATGTTCCAAGATGTCTCTGAGTAAGTATCCTGAGATGAGAAGAAAGCACACAGGTCTATGTTTATCTAGCTTACGCAGGCAGACAAGGAAGGCTCCAGCCTGGTATTAACACTGAAGTGACATGGAATGTCTTCACCAAACCCCAAACAATGACATCATTCCCTTAACAATATTGATAAAGTGTAATAAGAAAGAACCTGGCACTTTCCAATTAGATCCTCATTGCTAAATGCTTGAGAAACTGTGAAATACTTGTCAAGTTAAAGCAAAAAATCACTCATTTGGGGGGAGGTGAAAAAAGTAAAACAGAAAAGAGAGAGGAGGAGGGGAAAGAGATGCTTCTGTATTTTAGGAATTCTCAATTCAGTGTCCCTTTATTTTTTATTTTTTCTTCTGTTTTTATTTTTAAGTTTGAAATAATGTTCTCTGTCCCAAGATGTGTATTATAGATATGCTCTCTGTCCCAAGATTTGTATTATAGATATGCTCTCTGTCCCAAGATTTGTATTATAGATATGCTGTTTTGTGTATTTTCATTTACTTAGTGTTAAATATTTTTCATCTTTTCAGATATGATTTTACTTCAGCAGGAAAAAAAAAATTGAAGTATTATTGTTTCCAGGTATGCTTAATACAATTTCAGAATGAGATAGTATCCACATCAAGTAGGAACCAAGATTGCAACAAAATTATTGTCCAAATAATATGACAAGTGATATCTCATTTGCCGTGCTAGGATGAAAGGCAATAGCAACAGCAGAAATACCATTTTGCAGACTTATAATCAGAAATGAGTTAGTTAGTCCTCTTCTTGCACTTCATTTCTGAAGAACCCATAGCTAACCAACCTGACTGAAGTTACTGGAAACAGCATACAGTGAAGTTGAAGGTATTAATTCACTGCCTTGTTACTTCAACAGCTAAATAGCTCTAGAGGAGTAGTAGATAATTTTATTACTTTTTCTTATAATACCTCACCCAGTATTAAGTTCTCATCTCCTTAGAAGGCTTCTGGATTCACATCTTTTTAAAAAGCAAATAAACCCAGACTTGTAAGACTGATCTCTCTTCCACTGAAATAGTTAAGATGATCTTTTTTTACCCTTTATCTGCAAACATTTTTCTCTTCTTGGAATAACACCTTGGTTTCAAAAATTTAATTAAATATTTTTTTTTAATATCCAAGACAGTCAGATGATTTTCAATTTTTCCTGCTATCTCTCAGTCTAACAATGAAGCATTTGATTCTAAATTCAGTTCAGCAGCACTGAAAGTTGATCAGTTACTCATATTTCATAAAATTAACTCATATTCCACTCCTGTAAGAGACAATGTATGCTAGAAATTTTAAAGAATACTAAAGATCTTTTTCCTTTTTTAATTTTTTTTTTCAGTATTTCAGATAGTATAACCCTGCTCAAAGTGATAAGTCACTAAGTCAACAGTCCCACACACTGGTGGTTTAAAGCAGTTCACTTGTTTTTCCTGTTGATGCCTAACAAGACATGGAAAGACAAAAATTCCACTTGCTCTCCTGGCTTTCTGTACATAACTGATTTTTAAAAAATCGTAGAATTTAATTTTTTCCTTCAATAAATCTCTGTGTTATGAGAATATATATTTGTTTTATAAAAAGTCAAACAGAAGACTTTTTGCCTTTTGACGTAAGTATCCACTGGGGAATTTAGGATGTGTGTGGGTTAGTATAAAATGCTCATCTCTCTGTGTCTGGATATTTTTATTTGGTTTATTTTATAATTTTCTTCCATTACTTGCACATTCCAGTGATTTTTGGACTTCTAAGTGCTTTCTGAGTGCAGCCTCCCAGGCACCTCTTCTGTTTTCAGGACTTTTAATAATCCAGTTAGAAATGTATTGTTGCTTTCTTTTGCTGTAGCAACAAAATGACATTAATTTTGAAGAGAAATGTTTGCCTTTAAATTGCCTGCAAAAAGAAACCCCAGTATTCTTGACACAACACTCTTTGCAGACTTCTATTGACATCACTGAACATGAGAACTTGGGGAGGAACAAAGGTTTACACCTGCTTATGAGCTGACAAGTTGATGACATTTAGAGAAATAACAGACAGTATGGTACAATGGCACTGTTGAAAAGCAACACCTCGAAATGTAGCACCTAAATCTGGTAATCCTTTAAAACATTAAATGTTCCTCCCACCTCGCTACCCTCCACACAATGTTTTGGATTGTTTCCAAAAGTGAACTGTAAAGTTAAAGAGAAAATTGAGTTAATGATAGAAATAAACTGGTGAAAAGCTTAGAATGGAAGAGGTATGTAGTTTAAAAAAAAAACCAAACCAAAAAACAAACAAACAAAACAAAAAAAACCCAGAAGGAAGCTTCCAACTGAAAGGCAAGAATACGCTATTGGACTCTGTCTTTCACTACTCTTTGGCCATTCATCTATTGTTGGTTGCTTCACTGTTATGTCTGTTTCTCACTGTGTGGCTCCCAGCATGTAGACTGCAATCGCTAAGGGTAATACATTTCAGACCCTAGGTATACATTAGTTGGATCAGCAAAAAGTAAATACTTGCTGAGCAGAGGAAATGTGTATAGAACAAGCTTACAGACTGTTAAACAGTTTGGATCATTCTAGTTTAGTATCCTGTCTCTGACAAAATATCAGGACCATAGATATGCAGTAATGGAAACTTAGCCAGCAGTTTAGTTATGTCAGAAGGTCTCTTCTAAAATATGGGTAATTGGTCTTATCCGGGAAGATGAAGTCCTTGTCCTTTTCTAAAAATATTTGCCGAATGACACAAGTTCTTAACCATTTAGATGATTGATTTTTGCCTGTAAGAGCATTATCTTTTCTTTTAAATATTTTGGCCTACTTTCTTTGAAAAATAGTTTTATTTTATTGGTTTGAAATTAGTTGGCATTTAATGGCATTCAGTGCCAATAGGAACAAAAGTTAATGCAACTCCTTACAAGCTGGGGTACAATTCAGAGATCTGATATTCTGCAAAGTAAACTGATTTTTATGCAACTTACTGTAAAGTTCATGTAGAGGGTTTATTCTTAGCTCTTACAGTAAAAGATAAAGGACGTTAGTTTAAGTCACAACTACAGTTGCACAGCTAAATAGCATTGATAACAATTCAGCTAACACCCTGATAACAATATAGTTAAAATAACTTGGATTTGATCAACCCAAAACTAATGCTATGGCATCAGACTGAGGATTAAAAAAAGAGAAAATAATAGAAGAATCATGTAGCTAGTAAAATTAGTGGGAAAATAATACATGAATTAAAGTCTTTCAATGTGTCACATTTTGTTTGGCTTCCAGTTTAAGTTCAGCAGGTGGTTTCACTGAGTAGCCCTCAAAAATTCAAGATACTCCTCTTTAGCTGTTGCAGCTGAAGTAAAACGCTTGTGTGCATGTGTTTATGTGTGATTAGTTCCAATGCCTCTCCCTTGTGCATCAGCTTATGTTCAGCAGGACTTTTCTTTCATCATATTGTCTACTTGAGCTGTTTGGTTAGATTGTTTCCTAAGACCTTTATAGTCAGTGTTTGCATTTGAAAGGTCTGTGACTTAAATGTGGATAATGTGTCTCTTTTACTCTCTTATGCTGATTTGCCACTGGAGTTGTTCCTTTCTTTTCCTTGCTGCATGTTACGATTTACTTTAAGTATTACAATATTATGTTGCTGTTGTCATGTATATGCAAATAGAAAAGCAGAACGTCAGGGATGGGATTTAATTAGGTCACAACTGCTATGTTAACTCATCTGGGAACTATCCAGTAATAATCTGTACAATATAGGTCATTCCTTCCATAACAATTTCCAGCTGATGGAAGGCTGCCATCCACAAGCTGATCCAGGATATAGGGATTGCTTCAGCCTACTGCTGAAACTCCACTGTACTTCTCATATATGGAGATTAGGTGACTAGGAAAAAAAGCATTGTCTCTTTGCTCTTCCTTGGTTTGTTCCTCAGCCTCGTTGCCTTGTTTCTTGACTGCTTTAACAAGCTAGCTCAGAAACAGCTTCACTGGGCCAGATCCCTTCTGTACTATGTCTTAAATGAGGCCTTCTCGTGAAATAACTTCACCTGTTTCTTTTCTCAGCTGCTGCCTGAAAGATAGCTCTACTTTAATCAGTCTGTGGAGGAGGTAAAACTTCCTGCCTTCTCCTAAAGAAAATGACTGGGGCATGGTCACCCCAGACCAGAATCCCCATAAAAGCCTCCTTGGAAGGGATGGGAACAGCTCCTCCAGACATGAGATAGGTTTCTTTAGCCAAAGGAATATGGTTTTTCTAGCTTTGCTTGGATGTGTTACTATTGGTGATTCACAAATCCAAAGTTGATATGGTTATTTAATACAATATTTCTATTCATTTCAGTGGCTGCCACCTTTTCACCTTTTAGGCAGTCCTTTTAGAAAATGCTGCCTATTTTCTGTACTCATCTACACAAAGGTTCTTTCACTTCTATTAAGAGAATATATTGGGATAACTTGCGACTTGAACCTCAAGTGCTTAAAGTTTGAAAAATGCAAACAAAGACCTTTCCAACCTGACAGTTTATCAAGACAGATTCTGAAGTCTTTCAATTTCCTGTCATGGGATTTTTCCGTAATTGTCTTTAAGAATATGAAAGCTCCCATGAGCAGTTTTGTTTTCAGCAAAGGATCAATTTCTTCTATTCATAGTTGTGCTGGCCATGATGATATGAGTGGATGCATTTTAAGGAGAGAGCTCTTGCACACTGATTTAAGAATGGTCTCCAGAGCAACCACAAAGGGTTAAGGTGAAACTGCATCAAAATATCTTTAAAATGCTAGGATGATACCCAAGTATTTCAGGCCATTTTTATTCTATAAAGAATAAAAATTTCAAAGAATAGAAACTGAAACCTAAGTTTGACTTGAGCGCCATAATAGAAATTATGATTATGTAAAAAAAAAACCTGTACCTTCATTTCACTTGCTATATTTAGAGTGTGTTTTTGTCAATGCACATGTATAAAATTTTATCTATGCTGAATTATACTTTTAAAGATGAGTTAATCTTATGTGTACCTGAAATTTTGTAAAGCATGTGTGTGGTTTCCATCTAGATATCTAAATAATTTGCTCTAGATATAAGAAAAATTATTAGTCCATTATACAATTGCTATTATTTTCTTAGATAACCCTGACCATGCTTCTTCATGAATTTCAGTTACAGAACTGAGCCACACCATGACAGCAGGCAGATTACAAGGCTGAGGCTGCAATCAGTAAATTAAAAAACCATAATAAGCTTTTAACACAGTATTTAGTGCACAACAGTTCTGAACTACTTCCTTATGTACTTATAACCTTTTTCAGTAATAATGGTTGCTTAGAAGGCCTCCAGTGAACATGAGGAGTGTTAATATAAAGATCTGAAGTCAAGTTGGGCTTTCACATGAGGCTTTTAGCTGTTTCTGAGGCAGCAGCTTTTGTGTCAGACCACTGCGGTTGAAATTCATCTTACCACTGTATTCTGTGTCTAACAGCACCTTATTATTTCTTCAAGTTCAACCAGCCAAGGGTTATTTAATATGTTTGAAGCTCACATGTTTGTCTTTTTCAGAGAGAAAAATAGTTTTCTCTTGGATATGTTACTGGGCCTGACTCTCCAGTGCACAAAATTACATGGTATTGTTTTACTCATGCTTATATTGCCTGTGTCTAGCTTAGCACAGAGCTATATGTCTGGAGCAGCTTAGCTGGCAGGCATGGACATGATATCCATGCTAACATGAATTAAAAACATTAAAGTCCAATATAGAGAGCCTATACATTTTTATGCAAGGTACCCAGGTAACAGTTGGTTGCAGCTAACACCAGTGCATCTAGAGAACTTTAACTACTTCATGCCAAGGTTTTGGGAGAAAGTCTGAACTGATTTAAAATTGTCATTTTAAAATTCATGGGAAAAGCACATGCAACTTTAAAATGCTTTTGAAGAGTCACGCTAAAAAATGCTTGATTTTTAGATTGTTTTTTTTTTCTTGGAGTGGCCTGTTAGAATACAATATCAGAGGCAAAGACAAGACACAAAGTTCTGTTTCTAATGTATTGTCTCAATTCATATTTATTCTGAACAATATTCTTGAATGGAAATATGACCAATAATATTCACAGCAAAATTTAGGTTCACATAAACCTCAGTTACTGGGTGAGATGTAGCTGAAAAATGCTTTGCACGTGATATAATAAAGGTAGCAAAAATACCTCTAACCTACATTTCCTGATCTTTGATTTTCAAATGGTCAGAATCTGACTCAGTATATGCAGAATGGCTTTTTCAGCACAGTATTTTTTTTGTCACCAGAAAGGTTCAGTTTGCCAAAATAACTCACTCCTAGTAAAATTTAGCACCTATGCCACCTTGGATAAAAGATGGTATTACATCAGTGGCACGCTTGTTTTCATCAAAATAATGCTGAAAAACCTGGAATCAACCTAAACATATAGAGGGACTAGGTTGTAGCCTATTGTTTTAGAAATGAATGAGAATAAAAATACAATTTAAAAAAGAATTTAAAAAGTGAGGGAAGATCTTGCAGAATGGTTTTTAAATGTAGTATTAACCATGATCCCTGGTAGCCTAATGTTTACAGAAGATATAAGCAACAAGGATTGATTAGGCACATTTCATCATACCCAACCAATATATCTTAATCTGGACCTAATAAAAATATTTTCTAAAATAAAGATTTTTAAAGTCTCAGTGCTCACATTCAGCTTTCAACAAAAGTATAATTTAATTTAGTTATAGCCATTTTATTTTGCTGGGTTGCAACCTGCCATTATGAGGCACTTTGTTCCTGAAAGACAGGAATAAAGAAATTCTCTCCCATTGAATTAAATAAATAGAAGAGTCTGGAATAACACTTTAAATTGAGGTTGAAATAGGGTTTATTCACTGTTAACACATTGAGATCATCAGTCTTCCTAAAACTTTATTTTTCCCAAAATGTTTTAGTGCAAAGCTATAGTCCTAATACCTATTGAATTTAACAGTCTGTGTCACAGTATATGCTCTGTACTATGTAAAAGCATTCAGTTACATGGTCTGCTGCCATTAGTATAAACTATGGAAGTTCTGCATTCGTGTCACCAATAATTATGTACAACTGATAATATTGATCATTGTATATGATCACTAAAGTTGTAAAGCATTAGTGAAGTGGGAGGGAGGGTGTTAAATTTGACCTGTCAAAAGATAATTTTCTGTTCCTAATATTGGATGATTTTTGTTGAGCTTTTGTTGGGAAAAAGAAACATGGTGCTTCAAAGGTAGAGGGACTTTTTTGCTGTTACTGAAGCTGCTACTTTTCATATGGTTGAAGCAATAAGAAGCGTTTCTGTTTAATATGAATTTATAGGAGGCAAGGGACCAGGCATGAGGGAGATGACTTAGGATTCAAAACATTGCAGATGTTTGGCAGATTTTTTTTAGAGGGAAGAAAAAATCTTGAGACCTTTGTTTTCTAAGGAACAATATTACAAAATACATAGTTACACAATATAAATTGGCAAATGAAAGATGAGATTAATGATTCTGGAAGCTAAATTTAAGCTGGCATATATCAACTTTCTTTTTAATATAAGAAAGTTACTTTTCTTCCTTTATAAAAAGGGGGAAAAATAAAAGGACAAGAAATTTCTAACCAGCCTTCAGGTACTAGATACTTACTTATTTTTTACATTTTTTCACTTATAATTATGCAGAACAAGAGACTGCACTGAGGAGAGGAAATTATACATTTTTTTTTTAAAGCAAAGAAACAGTGAAGAAAATGATGTAAAGTTATAGTACAGAGAAGGACCCTCGACAAAATACATCAATAGAAAATTACACCCTTCATAGAATGCTGTGCATATAAAGTTTCCTAACAGTCTTGTGCTATCTTAATCATCAGGATGCTGGTTCTCTTTTATTTTACATATTTTGTGTGACCTTGTTGAACTGGTTGGTATTCTGTCTGAAGATTAACTCTTGCTTCAGATGTTGAATACAGTAAGAAAATAGATACAAAGCCTTGGTCTCTTCATAAAGCAAACCAAATACTAATACGATGATTCAAATGTTAAAAATATTGTCATATTGCTGAATAAAAAAGCCTACATCTTAAAAATTTAACATCAATTTACCAATCAAATTTTACATCACATTTTTTTCTCATAATTTGCAATTCATTTTTCCATCTGCTGAAGTAAACTGAAGATGTTGAGCAACAAAGGGATAGCACATAAAAATACAGAAAACATTCTAATTTTTAAACCCATGACATTGGTACTCAAATGACATCTTACCTGATCATGTAATTTCTTCAGCTCTCTCAGCCTACCATGGCACTCTGTTCTTTAACTCAGTGTTTGGTCAGTAATTGCCTTTTATTTTTATTTTTTAATTTTTTGGCTGGGTTTTGTTGTTGGAAGCAAATACTATTATCTATATATTGTACTCACCTTCTGTATGTGGACAACAATTCAGGATGAACACCGTGAACAGGCTTGCATGCACATCAACTCAGTTTGGCTTTAAATAAGACTCATGTCAGATTTAAAGTAGTAGGAGGCACATACAGTCTTTTCTTTCCCTTTTACCTTCTTTCTTTTGGTGGAATATGCTTAGTTAGAATCTTTATCTGTGAGTTTAATTGAACTAAAAGGTACTTTAGTAGTTTCAGCCTGATTTAGAGCTGCTTCTGAAACACAACTGCTTCACAAAAGTAACAAATTACACCATTTACACTAACTGTTTTTAATCACTAATGTATGTAAGTGATGCTTAGAGATTTATAAAGCCAAAAGAGAAAAGAATATCCATGTTTAAACTTCAACCAAAATACATAGTCTATTAAACAGAAGAATATGAAGAATATTAAGCAGAATAGAAACATTTTTTTCTGCTTTTAAATCCACATTGGAACAAATCTTCACCCTTGCAGGTGATTTAGTTTGCTGCGTGGGGAAACCAGATACATGTGTGTTTGTGTGTGGGTTCAGCATTTCTCAGAAAGGTCAGCCAGGGCGTGTCTGTACCTATGGTTGCTTTGCTATTTGTTTGGCCGAGGAAGCCTGATCAACTAATGCTGAGATGAAACTACTGCTGACTTAGTATTTATTGATTTGCTTTTGTTCACATTTATAAACCAGCCAATGCATCCCAGACTGCAGGCTTGAATTGGAATAATTGTCTGCAATTTTCTGCTAGCTGTTTTCAGAATAGAATGGGGGAAAAAGCTGAATAATCCATAGCTGCTCTTAAAATATTCCTAATGGATCAGATCTATTAGCTAGTATTGCTGTCAATGAGCCATTTGCAATGTGAATAGCTTCTTTTCTTTTTCATGTGATTAAATTTGCTTTGGCTGTTAATACATCCGTTCCTTTCTTCCCTCCAAATAGAAAAATCACTTTCATAGACTCATAGTTGTACTCAAGGGAGCACACATAAAGGTCCAGTGATTCATTCATCAAATTTCCACATTTGAGTAAGCAATTAGTTCAGACATCAGTCTGAAGTGATTTTTCTGAATTATCCAAACACTTGAACCAAAGACATTAGAAGACAAGAAAGGAAGAAGAGAAACTAACCATCTTTCCTGATCTTATTTCCTTCCTTACTTGTCAGGGATGAGCAACTCTTCCATTGTTTTGAGAAAGATGATGTTGTTTAATTTTCCTCCAGGGCCAACATGAAGGATAGGATACACAGTCTGAAATCTGTTTAAAGATTTCTGGCTTTTGCCATGTCAGGGTGAGACGATAGTGTGAACAACACTGTCTTATTTTTAATCATGCTTGAAAAGTCAGGCTGTTAGAAGAAAAGGCAGTGACCTCCTTTACCTCTTTTAATCCCTAAGTTGCATGCTCTTCTTTCCCTCTTCCATGACTCAAGATCTTCTCTAATGCACATTCTTTTCCTTTAAGACCCTCAGAAAGAGTATGTGTAAGTATGAACCTTTTCACTTGAGAACTGGACACTAAACAACCTTTGCAATACTTGTTTCAAAATAAATGTTTAACTTTGCAGATAGGTGAAATGAAATTGAAACAGGTCAGATGATTTTCCCAAGGCTGTATGATGCAGAAATTAGTTTGAGTATAGGAACAAAAGGCTTTTGAGAACTAGTCCCTTATTTGATTCAAAATATCTATGTCATGCACAGTTAGGAATAGTAACAATGATATTTGCAGATATTTTGTTTCAAAATCTGCTAAAGAATTAAAAGGAAAATTTGAATGGCTTGTCCCAGAGCAAAGACCAGAGATATTGAAGATATTTTCTGCCTGGCTGAAGTCTGAATTGATTGTATATAGTCTTGGGGCTATGGCAATATCATCCAAATATCTCTTTGTATTTAAAATGCATGTCCCTTCCTGGAATCAGCCTTGAGATATGTCTAGTATGACATATGTAAGCATTTCCAAATCAGATATTCAAAGACTATGGCAACAAAGAGGATTTATTGCTGTCCATGTTTTATTATTTGATGCATTTGGATTGGCTTTATTTGCTTTGTCTTTCATGTGTGAAATATGCCATTTTGTCTACAAAAATGACAGCATCAAATGTATAGCAAGCAGGTTTCCATATGTCTTCTAAATGAACTCTAAGAGACTTTAATGCTAAAGAAGGGTAGACCTCTCTGGTTGGAAAAAAAACATGGCAACTGTCTTGACTGTTTGATCTGCGTGTATAGAAAAAAATATTTGATTTGTGGAGATTTACACCCTGAAGTATTACTGTGTTGCAGCTGATGTCTTGTGCATTGTTAATGGGCATTAGAAAGGTGTGACGTACTAACAATGACAACCTGCTATGCTGCTGCTGTTTCACATTTCACAGACAGCTAATTTTCCTTACCTCCCAGACTAACTGCTAGGGAGTCAAGCAACCTGTATGAGTATTTCTCTGCTTTCTATAAACCTAGTAATTATGTTACAGCTGTTAGACACAGCTGTATGAATGTGTAAGTTTACAATGGTTATACAAGTAGTCCTCAGGGAGGTTTTCAGTCGTCAGGGAAGAAACACTGGTTATCTCTTCCTGCTCTCAGAGGATAGTTGGAATAATTGAAAAGCAGTGGAAGTCTTTGCATCTCTAATAGATGTTAGTGCTCTTTATCTATTTTTTTTTTTAATTGAGCATTCCCTTATACAGTATGAATTTCATTTTGTTTGGCTTGCTGTTTCTTGGGATGTTTTCTTGTGATAGAATTCTGGCTCATTTTCTCATCTATTAAAGCATTACTTGGGATGGCCATTCACTGTCAAATTCTTTCCTCATCATTGTCATTTGCAAAATGTTTTGAAGATATGTTTCTTGAAGCAAGGTTTCTTATATGAAAATCTTTCTCTGTTTTGTAAATCATTAATGGACTCCATTCAGAGAGCTTCTTAAAAAATAAGTGACTCTGCTGATGCCTCAAGATTTTTCTCTTGTTCTTTATTCCTTGCTTTCCTCCAAAAATATTGTCAGCACATTCTGAAAATTCAAATGAGCCTTTGATATGACTTCCCCACTAGCCAGTTGCAGAGCTGTAAGTCTGGGGGAAGAGACTGGGAGAAAAAAAATACCTCCCTGATAACATCTGCAGTCTTGCAAAAAGTTGAAAATATGTGACAATAGGAAGAAGTTTAAAACAGTGCAGCTGACTGCAGTGTCAGGGATGTACTTTATGAATGATTCTGTGGAATCAGAGGATAGATGGATACCTTTCCCAGTATAAAACTGTGGGAAAATATAAGTAAGTAAAATGAAGTATTTTAATCAGTAGTGTTAATCATTAATAAATATTTTTTTAAAAATACCCAAACCAAACCTACAACAAAACCCAGCCAAAAAAAATTAAAAAATAAAAATAAAAGGCAATTACTGACCAAACACTGAGTTAAAGAACAGAGTGCCATGGTAGGCTGAGAGAGCTGAAGAAATTACATGATCAGGTAAGATGTCATTTGAGTACCAATGTCATGGGTTTAAAAATTAGAATGTTTTCTGTATTTTTATGTGCTATCCCTTTGTTGCTCAACATCTTCAGTTTACTTCAGCAGATGGAAAAATGAATTGCAAATTATGAGAAAAAAATGTGATGTAAAATTTGATTGGTAAATTGATGTTAAATTTTTAAGATGTAGGCTTTTTTATTCAGCAATATGACAATATATGTAGATGCTTATTTTTCAGGTTGGACAAAACAACTGGAATATTCGTGTTTGAGAATTAGGGTAAACATTTTCTTGCAGAATTTGTGAAAGTGACCCTTCTGAATGGTTGACTCTTTGTATGTTATTTTCACCATCGTAACCCATGAATGAAGATATAACTTCTGTGACTAAAATTACATTTCCATCCATTTAACTGGAATTGGATTTTCCCCCACAATTAAAGTATTAAAACCCTGATGTATGATTCAGGGAAAATTATCATAGGAGTCAATGAGTAGTAATAGATCAGTGAGCAAAGCACCTACAATTGTATTTCAACTGAGAATTTTCTATTGCATTTTTCATAAAATAAGTGATTACCCAGTGGCTTGCATGTTTAGCTTCAGATCAGGAAAACATTCTTAAAATCTCCAGTATTTACAAAACTTATAATGAAAAAAACAAAATGGAATAATAGTTAATCAAGCAATATTTTAAAAAATAATTATTCCATACCTTCCTGTAACATTCCTGAAATAAAAAAGAAGCAGTTCAAACTCAGAAATACATTAAATTTTAGTTGCAGTCACAGTCCTCACTCAGTGTGGGAAATGGGCACCGGTTTTCTAGCACAGCTGCTCCTCAGCCAAATTTTCTGTTGCATCATTTCTTGTTTAGTACAAAGCAGGTTTGAGTTTTAATATTTCTGTTTAGTCTCCAGCCTAAGCTATTGTGTTGTAGCACAGACCTAGCAGAACTTGAAGAAGTTTATTTACAGTCCTTTATGGGCTTTGACTCTGTGTTTTGAAAAAGGGCTTTAAACACAACAGGAAAGCAGTATATGTGTGGGTGTGGATATCTGGATTTTCAGGGCTGTGGACAGTGTGTTGATTTTAGCTTTTCAAATGGAAAATACTTTGGTCAAAACTAGAAACTGTGATAAATCCCAGATCCCAACTTTACTGAAGAATCATCTTACATTGTGTACCTACTCATATGTGAAGAGCTCAGAACTGTTAAGTTTTTCTATTCTTTTATTTTAGATCTGCTACCAAGAATAATTAAATACTATTTCAGTGTCAAGTACAAAAAAAAAAAAAAAAATACATCAGTAGGTACTGAAGCATTTGCTATTTCTGCTTTCTTTGACAGCTTTTTGGAAACTACAGCCTATTTCTGTATGAAACCAAAAATGGGTGAGAAGGAGGTGTCCCCACATTCTTTCTTCAGTATTTGGCATGAATTCAGTTCTGACTTCAAAGACTTCTGGAAGAAGGAAAACAAACTTATTCTTCAAGAAAGGTACATTTGTTTGTTTGTTCAAAGGCTTTTCTCAAAGAATGTTATTGGGAGCAATCGCACAGAAACCAGTCAGCCACACTTCATTAGCACACAACCTATTGAATGCCTTTTGGAGTTTCCTCAGGTTTTGTTTTTTTAACAGATCATGACACCCACCCTCACCACCCCCAACCCCCTAGTCATCCTAATTTTTGAATGGAATTTTAATGCCAGTTTGTACTAAAGTTTTTTGGGTCCATTACCAGAACCGTGTTTTTGGCAGAGCATGTAACTACTATGATACTATTGAATCCAAGCAATGGAAGACTTGTTTAAGGCCTTAAAGTTGATTAAAGATTTTCATTAGCATATTTAGTCAAAGAAAAGTCAAGGCATTAAGACATAGCACGTTGTAAATATTTCTTTGACTATGTTGGGAAAAAGGAGGACAGAAGAATAAGTCAATTAACCCTTTGTTTAAAAAAGACTCAGACTGAGTCGTATTGCAAATCACAGCCTGGGTGATGGGGTACACAAGAGCAAGCATGGTATAATATGGCATAAAGAAATGAGACAGTAGCTTTGAAAATCAGCCAAGGTGTCTGATCCATGTTTTAGAACATTTACGAAGTCTCAAGTCGTCTGCATGAGGATAATCCATGGTGGTCACCCTTTGTCTGTAAAAATTATGCCAAGAATTAATCTGTTGTTTAAAAAGTAATAAATGTCATATAAGGAAAAATTAAACATATGCAAACATGTAAATTCTAAACATTATTATATAATCCTACAACTCTTAGCAGCTTGAGTTGAAGCTACATCTGAGTGTAAACACTGGTGAGATTGAAGCTTTAGATTCATTAAATTATTGACATCAGCCTGTTATTAGGTAATTTGACAAGAACAGGCCCTTTTTTCAAGTGTACTCGTCCTATGTAATTGTCACAGACATGTGACTACTGGTTTAGAAAGTTACTGAAAACTTCCCTGAGGCACCTATATAGTCAATGTCGTGTATACCATATATATTTGCTGGAAGTGGGTACATTTTGGAACAAGAAGTCTCACAGTGAAAAAACCTGGATTCTGCTACTAAAGCAAGAGCATGGTACAAATGTTAACACAGCACAGCAGATCTCTGGTGATCTCGTTCATATTACTGACTGTCTGAATTAATTTTTTGTAATTAAGTGTATCTCTTTGAAACTGATTTAACTGACAGTTAAATAATATATTTTATTTGATACAGGGATTTAGCTGCCTAGTTAATACAGGTTAATTTAGTCTTGTATATTTTATAGAAAAAGGATTTAAGCAAAATGTCCTTTTATTTCAAAATACTACGCTATTTTTCTTTAAAAAAATCCAAAAATCCTCCAGAGGTTTCTCACAGGAAAATAGTTTTCTTTAAAAGACATTAACTAAATTAGCACAAAGCTTCTTCCTCCTTAAACATCTAAAGCTTAAGAGAAGAATAGGACTGAGATACAATCATTTGACCCTCTTTGAGTTCAGTGTATGTGTATATTAAGAAGATGTGTTGAAGCAGCAGAGAAAAAAGCTGTCTGCTAGCCTGTCCCTTCTAGGGCAAGGATGGTTTTAGCCTGAAAATAACTGAACACGAATAACCTACAAAATGGCTGCAGGGGCAAGATGTAACAGGGAAGGGAAAGGGCAGTGAGAAGGACCTACAGTAGGAAAAGAAACTGGGAGATCCCTTGGAAGAACAGCAGAGGGACTGTTGCTCAAACGTAGATTTGGAGCTGGTGGGTTGAAGGAGCCTTTCCCAGGGGGACAGACAGGACTGTGTAACTTCAGTCCAGGAAGTCACTGAAATTAAGACTAAAAATAATACATCCTGAAAGTCACAAGTAGATTTTTGGTTTGTATTTTACCTTTTCCTTGCCTCATCAAGTTTAAATCTTCTGCTGTATTTCACTTGTTCAGGTGGGGCAGGGTTTAGACTTTGGCAACTCTTGATGTCAGGTTGCGCTCAACTCTCAGATCTTTGGTACAGTGCTGCTGTGTCAGGTCTGGCAAAGTCAAGCTCTCTTCATTGCATTTTAGGAATTAGAATGTTTTGGCCAAATTAGCAGTAAGAGTAACAGTTTTTCAAGTAAGATTTTCCTGAAAATTAAGAATCTTCCTTGGTTAAACAACTGTCTTACCAAAGCCTTTGCACAGAAAATACCTTTGCTCCAATCATAGTTCAGCCTGATATCTGAAGTTGTCTGTTAGGCTTTTTTTCTTGATTTCACATTTTCGTCTCTCTTAATAAAAGACAAGATGGTGTGCTATGAAGGTGTCTTGGTATTGAGAAATCAAAGGATAAAAATCTAAATGGAAAAATATATATTGCCCAGAGGTGTAAGAATGTACATCATGATAGTTTTCAAAATCTCAGCCTAGATCAAGAGATCTGTAGGTGACAAAAGTCTGAAAACTGTTTATTGCCATTAAAATATAAATAATTATTTCAAGAAAGTAGATTTTCCCCTTTAGATAATGTTCTTGAAATTTTTTCTGCTGATAAATTTGAGGAGCAGGCTAAAACATTAATGATGAGAGAAACTTTCTGTAATTGTTCGTTGGCAGCAAAATCCAGTGACAGATATGGTGAGGCATTTTCAAAGACTGTGGTACGCCACCTTGGTGAGCTATTGACCAGGTTTCTGCCTCATGAAACATACTTTATTTGCAATAATTATTTATAAAATATATTGCTTTATTGCCTTGTCTTTTTTAGCTTGATCATCTTTATCAATCCCTGGTTGCTTTGGGTTTTCTAGAATATTTTGTACCCCAGTTTCCATATGGCCTGCTAATAGAGGCTGTTCCTTATTTAGTCTCTGCAAATATGTGTCTTACTCCTTTACAATAATTTAACCAAAGGATTTTCATAGATGGTATTTCCAAAGGTGGTACTATATTTTGTTAGTGATAGGTTAAGCGTGTATGTCCTAACAAAAGCAGTCAGACGGTTCTTATTTTAAACACTTTTCACTTGGCATTTCAACTTGCATATTGGTTTGCCAGGCATTTATATGCAAAAGTTAAACATTGAAGTGTCAGACTTTGTATTTCCTTAAGAGAAGATGAGAAAAGAAAAATGGTGCAAAGTTAAAAACAATTTTAACAAATTAAATAAACAATTAACAATTTAACTATTTTAACAAACAATTTTCTGAAGTTTTCTACTGCTTTCACTGTTCTCTCACTTGAAGTAAAGCAGAACTGGAAAATACCATCTGTAGGGAAAATTATACATGATAAACTTTTAAGTAGAAATAAAAAGAAAAATGCACCTGAAAATTACAGTAAAAGCATAGGTCTGCCAAGAGGCTTTCTGACCAGTACTATTTTTTGTGGTCACACTGCAGTTAAGGCTAACTAGGTCATTCCATTAGAAATTTATATTGGGTTGTTTATAAACTTTTTGATGATATTTTGTGGAGATTGACATTTCTGATAATATGTCTATCCTAAATATATATCCTTTTAAGTGAAAATTTTCAAATACTACTTCTTTCTGATGAAGCAACTTTAAAAAAAAATCCAAAATAAACAAAAAGCTGCCAAAAAAAAAAAAAAAAAGGCAGAAAAGCCCACAAGAAAAGGAAAGCCATAATCAAACTTAATGGGGCATGTTTTGAATTTTTCCAGTTGTGGTGTTGTTGTCATTGTCCTTCAAATACATTTATAATGTGTCAGTAATAGTCTATAGTTTTCATCCAGACTTTGCAAACTCTTGAGAGGTTTACTATCAGTATAGCCTGCATTTTGTGCTTAATCAGCAAGAAAAACTAGAAGAGCTGACATATTTTCCCTAATAGTTTTTGCGTTTGAAAAGAGAGAGTATGATTTTGAACTTCACAAGCTTTCTGTTCAGCACCCTTATTATCTATACAAGAATTTGAGGTGTTGCGTACCCACAGATGCACGTTGCTCTCTGAATACAAAGTCAGCTAATGCACAGCTGCAGTAACAGCTCTGCAAAAGTCTCCCCTTCTTAGGAAAACTCTTAGGCAATCAGATTATCAATCTACAAATGCCTAGTTTTCCCTCCTGTTTTGAAAAAAAAGTATCTTTTACAAGCTGACCTATAAATGTATCAAACTTTTTTTCTCATTAATCACTTTCTTTAGCTTCTAAAAACATTTATTTAAGTTTCTGAGTTAGATGTAGTCAATCTGAAGTGCACTATTCCAGTCTAGCACTTCTGTGAGAGCAAGAAGTATTTTTATTTTTCTTGACATCCAGCAAAAGCCTGCAGAATTGTTGCCCAGACCCTACCATTTTCCTACCAACTACCAACCAGGAAAAGATATCCTGTCCTAAGAATGAAAGATAAAAAGAGTGCATGAAGCAACATCCAAAGAGGGAAGTTTTGAAATGTTCTAAAAAATTGAAAAAGTTAAGCAACTGCTGGTCCTGGAAATAAAATATAAAAATACAGTTATTTATCAGAAAATCTCATATTGCTATGGAAAACAATGATTCATCTTTAGGACTACATCGTTTCTTTATGGCCATGGAATAGACCCTGGCTCATTACAGTAGCAAAAAGCAGCGAGTCCTTTAGGAAATTTTATGTTTTAAAGTTCCATTGCTGTCAAATGTTAGTATCAATATCATCAGGTCATAGATATCATTTCAGACCTTACTAGAGAAGGATCAATGAGGTGGCAGAAGCTCATATGCAGGGCTGCAGTTTCCCCTTCCCTTTATCTGGGTGTGAGTGAGGTGTTTACACTTGTTAGTCCTCTCCAGCTCTGGATGTGTTTCCCTCTCTTCAGACTGTTTGCTGTTCTAGAGGGCCTGTGCAACTTGGCGAAGATTTACCTTGTATTAGTTGTATTTCTAGATGGTAAAGCTGGAGGAGGAAAGAGTGAGGGGCAGATAGAGGTGCCTTGTAAATGTGGGTATAAGGTACACAAAGGGCCTTGCCTTTACTAAGAGTTGTGTTGCTGAGCAGAAGCTGTGTCAGGGATGCCAGCAGAGGAGAATTCATAAGCAGGATCAACACAATGGTTAAAATTCTGTAAGTCCCTGATATCTTGCATCACACTAAGCTTGAGAATTTCTTTTGGCTGACTTTATTCAACCCTTTAACTCCCACAATAAATCTTTGACACATTAAAAATAATCTATAAACTCAGAAAAATGCACTCGTCTCTCAAATGCAGAAGTTGCCCATTCCCTTAAGAATAGCAGTTAAGCTGGCACCTGGTGTGTCACACTGTGTATATCTAGATGAAAGGGAGATTCCTGGCCAGCATGTCTCCACAGCTCATTGATCTCCCTCTGCAGAAAGACTGGTATGTCTCCCTACAGACTCCTTGGCAGGATGATTTAAAACTTGCTGTTGAGCAATTTAAAGTCTGGCATGGGATATCTGTGTGTTGCACAGTGAAGAGCATATTGGTAAGCTGCCACTTCTGCTTGCAGAGGAGGGCATTAAATCCCATAGCACGAGCAATGTCCTCTCAGAGTAATTTAAGGGATATTTTTTTTACGCTTATAATACAAACCAGTAAGTCAGACTTGAGAGTGAGACATCGAGGGGCATGGGAATAGGTACTTGCAAAGAAATGCAGAGATGGACGAAAAGAAAAGAAAAGAAAAGAAAAATGTATATGGAGCTGCAACATGAAAAGGAAATGATGAACATGTGGAGGATGTTTAGTGGGGTCACATTTTGCTTGGCATGCTCCTGTAATGCCAGCTAAAAGCTCCAAGTGTTATGTTAGTGAGTAGTCATGGGCAGATACATTTGCTGACATCTCTTGGAAGCTTTAATCTCAATGTGTTTATTAATCTCAAACCAACTGAGCTGCATGCGGGTAGGCATGGGTTTACAACACAGTTATAATGACATTTCAAAACAGAAGACGATTTTACGTGACATTCAATTGAATAATTACACGGATCTCCAGTTTTTGGGAGTATTTCAAAATTGTTAACCTGCATAGCTTTCTGATCAGAATATACTGTTATGGGCCCTGGAAAATCTACTTTAAAAAGCCTAAACACACCTTAAGCAGCCAGCTGTGAGGCAGTATCTCACAAAGATACTGCTTGCTGTCCAGATAAAAGAAGTTGCTCAACATGTATGGTTTGTTTTCTTCTTCCTTGGGCATTTTTGGCAATTAGTTTTTCTGGTGTTTTTTTTTTTGTTTTGTTTTTTTGTTGTTGTTGTTGTATTTTTTTTTTTTTTAATTAATACATCGTACTTTGGTTAGGGGGAGGTGAACAGAACTTTCATTTCTTAGCATTGCTTTTGAGGGAAAAGTTTGTGGGGGAAAAAAGCATTTGGAGATACATTTTTCAGTCTGGATCTTTGGTGGAAAATCCTTCTGAATACCTTAGTCTAACATTTTTAAGCAATCCTGTGTTTTTTTATAAGACAGGAAAAATATTTCTATTCACAGGTGTGAGCCAACTGGTGCTTACAAATATTAAACTTAAACAAAGTGAAGGATCTAGTAAAAAAACTAGTTCCAAATATGTAATATTTCCTAATTTTTGTGACTTGTGTGAGGTTGGATTCCAGAATGGCCCCCACGTAAACAGCAAAGGGTTCTTCAGTGGTATCTGCCCGGTGATGGTGTTGTATCATGCTGGCACATTATGTTGCATCCTAGAATGTGTGTTTTACATAAAAAGAAAGTAGCTAACAATCATCATTTCATAATGAAGTTTACCGACTGTTTTCATGGCTGTAATGTCAGACTGGGTGTGATAATCAAAGCTGTAGTGATAGGATAGGATACCATTATTTCTGCCATGTGATCTTTTCAATCTCTTTTTAACCTTTTCCTGTTCATCACCTCTTGATTAAAGAATGACATTTGTCTATGATAAAAACAGGGGCTGCATATTCAATAGATACTTGTGTATTGGTGAAAATAATTATGTAATTAAAAATTTAAACAGAATTTTTGTCAGACACTACAATTTTTATATTTGTTAGTGGTTTTATTCCCAGGCAAAATGATCACTTTGGCATTTGAGGTGCAATAAAGCATTGTAATCTTTTACAAATGAGCAGCATTTGTCATTAAATATTGGCCCCCAAATGTTTGAAATGCTCACAAAGGCTTAAAACCTACTGTAACCCAGACTGATCCCGAGCTACCAAAGATGTGAACTTCCTTGCTCTCCAGCAGTTTGCCAAACCAGTGCATGGAGTTGGCAAAATGGCAACATCCATTAAGTGTAAGTGCATGTGCATTTTTTGGGCAATCAGTATAAGGAATAGTCTAATATCGGGGGATTTATTACATACTTGAGAAGAACTTAACTGTGTCTGCAGTAATTTTTGAGTTTTTACAAAATTATGTATGGGCACTTTTTACCTCATGCAGCAAAGTTCAAGGCCTCTTACTTTCCCATCTCATGCACTGGAGATCTCTTAATGTTGTGGCTCTCCAGCTGACTTCAGGTTTTTTTTATTTTCTCTTCATTAATCCCTTCTATTCATTCAGTTCTCATATTTGCTTGTACTCCAATTTGGTAGCTATCAATTATCCAATGTAGCAGCCCCAGCGTACCCATTATAGCGACTCTTCTGTCCAGGGTATGTTTCCATATTCTCTTTAAGAATCATCTTCTCCATGCAGTCTGTTTACCAAGACTTTTCTTATCATTTTCTACAAGTTAGGTTTTTACCTTCTTTTTACCCCATCTGCTGCTTAAAAACATTTTACAGCTAACATAGATTTTCACACTCCTGTTCACACATAAGTTTCTTTTGCTTGCTGATTATGTTACCACTTTTACCTCACTTCTAGTCTTCTTCCCTATCCTTATCATTTCCCGTTAAATTTCCTAACCAAATTGTCCAAATGTAGCCAGCTTCTGTGAGAGCAACCTGGCTTCAGTTCCAAGAAAAACGGTGGAAGGTGATGACTAACTTTTCTCACTATAATTTCAATCTTGGTATGTAAAGTCTGTAGAAAAGTGACTTCCATCTTGCCTGAAGGTAGCCAGGAACAGCCTGCAATACTGGTCACTCAGACAATTTAATGACAAAGGTAATGAAATATATTTTAGTGGGGATATGTATATTTGCATCCAATTTGCATTTTATTACAAACATAGGCATTCTTTAACAGTTCAATTCTTTTATTTCATTACATTTTCAATGTTAAATTCTCTTTAATGTTAAAATTATAGTCTTTAAATCATGTTTTACACAGTATTCTCTTTATTTTATTTATTCACATCTGTATATCTCTTCATAGACAAGAGTATAACCCCTAGATCATCAAGACTTGATTGCCAGAGAGAACCAAGGGAAACTAAATACTTCTGAAATACTTTCAGAATATTTTTAAGTGTTTGGTGAAGTGCAGTGAGACTCTGTAATGGGAAAGTTGAATTTTCATTTCATTTGGCATCAAAGTTTTATTTTAGGCCCATTTGACATGATGCACACTAAAAAAAAAAAAAAGTGAAATATATTCCCCAATGTCTACACTGTTGACAGAGGAGGTATCTTATCCTGGGTCCTGCTACAGATTATTTTCTCTGTTAAGTGGTCAGATTACAATGTTTTAACTTATTTGTCTGTGGTCCTCTGGGTGAAATTATAATTAATCACTGTGTCTTTCCAAGAACCACTGTCTGTCTCATGGTCCTTGAATTAACCATGCAAGGAGCTGGCAGGGATGTCAGGATAGGCTAATACATTATCTCTCTGTTGGTAGGCTAATGTCAGGTTTCATTTGTTTGTTTGAGGGGATCAGGTACATTACAATGTACTTCTTATCTATATAAAGTCTTTGCAGTCAGTTACTGAATCATATCTGTGTCATCACTTCAACCCTATTGGCATGAAAGTAAAAGCTCTACATTTTTTTATTCATCTTTTATTTTGGAAATTGTAATTTTCCATTATGGGTTTTATGTTTTGGTTTCTCCCTTAGCAAAAAAATATTTTCAATATTTTTGTCAATTAATAAACTATAGGAACATTACCTGGAAGGGTTTAAGGAGAGAGTTTTGAAGTTTTCTGCCCTTGAAATCTGAAAGACGTTTGGCATTTGATAATTTAGTGGAGGATTTTTTATTTGTTTTTATATGTAAAGGTACTGTTATTATTATAAACAAGTTTAACTCAATATTCAACCCAGACAAAGCTACATAAAATATTTTGGCAACACTCCTTTTATTTAACTGATAATAAGCACTTGGTAGTATAAAGAGTATTGGCTTCAGCCTTGTTTTGTGTTAAAAAATGCAAAATATCTGCAGAAAAATGTCTTTTGGGTTTCATAAACTATACTGTCAACTGTAAAAGTAATATCTGTCTGAGTTTATCATGGAAGTTTCTGCAAGCAGCTCTGCTATCTAAGTAACTTTCCAGTCCTCTCACTGTGATTACATTTGTCATGTCACAGTGCTCGCTAGTGAAGTGTAAGGCGACCAAGCCTAGATGGAGCCAGTAAGAAATGAATCTGTCTGCCACAGATACTTCAGACAAAATTATTAATGTTTAGTGGCAGGGAAGTGGCTACCCCTTCAATGGATTGAATGATGACAGAAAGTCTCAAAGCCTTGATAAGGTTGTGGCCAGGCTGGCTTTTGGTCTAGAAGGTAGATAAAAACACTCTGTCTTTTGGGTTTTTAAGCATGTCTGGTTTCTTTTTCCTGTGTGCATGCTGAAGTGAAACTTGCTTATTTGTCTTACAGGCTATCTTTAAACGGAATAGTAATTTTTATAAGTTTGTCTCACAACAAATATGAGAATATGAGGTAAAAGGAGGTGATAGTGCTGGAGAAAAGTTTTTATTATGATGGAAATAAGAAACTACTTATTTTGTTACAGGTGACAATTGATAGACTCAATTTTATTAAGTAGCAGATTTCAGGACTATAATTCTTAGGCTCTGTAAGTGACTGGCTATTCATTCCCTTGCAGATTTTTTGTTTAATTTTTTTTAACAGATCCACTGATTGCCCAGTGTTCTATGTTCCCTACATATTGTCTTATTGTTGGGGCTATTTGGAAGCATATTCTTTCTGAAATAATGCAAGAAATGCTTTAGCTAAATCTATTATTTAAGGAGATTCAAGTGATGAACACTCTTAACAAGTATTTATAGAATCTGCCCTGGGCCTGAATAACTCTGCTCTTCAGATTAATACAGTGAGAGTTAATCAACTCTCTGGTTGTCTAGGCTGGGAGCTCTAGTTTCTGTAGAATTATGTTCTCACTAAGAAAAAATCAAGAAATTACTTGGGAAAAGAATAAGAGGCAAAAATTGCTAAAAGTAACACAGCTGATGTTATCTTTTCTGTCAAACTAATATGCTCACTTTGGAGCCAGAATTGGCATAGGATGAGACAGGGATTGATAGTAAATGAACCAAAGTAGTTTTGCTGAAATAAAGTGATTTTGAGAAGTGGTTGTAAAATATGAAGTGGGATAGTTTGAGCATCAGTTTAGCAAAGTTTAGCACACTGCAAGCTTAAAAGTCATTCCCACCACGCTTATCAAGTTAAGGGTACCACCTGGCTTCTCCAAGAGCACACCATGTCTTTTCCCCCTCCAACTTCCTCTCCCATTCTCAGATCATGCCTGGAAGATCTGTCCTGCTTCTGAGGATTTGGTTGCCATTGAGAATGATGGCTCTATAAGAGGACCAAACAGCTTCTCTAACAGAAAGTATTAGTAGTGAAGAACTAAATAGTTTAAGTAAAAACAGTATTAAGTATTTTCAGAACAATAGATCAATCTATCTCATGCCTGCTTTTGCCTAAGGGTTATAATTCTCAGGAACTGGGGAACACTCACCTTCCTCAGACTTCTTCCACAGTCTCCTGAGTGGCAGCCTATTTTTCCACAGAAGGCCTGACAATTTAATACCCACTCCTTTCCTAGGAGTATCTTTTAACTGTTTTTTTGTTTTTTGAGCTCTGCATTGGCACAGTGGTAGTGTCATTTTGGCCTGGAGCTTGGAAATACGTTGTTGTGTTGCTTCTCCTTTGTGGCTGTTGGGAGTCTTGTGTTGTTTTCTCCAAAAATCTTTTTTCCTCCTCCCATTATTTAATTAGGTCCATTAGTTTCTTCATAAAGCTATATCAACTCACCACAGTTGAGTTAACTCATTATTAGTAGTGTTCATGCAATTTTTGTGCTCTTTTGTCTTCGATTATTGTGTTGCGCCTCCATGCTGATCAGGGTCCCACTGAAGTCAGTGGGAAGTAGTGCAGGAAAAGCCTGAGCAAGAGGAAGGTACACAGGGATTTGCTTGCCATTGTGAGAAATACGGCTTGAACCAGCCATAAACTGATAAGCAATGTGCTTTTGCCTAAATCTTGTTAGTTTCATGGAAAGATTAAAAAAAAAACATTCATGGCCAATAGAGAAAACTTAAGATGACAAAAACTTGCCAGCGGCAATTATTTTCCAACTGGACTAAGACTATTGCCCTTACTTTATGGGACCTTTTATCTGCTTTTCTAGATCACACATTTTAAACAGTGTGGATGCTCCTACAAAACACATCCTTTTCCTCTTCCAGAAGGATTAAGTTATTTTAATTTTACATTTAATAAAATCTTAATTAAGCTGAATGATCTGCCTTCACAAAACCAGTGAGCCACACTCACTGGTTTATGATTTGGCCCTGTGGAAGGCTAATAGTTGTCTGCCTCTATTTCACCAGTCTGCTGGCTTTTCCTTTTTAGATACAGCTGTAGATTTATACAGTTCTCCATGCTTCCAGATTTAATATGGTCACAAACTAAACCTCCTTGAAATTAGCCTTTGGTGTGCTACCTTTACATTTCTCAGGGCATTTCTTGATGAAGAAGCATATGCATGGGTCACATGGGGTCCACTGAGTCTCTATCCAACTGCTTGGAGCTTCCTGCACAGAGAGAAGGATGCGAGCCAGGAGGCTGTGGACTGTCCCAAACCCACACAGTGAGTCAGTGATATGGCTGGAACTGGAACTGAGTGGTTGCTAGCTCTCAGCCTTAAGTGTATTAAGGAGTAATGCTTCTCATCTTCTTTATTTCCCTTGGTATGAATAAATGGGCTCAAACTCCAAGGAATTTCATAAAGCTCCCAAAACCTTGAGAACCACAGCCATACTATTGAGACCAGCACCTCTTACATAATACTGGAAATTTGGGAAACACAACCTTAAGATTGTCACTTATCAGTCTGGAGGTTGTGGATCAGTTTCATCTCAGGGCCACAGAAGTTCTGACTTCCTCCTTCACAGGGTGGCATGTTATAACATTTGCTGTTTCAAGCAGAGACAACCTTTCTCCAAAAAGCTGTTTCTCTAATTGAAGTAGAATATGTAGAGATGTTACACTGACAGTGACACTTAATGGGACCTGGTCTTTAGAAAACAGTTGCATTATCAAGGGTTCTTTACTGTGTGAGGATTTTTGTTTAATTAACATGAGTCCCACAGGGAGCTGTGTTGTCTTGTGACCTTGTATGTTAGCAAGCAGTGGGTAATCCATCCTGGAAGGGGGATGTTTAGGTGGGACAAAGACGGGAATTGAGGATTCCCTGGCATTTCCCAAGAATACCATCTGGATCTGTGTGAACTGATTTGGTAAATATTTTTGTACGTTACATATTCTGCCATTTGCATGTTGAGTAGTATGAATACCTGCACATATTACACTGCTTCAATAAAACAGTCATTTTGATAAACTCAGTAGTACTTGTATAGTCCCTGTACACGTACAGGGATTTGATACTAATTTACTCACATGTAAGATTTCATTTTGTTATTTAAATGATGTCTACAGTGAAGGGAGCCAGCTATACTTGTATTTGAAAAAGAGGAACTTACGTGATAGATGTGATATTTTATATCTGACTTTGTAAGAGTGCCTTTTGATAGGTTGGAATGTGTCTGAATATTTAGAAAAGATCATGGGAAGATCAATGTCAGATATTTTTTTCCTCCTTTGGAGAAAAGTAGACATGAAGCAGAAGAAAAATTGTATTAGAGAAAAGAAAATGTCTTTGAATTTTTCTTCATTCTGCGTCATTCCCATAAGTTTCTATTTGAAGCTATCACTGTGTTTTGGCTGCCACTTTTACTGAATCTACTTAAATACATTTTAAAGGTGAATTACTTGGCTGCTTGACATTTTTGTTCTAGATTATGCTGCAATCTATCTGATTTGCAGTCAGAGAGAAAGCATTACAGCTTGAAAGAATAGGTTTCAAAGCTTTTTTACCCCCTGACCTGTGCACATGAAAGTCTCCCTACACTAACAACATACAAGGCCATCAAATGAAGAGGGCAGCTTGCGGAAATGTTGGAAAAGAACTGATTAATTAATTTAAATTAATTTTTGAAACTATAAATTTGAAACTTAAGAACAAGGTGTGTCTGATGAAGTTGAATAAAGTAGAGATGAATATGAAGTTCTTTTTTTTTTTACTATGCTTAGCAGACTCAGCTGGAGTTTTATTTTCAAAATTTTGGCCCTTACCACACACACAAAAATTACTATTATTCAAAAATAATAGTAACGCAAAGTTGGATTCTCACTGTGTAGTCTTGGTGAAATAACAGACATACTAGTGGTCTGGAGATGAACTGCAAGGAACCAGCCAAGGATATATGATTTCTTAATATCATTCAACTGTTGCTTATTTTTTCACTCTTGGGTAATAGTGAAAAGTCAGACTAAGTGCTATGTCAAGTCCACATTTTTGGCAAGATCAAGCCAATATAGAATTCACATTTTTGTTTTCTACAGTTTTATTTATCAATAAAATGCTCATCTCTCATTAAAAAAAATTAAAGATCTCACATGATTTAATGTTCTCTTATAGAAAGTGTTTATCTAACTCTTTGCAGCTCAGAGAATTCATAACATAAATCTGTATTATCAGTGTTCCAGCAATCATGTGTGTTTACAAGGTTGATATATAAAATGAATGAAAATTGTAAAGAAACATTTTACAGTGTGACATTGAACCCATCAACTTGAGTCTGGCAGGTTCCCAGTCTGAGTGTAGTCCTCTGACTTTCAGTTTGTTTCCTATCTGCATGACAAAAAGGATATTTCTCTCACCAAAAATGTGGTGGCATTTGGTCTTTATTTGATACTGTCTGCCATGTCAGGAAGCACTAAGAAGTGGACCCTTACTTTTAGAACCTGCTCCTCTCTTTACATCCAAGCAGCTGAACTGCATTCATCCCCAGTGGTCACGTAGCCTTGAGGTTCCTCAGCTTTGGAGTTAGAGAGATGTGTGCAGTCACATGCATCACCTTGGTTTAAGCATCGTGTTCCATGGAAATTTTCCATTTTTTGTTTTTAAAGGTTGAGAGTAAAGACTGGAAATTTAGGTTAAGCTATTTTGCCATTTTAAATATAAACAACAGTGGGTGGAGGGGAACATAGCTTGGTGGCAAAATTTGTTTAAACTGTGATTGAAGTACTGAGGGTTGGAATAGATGAAGAAATACTTTAAACAGTGATAAAAAGAAAAGGCGTTTTCTCAGCAGTACGTGCATGAATGCTCTGAAATGTAAACTACATATCATCCAGTATATTTTAAGCCCTCATACATTTGAAACTTCAGCTGCAGTAAGTACTGATTGCTTTTGTAACTAGAATTGATTATGCCTGTCTGTGTAAGTGCCGGGTATGGCCACAACAGCCCTGGAGTGCAAGAACTATTTTGTGGAGCATGCTAATGAATATATGGAGAATAAAATTATCCACTTGTGTCCTCAGGCCTTAACTTGTAAGTTTTATACTGCATTGTCTTTTTAAATGTTGTTGGTGTACAGCAGTATTTATAGATTTTGTCTCTCTTCAGAGTCAAAGAAGCAGAGGAAGTCTGCAGGCAGAAAAAGGGGAAGTCGCTATACAATATTAGACCAAAACATGACTCTGGAATTGTAAGTAAAATATGTAGCAATACTTCTGTTTATATCACTTGTTATACCTTTTTTCTCTTTGCATTTTATAGGTAGGTTATTCTTGATGTATGTTTTTGTTCTGGGTTGGTTTTTGCATTTTTTTCTTTAATGTTTAACATTTTCCTTAAAGGTGTTAAATTAACAAACTTGAAATCTGCTTATGAATATTACTCCACAAAATAGATGTAGCACAAGCAAGAGCAGTCTATTATTGCTCCACTGTGCTAATCTGTGTTCTTCCCAGTCTTGGTGTAGGATGCACATAGAAGACAGAAAGGTAGTTTTGGTCTTCCAGCTTATTCAGTTTGTATTCACTCTCTTTTCTGTAGATACAGCGTGAAAGGAAGAATTTTGATAGTTACACATTTTTCAAGGTGGATCACTGTATCAAATACAGTGTTTTCTGATCCCCTGATATAGATTTGTTTGAAATAGAAACACTAGAAAAAGATAATACTGGGCTCTCACCATTCTTTTAAAAGTAAATAAATAACTTCAGTGATAATAGAGGAGTAATTCTGGTCATTCAATAAAACCTTTCCCCTATGATTGCCTAACCATTGTAAGGGTCATGACTGATTTTACAGAAAAATTTAATTTGTAACTGTAGAAACTGGCCATTATTTATGTTTGAAAAGTATTAAAAGATTTTTTCATGTGTCTGTGTCCCTCTCTGTGTCCTCTGTTCCCCACCACCCCAAGACATGACTTAATTCTTTCGTGCTTTGTAGTCAGTCATAGTTGTGTAGTCATATTATCTGTGACACATCTTGTAAATGAAGAATGAGGTAATTTACTGTATTCTAACTAAAATAATTTGATACAGGAAGCAACAATATTGCATTTATTTTTTCTTATTTTGAATGTTTAGTGAGAGTTGACTGTAGCTAGTGCCACAAGAAATGTATATGGAGTGATAGTTTGGTAAGGAGTTATAAACTACATTTTATCAATTTTTTTAAAAAGCAGAACAACATTTTATTTCAAAAGAACCACCCAAATTAACATTGTTTTGCATCTCTCCACCTAACATATACTGCTGTATATGAAGACACTGAGAGATTTCTTTTAAGAAATAACAATTTTTTTAATTATTCCTGTATCATTCTTATTTGTACAGAAACAGGGACCTTCAGTCTTAGTGAAAATTTGATGAGTTGAAAAGGAAAGTAAACAAAAATATTTCACAAGCAGTGTATAGCTGTAGTCTACTTCAGTTCTAGCTTCAAAGTTTATTTGTGAAGTCAGTTCTACATAAATCAAACATTTGTCTATGTATTTCTATGCTTTTCATATTTGTGTAAGGTGGTTTTGTGCACACTCAAATTTTGTCCTTATTTTTAAAATTTATTTTTCAGAAAGCAAAGATAAGTATGAAAATCTGATAGAAGAAATTCAAAAGCCATTGTTACCTGGTTACCAAAATTCAACATGTCTGTGGGTGGGGAGTGAGAGGGAAGGAAACTACATCATCCTGATAATTTGCTTCCTTGACCTTTTAAAATTTGCGTTTTGTTCTCTAGAGTTTTCCACAAACTGATGTGTTATTGTGCATTCATTTACGAATGTAATCACTTTAATGGAGTGCCCAGAAATAGACTAGGTATGGACTTGAAACACCTTCCCTGTACTCTGTATCTCCTTTGCCACAAAAATGGTATTTTGTAAAGTGTATGGTATATTACAAATAGGACAAGTCAGCATGCATAAAAAGTGGTATCTGCATCAGTTCTGAACATGCTGAAAATTGCATTAAGTTGAATTTCATAAGAATGCTACTCAGTACAGTAAAATATTTCCATTCCTACTGGCAACATCAGACACAAATACTTCATGGCACTGCACTTAGTTTAGGGAAAGAAATGTTGCTCCTAGTGAATTGTTTGTATCCGTTTCATGTTGGCATTTGTAGTTTGTATTTTGAATTGTTAAGTGCTGTTTATACAGTATAATCAATGCTTTCCCAACTTGTTTGGTTGCCCTCCATGACTAAATATTTGTGGAACAAGATGTTTACTGTAACTATGTTTAAAATCAATAAGGCAGCATACTTTTACTTCATCTTCTGCCAGATAGTGAATGCCAGGTGGTATGGGGGTCAGAAATCCAGCATTAAAAAAAAAAAAAAAAAAAAAAAAAAAAAAAAAAAAAAAAAAAAGTGAAAAAGCAGAAAATACAGAAAAGCACAGAAGTATTATAGAGAGTATGAGAGATTTGGCTATTATAGTTTGTTAATATATAAAGCATCTAATACTTTTACATGAACTTTAGAAGGTATAGTATAGTTTTAACTGCTGATCACTTAAGTCAGGCTTTTGGCCACATGTACATGACTTCCCTTCTGGAATTAGCTTTACAGTTAATTTAGAACTCCTTTAGAGAGCTATTAAAAGATGCACATGGAGACAACATTTATGGAAAACAGTAGCCAATTCTAGTGACAGAACATAGACTACCAACTAATTGGCATCAATTTCACACTTAACAGAATTACAGACATTTCCTCCAGGCTTTCAGTGTCCCCAATGATTGAAATATATGACTTAGGGCTTCCATTTTAGACCACATGCTTACTTCCTATTTGCAATCCAGAATTTGCTGTATCAGTTTTGGACTGCTCAACGGATAAGAACCCCTTCCTCCAGTCCTTATTTAAGAGCCCCAAACCAATCAGCTTGATTGATAACATTTTTCTTTCAAAGCTAATTTTTCCTGAAAGCAGATCGTGTGTGCAACTCAGTTGGATGCACGTGCTCATAGCTTTGGAGCCTGAAAGACACTGGGGTAAGGCAAATGAGGTCTAACCTTCTGGGTTGCATTATTCCCTATCTAATCTAGCACATCAGGAGACATTCCAAACTGTTCAGAGGCTAATATACTCTACAGGGTGTCATAAAAGGAAGTGCAAAATATGACCTCAGGAATCTGTTATTCTTCACATATACCAAGCACTAGAAAAGATGGGTTTTTTCACTGTGTGAAAAGTAAGTCTCCTGTTGCTGATAAACCTATGTGAAAATCTGTACTAGCAGTAATTTCTGGCAGAGATATAAATTACCAAGAATGGAATTCTAAAATTTTGTGTTGATGGGAGTAACATTACTATTTGGGGAAGAGAAAACAAGAGATTATTTGCTATTACAACTAACTTATGGAAAAAAAAAAAAACTTTAAAGAGTAAAGCTATTTTAATGGCACTGATTCAAATCCATGTTTGTATTTATGTAAACAGTAGTCTTCTCCTCCTAACTTTGCTCCTAAGTGCAAGGATACAGTAGCATGTTTTCATTTGTAGCCTTCCTGTTCTCTTCAGTACCTACAGTATGTATATTACTATACTAAATGAAATAATAGATCATCTAACAAAGATCACTATGTGCAATACTGTATTTAGTGTTTCTATTCCAATTTTTTTAGAATGTTAATTTATAAGAAAATAAAAAAATAATGAAATAACTGCCTTCTCTTTTCACTCTCTGGTTATGCTGTAGTGTGCTACAAACTATTTGCTCCCTGAGCACCACATCCCATTCTGGCTCCTGTGATCAAGGAAGCGCCTTTGTGAAGAGAGCAGAGGAAATAAGGCTTCTCTTTGCTTGCCTTTCAGAATGGTAGTGACAGTAATTCCCAGTTGTGCGGATACACTACCTTTTCCCAAAGTGGTGGTAGTGAGAGCTTCAGTGTTCTTTACCCAAGGAGACTATGTAAAACTCACTTCTCCAGCTTGTGAATGACTCCCAGTCTTGCATTTGGCTCAGGTTTGTAATCTGGTCCTACTATATTTCTGAGTTAACAGTCCCAAGAAATTGCTAGTAGGGCAAAAACATACATTGAAAAGTATAATCTGCACATTATAATCCTTATATACATATACAAGTGTTTTAGCAACCTCCTAAATCTATCACATACATACATACCCTTTCTACAGGATCTGCAGCATGGATGCTAGAAGTTATTTCAAGCCTCTCTCTCTCTCTAAAGTGTCAAAGATTGACTGCAGCTGATGGAACCATATTATAATCTTAAGACATATGCTGCAACATAGATTTTTCTTTCAATTTACTCAGACCCAGCCTATTTGGTAGAACATTTTTCTCTTTTATATAGCTCCTCTCCAACCTATTTCAAACCTCCATGCAAAGTAGCCCACTATGTGCAGCACCACAGTTGACCCACAGAACATCCAAAGGGGACTCACAGCACAAGTTATACTTCTGCTCTTTGTTTTTAGCAGCGTACTCAATTTTTTACAGAATTCTGGACCAATGCTCTTTTCTTTGTTTGTTTGTTTTGGGGGGGGGGGGGGGGTTAAGAAGATTAACACTTCACTGGTCCCCTCATTTGCTGCAATCCCCCTCTTTACTGCAACATCAAGCACTCTACACTGAAGAATTGGCCCTAATTCTACAAGAGTTCTCACAGACAAAATTCTGAGCCTTTGTTGATTGCTAACACCACATATTGCTCACTGTTACTTAAATGCAGCAGCAAAAGAAGGACTTTCATACCTGAGCAGCAGATGTGATGTACTGGCAAGAACAATTTGGTTTTTTATGAGGAGCTAAGAGGATTCATGTTGGTTTTTCCTGCCAATTAAAGCCTTTCAGAAGCATGGCACTTTGTCACGTCATGACACTGTAGTGGGTTAGCTTTTTTTTGTAGCACCTTTCATCATCCCAGAACACTTCCAAAACTTAGTTAAGTATTAACCAGCTGTGGCAGTGGGCATAATAATTAGAGGGATCTTCCACAGACTGACTTTTTTTCTTGCCCAACTTTTCAGTGATCAGTTTAAAAAGTTGGAAGCAAATATTAATTCCATTGAGGGAACATATAGCAAGCCATTGCATTGCAATTATTTTGTTGCAGACTCTAGGTTAAAAGTAAAGCCAAATTTGTGACAAATCCACTATACTAGTTACTTCAATTACACAAATTTTAAACTAGTGTGGACAGAATAAGCAAAAACTGTTGAAGTTGAGTTTTTCTGAATATAGTGTAAACAAACCAGGAAAGGGAGAAAAGAGAAAACCATGCCCCAATACCATTCATGTCTGCCACCCATGAAGAGGATTCTCATTACAGAACAGGTTCTCTGAGTTATTCTCTTGCTTACAACTGACCCATCTGTTCCTCTACCTGATATTCTTCCAACCTACTTATAAGAGCATCCAGAGGTAAGTCCATTGCCTCAAAAAATGTCTTTCTGAACGTAAAGGGTCCCTATTACATCAGCACTGTTATCTCATTTTTTCCCAACTGCTGCTCAAATTTACTGTCTTAGAAACTTCACTTGCCACCCACCCCAAGCTGGGGCTCTGCCAACATGGCAGTCCCATTGTGGTTGAGCTTAACATGCACTTTTCTCCTCCCTTCCCCTGTCCTGTATCACCTGTCCACTTTAAGTAGTAACTGCATCTGTCTGACCTACAGCTTTTCCATCTAATCATAGATATTTGCCTTGTTCTTGGATTGCTTCTACAAATGGGAGATTTTTGGATCACAGAGTATGACTCTGGTACAATGATGGTTCAACAGTTGGGCAGCAGCAGACAGAAAACTGGAGCTGGAGTCTGGGCTGTGCCTCAAGCAGCAGAGGTTCAGGTGGGTGCTGGGCAATCCATGACCTGCAAAGCAGGAGACTGGCCAAGAGATGGGTGGGAATGAGAGAGGAGCATTCAAGGACGTGACTGCTGAGCTCCCTGTGAGCCAAGTGACAGAGGCGCTTGGGAGGTGTGAGCAGGGAGCCTGCCTACACTTAGGCAAAGGTCTCCTGCAAGCATAGTGCCACAAAGGACACAGCCCTCCCTTGCTAGCTGTGGTCTAGGTTCTCCTGCTTCTTTCAAGACCCATCACAGGCATCTCTTCTGGTCACATGGCGGCTCATCAATCAGTGTGACAGCTCCCTTTCCACAGAGAAATCTTCCCTTGAGAAACTGCATTATCTCTGGGTTGGTAAGGGAAAAAACCACCAAAAACCCCAAAATACTACCCCATGTTTGGACTGCCGTGTGTTGAACCTGTTCAAGAGCTGATAGCAACAACTAAAGCTCACCTGTATCTTAGGATATAACCCTTTTTTTGCTATGAGTAGTTTGGTGCCTGTTACGTAAGGATCTCTATATATTTTAAACAAAATTATTTAGGTCAGTTACTCCTCTTACGGCAAATGATGTCAGTGTTTCAGCCAGTGGTGGAGCTTTGTTCGTCAGTATACCAAAAAAAACAGAATAAGTGCATGCAAAATCAACTCCAGAATCTAAGAATAATGCATTTTATTTTTCCCTCTTGCCTTCCAGGTATTTCTGACAGGAGTGGGAAACAAGGGGAGAAGTAGTTAGGTTTTCCCAGCCTGTCAGGGTGAGCCATCATTCATCTGTATTTGGGAGGGTGAAAAGGAAGCTGGAGAATATAATGATTAGAGAGCAGTTGGACACAAACTGTTGAAGCAAAACACCTGGATGCCATATAACCCTAGAGTAGCTTTATTATTTAATCTATAATTTAATAGTTGACCTATAAAATAATTACATTATACTTAAAGCATTTCTTCATTTTTAGTTTTCATTTATAAAACAAGAATTAAATACAGTTTTAACCAGTACAAGCTCAACTCAGTTTTTTACATAAACACAGCTCCTAGAAGGAGCTTTAAGCTGCAGCATATTCATATTGCAAACTGCTGAAAAACCCAGGCAGGGCACAGCTTAAAGGTAAAGATTCTTGCACGTTTTTCTTAAGTGAATTTACTGGGGTGCTTTTCTCTCTCTGGTCCAAAATGTCTGACTTTCAGTTGATTCCTTTCAAGTGAAGACTGAGATCCCCAGAGTCTTACTAGACTATATTGCCACCTTCCCCATCTGCACCCCACCCACACCCACACTCTCAAGGCTGGTCTGAATTGTGCCTATCCTGGGTTGGTAAGGGAATTGGCACAATGCAGCAGCAACAGCCCCTAAAACATTCCCTGCACAAGGAGTCTCCCTGTGCACTTCTGACACATTAGAACATCACAGCAGAAGTCACAGCAGAAAAGCAACGTCTGTTCATGTAACAGGGCTCCCAGACACGACCAACCTCACCCTGCCCACGGCAGTACCTATAAACCGCTTGGAGCTCTTGTGGAGATCAGTCCTCAAAGCCTCTTAGGGAGGCCTGTATCACATAATGGGGACCTGTGGCTTTGAAGCCCTGGCTGGCGACAGTGCTGAACACATTAACCCCTTGAAGTGGCTGCATGCAAAAAGACTGGTGGGGAGGGGCTCCGGCAGCAGTCTGCAGATGCTGAACTGTGCGACATGCACAGGGAGTTGGCGTGTCATTTTTAATTTGTAAGCTTCAGAGAACTCTGTGCGTACTGGCTTTGGTTTGGGGGAAGGGGGCTGATTTGAGACAGGATTTTAATGCAGCTGGGACTAATACAAATCAGAACTGTAACAAATGGGATATACAGGACATGTTAAACTCCATCAACTGAATAACAACATAGTATGATTTAAAATGAACTGCAAGTGTTCACCAACACTTATTGTGCAGGTCTCAAAAACTGAGTGGACCACCAATAGTGTAGCAATTACAACTTACTCTCTCCCTGCTCCCACAGCTGTGACCCATTCCAGCAGCACTGATTGAGGCATTTGTCCTTTAACACATTAACATAGTTTCCAATCATGGGAGAGACACCGCACCACTCCCAAAACTTGATGACACTTATGTAGCTTTTGTATTCAGTCCAGCAATGACCAACTTTGTCCTTTGTGTGACAGTGCTTTTATACCTTTGGGGACACATCATTCCCTTAAGTGGTCTCTCCCACTACCCTTCCACCTCCCCTGGTTTGAGCAGGCATAAATATAAGGTCATAAATGGATGTTGTCCTTTTGGGAGTAAGAAACACACACATATCTAACATACAAAAACCTACCAAAAGCATAGTAAAACCATGTCCATTTTAAGCCAGGCAGACAACCTAGCAACTGAGTCTCTTAATATATTTTAATCGCTGGCATACTCTGCCACAAGAAAAATATACATGGCTAGGTCTATAACACTTTAAACAGCTGTTTACTATAGCTAGGTTACAAAATAAACACTGCTGCAGAGGCCATGTGTTCAATATACTCTAACCACAACAGCATCAGAACCCACCCTCAGTCTGCTCTGTGGTCACCGTGGCTGACCCAGTGCCTCACCCTCTTCCCCTTGCTTCTGATCTGCTGTTCAGACAACAAACCCAGAACCATTTGTCATTGCGCAATTGAAGCCGTCTTAAGGAGCGGAGCCTCATCAGAAAGTCTCACTTGCTTTTCACATATTACTCCTCGTTACTCTCCCTCATCTGTATCCGTCCCCCAGTCCTGGGCAGCACTCCAGCACTTCCAAGTGAGAGAAGCAAGCTCCAGACCAAAGCATGGGGAAGGTGTTCTCAACTTGTGTAGGGAACTGGAGTGTAGGGCAGAGGGCTTTACTCCACACAGTGGAAACATTTAATGCTGGATTCAGCCAACTGGTCACTTAGATGATCCATCCCAACTTCTGTGAGCCTGCTCCACTCCAGAAGCTTCAACTGCCAGATGATATTTAAAATGCAATGAAACTTTATGGTGAAGTGCATAACACAGCTGGTTAAAAAGCGTTATTCCAGTAGGCAAGTGACAAGGAGCCTTTCCTTGCTGGAGAGATGCCTCCTGAAAGAAAACAAAACACCAAAAAAAAGGAAAAGAAGAAACAAACCAACAAAATGGACAGTCTGCTCACTGTGAGAGGAGAGGCAGTAGTAAATCTGGTGGAGACAACACCAAGCAGCAGCTATGTGCCTGTTCTCACAGTTTGCCTGAGCTGTTCAGATTCACAGACATGCACCGGCACTGCTTGACCTTCTGAATTTTCTTGAGTCGGAATGGTGGGTCCAGCTCGGGGCACTCCAGCTGCACGGTCGAAGAGGTGACCTTGTGTGGCTTGCAGAAAGCACAGGACTGGAAGGACTCCTCCTCCTTTTTCACGTGCCGCGGAATGTAGAAGGAGTTGCACTGCCCATAGCAGAAGCGGTTGATGATGGTGCGGCTGATGCAGCCCTCCTCGCTGACAGTCTGCCGCAGCGGCTGCGTCTTGCACCAGTCGCTCTTGAGGTACTTCCTCTCGGTGACCACGAGGGCCTCCTGGCTGGAGGCCAACACCTCTTTGTTCAGCTGCTGCCTCCGCTCCGAGTGGTTGCTGCTGCTGCCTTTGTACGGGGAGGGAATGGCACCTGCAGGGCGGTTTTTCCTGGTGTCCGTTACTCGAACCAGTGCTGCCATCAGAAAAATGGACAGGGCAAATTTCCAAACCATCCTGAAAAGGTAACACAAGGCACTGTTAGGAGAAACATATTTTCAAACCACAGAACTGGAATGGAGTTGGTACTTGAGACATGCTTTTAGAAGAAGTGGAGATCTTATTGTCTTTATAAGCACATCATTTTTCCTAGGTTAGCTCTATTCTAGGGTGATTACTTATCACGAAGAGGCCAGGCCCTTTGGAAAGTCACATTGCTCACCCTCGCCCCTCCACAAACTCTCCAACTACTTGTTTTTTTCCCCACAGGGACTTTGATGCTTTGGTGGCTGAAGTGGTGGTTTTACAAAAGCTTCAGCCAGAAACCTTTCCTCCTTCTCTGTGAACTCCTGGGCCAAAGAGCTGCTCAAACTACTGGCTAGCAAAGACTCAAGAAACTCTTGCCAAGATGGTGAGAGCTGATTTGGGGATGGTAGGGGAGGGGGGAAGGGAATACCAGGTAACACAAAGTGCACTCCCATGTCTCTTCAGCCCCTGAGTCCCAGCCCAGCCTCATTCCCCACAGAAGTAGCAGGGGGTGTCCAAAAAACTATTTTTATTATTTTAAACTGCTTCTGAAGTTTCTTAGGGCTCTTATGGCACTTACAGGCTTGTATTTGTTGTCTTTGTATGAGGCCAAAACCTTGATGGATTTATTTTTGTAGTAAGAGGAAATGCTTAAACACAACTTAGAGAACTTCACAACTGCAAGGCCTCTTGGGCAAATCGTTTAAGAAGGTTTGTAAACATGAGAGGATTCAATATTTATTTTAGATTTTAAGGAATAAGTTAGAGCATAAGCTTGTTGCTAAATTAAAATAGTCAGCCAGATCGCAAAAATATTTTTTCTCTGGTTGTCTATTACGTATTCTTGTTCTGTGGAGCATCTCTTACCAGCTCTTGTCCAATTCATTTTAGTAATGGGTCTCAATGTGCTTCTAGAACATCAGACTAGGTGTAGTAAATTTTCTTATAAAGACACTAGTGAACTGCTCATTTGACAGTTCATTTCATATCACTCTCCCTGGGAAAAGAGAACAGAGGGTCTCTTCAGTGCTAGAAGTGGGTGCACAGAAGCTTCCCAGACTAGACTAGAACACTTCCAAATCTTTCTTTATTCTTACTGAATATTTTTATAGTGTACAGAAGAAAGACTTACCCCTCTTCTCATAGTAAAGCTTCAAACCCTTCCAATGATTTTAATTATTGGAATGATTTTAATTTTTTTTTTCCTTTAGAGAGATACCTAGACATAGAAACTACCATCACACTGGTAATTATGTCTAACACTATAGACACTTCAGATGTTGCATAGGTACTCTCATCTGGAAAACATGTCACTTTCCAAACAAAGACACCAAAAGATCAAAAATGTGTTTGCAGTAAAGGTGCAAAAGAAGACAAGAACAGCAGTAACAAATGCTTCTCACCTAATAAAGCAGCCCTAACATGTTTAACTTCTGTGAAGATAAAGAAAAGGAACTACTTTAGCAGACAGATGACATTGCTTAAGGTTATTTTCTAAGTCTACAAGATCTCAATGTCAGACTTGGACTAAGTTTCTAAGGGGAGAAGCCTGAAGTGCTGAAGGAAACAAAAGTGCCAGTCATATAGCTGTAAACAGAGGATATTCTGATGCAGAGTTAAATTTCACCCAAGTGTATGCTTGAAAAAGAACCACCTTTAAAAGGAAACCAGTATTTCTAAACCACAAAAAAGTTCATTTATCTGCAACCATTCCATCTCCCCACTGAACACCCACTGTAGCCATGGGTACTTTAAATCAGTGGCCTATTTTCACACTGCTTAGCATTCAGCATGCAAGTCCAGACGTTTTGTCCAAGGTCTTTAAACGAAGCAAGACTAGACTTGGCTCTACAAGCAGGTATTGTCGCCAAGTCCACTGGATGTCAACCCACACAGCCAGGCCAAAACCTAATCAGGTAATTAGTTTCAGTTGAATATAGTGTTCCATGCTTCCTTTCAAATTGTTCTCATGTTATTCTGCACTGATGGCTGCATTTCAGTAGTAGATAAAACAACTGATTCCCAGTGCTTTGTGTTTTATATAGAAAGGGGAGGAAAAGAAACCAGATTTACAAACCTTTGTCTTCTAGAAAAAGACAGAGGTGAGCTCTCCACAAGATGCCTTATGCCACATTTCTTAGGCATACTCTTCTATTCTTTTGAAACACAAGGGATACTGCCTCTCCAGTCTCATTTCTCTGATCCTGGCATAGAAGAGGACAGCAAAGGTCAGAAGGAGAGACACACCCTTTCCCCCCCGCCCTTTCTTGGGACGATATTTAAGGTTTTTTCCAACTTTTCATGACTTTACAATTCTATGAAACCCTGTATTACCATGCCTGTCCTTTTTCTTAATAAAATGCAACTGTAAAGGACATGGTTCCTTTTTGTGCCAAGAGTAGTGGTCAAGCAGAAATCCTATGTAGGAATTCAGGAAAGCTGACAGAGAACTAACAACAAAGTCTACAATATAGAGAAATACTATAGCAGTATTCTAATTGCTTAAATGGTTTTATGTAGAGCCATTCAATAGAGTAAGCAGGATTTATTCAGTAAGTCTGTGTTTATAACTAATAAAGCATTATTAATCAAAGCCACTATTGTACAGTTATAAAACAAACACTCAATATGTGCAAGTACTTCTACAGACAGGTAGGAACACACCAACTACTTCTGTCATTGATCCTTATCAAACTTGAACCCAAAAATATTTACATAATGGAGTAATAATCTATTCTACACTAGCAGGTCAAATGTGCATTCTGTCAGATCATGGAATTTCTAATCACAGTGTTACCCCTTACTAGCCTGCAAATCACCCCTTTCTATGCCCTGGCATACAAATCCCCTAATCAAGCAAGTAAGGGTGCAAACAAGGTCACACAGTGCCAGCAACTTGCCAAGGACTACACATATATTTTCAGTGCTCACATGCAAAGAGAAGAGAAACTTCAGGACTCCCAGAGAAAGAGAACATTTTGGCAAACTCAATTTGAACCCAAAGCAGGACAGTGAATGCTGTCTGTCTGCAGACAGAGTGGGATGAGAAGAAACACAAAACGTATTGGAGAAGAATCTGGCTTTTGGCAAAGACAGGGCTGTTCTGCCCTACTTAGATGGAACAGAATGAAACATCATGTGGCTGAGACCATGCAAGTGATAACTGCCTCAAGAGACCAACGCCCCTGCAACATGCACCACTGCCAGCCTGGGACCCCCATTCCTCCTGCACTGGGGGTCCCCACAGCAGACCTAGTGGCACATCCCTTGTGAGAGTTTTCAACTTCTTCAAGCATTGTTGCCAGCTGCTACCAGTTCCCCCCACACCTTTTTTCCAGTGTGTGAGAATAACTTCACCTTAGACAAGACACCCAACAAGGTCTGGCTGCATTTACATATCACATGGCAAGTTTTTTTCTCCCTGAGATAAGGAAATCAGCATCAAGTAGGAGTTCATACACTCATCAAACCCAACATGCTGGAGCTGGGCTATCAAGTGTAAAAAATCCTTGGCCACAGAAGCAAGAATGTCAAAACCCAGCTCTGTCATTCAGAGGTCAGGTCACTGATAGGAGGGGAAGATCCAGGATCAGTGTGTCTACCCCTAGCTTTATTTCTTCTTTGTATCCAATTACTGTGTCATAAAGTACCTACCAACGCAGGCTCCCTTTTTCCTACGGACCTCCTGGCCCTATAACTCATGCATTCTTGAAAGTAATCCAGCTTCAGAGCACGACAGGCAGTAATGTAACCCTCAAAATAGCTTATAGTTTTGTGCTTAAGGAAGTTATTTCTGAATTGGAGCACTGGATTTGCTTCCAAAATTCAAGGTCATAGTTTTCGGAGAAGTCTCCCTGAGAAGAAGTGGGTGCTATGGTCTGAAAATCAGAGCAGGAGGTAACAAAAATTCCCATCTGTGCCGAGTGGCCGCTCTGATGTTTCCTGTAGTTTTCAAAGTCATGACCAGTTTCTCAGCTCACCATGCAGATTCTGACTGGGAATTCCTGTTTTTAAGATTAGCCTATTTCAAGGTTGCAAGTGGACAGAAAGAAAAAGAGATGTAACTGAAAGATCACTGTGATATTTCATGGTAGCTGCTCAGGAAATCAGGAGGTGTGAGACCCATTTGTTTGCTTTAGCACCTACTTTGTAGCACCTACAAAGCACTCAGCATTATCAGCATTCCTGGCAGCATCCAACTCTCTGATATAGGAATGATACAATCATCTCTTCACCAGGCCTTTCTGGAGGGAATTCAGAATTAAAAGTAACAGGCAATTTAAAACAAAATAAACACATCAACAACAACAACCAAAGAAACCCTCACCAACTAAAAAAAAAAACAAACCACAGCCAAAAAATCCAAACCTGAAAAACCTGTTTTACCGTGGAATTTGAGACTCTACCTATTCAGTTTAATCACAGTATGGATTCAGGAAGAAGATTTAGTACTAAAAAGCTATCATACACCCATCAGAAGTACAGTCTCAAGTACTGTAAGAGCCAGTGTCTGGGAAGATGATAAATTCAGAGATTTTTTGCTTTTTGAAAAATTTGAATATAATTAACAGCTGAAGAGCTTGCCTTGGACAAATATTCCTCTGTAACTACCAGGAAAGGCAGACATTACAGACAAGATTAAATCAGGTCCCATTACACAGTACAGTACATAGATGGCCACATCTGCCCACCTGTATCACTTGCCTCCAGTTTCCACCCTGCAAACTTCAGAGACGTGAGAGCTGTCCTTAAAGATCACTTGAGCATGGCTGAATGCAGGAAGCCCTGTTACCAAAATTTTTTTCTAGACCCCCCCTTACTTTCATATTAGACCTAGTCAGAAAAAGAATCTGTATAAACCAGTCATATGTATAATAATGTAAGAACACGATGTACATGGTTAGTTCTCACATTTAAGATGGGACACAAGAAGTGTTCCTTGAAGACAAGCCAGGCAATAGCTTTTCAAAGAACTAAAACTTGGCTTTAGCAACAGATGTGGATAGCCAGGAAATATCAAATTCTCTACCAGGAAGCCAAAAATGCTATTTATTTAATTTATTAAAAGTTAGGCATTATTCTAATGGTACAATGTTCTCATAAAGACTTCAATAAAGACTAATCAGGCATCTTTGTGCAAAGGAGGTATTTGATGCTAACTTTTCTATTTTAACTATCCTTTGGAAACTATTTTTCCCATGTCACAACAGCATTAGCAATAACTGAATACTGTACTGTATCTCCTGTTGCAGACATGGGCATCTTATTAAGTCATTCCATTATTAATAGATTCCCATTACTAAATTGCCAAGAGTGAGGCCAGCTACAACACCAAAATATGCAGGAGGCTGGGCAGACCAAACTTTTAAAAATGTAAAAATCACAATACTGCATCTAGGATTCAGTTATTCAGACCTACAGTGTAGCAGTAGTTACCATGTCCTAGGAGTACAACGCATCACTTTTCAAAACCACTGCACAAAACACAAAAGGCAGCAATTATTTAAACACAAGTAACTAATGCCATTACTGAAATTTACAGGCATAAATTTTTCCATTCTTGTCTTCTAAGAACCTTCTACAGTGATTTGAAAGCAAGCTATTTTGTTGCATCACAGCCCTAACAGAGGATGGTTGGGGGGAAACATTTCTTTCAGATTTAATAAATTCCTAGTACCCTCACTGGCTCACTTGAACGGAGATCCTTCCTCCTCTCCATCCTTCTTTGTGGATCCCCTTCCACAAAGATCCATCCTTTTCAAGTGCACCAACACCTCTCCCCCCAGAGAGTCAAGACTGCCTACAGGGCACACCACAAAGCTTTGAAGGAACCAGGCAAGGTCCTTCTGCAGGCTGGATGTCTCAAGAGCCACACTCTACTGTGCAAGCTCTTGCTTTGTTTTTTTGAAAGGGGGAGATGAAGTTAGGTTTCAATAATGCCAACCTGCATTCCACAGAACAGGACAGCATTTCTCCAATAATGCCAGAACTTAGAGGTTCTCCTTATGAAGACAGTTCCTGAAAACAATGAACATAAAGTATTTGAAAAATAAAGTAAATCATCAACAAAATGGAAGTATGTAGAAGACACCAGTGGAGACAGTCTATGCTAGTTGAAAGGATGTTGCATTATACTAATTCAGCTCTCACTGTATAGATTTTAAACTACCAAGAGCTTTATCTTGAATTTTCCCTGAAAAGGCTGGGAGTTTAGAAGAATTTTTGATCCATGCACAAAAATATAAGAGGAACCAACAACTCAGCCAATTACTCCTGTCTTTCAGCAATGTCTTATGTGTTATTTTTAGCACAGAAGGAATAATGAAGAAAACTGGAAAGTAAACTAACCAGCTTGAATGCTGGGTTTTTCCTTCTCATCTTGGCCTCTCTTATCTGCCTTTACTGCCAACAGAAACTCATGTTTAAAACCACTCAACTATTCTTTCCTTCATGAACTTAAGACAAGCTCATTTGAAACCTGTTTGATTGTAGCTGGGCACTTCATTAGTGTTAAAGGATCACACTACTCCAGCAGTTCTTCTTTGCACTCTTATCCTGCCACAAAGTATACTGACATAAATATTGTATCGATTTATAATATTCGGCTCTTCATAGGCTGAATCCTTCTTATCTTGCATAGCATTTAAACCTGTGGTTTTTTGGTTTTGGTTGGGTTTTTTTGTTTTTTTTTTAAGTAGCATTAGTGCTGGAGGAATAGAGAGAAGTTTCTCATTTTTTAAAGTCAGGACCAGGAGTTTGTGAGGAGTCACTGAAGAACCTGGTTGTAAACTACAGCACCAGAAGACCAGAGAGAGGGGAAGGAAAGTATTGATGAAGTCAGCCCTGGTATTTTGACATACTTTTATCATTAAGGAGATGGAAGTAGGGTTAGGCCGCTTGGAATGAATATAGAGAGTTTGTCAGAGAAGTAGAAATGAGACAAGGAAGGTTGAGGCCATCTGGAATTCAATTTGGCCAAGTATGTCACTGACAAGAAGGGCTTCTTCAAATGTTAACTATAGCAAAGTGAAAACTAAGGATAATGTGGATGCATTACTAAATGGAGTGGGGATCCTGGTAACAGAGGATGCAGAGTTACTGAACATCTTTGCATTGGTCTGATACGACATCTCTTAGGCATCTCTAACCCAGGAAACCAGTGTAAAGGAATGTTGGAAGGAAGGAGGATTGGGTTAGAGAACACCTAAGCAAATTTGACATCCACAAGTCCATGGGCCCTGACAGGCTGCATCCATGAGTGCTGAAAGAAGTGCTGGACACCATAGCAAGGCTGTTCACGATCATCTTTGAAAGGCCATGGCAGTCAGGAGAGATGCCTGAGGACTGGAAGAAGTCAAATGTCATACCAGTCTTCAAAAACTGCAAGGAGAACCCAGGGAACTACTGGCCAGTCAGCCTCACATCAACCCTGAGAAAAGTGATGAAGCACCTCGTTCTGGAGTCTATCTCTAGCCACATGAATGACAAGAAGGTGATCAGGAGAAGTCAGCATGGATTCACAAATAATAAATCATGCTTGACCAACCTGATTGCCTTCTGCCATGAAACAACAACCTGTATAGAAGAAGGGAGAGCAGTGGATATTGCCTACATCAACTTTAGTGAGGCTTTCAACACTTCCACATGGGCAAAGTCAGGAAGTGTGGGCTGGATGAGTAGACAGTGAGTTGCATTCAGAACTGTCTGAATGGCAGATCCCAGAGGGTTGTACCCAGTGGCACATGGTCAAGTTGGAGGTCTGTCACTTGTGGTGTCCCCCAAGGTCCAGCACTGGGCCCAGTGATGTTCACCTTGTTCATCAATGACTCAGGTGAAGGGGCAAATGCCTCCTCAGCAGGTTCCCTAACAACACAAAGCTGGGAGGAGGGGCCAGTACCCCCAGAGGACTGTGCAACCCTTCAGAAGGACCTTGGCAGGTTGGAGAGATGGGCAGAGAAGAACTGGCTGAAATTTATCAAAAGCACGTGCAGAGTCCTGCATCTGGGGAGGAATAACTCCTGCACCAAAACAGGGTGGGGGGCTGAGCTGCTGGAGAGCAGCTCTGTGGAGAAGGACCGGGGGGTCCTGGTGGACAACAAGATGTCCAAGAGCCAGCAGTGTGTCCTTGTGGCCAAGAAGGCCTGGGATGAGTTAGCAAGGGTATTGCCAGCAGGTCGAGGGAGGTGATCCTGCTCCTCTACTCAACCCTGGTGAGGCCACATGTGGGGTTGCTGGGTCCAGTTCTGGGATCTGGACTTTTTGGGATGATTAGATGATTAAGGGACTGGAAGCTCTCCCTTATGAGGAAAGGCTGAGGGAGCTGGGCCTGTTCAGCCTCAAGAAGTGACGACTGAGAAGGGACCTTATCAATGCCTAAAAGATTCTGAAGGGAGTGTGCCAAGAGGATGGGGCCAGGCTCTTCTCAGTGGTGTCAAGCAATAAGACAAGAGGCAACAGGCAGAAATTGATGCAGGGGAAGTTTCATCTGAATATGAGGAAGAACTTCTTCAATGTGTGGATGACAGTGCAGTGAAACAGATTGCCCAGAGAGGTGCTGGAGTATCCCTGACTAGAGACATTCAATAATTGTCTGGATGCAATTCTGTGCAATGTGCTCTAGGATGACCCTGCTTGAGCAGAAAAGTTGGACCAGATGCCCCACTGTGGTTCCTTCTAACCTTACGTGTCCTCTGTGATTATGTCCATGATAAATACCAGTGCTTCCCAAAAAACACACACACACATATAATAGATGCAATTACTAAAGCCCCAACTAGAAGAAAATAGTGCAGGAAACAATGCTGCAAGTTTTGTTGCTTTGGGTTCTTTTTAAGGCTAAATGTTAGCCAGGTAATACAGTGAAGAAAGAAACTATCAACTTCATATGACCCTGTATTTATCAGTAGCAAAGATTTTGATTCAACAATTGTGTCACCATTTATCATTTTAAAACAGGAAAAGTGAAATAAAGAGAAGGCACGAAAGCTGCAAGAACTGTAAAAGTAAAGTCATCCTATAGTACCTGTTGTAATGTAGAAATGCCTTTTTTAGGGGATTAGGAACACACATAACTCTGATTAAATACTAGCAGGTAACTGGAAAAAAGCGGGGGGGGGGTTGTATCATTATGATTAAAAGTCCTAAATTTTGTTGCTATTTCAGCTTCAAGAACTTGTGGTTTTAGAACCAACCACAGACAAATGTCTGCCTGGTGAGCACATGTGAATTGTCCCAAGCAGAGTGAGATGTCCTACTCAGAAGTGTCTGCGTAGTCATCGGTATTGGCAGCATATGCAACACTGGGGAAAAAAAGGGGGAGTGGGAGGAGGGAAAAACCCACAAAATAAAACCAGATTTATGCTAGCTGTCCATGAGGCTGATTCTCTTCCTCACAACCTGGTTTTGAAGAATGCTACAGTCAGGGAGTGGAAGGAATGGATACAAGAGAAGAGCTATTTTGGAAAGGACTGATAATTCTCCTATGAATCTAAAAAATGTCTCCCTGCAAGAGTGGTCTAAGTTGAAAAGGTACTTGGTCTCCTTCTCAGTGTTTCTCAGCTTTTCAGCACAAGATAAAGAGCCCCAAAGAGGCAAGTCAGTTTTGTAAAACTGCAAAACAGCAAGTAAAAACAGCCTACATTTAACTTTATTCTTCTGTGTTGAAGGCAGCTGTTACACTCCCTTTTGGCAGCATTTCATTCAGGAGAAAACAGCAGACTTCTGCCCTTGGGAAACTAAAAACTAAATATGAAGGGAAGCAGTAACTTGAGCAAATGTCTTCATTTGTGACCATCCCTCAGCCTGCTGGAAAGGAGGACAGTCAACACAAGAATGGGGAAAGTTCAGCATTTAAATACAATAGCTCATTTTGTTGCTTCCTCACTGGAGAATCGATGCTACAAAAGACTATTTTGCAATGAACAGTCTCCATTATATTTTTGTTGTTTGCATTACAACAGAACATAGAAATCTCATCCAAGACCAATGTCTGACTAAATGACACAACTTCAAATGTTTGTAGACTGACAGTGACCAACATATGGTGGGACCAGAACTGAGCTCAGAGGGGAAGTGAGTTACTGGAGGTCAGAAATTAACTGAGAATGGACTGTATCCAACATCTTTCAATTGCACTGCATGGCACCAATACTCTTCTTTTTGCAAAGAAATAGAGATTTGTTACCCTTAGGCAAGCTTTTCTTTAAAAACATTACACTCTTGTAAATGAAAATTGTTTTGTATGAAAATTTCCAATATAGTTTCCCTGAGTTTTGATAGAACAGGGATGGAGTTAGGAGCTTCATGTCTTTGTAGCTTCAAACAACACACTACTCTTAGAATGCACAGCTCATTTTCTAGCCTCAATAAGGGAGATGACCATTAATCTTCAATATATGTTCCTTACTGTACTTGCACCATTCTAAAACGAGGGCATTTCAATGAGTTCTGTTCTAGGAGAAAACTGAGGTCTGTAAAGCGTCATAAAAGTGCTCAAAAGAAGTGCTTGCTTCTCTTAATAATCAGGAAAATGAAAATAATTCTAAATATCAACAGGTGGCATGTAATCTTTTATAAAAGAAATATTAGATTAATCAGCAGAGAAGTAATATTTAAATTTTTCAGTTTTTCTGGTAGATTCAGATATTTTTATTCATTCAGGCTCTCTGTCAAGATGCTATCCTCAGTTACCACATTATGACTCTGTTTGAAAAATCTAAAATGTTATTGATGGTCTAGTTTTTATATTATGAATTTCTGTAAGTCAGTATCCTATTTATAGAGCTATAACACAGATGGTTCAAGTAAGAATTGCTCCTATCCCAATATCCCACAGGCTAATCTTTCTATTAGGTAGTATGCAAATTCCCATACAAACAAAATATCAGCTGTATATCCTGCTACTTTCCAATCTGTCACTTGTAAGAACCATTCCAGCTGTATTTTCATATAGTTGTCTTAAAAATAGCATAGATTTATTGCTTGGAGAATTTTTCATTTACATTTATTTCTGCTTAAATTTGCCTGACAAAGCATCAGCCCTTCTGACTAAAACTTACAGCAGTTCTGGGGACAGCGTGCAGAATATCTATGTTAACAAGCAAATAAAACAAGTGTTGACCCCATGTAGCCTGCTAGCTCCAACCAGGTCTATGCCATGCAAACACATAACTAAGAGCCTTACCAGAGTTATTAGTTTCACAGAAAAGTACTTTTTCTCCTCAGTGAGGCTAAATCTAGGGAATCCTCTCATCCTATTTTGCCTTTCCTTCAGTTTATAAGCAACACATCTGACACCTCCCTACAATATTTTTTTTTTCCTCTGACAAATTTCAAATGGGTTGGACAGCAAGGCAGGTTTGAAACTTCTACTGCATTGCACTAAGAGTGTTTTATCTCCTAGGGTACATGAAAAATATTTCAGGGAAGGGGATGGGAAGAACAAGTCAATGGTATCACAATTTACTATTCAGACCTCCTGTTCTAAAGGGGACGTTTAGGGTTACTGTGGTGGACTGGCACACTGAACACACCCATAGAAAATCAGAGTTCATGAGCTCTTAAGTTCACATGTAACACAAGACACCTTGAAACAGCAGCGGGTCACCTCAAATACATTTAATACATTCTTTAATACATTCTCTCACTCAGGGTGTAAGCTAGCCCAACAGTGTAAAACTTGTTTGCACTCTGCGTCAATGCATGCCAAGCAGGAAGAAGTAACTGCTGCTCACCACACATGGTATTATCCTTGGGTTGATCCTGTAATATTTTGTAACCCCTTTTTTTCACAAAGTTAGTTGAAGAATTACCAGATGTTTTCTTCTTTCCCTAAGAGCACCAGCCCTCTGCTTGGTTTACTTTTGCAGTTACTTTTTGTGGGTTAACCAATGGCCCATCACAATACCTGTTTAATTAGTTTTGTTTCAAATGTTTAATTCAGCTGCAGGCTTTGCTCTGAAAGGAACCCTGTTCACTCAGGGTCTCCACAAGAAAAACTTGATGTATGCAACTAAAATATCATTCACACCTATAAGGGCTGAAAAGTGCAGCAACCATGTGCTCTGACAGTTTTTTTTCCTGTGTTTTTGCAAGCCCATAAACAAACATGACATTTGGAGTTGAAAACCTTTAGAGTTTCATGACTTCTTGCCTACCCTAGTCCATGCACCAGTTGATGCCTTGATGCAAGTTCTTCAGTTTGGAAATATTTTGACTCTTGTTTTTAAGTTGCTTTCTAATACATAAAAAATAATTTTTACTTCACTACATGTCTAATGATATTTCCAAACTGACAGTAACCTTTTTGACTTGACTGTCATAGTTGTCAAATGGACCAAAATAAATCACAGCGGCTCAACAATTGTCAAAAGAAAAAATCTTTTGAGATGCTATGAAGTCAGGAATACAAATAAAATTTTAATTATATATGCACTATCAACATGCAAAATGCTAAATACCTATACACTTCAAATTAACTTTCCAGAAATATCAGAAAAAATTTATCACACAGAATGAATGGGCATTTATGCATTGTTATTGGTAGTGTGTGTCATTTATGCACTGTTATTGGTAGTGTGTGTCACAACTAAAAGTAAATAGAAGACAAATTTTCAGTTAAATGCTGTAGGATGATTTGTAGGAAATTTAACATCCAAATATTGGAAATTTACTTCATCCCTCCCACTTCACACTGCTGGCAACACATGGCTGTCCCACATCTATGTTCTTGTGGCTTTGATTCATTCTCAGATCAGTGATTCTCCCTCTGTCATTACACACAGAATGTAAATATTTGCTCTGTCTGTATTCTGGTTTACAGACCTGACCCACTACTGAATATGAAGGCTGTAATTCAATCACAGAAGGATCTGTTGCCATGTGTGAACTGTGATTTTATATGTTTTATGACTTAGGCTTTGCAGAGAAGCCGTCTTCCTACTCACCTCCCCCTCTCCTTGCCCATGACTGAATTATAGTTCTGTCTCTAATTGAAGCCTAGTATTATTCTATTTCTCTTCCGCAGAGAGGAAGACCAGAGCTATCATTCTGAATACGTAGCAAGCCACAGGAGTCTGAATGAGGTACTCTAATGACAGGTCCTCCCCCACAGCACATTTGCAGTCTTTCTGCTAATTAATTTGATTTCCTTTGTCTAGACTAACATAATACAGCAAGTTATGCTCATTTAAAGGGAGACCATTTGCCTTTCAGTTCACTCCAAATGAGGAAGAAAGAAGAGTTAATACACTGGAATCTGGGGGAGACTGACTGACTTTGTCCTTGACTACACGATTGCTTATGTTTTCACTTGACCAAGACTTTGTCTCCAGCAGAACCCAAGACAGCACTATCATCAGAGGAGAGACTATAATCAAAATCAGATATCGTCGGTATGTGCATGGCAAGGCAGTGGCAGCTACACAGAAGGGTTCTGTCTATGACGGACTGCAGTCAGCAGCTTTCTTCCTGGCAATCACTTGGCATTTACTGTTCACAGCTCCTGACATCCTCAGAAGGCTGAACAAACATGTAATTAAAAACATACACAAGCTGATTTCTTCAGACTCCTTTCACAGAACAAAAGGAGATTCAGTAGTGTGCCACTGGACTAGTAAACCAGAGGCAAAGCTAGTGATGAAGTTAAAGAAGTTACTTCCTCACTATTTGGAGGGCAAGACCTACATTTGCCAGTTTTGACAATGACTGAAACTTAGGAGTTGGGCAATGTCTCAGAACTGAGCTGTCAGTCAAATACAGAAAATGGAGTGATGCATGATAAACAGATTATCAGACCTGGATTTGAAAGTTCAGCCTTCTGAGTCACCTGGGTAAATTCAGTTTTAAAGCCAGCATGGAAAGTGACAAGAAATCAGACATCATACAGGAGCCCTGTGGGGTGCAATGAGTTCAAACACTTTTTAATAACAGCAGGAAAGATCTTCCCCTATGACAAAAGAAGAAGGGAAAAAGCTGACAGGGGCAATCACCAACCCCTTCTGCTCACACATACGCAGAAAAGTGCCAGAGCTCCCCTTCTGTAGAGAGTTTCAGGAACTACTTCTACCTCTGTAACCTCAGTTGCACTTATAATTTTGCAGCATCAGATTCCAACTTCATGACTTACTGTCCAAGGGGTTATTTTTTGGCTCATAGTAACTGGGCACCTTCTTTACTCAAACACAGGCAGAAGATAAACTACACCTGGAGGCTTGTTATTAACTTATTCTGACCTTGTTTTTTTTACAGTGTTTGGCCACAAGCCATTCAAACTGTGTCACCACAGTTAAGGTTTGAGTATTTTTCCATTATTGACGCTTTCAAGCTCAGCAGAAATAGACAATAAATAAAAGGAAATCTAAAGATTCTTCTCTTTGGATCTTTCAGAAAGCTAATCTCAGAAAGGTCAGGAAAGTATCTTGGAAAGAGTTAGCCAACATCTAGCTATAAATTTCAGTGTGAGATTGCAAGCTCCATTTCTCTTCCAGGTCTGTTCAAGGACTCTTCCCCAGATCTACTTTAGGCAACTCTTCCTTGAATCTAGAGAAGAGAGAGACAACATTTCTAATCTAGTAATCCTGGATGACCTCATTTTACTACACAGAAGGAAAAAGATACCAAGACCCCATTGTAGTCAGTGCTTAATTGGATTGAGAGTACTGAATGGTCCAAGTGAAGTGGCAAAGAGCTTCCCTTCTGACACAACTACAATGTGAGAACCTAGCTAACAGGTCCACGCGTGATCAGTAAATGCAAAACTGATTGGGAAGAGAAGGAACAAGTGATCAGGAAGGTTGCCCATTCAGGCTTTGATTTTTTTCACTTATTACAAAGTAGTCAGAGAACATAAGCATTACAGTTTACCCCATTCTACTTATCCTAACCACTTACTGCTGGTTCAAGCAATCACATATTTCACACTGAAGCAGCAAGGGAGTTTGATCAGATAAAGGTTTTGTTCAATCAGATGAAAGTGCTTGTAATGGCTCAGCAATCAGAGCTGGCTCATCTGTGACACTAGCAAAGTCTCACTGTAGCTGATTATAGCTAAATAAAGTCATCCCAAAGAAAATGTTCTTATCCATAGATTTACTCTGGTTCCTATGAGTGATCTCACACATACCTCGCATATTCATTTATGAGTGATTTAGACCAAAAATACAAAAATCAATATGTACACCCATGAACTAGATTTTTCTAATTTTTTTTCCTATGTCTTGGATAAACAGTAGAATTTTTAAAGAAGTTATGTGCAATATGGGATAAAGAGGATAGGAATCTAGAATAAGGAATGAGGAAAAATATCTTCTGACACTATGAGAACTAAACATATTGAAAGACTTATCTTGATATTGGAGAAAGTACTAACATTGGTCTATCTCTCCACTTAAGATCAGCTAAGTAAGATTCTAAATTGTCCCTTATTTTTCTTTTCAACAGGAGGTGAACTGAGCAAAAATTTGTTTTAAGATACTTTCAATGCAAAATTACTAGATCCCAGAAGCCAAGAAGGCATTTCACAGTTAACATGAAACATGTTTTTGTGTCAGTAATGGGAAAGCCCTAAAAATGCATGTCAATCCAAACTAGGGTCTTCAGGTGCTTTCAGTCTAAAAATGTCTGTAAGTCTTCCTTTGAAAAGTATTTTTGAAAAAAAAAAATTGATCAACACTTCTGAAAACTTTCATTCCCACTGTCTGAAGGGACAAAAACAGTTTCAACTGAACTTGCCACAATTCCTGCAGTATGATGGACCTCAATGGGTCAGTGATAACCACAGCCCCATGGAAATTTCTATGCTTGTATTTTGAAAGAAGGCTCAGTAAAGAATTTGGCTTAGGAAAACAAGACTGTGCTTCCTCTCTTCCCTTACTTAGTTTCAGAACAAGAGCTTTTGCTTTGAGTGATTATTTCAGCTTCTGTAATTTTTCTCCAGCACAAATATAGAGAAGCTTCATACATATCACATCAGTGATTTGGGCAGCATGAGAGCATGGTGAATGTCAGAGCAACAGAATAGTAATTAGGAAAAACATTACAAAAAATGCACCTAGCAAAGGTAAAGCTAAAAGCAGCTCACCTGTCTGAAAATCTGCTAACTTGGCAGAACCCCTTCTCAGAGGATCCTAAGAAGCTCTTAATTAGCATAAAAACTGAAGAGTACTAATTGCTACTTAGCAAAACTCTGCTTATTAAAAACACAGGGACATTTGTGGGTTTTTTCCCCTTTTGATTTTCAAAATCAAATACTTTGTTTTACAACATGAATGACACAAAAAGCTATATCAAAGCAAGTGCATACTTCATTATCTATATCTTTGTTATAAACTTGAAGGGAAGAACTCAAGCTTACCTAAGAAAATTAAAAAAAAAAAAAAAAGAAAAATAGGAGAATTAAATCATTAAACAGTGTGGTTTAAGCAGAATATGCAATGGCACTGCAGACTTAGAAAAGAAAGCTAGACAGGTGATTTTGAAATAATAGAAATAGACTTTGGAACGCAAGCTACTAGTGGATTTACAGCGTAACTGTAAAGAAGACATAAAGAGCTCCTCTTGATACTATAGTTTTAACAAGGTCTTCTCTATCTCTACTCTCCACCCCACCCAGTATAAACCAAAATATTATGTTTTTAAAGCTGCTTGCCAAATCCATGGCAAAGCATCTAAGAGAAACAAGAGGTTTAGAGACACATTGGAAACAGGCGACAGGGACATACACATCACTTGAATCAATGTGAGCACTCCAGAAAACACCTGTTCCCACACCTATGAAGCCTCCAGTTTCATTCTGGACTGTGACATAGCTTATGTGTCCACGTTAGTTTTTCTGTATGATGCCCAGATGTACAGCTGGGCAGGTGATGATGCTGTCTGCTGCCATTCACACAGAAAATAGCTGAAATTTGGGAGCCTTTCAGCAGCTCCCCAACAGCCCAGCCACCACTGAGTGGAAGATGAATAGCACAAGCTGCTTGCTACCAGTCATCCAAAAAGCCAGGGGGGAACACTACTTATCTGTCTTGTAATAAGCCTTTCAACAGCATCTTCCCTGTTTATGATTGTTAGCTCATGGTTTCAGTACACACATGAACCTGGATTATGAGGTAGGCCATAAACACAAAATTCCTGGACCTGAAGGGAATTAAAGTACTATATTCAACATTGTTTTGATGTCATTAGGTTTTGAAGTATGGAGGGTGAGGTCTTGATTTAAGCTCCCTGTATTGTATCATCCTCCCTGACAGATTAAGGAGGTCAATTGTTCTAGATTATCAAGTCCAAATGAAAATATTCACAGACCAAAATAATTAAAACTGGTGTCTTTTTCCCCTCAATTTTACATTCTGATTCAAATACTGCAGCATATTGGTTCAAATATATATTCCCACTATATTATAGTCATTTTAGGACAGCACAACTCCACTTTCAGGAAGAGTAATGGCACATAGAAAACCCTGTATCTGACTTTGGGAAATAACCAAAACAGCAATTAATGTCTGCTGGATATATTTCTGAATGCAAACCATGCTCCTCTGAGATAAAGCTTAAATCATCTTGTGCTGTCACCCAGCCCAGGGTGCAGTTTAAGTCTTCTGAACTGTGAGCCACGGTCACTGTGCTCCTGATCTCTCATTCCCCTCCACCCAGGACACAGGCACGTGTGCAGCCCCACAGTCAGTAAGACAAGTTTATTAATCCAGCCAAAAAGGTTTGTCTTTTTCATTTTGCCTGCAGGATCAGTGGTGCTGCTGGGCTCCTGTGCCAGTGCTGGGCTGCTCTGCCTTCCCAGTTCCAGCCTACAAGCACACTGCCTCCAACCAGTGGCCATACCACACCCTGATACTCCTTCCAGACTGGGGCCTGGGAACGCTGTCACCCAACTTACCTGTTTCAGGGCGGAGGAGGCTAATGTAACTGGGAGGGTGTGGCTGATAAAGGCAGCGTTGACAGATGAAACTGCATGCTTTGGCTTCCTATAAGAGATGCATGGTCCTTATATCTAAATGGCCTCATGTTAGTAGTACAGTTTGTACCACTGCAGTGAGAAGGATTGATAATAATAATAACAATAATAATAATAGAATAGACGAGAATGTGATGAGTAGTACCATTTCAGATGCCCAAGAACATCACAAAGATGTTGTTTAGGCTGAAACATCAGAGATCCTGTGAGAGATGCACACTCCTCCACAGTGGCCACTGGAAGCCAGGTGAGAGATGTGGCAAATTTGAACAGGCACATGTGTTAGGGCAGCCAGCTCTCCGTCAAAACCTCCTTCTGCTATAAAGACACAAAAACTTGATTATGGCAAGTGTCTTAAATACTACAGCTCTAACTTCTGACTAGATTTCCAAAAGTGGTATGTGCAGGTTATCTCAAGTCCTCAATGGATATGGGCTACTTAAAAAGAGGATCTTTTATCTTATCTTGGAAATATGCTCTGCAACTGTAGTGCACAACTAAGTATTAAACATGGAAAAAGAAGCATGAAAATACTCTAACTTCTCCATCCTACTGTCTGGCTTTGGAGTGTCTTGCCTTTTAAGTGCAAAGGTTTCTACTGCCAAAACATTAGGGTTTTAAATGATTAAACACAACCACTGGTTACACTGAAAAAAAATTATCTGTAGGATATATGAAACACTGATGCCTTTTGCTTCACTCTTTCTCCATTATCATTATCATCCTACCTGTCCTAACATTTACCCTTGCTGGATTCTCCATGCCTGATCCAGAATCTAACCCGGAAGATGGTGGCAAGATGGCTCTTTCTTCATGTGAAGATGCTCCGTGCCCATGCAATTAGTGCAATGCAAAATTAAACAAAACCAAATTAAGGGCAAACAAACAAGCAGTGTGATTTGGCAAAAAATAGTTACTCTTTCCAGGTAACAGATTTGCCAGACATGAGACAGAACCAATCTGCTGGTTTATAGCTTGGAAAAAAAAAAAAAACCAATGCATTTTGAATGCAAATATTTGTCCAACCTTCCTTTCAGAACAAAGCCCTAGAGCTGTAAAAAGAGTTGATCACTTGTTCTGCTGTTGAATTCATATGGATTTTTACCCTTCTTAGGCAAAAGCCTAAGTTGTGCATTCACATGACATGGCAGGCGATGGAGTGATGCTGCTAGTATCTGAACAAGAAAAAAAGAGGGCAAACATTCAGGAGCATTCATTCAGCAGAAGGCTGAAGCAATCTGTTCATTTGGCCTCAGAGTGTTTCTTAATGCCAAATGCTTCAAGGCCAGAGAGCACCAGTTTGTACATCTGCCACCTTACAGACACCACAATCACCAGCCAGTCAAAGGGAACGTGCCTTATGGACAGAACCTGTTTATTAAGTTTGTCCCTTGTTACTGTAAAAAGGCACCTTCATTCTCCAAAAGCCTGGGTGATTCTGAGAACCATGTGGGCTAAGGCTTTCCATTTAACTACAGCTGCTTTTATGCAAGAATAAATGTAATATAATTAATAGTCAACAGATAGGACTAAGTTCTCATGCAGGTATGGGAGCATTTTAGTAATTAGGACTCTGATTAAGAGAGAGCAGCTTTAAACTAACACTGCAGAAGTTAAGCAAACACTTAACTGGCTTCCTGCATTCAGGCCTAAAAGCCTGTTAAAGTTACCAGACCTTAGAAGAAAAGTGTGGTAATGTATCCTGCACACCAGCAAGTCATAAGCAGGGAACACACACTCTACCCACTTGTAATTAGAACTAAGAGATGGAAATTGTACAGCAGTTGAATAAGTTTGAAGTTTGGATCAGCTGGCATTTAAACAACGAAAGGTGCCTTCCATCTTAAATGTATAGCTCTTATTTTTAATCAATTGCAAAGTAATATTTATTCTTCTTAAAGGCTCTGTACTTCATTGACAGTTTTTGTTAAATCAGCTCCCATACAGTCCCGCAATGTTCTATTGTTTCAGTGTGCATTGGTGCCTCTCACAATGGTCATCACAGTTATACATAAGTCCCGACACATTCCACACTAGACAAGAAACTCCTCTGCACCTGGAAATTAAAACAAAAATCCAAAAGCAGAAGCTGATCCAATTTATATGCTAAACTCAGATGTGTGACCACCATCCTTCATTGATGGTATACTAAGGATGTTAAGGACAAGTCAAGAGTCAATTTTTGGCCCTGAAAACATGGGTGCACAAACACAGAATGGAAAGTAGTAGATTATGAACTAGATCTGGGCACTATGCTTCAGGAAAGCCATGCAGTCTTCCCAAGGGAAGGCAAGGAGGAAATAAAAGAGCATTTATGTACACAGAAACCAACTCAATGTGGCAAGATTGCAGAAATCAGTGCACTTTAATACAAGGAAGCAAAGTCCAGAGGAGTGATGTTAACAGCTTTTAAATGCATAAAAGGCAATAGCAAAGAATGAAGTTACAGTTTTAGTCTTCATAGATTCGAATGTAGTAATGTTAGCAGAGAAGATTTCAGACAATATTCCTATTAGCAAGAACCATGATACAGATAGTGAGGCATTGGAATTGATTTGCCTAAGTTTGTAGACTCATTATCAGGATTATTAAGGGAAACGTGATGCAAAAGGAAAAAAACAAAATCACATCTGCCATGGATAATGTTAGATGAAATGGATCCTAATTAGCAGGAGAAGAGCCAGACAACTTCCCAAAGCTCCTTTAATTCCCTTTTAAGTAAATAGACATACATACATATATGACATAGAACAATTATTATCCACCAAAGAACCATTTTTAATAGGTTGTGTAGGGTTTTTTTTGCCTAGTTTTATCATCTCTCTTCTCATCTTCCTAGGCTTTTAGGTTTTGTGCTAACTATCACAGAAATAAATCATCATTCTTTTTGCTACAGGGTCAACAAACCACTACTCAAAGCCAGCTTGATGTTTAACACACTGTAATCTGCTAAATGTGAACCTACCAGGTCTATAATGCAGATACTACTATCAGATGGCTTCAGAATTAAAGACTCAGTTTGACTTCTTTTGCTGCAGGCCGAATACATAATTTTGTGCAATGCTCCTCTGTTGGCAAAGGAGGTCAAGATTCAAGATTTTGAAGAATATCTTGGCTTTTCCAAAATTTCAGTTATTTAGAGGAAATATTGCCTTGTTTATTTTTTAAAGAAAATGCATATAAGTTATAAATCATTAGAAAATAAGTCAGGTTTCCTAAAATATATTTAAATATGCATAAAACACACAGACACCATTTTCCACATAAGGCTAATTTGGGCACAGTTTTAAACCATCTTTGAAGTCCAATTTCAAGACAGAGAAGTCAAAACTGTCTAATTAGCCAGGATGGTTAGATGAGAAGATGGAAATATTGTGCCATGCACACTTTTTCCCCATGGTCCCTTCAGAGTCAGTGACAGATGCACTGAAGGCTGGCAATGGCACTGCTGCTGCGACACCAGCTGATGGAGCTGCCAAATTCCACAACCAAAAACCAAATGGGACAGTTGAGTGCCTTCTTACCCAGAGGTCTCAGGATGACAGAACAGGCTGACAAACAACCACGTCCTCAAAGATCTGAGGCCAACTGCAGAGCTTTGCACAGAAGAAAACATCTGTAATGTCCTCATGACAGCAAACACCCAAATTCCTCTCTATTTGTAATACCTGTAATTAACAGGTGTGGAATAGTTTGTCAACAGCTGTTATCATAAAGCCATGGTATTTGTCCTACAAGCACAGCAGTGCTCTGTGAAGCTGAAACCACTGTCCAACACTCCCTTTCCCACAGAGCATGACAAATAAGATAAGGAAATTGCCCTCAAACAGAAACTGAACACACACTGGAATAGAATTCAAGTTCCCCATCAGCCTTCCTTATCCTTCCAAAACTGATATAAGTTTTGAAATATGATTTACTTACTGTTGCTAGTTCCCTGAAATTCATATAGAGAGTAAAGGCATCTCATTGACGTTTTCACTATGAGGAACTGCTTCCTAACCTAGATATAGTCTAATATTTCTGATTACTATAAACAGGTGAGGTGACATCACAGTGTGTGGCTTCCTAAAAGCCAGAAAAGAGTCATTCACCTAAAAAGCAACTTACAACCCATATTAGTTATTTCTTAACTATTACATTCTTATTATGTACTGTTATTTAGTAACCAATATACTGCTATTTCTGCGAGAAGCCAGTTGTTGAGGTATGTTTTCTATACCAATGCTACATGTATACTCTCTTGTAACCCAATGCAAAGCTAGGATCAAGTGGATATACACATGTTCATAGTCTAATAAAAAGTAAATCCATCACTCATTGCCAAGGAATTACTGCAGGATTGAAACAAAAGGGAAGTTTAATACAATACAGAATCCTTAAACAGATCAGTGCAACACAGGATGAGAACACCCTGAAAGGCTTCATACACTAGACAATACTCTCAATGCTTCTACCAACAAAAAGTTCTACACCTGCCCACTGTGTTCAGTAAGCTCAGGAAAAGAAAACATGGCAGATGGGTGGATTCTCTGCAAATATGTATTTAAAAATATTTCAGAGGCTTTATTTGACAAATACTGACTTCATTGAAGTGAATGGAAAAAAATATTTTAGTTCAATAGAAACAATAATTTTACTCTGTGGAAATACCAGTACAAAATCCTTGAGGTTTAAAATACACAGTCATTTAGATCAGGCAATGATCTGTCTTCAGGTAGACTTCCTGATATTTGACACATTTCAGGCAGCACAAAAATGTACTGCCATTAAAAATATTTGATCAGTTTGAAGTTGCCAGCAAATGCTTACAGATAAGTTATTTTGATAGCTGACAGATAGGAAAAAAAAAATAAATATGACACCAAACAAATGTTTACTGGGAAGTAATTTAAAACAACAGATTAACAACATTAATGTTCTTAGAATATCTTGAAATCCTAATACAAATTATTTTTCATTTGCACTTAATACCATGATTCTTCTTTAGTTGTTTTTTATATTCAAAATCATATTGTATTTTAATTATTTTTCATCTAGCTATGAAGAGGAAAAAAATGGACAAGGGAAGAGAAAACTCCAAAGATTAATGTTTTCTGCCTAGTGTGAAACAGCAAAAAAAATCTAGCCTAGTAAATCCTAATCTAGGTCAGAGAAGCCCTTGGCTTTACAAGGCCACCAGTATTTCAAGAGGTTCCATAAAACATGGCTGAAAAGGTATCCCCCAAATGTGCCTGGACAAGTTCCCTCTTTTTAAAGACATCCAGTACAATGAAATCCTGCAAGCCAGAGGTAACCCGAACTTTCTGCTTTCTGATTTTTGTTTCTTATGCAAGTTAGTGAAGCTGCCTGGCAAGCTCACTTAGGACATCTGAGAATGGTTCGGTCTCCCATTAAATGCCTTTCTAAGACGTTTGAGCCCACAATAATTTAGTATCAACATACCACAGATAATTATCTACTAACATTTTCTCATTCCATGACCTTAAGTATAGGGATCTAGTAAGAACTTAATGGAAGACCACTGTGGGTAAAACACTGAAGTAAGCGAAGAAGGAGAAAGAGCTGTAATACAATTTTTTTTTTGAGAAAATGTAAAGAAATTAGTATTTTGTGGCACAAGTTCCATGCAATTCTAAAGCAATAAATATAAAAATATAATAGGAATCACCCCATACTCCATTGATTTACACTCCTGGTTTGAACCAAATTAAGACTTAGTTAAGGTTCCCTTCAGAGATACCAGACCAGCTGAAGAAACCAGAGATATCAGATCATCTGAAGTCATGATGTTCAGTTTCAGCAATGGTGACACATAACTGTTTTTCTGAAGCTAATGGGAATTTTCCCACAATGTTTGCATTACTTGTTAGCTTCGTAACACAAATGTCTTGTTTGGTAGTTTCCTGGCTGGAAGGAAACTAGTTACTGCCAGTTGGCGGTACCAGGCAAATCATTTCAGCAAAGAAAGGCTGATCCTAATCTCTTCTCATGCAAGGCTAATACAGTACCACTGAAGAATTCAGTATCTGTATTCCTTTGTATGCACAGCTCCCAACTGAACTTTGGACTCATCGAATTGGTTGTTATATAGGACTGCCTCATCTTGAAGTAAAGTCATGTTCAGTGATTCTTAAAAGCATCTGGGAAATCCCACAGCCCCTGAAAGGCTCACCAGCTCTGAACTGTGACATTCTGGCTACTGGCACCAGGGGCCATTCCTTATGAGAGGGCTTGACAGTAGAGGGGAGAGGGTAAAATGTGCCTAGCTGAACTTTGGATCTAATTACATCTTCTTATAGCTCCAAGGATCTTATCACCTTTAGTTCCAGAGTGTAATTTAACCTATGCATTCAACCCTCATAGTGATCCTCCCCAGCCTGCAGTTGCATCTTTTTCCATGCAGATTGAAAATCTCAGCAGGTACATCCAAAAACAGGAGCATTAAGCAGCACCTTGCAGTATTACTTAATCATTCTTCCTCCTTTTTTTTTCTCAATACTTCTGCAAAAGCCTCCACTTATGAGATGTAGGGCTCTGTAAACACTAATTTCTTCAGCATTATCTGAAGTTTAATAATTTCCCACTTTGGCACACTGACTTATGTACTCTTTAAGGCTAATCCCCCAAACTCCCTATTGGCAGCACGAAGAGTGCAGGTGTCTGCCCTACCTCTGGAATTCCTGATACCGGACATCTAATTTTTGTGTTTTTGAATAGTCCTTAGGAATCCTGAGAGTCATGTCTCTGCTGAATTATTTTGGTTGCTCAGTTTCACATTTAAAAACAGATGGTTTGGAAAACTATGACTTGCACTTCCATAATACTGTGCAGTTCAGTCTACAGATCATTTAATTTTGTTTGGAAGCCACCTAGGCAGCTTACCACAAAGCAGTTTACTTTCACTATTAGTCTACTGCTTCTCTGTAAGATTTATTAAATTCAGACTGTTAGGCTAATATATCTTCACAGCTCCACATACTAAGCAAGGAGCATGTAAAATGCTTAGCCTTTGTAATTTTAGGCAGAGGAAAAGTTCAGCACTGTCAAGAAAAAGGTTTAAGACAACTTACCTAACAAAATGTTTGGGACTTCATGTTCACAAACCAGCACTCTAAGCATTGTTATTTGTAGAATTCTTTTGACCTTCTTAACAGGCCAGTCTTCTGCATAGTGAAAATAGGTGAGAGAAAAGAAGGCAAAGGCTACTTCTACCCACCACATAACTAAGCAGTGCCACAGGGATCATCTGATCATTTAGATTCTTCTTAAGTTCTTTTTAAGTTACTCAGAGATTGTGCTGAAATTTCCAGAATAAAAGCAAAATGCTCCTTTCATTAACTTATGCATGAATCAAGGTTTTATTGCAAGTCATACACATATGCAAGGTTGGGTGAATAGGTATATTTTAAGTAAAGGGTAAGCTGATATGAGAAGGTGACCGTGACAGAGGAGCAATGTCACAGCAATTCTGGATTCTTGATTTTTTTTAGTGTAGCAAAATAATGCAATCCCATGAGCAGAAAGTGAGAAAGAGAAAATGGCTAAATACTTAGTCTTCATCTCCCCACTCCCCTACTATGCCCTGCAGAGCTGCCCTGTGAACAGGAGCAAGCAAAATCTACAAATGTGAAACCCTTCTTCTTGCGGACACCAGTGATTGCTGTCCTCAGCACAGATTCAGCCAGCATTTGTCTTTCTCCCTTTTCTCCTGCACATTCGCCCTGCAGACCTCTAACAGCTCTGCATCAGGGCAATAGCTGCATGCCACAAGATGATCTGGAGAGAGACTGCTGTCTCAACATAACATGGAGATGACTCAATAGCAACAAAGTAAATCATCCTTCAAAGATAAGTCAATAGTGAATAAGTAATTTTATCTGTCAAGAGTTAACATGCAATGAATACTTGTAAAGGTTACTCAACATAAAATCTACTAGTGGTTAGACATGAGTTCCTTCACATAAGCTAACCAAAGAAGTCTATGAAGCAATAAATCCTACTTGACTTCTCATGAAAAGCCTTAAAAACAGCAAGCTGTATGTATACACACCTAGAAAAAGATTATACCCTAAGAAACGGTTAGATTCCAGCAAGATATCTTACTTAAGATTTTTTAAGTATTATAAGTATTTCTTAGGAATCATGTCAAATTGCCATGTAAAAATAGAATAGTTTACAATCAATTAAAAAAACCCTAAAGCTGCTTTAAACAGCCCAAAAGTGTTGAACTCACACACACTGTGAAGCCATAAACTGTCTGGAAGTTAATTTCAGACCACTGAAAAGTTCAGCCCACTTTTCACTTCTGTCATTATTTGCATTTTTCTTTTTTTTTTTTTTTTTCACTTACATAAAAGCATTAATCTGTTTGTATTTTCTTATTCAATGTACTTTTCAAGTTCTTATATAAACTTCTAGCATGGCATGATATCTTTCCTATAAACTCTGTGAAAACATAGCTTATGATGTTTAAAACATTCTATTTAATTAAAAGAAATTAACAGTCCTCTTAAAATGTGCAAGCAGCAGTTGTATATTCTGAAATCCAGGCTGTAAGTACACATCCCTTAAATTTTCCTAACTTCTTGAATAAATAGATCCTTTGAGGTTTCCCAGATAAGATATATTTTAGATTACTTAGACTACCCAAAGAATGCTTTTGCCACTTGTGCAAGTAGAGCTGAAAGTGCATTTATCTTGCTATAAATAAGGTGACTCTTAAAGAATGAAGTTCAGAAGTGTTAATGTCAACCCTTTAGTGGACATATCTTTGATAGGTTAACTCCATGTCTCAAAGCACCGAAGCTAGTTTAACTCAAATTTGAAATCAATTCTGACCTTTACAATATATGCAAGTCAGGAAAATCTGATTGAATAATTTCAGAATTAAATTATACAAGTTTTATCATAAAACCTAGGTAGGTACAAAGCTGTTTTCAAAATTTTCATTTAAATATTATGTTGACTCACAATTACCATGAAAATCACACAGACTAAAAGGTATAACTGAAATGTCCATGAACAATTTATGTATGGAATAATTCAATTAATCAGAAGTAAATCCTCTCTTCTCTACTTTACAGTACTTGGGTTTAGATATGCTTCTTCAAAAGAGAAAAGTACAAGGGCAATTAGCAATTGTTGTCTCTTTCTTTTACTACAGTATTTTTATTTTATTTTTTTACAGTATGGATGGCCTTGTGCAAAACATAGATAAAAACTTTGGATGCCCCAGGTTAGAAACATTAAATAGTGAAGGTAGCATAGCAATACACACTGGGGTGACATTCTCACTGTATAGAAGGCATGGAAAAAAGTGTTAGGCTTTTTAAGTATAAAAGAATATTCACATTGTCTTGAAGTAATACATTGTTCTCCTCAGTGCAAGGAATTTAATCCAGTGTGTGCAAATCTGCATTAGAATTCACATCCTTATAGGCTCCGCAGAAAAACCAAACATTACATTTTTTTGTATCTACACATAAGGTCAGAGCTACCTCTTTTAGATACTATTCATATTTGCTTGCATGCACATGTATCACACTGCAATAGCAGTTAAGAAGAGAAACATGTTAGCCTTTCATAATTTTTTTAAAATGCTCAATGACAATAAGAGTTTTTACAGTTCAGAAAGTGAACTTTCTGAACAGTAAAACAGAACATTGTTCTGTTCAAACAATGACAGCATTATACAATCACAGAAAGGTTTATGTTAAAAGGTAACCTGCCAGTCCAATCCCCTTGCCATGGGCTATGACATATTCCACTAGACCAGGTTGCTCAAAACCCCATCCAACTTGGTCTTGAACATTTGCAGTGATAGGACACACACAGCTTCTCTGAGCAAGCTGTTCCTGGGTCTCACCACTCCCACTAGCCCACGTCATTTCAGAAGATTTGGGAATTCTGGTATCCAGGCTGTCTCTTAACAATCTTATCTAAAGATTTCCCACACTAAGCAACTAAGTCCGTCTATCTAGACCACTAGGGCCACTTGGTACTAACAGGGTTTTCAAGACATCATGCAAGGAGTCTGTACCTACCAGCCTCATCAGTTAGAGAGAATACAGTGTTTTGAACACTTATGTCAACATTTAGAGCACAGTTTCTGAGCCAGTTTCCCATATGCATCGTTTGTATATCATTTCAGACATGCCAGAGGGCACAAAGAAAGGCTGGAACAGAATTAAGACACATCCTAACGGCCAGAAGCAGAGCCAAGGGCAGGATAACCCCTTCAGTATAAAAATTTAGACCTATGCCTAGGTAAAGTGATGTCACATGGGCTGTAGGCAGAAGAACAAAACATGCACACTCTCTGGACCATTAATACTTTGGGATGCTTTTGGCAGGGAGAGTTAATAGTTAATTTTCCTGACAGTAGCTGGTATACAGCTATTTTGGATATGAAAGTGCTGATAACACAGGAACTTTTAGTTATTGCTGAACAGCACTTTCACAGCATCAAGGCCTTTTCTGCTTGTGATCTGACTCCACTAGAAAGAAGGCTGGGGAGGAACAAGTGCAGAGACACAACCATGACCCCACCTCACACATGGGATATTCAAGACCATATGGTGACATGGTAGGAGAACTGTTTGCAGTGCTGACATTTGTCTTGCCAAGTCATCACTGCACACAGTGAAGCCCTGCTTTCCTGGGGATGGCTGAACACCTGCCTGCACATGGGAAGCAGTGAACAAATTCCCTGTTTTGCTTCACTTGCATATCCAGCTTTTGCTTTCCCTATTAAATCATCTTTATCTCAACCCACAAGTTTTCTCTCTTTTACTGTTTTGATTCTCTCTCCTAATCCCGCCAGGCAGGGGAGTGCATGAGCAGCTGTGTGGGATTTAGCAGCCAGACAAAGCTAAACCATGACACAGACTCAGAGATTCTTAGATTCTGTCACCTAAAAAAACACTGGTCATGAATTGAAATCAAAAGGCCATCACAGAACCTTCAGGAAAGTTTTACAATTAGTATGAAGACGGGACTTTAAAAGTACACTGAAGCATGACTCACCCAAAAAATTCTACTGTGTAACTGCTATATATGTTATTGTGTATCTAGAAGTTCAAAGTGTATCTGTTGCTCAAATTAAGGCATCAGCCTTAATCACAGTAAAGTAAGCCAGCGTTCAGATGTTTTTAAAGGAAAAATAAACATATTGGTGAAAAAAAACTAATTTGGAGCACTTCATAACCAAAAAATCTTAAATTGCAGTTCACTTTTATAATAGAAAATAATCCTCCCTTTAATGAATACAAACCTAACCATGCAGATTCTAATTTAACAATAGAAGCAACTAATTTGGGGTGGTTTTATAAACAGTTACTATAAATCTAAACCCACAATAAATATAATGACCAATAAGTTTCAATGGTCTTAAAAAAACACATCTAAATTTCAGTGTGGAAGAAGAAAACCCAAACAAGCATGGCATTAGCATCACAAACTCTCTGTATCTTACACGTTCAGATAAAGTAACAGCTTAAGTCAATCACATTTGACTGCTATCCAGTTATTTATATGAGTAAATGAAGCTGGCGTCCAAGCGGGGAGATGAACTGGCAGTGTGCCGTAGAGCGTTGAGTTACAATTTGTATATAATGGGGCACACTGCAAGCACTCTGACTGCAGCCTATCTACGGGGACAAAGCTAAGTAGAAGCACCAAAACAGGCAATACTCTGGTTTGCCTAATGACAAAGCCAGAGGTTTCTTCAATCTGCAGGTGAACTTGCCAAGGACAGACCTGCAGAAGAACTCAACCCAGCTGTGGTGTGAAGCCCTGGAGCAGCCAGCGGAGTTACATACACAGCAGTCTCCATTGAGACAGGAAACCCTTGGTATGGGTTGTGTACCCATGCATTTGCAGTTCTACTACCTGAAACTAGGATCACCTATAGGCAGAATAAAAATTCCCATAGCTCCTGGAAGTCTCGAAGACTCCACAACATGCTGGACTGTACTACAGTCATGGTTATACTGGAAAGGCATGGCCCTTAATGAAATGATAACTCAGCTGGCATTGAAAGGTCATCTCCACTGATTCCACAGATCTTTAAAGAACATTTGGGGGTGGGGTGGGGGGGTGGGGAGAGAAATGCAAGAGAATGAAATTATTCCTCCACATCTTGAACAAATTACATCAGACTTTAATATCTGAAGCAGGTTAGGAGCTCACATTCACATCTGACATCACCAGGAAAAGGAATGAATATTTTGGGGTGACTTCATGGGTAGCATACAAATCCATAAATTTCACACGAAGAGCGATCCTTGCTTTTTAGGCTTGTTCCTAAGAAATTTCATAGTTGAGAGGAGTGTAGAAATTAACTAATCTCCCATATCACCTATTTATCAAATAAATGTATTAACCATACACAGCATGAATAGCTAATCGCAGTAGCTTCTATAACCAATAGCGACTTCATCCTGCAGTTCCTACTAATTACCAACACATGGTGGGAATAATACACTGGCCTTTTGCGGGGCTCAGAAGCATACAGTAAGTATCTGCCCACTTTAGCAAGAGATCTGCCATTTTGGAGGTGGTGAAGACATTTACAATAGTAGCTTATGCATCACCATGTGATTACACATTTCCCTGTACTCCTAGTATTTCTAAAAAGATTCCCAGCATGCAGTTCATAGGAAAATTTCTTCGTTCTATTTTACTGATTTGTAAGCAGCATTTGTGCCCATGTAAAAATGACCTCTTAACTCAAACTTTGGAATGAAAAGTCATCCCTGTGGCCTTTTATTTCTCCGGAATTCATTCCCTAGTTGAAACATTGGCCAAAGCACAAACAAACAAACGTTAGTAAATACAAGACTGGACAGCCACTGCTTCTCAAGAGTAAAAACTGCCAATGCCAGATATGGATCCAGAGATATTGCTGGTTTTACCTCTTCCAAAATAACTTTTCCAAGGAGCTACACCCTTGTCTAGCTTGCTCAAATTCTGAAAATTGCTGTTTATGACTGTGGCTGTAATAGCTGACCTAACCAGAAGTGCCAGAAATCAAACCACAGTCTTAGGAAAGCAATGGGATCCATAAGATACAGACTCCTTATTTTGAGAGACTATGCGATTCACAATCCTAAACCACATGAGATGGCTATGCCAGGATAACAGCTCAGATTCCACAAATCACATTCATATTGTTAGTAAAAGTTTTTTTAGCATCTGATGTACTTTTAAATGGACACCAAATCTGTTTGTCGGAGAGAGTCTGAGCTGCTAAATAAATAGCGATAAATTTCCTAATACTACTGGCCAGAGTGTTCCTGCAAGTACAATGTGTGTTTATCAGCTTCCCACTGAGCTAGCGTTGACTTTCAAATTTCCTTTAATCTTATTATAGTAAACATAGTACAGCTCTCTGGCAAACAAGAGAAACATTCTTCCTGTAATATCATATGCTTCTTTTAAAGAAACCTTAGAGATGTCCAGAAAATAATTAGGCTCAACTTGGAATAACACAATAAACTTGTTTCCAAAGAAACAAGTTTCACAAAATATTATATTTTTTGACTGAAAAAAAAGGCAATTTTTATAAGGAGAAGACTGGCAAATTCTGATAGGTACTCAAAATAGTGTTTGCATGTATTATATTTTCAAAGTCAGCTACTGAAACACCAAGAGAAAAATATTTTTCTAGTTGGAAGCAGTCTACCTGAATTGAAGGAAAAAGCATCAGGAATTTTGGATTTAGAATTCAGAAAATAGGAGACTTTACTTTGTGAAGGAGCTTTTGCAATGCTCCTTCAAGAAGAAAGAACATCAAGTGCAGACAACTTTAAAATAAAATTAGATAAAGAAAACAAAATTGGATCTGTTATAGTACAGTTTGTATTTAAAGCCTCTTTTTATTTGAGAGGAATGTACGATAGACAAAGGTGAGATTTGTCTTACAGTTCAAAAAAACCCAAAAATCTAGGCTGAATTGTTGAATAACTTTATGTGACTGAAGCGATTTTGGGAACCTGAAAGCAAGACAGTTTCAGGTGACATATACTAGCTCAATTTCCAGTTGTGTGCATTTGTCTTTTTTTGCTTCAGGGTTTCTACAGAAAAAGGGTCATTACATATATCAAAAATGAAACACAATGGTGCTATTTTCACATATCTTCTGTGATTTTTCAAAAAAACCAATAAATATTCCTAATAACCAGTTTTTGTGACATTTGAATCTTCAGCTACCATTAAGAAGCCACACATTCTGAGCTATGACTTTAACAAAGGCTCAGCTTCAGTAAGGAATGGAAGTATTAAAGAGGCAGATGAACAATCTTCCCCTGCCTACATACAATCCAAGATGCTTAGAATTTGTTTCAGTTTGTAAGTAGTCACTCTTCAGACTATCTCAGCAAAAGCTGTTCTCACTGAAAAATCAGGCAAAGTTTCCATGGACATCATTAATAAAAAATATAGACAAAAGTCAACAAACATGCTTAGTATAAATCCATTGTGTGTAGTAATCTGAAAGGTGTCAGCCAGAGAACAATTAAAATCAAAATACAAGAGATAGCCATCTCTCTCTTTATGAGCAGACTTTACTGGATGTACCCATTAAGTCATGCAACATGTTCACATATTCCCATCTTCTTTGCCTGTCAGCCTCCTCTTGTTCCTCACAAAGGACACTGAGCTCCAAATTATGTTGACAGAACAGGAATGGACAAATGATAGATAGATAGATCATAACAAAGAACATGCCTAGAGCAAGGATGTCTGATATCTGAGAGCTTCCTTTTGGATGCTTTCCTTTTGGATAGAAGCTCTGACCCACTATTTACACCCCTATCCCGAGCTCTCCCACATATTTTTAAATGACAACTTTCCAGATGTTATCTCAATGGAGACTGGCCAGATTTATGGGCAGGATCTCGCTTAACTCTAAGCCAAGCTAGTGTTTTGGCCTCACTGGAAATGAGATTAGGTCTGAGATTTGCATCAGGGAAAAAACCTGCCGTTCTATGCCAGAAATGGTAATGAAGAATTTTTACAATGCCGTTTGGTTTTTTGTTAGCACTACTGTATAATATCAGTCTATTTGAGCATTATCATAACAGCACTTAAGTGGGGTAACAGGATAGATGAGACACGGCTGGAATCCACAACAACACTGCATGTAAACGGACACGGGCAACTAATTCACATCTAGACTAGCTCAACACAGTTTTCCAACTCCAGAAAGTGTTTGTACAACAAAAGGTCAACAAGGCGTTCTGCATGAGCTGTACAAGTGTTGTTTCCAAGTTTTAAGACATGTTAAAAATTCAGGAAATTTTCAAGATTTATTGTGTTAAATCCACAGTCTGATGCTGTATTTGCACATTGCCCATCACACTCAATAAAAGCTGGTTCCAAAATGAAATTTGAAGGGTAAATAATATATTTTCCTTTCGCAGTGTACTTTACTTCTCCCACTTCATTAGCGCAAAACAGACAGAAACAAATTTTTTATGAGTCTTTCTCTACTTGAATAGATCACTATTTTAATTTTCTCAAGCTTCATTGCAAATTATGGTTTCTTCAAATACTCACTTCCTAAGCAACAATGACTTTAAAACTGTTGGGAATGAGAGGTAAATTTACCCTTTTTCTTTCTCTAAAAATCTTGTAATAACAGTAGCATGCATATTTCTATATACAACTCTTGTTTACAGTATAACCAATTCTATATGGCAGCATGGTCTATATGAAAAAGTGACCTTAGTAAATCCCCCTAGCTTTTATGACTAATCTAAAATACACCATTATAACTCTTAGAGATATTATCTGAACAGCAACAAAGAACAAAATATTCAGAATGTCATAGATAAGTATGGTTAAGCACAGAAGAAAAAAAAAGGTTAGAAGTAGGTGCTGTAAGATGACTTTTTGAGAAAGACAGGTTACAACTGAAGTTGCTATGATTGTATCACACCAGATATTGAAAGATGGATTGCCCCTCTGTTTTAATGTCCTGGAGTGAGACAGATTTTTATGGTCTGCTTCCCTGTCTGAAACAGGCTTGAAAAATGTTCTTAAAATTGCTAATAAAAGGCTTAATGCATTGAGAACAAGAAATACCATGGTTTCAAGTGACATACCATCATATACACAACTCATGTTAAAATCTACACTTCATCCCACAGAGAAGCTATGCATTGAAATAAAACTTGGAGTAGACAGCTTCTAGCAACAGAAACACAATCAAGGGAGTAGGAAACACTCTTCTTTTTAACTTCTTATTGTTCCACATAGCACAACATTTTCTGCAATCAAAAAGCAGTCTTGGAACAGTCACAGTGATCCAGGACAAAAAGAGTATTTGTACCAATCATGCTATACACATGCAAACCTACCATTTCCATCATGATCCAATGGAAATGCATGTAAAACTGAAGAGTTGGTTACAAATCCCCTTTTTGCAGCAATGACAACCATCTTCTGTTTCTACACGAAAGAAGGATCTGATCCCTAATTACTCCAATAGTGTATTTTAGAGTAAGAAATACTTTCATAAAAGAGATAACTGTTTATAATTAACAGAGTAATTTTTCAATTTAAAATCATTTACCCCAAAGAAGCAAACTAAAGAAAAACATGAAACTGTAAGAAGCCAGCCAAATGACTAAAAAACAGAGAATGGAAATTTTTTCCCTTTACAGTGAAAACTGCAGAAAAAAAAAGTTAACATGTTTTAAGCAAGCTTGAAGTTTTAAGTGGATGTTTCTAAACATCTCCCCTTAAACATTCTCCCCTGCCTAGCTAGTAGACTCCAGGATCAGTGCATGATTCTCACCATGTGCTGGAACCCAGGAACTACCCCCACAGGTGAGATTTCCTCCCAAGCCATACTTCTAGTGCCCTGTGGGAGATGCAGTCAGCCACGATGCTGCATCAAGGGAACACAGTGAAGCATTTCTAAATGACAGTTTCAAAGTCTCAAGCCAACATTTCTCACCACTCTCAAATGCAATGAAGAACATAAACAGCCTTATGGACCTTTATACACAGAAGGGCTACGGCCAGTGACAGGCAAACAAGAAGCACCAGCTGTCCTTTCCTAAATGCAACTGCTGTGTCCGCCCCCAGCAGACAAGCACAAGGCTACACTGTCCAAAGCTCCCCCTCAAATACTAGTCTGCTACCACATGCCAGACTAGGGAAAAAAAAAATTAGCCATCTTCATTTTGAACTGAAGAGATCTCAGCAAGACAGCCCCAGTTGCTTGCAGGGCTGTGCTGTCCAGCTCAGCCAGGAGTTTTTTAGTAACAGATACATGAGCAATGGTGCAAGAAGCAGGGACTAGCCCACACTCCTGAGAAAGATGGCTAGTATGGGCTTCAGACTGCATGGCACCTCAGTAACAGCATGCTGTAAATGGACCACGTCTAGTGCTGCAGCTAGCACAGCCCAACAGGAACTGACCGGCCCAGCAGAACATTTAGGTACAGAAGACACTGTATATATTTTCTAGGGTTTTACTTCAGGCTAGCTATGGTCCTATGGATTGTATTTCCAGAAACAACTCTAGCACATCTCTTAGTTTAGAGTCATTTTAAAGGAATCCAACTGGCCCACCATGAGGTATATGGAGATGGGCAGTAAGTGGAACAACTGAAGGATGGGCATCAAAAGCCCACTCCTGACATGAACCACAACACTATAAATGTACAACCACACCCAAGAGCATCTGCATGAGGAGGGAAAGACTTTTTTATGCTACTCTTTAAGATACTTTTCAGATGTCAGTAAATCTGCACAGTAGCTTGAACTATTCAATTCTTACTCAGAAACTTGGAACGGCTCATTGAAAAAACTGTAACTCTAGATCAGAAATTGGTAAATACCACTGTACCAATCCCAAATTGGAATTTACCAGTTTCTGATGATTGGGTTAGAAATATTACATTATTTTAGCAATAGTGGTAAAATTAAACCACTTACCAGATTTATTAAATAAAATTCAAACAGGACTATTTATTATGAAATATTATCTGGATCTCTGAGATTTACACTTTCATAGACAATGACAATTGGTAACTCAAACTAAGCATTTTCAGATTTATTGATGCAGTTCACTGGGTACTTCAGATATTAATTTTTACCCTCACCTGATACTATGAAAAGAAAAAAAAAATCTCCACAGTTAAATTCAACTTTTCATACATTTGCTCTATTCCCCATTAAAAGTCATGCACAGTCTATTTGAAAGATAAAAAAAAGATAATATATTTCAGCTAAACAAATCAGCTCAAAACCTTGGGTTAGCGGCATTTATTTTTGTGGTGCTCTTGTGGAGGTCTTACTGATGCTTTTCATTGACACATCTTTCACTTACTTATCATACTGCAAAGGAAGACTGAGCAAAACTTGCTGCTACCACACACACCTCCTCCCCACACACAAGAGCTCTGCCCAAACAGCAGGCTGCAAGAGAGGTGAGAAGGCAAAATCCTACTTGCTAGGCTTCTCACTCATCCTACAACAGAGATTTTACAAACCAGTCCTCTCTTTTCAGCTGCACAGTGATCACAAATACTTGGAACTTAGGACTTCAGTTGGATGACAGCAGTTCATGAGGACCATGCAACAAAAGTGAGAGAGAGACCACTTGCTCAGAGCCTGAACACTGTCACAGCACCCTCACGTCCTGGCTCTCAGCATAGGCACGCTACTGTTCCACACAGTTACTTTCTGGAAGTGATTTTTTAAAGTCTTTGTGTATTACTCTCCTTCAATTTTTGCAAGTAATGAAGAAAGACCAGCCTCAAAAGCAGGAACCAAGTTTTGCAAGTGAAGCATCTGCATTAAAATACATCAAGCATTATAAGCAAATACTTCAGGCTGTGCATACTTTTTGAAGTTCAAGAAACAATCTAATCCCCTAAAGAAACACAGCATCTGTATTGTATTGGCACGGGTGGGAACACAAGATTCTGAAGTGATTGCTAATTTCACCGTGGTTGAGCAAGAAATAGCCTTGAAGTAGCCTGATAAGCAACTTCCTAATTGGGGCTCTGAGCTGACATTGCTTGGTCTTGCACCTGCTGCTTCATGATTGTTGAGATGGCTGTGGGATTCCTAACCTGGGGCTTTTTCTCAGGGAATCTCTATCATTTGGCTGAAGTTCACCTGACTCTAGTCATTGGGATTTCATTCTGTTTATTCCTCCTCTTTCACAGGAAAAAAAAAAATAATTTGTTATGAGCTGTTAATTTTGTCCTCAAAAATCCACCAAAAGTTATATAACCACTTTCACAATAGCATGCTAAAAATAAGAGCTGTTCAGCCAAATGCCACTGCAATTTTTTTTATAAGACCTGTGCCTCCAATTCTGCAAGACCTGTGGAAGCACAAATATTTCCTTAACTTTAGCAGAAAGTCATTCAAAAGCTCCTTGCGAGACAGACATGGGTTTGTATAATCCTCAAGTTCAAGGTAAAAAACAAAACGAGTGTCTGTATACACACACGTATATTCCAAGTCATGACTTCAAGTAATGCTATTCAACTCTTGGAGCTGAGCCCTCGTGGGGTTTCATAATCACAAACCATCATTAACCCAAAGCAAAGAAAGAAAGGTACAAAGGGGCACAGGTTTCAAGCACGAGCTAATTTTTTGTTTTTGTTTTTGGTTTTTTTTTTTTCTGGTTTGTCTTTATTTTGAGAGGGAGCGTAGGGACGTGACGCACGACGCCCCAAACGCTGGGAAGCCTGGCTATCCAGGTGACTTCCCAGGGCGCTCGCAGCAAGGCAGCCAGAGCTCGGCGCCGCTCTCGCTGATTTCGTTCCGTGGCCCTGCAAGCGCCCCGCGGGCGGCGAGGGCTTGCACGCGCCGCTGCCCCGAGGCGTGCGCGGCCCCGCCGAGCTCCCCGCGCCGCGCCGCGCCGGGCGGGCAGGCGGTGGTGCGGGACGGGGCTGCGGGCGGCCCCGCGCTGTCACCGCCACGCGCCCGCGGGGCCCGCCGCCTGTCCCTGGAGAGGCGGTAGCAGGACAGGAGAGGAGGAGGAGGAGGAAGGGAGCGAGCCGGCCGCAAGAGGAGCGATGCCGGGTCAGGGCGCTGGGCGCCCCCCGGCCGCCCCTTACCTGCTCGAAGGCGGGGAAGGGTCCGCAGCGCGCTCCGTCCGCCGGCTATAGATCCCAAGAGGCGATGAAGTGGGGTGGTGGTCGCCGCCCTGTGCCGCTGCTGGCGGTGGCGGTGGTGCGAAGCCCTCGCCGACTGCAGATGCCCATAGGCGCTCGGTGGGGCCAGCGGTGCGCGGAGAGAGCGAGGCGGCTGTGCCGGTCCCGACGGCTGCGGGGAGCGCGGCACTGGCTCGGCGCAGCCACTGCCCGAGGAGAGGATCAAGGCCCCGTTTTCGATTGGCTCCGGTGGCCAAACAGCTCACACCGGCCTGCCCGCCCGCCGCCTCCCGCCCGCCTCCCCTCCGTCGCCCCACGCGCTCTGCTCCCGGCGTCCCGCTCCTCCCTGCCGCCCGCCGGCTTCTCAACCTGGCGGGCACCACTAGCTCCTCTCTTTCCCCCTCACACCCTCCCGCTCCCCCCCTACGCCCCCCCTTCCCTAAAGACGACGTCCAATCCCGGACCCTTTGTTTATGTAGGGACATTCTCACCCTGGGTCTGACAAAACACCCTCCTTCCCTTCGCATCTTCCTCCATGAGCTGAAGGACCCGCATTTTAAGCATTCATGACATTTTGTGTCATGCTCAATATTCAGACACGTTTGTTCTCTGAACATTTAAGAAAAATATCCCTAGCCAGTAAAATTAAAAGCATGCAGTGCTTGATCACCTGAGGGCTAAATCTGAGGTAGGACAAAGCATTCTTTGCCTGAGTTGAGTTTGCTTTTCTTACTCTATTTGGGCTCCTAACCCCAGCTGTGTTAACTACACGTCAAATCTCGGCATGCACAGAAAATAGAATCAGGATGCCTCCTCATCCTGAATCTCAGGTTATTCACTCTCAGCGGCTGTGGCTGTCATTCCTTGGTGCATCTTTGGTGTTGGTATTCCTTTTGCTCAGGATGACTTATATGACCTGTGGAAAAGTATTCTCCCTCCTGCAGATGTGCTGTAGTCTTAAGGCATATCTTAGACGTGTCTTATGGACAAAATGGCAAGCCTTTGGTTTGACCCTGTGTTTAAACAATATACAGTTGAACCAGATAAATAGGTCCTGTGGGTTTTCTCAGTGCAAGAAGATGTAATATTTCCAGTGAGCATGCTGGCAAAATTGCTTATAAAAATTAAGGAGAACAAAATGATGAGTTATAACAGATGCAGTCTTAATTAATTCAATGACCTGCATTTAACTGATGTTGTTGAATTAAGCAGCATCTATGCCTATTGGTACATTAGATGCCATTAAAAGTCAATATTTATCCAAATTTGGGAGATGGAAGCATTTGAAACAGAAAATGGAGTTGCAGAGATACCTTTGCATGACACCAGTATGTACGTTTTTTAATGGTGACCTCCATAACATTTTTAATTGATTCTGTATTTAATTAATTTTTTTCCCAACAAAATGGTATGTATTTTTGATTCCCTATAAAACATGCATACTTTTGTCTCTTTGGGGCATACAGAACTAGTTAAGAATGGTTTTGTTTGTATTTTGTACAGGCAAAAGTCAGAAAAATAAAAATTGAAATACTGAGAAATATATAAACTCAGACAAATTTAGAAATATTCATACTTGGAGAATAATCCATCCCTCATTTTAAAAGCTTTATTAGCAGAAACAACCCTCAGTGAATTCAGCGAAGCTACACCTCTGGAACTTTAGTTACCCCCCAAGAATAACTAAAATACTCTGTTTCTTTTTCATTATATGCTTTTCCTTCACATGTTGCCAATTTATTTTTCCCTGGAGAAATGAAAATGCTGATTTAGAGACCAAGCTACATTTTCAGCCATGGCCCAAGAGACACAGCAGCCACTGCACTTCCATCACCCCAACACCTCTGTCACAGGCATATCCCTCCCTGCATGCTCCTGATCCAAATGACTGGCTGACATATATATTATTATGCATACATACTTACTTACATACATACACACACATGTACACTGTCTTTCAGTATTTCCTAAGTCAGAAAGTGTTGCCTGTCTTCACTCTGACTTTTCTGGGAAGAATACAGGCTCCATTTTCAAGGCCTCTTTTCAGTCTCCTGTTCTTCTCCCTCAACAGAGTATTTGTGTCGGAGGAAAGGGTACAGACCTCCAGCTGAGCATTGGCTGAAGCAAACATCATAACAGTCTATTCCCTTAGGCTTCCTACTAGCTACTAGTTTTCAATCATATTGTCTTATAATTTTAATGCAAATTTTATATCCTGCTATGTGTTATTTGGGGGAAAAAGCTCTGAACTCATTACAGAAGTATTCATGTAATATATTTGTCATACTCCTCCTTATGACCAAGAACTTTCTTTGGTATAGATGACTTGGGACTTAATAAGATTTTGTACTTGTGGAGTTGCTACTTCCCATTAGTTTTTTTTCAACATTGTGTTTGTTTCCTTTTGTGTTTGGATTCCTTTGCAGCACTGATAAGTTTCCCACTAGTCTTGTTCAATTTAATAGCTTTTAGCCTGTCTGTTTTATTTATGTCTGCTTAAGTGCTTATTTAATCTTTTCCCTTATAACTATAATGACCTTCCACAGGTTACTATAATCCTAGAAGGTATGTGGGGAATTTAAAGATTTAAAAGTTGTTTGACTTCATAAATAATTTTTATTTTCTCATTATGGAGTTATTTTTAAACCAAAAATGTTTCATTTTCTGTTTGATCAATGATTGTTTTTCACACGTATTTCTCTCACATATATAGTAGTAAGCAAACTGAGACATTTTTTATTCTAAACAACTTTTGTTTTTACAGTTTGGTTAGTGAGAACTGCAAAGGGTCTTGATCTGACATGGAAAATACACAGCGTATTTATTCTTTGGTGTGGTCTACAATTTTATACTACTAATTTTATACCACACTTTGGTGTGGTCTAGAATTTTATACCACTAAAAATAGTTAGTTATGCAGGTTTTTGTTTATATTTTAAAAACTGAAATAATTATATTCTGCAGATAGCATTTATCCAGCAATATCGCTGTAAAGCACATTTGTATTGATATTGCTGCATCTTTCTTCCACCGTTGAGTGCCTGACTTCTAGTGTATGCTGTACTTAAACTAGCAGACTAACCTTTTAATATCCCTTGGCAATTACAGAGCCATTAATTCAGCAAGATGTTGAAGCCTATACCTACTTTTAATCTACAGATTTAATGACTATATTCTACTTCTGATGTGGCCGCCCTTCAGGAATGACTATTATCGTGTCTTTTGTCTCACACTGAGACAAAACACAAACAACTGTTGCCCATCTCCTTCACAGCAAGGACTGTATTTTTGTCATCACCACTACAGAAGCCATTCTGCTTTGCAGCCCTGAACACAGATCTTCTCTTGATCTGTGAGCACATCTGGCAGGAGTGCCTGCAGAGCATGAAGGACTGTAGCACAGCCCTAGAGTCAAAGGAGGCTTGAGAGATGGTACTGTCAGTCACATAGCCCAACCTCATTTCTACCCCAAGATACAACCACAGTTACATAAATCAGAAGAGACCTGGGAGATCTGGTGATCCCGACTGGTGATTGTATGAATTATTCCTTGAAATTGACATATCTGCACTGAATGAACGAACTGATGATTTGTGTCAGGTTACACACATATCCTCCTCTCTTAGGCCGTGAGTAAGCGGTCAAGCTCTGCAGCCAGGAGCTGGCTCAAAAAAAAAACCTGGGAGATTGTTGTCCTGGGACTCCTGACTGTCCAAGGGATGCCATATGTTTCTGATTCAGGTACAGTCCCACAAACTGATTTCACTGCCTTACAAATACCCCTTTGCTTCTTGATGGTTCCTGTCTCTCAACTAACCAGCATTGTCTTGTTCTAGTTCCTAGCTCACATTTATCCACAGCTTTCAATGCAAGCTCTTTAATTTATTGACCTTGCTCTTGATTTGCTCTTTCGTTTGAGGTACCTCTGATTTCTCATTTTCTTGGGTATGTTTCCATCTGGAGCCTTGGGCTGGTCTGTCCTTGGTGACTGACTCCTGGTCTTGAGTTTCTTACATTTCAGTGGCTGGACCCGCCCCAACTACACTCACTTAGCACAAGTATTCCACTTGTGGCTCCTTAATAACTTCCGTTCAAAGCCACCTTTCTGAATGGGAATTACAAAACATGATATCCCACTGTTGATGCAGAACATTTGGCACATAGCTTATCTGCACGATAATTCAGCCGCCGGTGGGATAGGTCGTATGGGCAATGTCGGGTCGTGGCTTAGGAGAAGATGCAAGAATGCAGGAGAATGTGGCGTCCCTGTAAGATAAATCACACTTGTCAAGATCTTCAACAGCTCATACTGTTTTCACAGACAATTAGGCACCTAAATGCCTTTGGACATAGTGCACCTGTTTTTTAGTTCGGAGTTCTTTCTAACATTGTGGATTTAAGCCAGGAAAGCACTCTAAGCAGCGGTAATTTTGATCCTGTTTTTTTCAGTACTTTATCTTTACTATGTGGAAAACAACTCTAAAATATGTCTCTACCTAGACATTCATACCTAGGCAGCATCCCATCCCAGAACATGAGTAAATACTTCATACAACCCCCGATAAAGAACTTCATTAACATGGATAAATGTATTCCTGGCAAACATGCCATCTCTGTATTTCACAGTCATCAGGAATGAAACATTCTTAGTATTGCCTGGTTCTGACTTCAAATGTAAATTACTCTTTGCACACCTTAGAAGGAAAAGAAAGTGCTATCACTTTTCTTTAGCTTCTTTTATTTCATTCCCATCAAAATTTCATTTGCGCTATCCAGATTCCCTGAGCCCATCTGTGTGCTCCAGGCACTCAGGCTTTCAGGTAGTTGAAAGTTGTTTCTCCTTTGTTTGTTCTTTGGTAGGAAATAATTGCTCCTCACACATCTACCTTTGAAAAGTCTCCAGAAGGCTCACAAATTCAGTTTACCAGATTAAATAAAATTAGTCTACACAGGGCTTAAAGTAAATTTCTTCTTGATGGGAATTTTTTTCTTCCCTGGGGATGATTCCAACTTTGACTGATGAAGTGCCTCTCAACACTGCCTTTAAAGCTGTGGTTCATAAAGTCATAAACACTTTACAAAATCTTTCAATTATCCAAAATAACCTGAGGAACCTGAGCGACCCAGAATCCTTCAAAAACTGCTAATCTAGAATGAAAGCAGTGATCTCATATGCCAAAGCATCACACATGTCCTATATTTTCTGTTCCATACATTCTGTGACCAGCCTAGACTTTTGCTTGTAACAACTTTTAGTGACAATTAAAAGAAAAAATTGTGTTAACCACTCTGGAGTCTGTCATTCTCCTTCTCTAAATTAACATTAGACACTCTTTTACCCTGTTTTGATGATGCTCTACTGGTTTTAGAGCAAACCTGCCAAAATCTGGGATGATATGAATGAAGTCACCAGTTAATCTCCACTCCCTCTCTATTTTCTCTGGTTGGATTGCAATATTATCTAGACAAAGACAAGAGATGAGTATCAGAGAACAGAAGCCCTTATGAGATGAGTTCTCTTCCTTCTTCTCTGCCATGAGGGGCTTTGGGGACATCTGGATCTCTAGGGAACATCACTAAATAGGACCAGATAACCTCAATATATTAGAGCCAGACCAGCCCTGTCATGTATGATTCACTTGCTGTATAACGCCTAATAAAGGCAATATGTGTGGAACCAGGAAGGCAGCCAATACAGCTTCTTCCAAGAACTGTGAGTAATTAACAGGGTCTCTGGTTAATTTCTTTCATGAAAATGTGTTGAGTGAGATTCTTACAAGTGGTGCTTTTTGTGTGATGTCTCCCTTTACTCCCAAACAGCACAAGTTCATGCAACTTGAAAGGGAAAAAAAGTAAAATTCAAAGTTTCAGAATTTGGGGAGAGTTTGCCTCCAGCTGCATCAGCTAGTGTATCCTTGCTCCACATTAATTCTTCATCTCCTAGTGGTTTTCCTCTCAAAATCTGGTCTATAACCCAGCTGTAATTATTGTATCTTCATATAACATGCCCCTACTTCTTGCTTTAGCTTCTTGCTTTTTGAAGTGTTTCAAATCTCTAGCGTTTCAGAGGAAAAATCATTCAGAACCTCCCTGAGATGAAAGAAGCCTAATTAGTTGCATCATGTCGCAAAGGAGAAGAAATTCTCAAAAAACAACATATTGTCCCTGTTTGTGAATCTCATGTCACAGCAGCTATGAAGAAGAGGAAAGGACAATTCTCAGCCTGCTGTCACTGTTACACTTTGTAAGGAATGCTCCATCTTTTTTGCTCTGTGTACTTCAGGCTTTCCCCTGGTACTGCTCTTGAAGCAGCCCATTGCTGTCCATGACTGAGGACATGTCTCCTTTGAACTTAACAAGCACTTTTTTCCTCACTACAACAGAGCAAGAAGGTTGTGGAAGATATTTGAGTTGCCCAAAGCAAACAGAGCCTACCCCCACCCCAAGAAGCAGAAGATGCTCCAATCAAACAAATAAAATGATGGGTTGTTCCTTATGACAGCAGGGCAAGATTTTAAGTGACAAGAATCCTGCCAGGGATATATTAAGGATGGAGTACATGTGATAACAATTTAATAAGTGCATCACACAAGGCAGAAGTTAATATCCCTTGTTATATTAATATCACATGGCACAATTGAATTTGATATTTTAATTAAACTTAGATATATCTCACTGATAGTGATTGGCATTGGATGTTTTGGAATACACAAGCATTTAACTGAAACCATCAGTTCAAACAAAAGACATTATCCTCTTCAATATTTCAAATGTATTATGAACATGCCAGCTAATTGTTATGAAGAAATAATACTAAGCTGCTTCTGAATTAGGTGATAAGGTGACAGAGCACAGAGTATCTTATAATGTAACATTTGCCACATATGGCTCTCTGCAAGCCCTTGAAAACATAATGCCTGGTCTAGATCCCTTTCTGTTCAACATCTTTGCTGGCAACATGGGCAGTGGGATTGAGTGCACCCACAGCAATTTTACTGATGCACCAAGTTGAGTGGTGTCACTGAGTGGCAGTCGACATGCTGGAGGGAAGGGATGCCATCCAGAGGGACCTTGACACACTTGAGAAATGGGCTGATGCAAAACTCATTGAGTTCAACAAAGCAAAGTGCAAGATCCTACACCTGGGTCATAGCAATCCCAGGCATACCTCTAGGCTGGGCAGAAAAGTAATTGAGAGCAGCCCTGTGGAGAAGGACTTGGGTTGATGGTTGATGAAAAACTCAATATAGTGTGTGCAATGTGTGCTGGCAACCCAGAAAGATTCTCCAATGGAATCCTGGGTTGCATCATAAGGAGTCTGGTCAGCAGGTTGATGGAGGGGGTTTTCCCCTTCTACTTTGCTCTTGTGAACACCACCTGTGTTCAGTTCTGCTGTCCCCAGCATAAGGACATGGAACAGTTGGAGCAAGTCCAAAGAAGAGTCTTGAAGTTTTTAAGAGGACTGGAGCAACTTCCCTGAAAAGGTGGACGAGAGAGCTGGGGCTGTTCATCCTGGAGGAGAGAAGGTTGTGTGAGAGCTCACAGCAACCTTCCAGTGTCTGAAGGGGGCCTACAGGGAAACTGTCAAGGGACTCTTCATCAGGAACTGTAGTGATAGAACAAGGAGTAATGGTTGCAAACAAAATTAGGGGAAAAAAGGTTAGGTATTAGGAAGAAATTCTTTATAGTGGGGGTGGTACAATACTAGAACAGGTTGCCCAAGAAGGCTGTGGATGCCCCAGCCCTGGCAAGTGTTTAAGATCAGGCTGGGCAAGACCTTGGGCAGCCTAGTCTAGTGAAAGCTGTCCCTGCCCATGGCAGGTGAGGTTGGGACTAGATGATATTTAGGGTCCCTTCCAACCCTTCACATTTTATGATTCTAAGTAATTATCTTAAGAGGCTTTTTTCATAATAGGAAATAAATAGATGTGATCAGAGACCATGAAAACTGAATAACAACAAAAGATTTGTATCACTACAAAACCATTCTCTTGTGTTGCATGAAACAGAATAGGACTGAGATTTGGCCAGAGCAAGTGGAATCTTTTATTTGCTGGAAATCTAGGAATATTTATGTGTATTTCTAAGTGAAATGTGCCAGTTTGAACAGCACCAGCTTGTTTTAATTGTACCATTTGACCACAAATTGAATTATTTTTGCCAAGTTGTGTTAATTTACCTGACCAGTTTTATACAATTTATGTATAGTTAACACTTCATTCATCAACTCTATGCAAATGATGGAATTCTTTCCTTCTCTTTCGTCCTAATGTCACATAATAATGTCTCTCCATTTCTGACAAAATTATCCAGCTAAACTTTGATAGATGTATGTGTTGTAACTAATATAGCACATTTTTTCTTAATTCCTTCTGTTCCTTCTTTATTTTTTGTTAGTTATTAAGAGGTCTTTGTCAGCTATGGGTGGATTCACTATGAAGTCTTCTTTTAAATAAAACATGATCCCAAGTACTGTGTGTTATGCAATAAAAATTATGTATGTAAAGAGATCATATTTAAAGAGAGTGAATTTAAGGAAAAATTAAATAAAGATTTGTCTTTTCCTCTTCTTGAAGAAGCCAGGAATTTCTTGGATTTGAGCTATGTCCTTTACCACAAAAATACAATGTCAGGTTCAAACTGATAAAAGAACAGCACTACAAAAAAAAAAAAAAAATACATCTCAAGAGTAAATCTGGCATCTGAAGAGTTCTATCACAAATTCTAGGAGCAAGGTGTGCCATCTTCCCACTCCAGCCATCCTGACTTCCATGAGGACCCTTGCTGCTGACCCAGCTCGCCTGCCACCTTCTGGGAGGCTGAGCTAAAATCTAAAGGAATGCAGATGGCTGTCCATTCTCAAAAATCAACTACCTTTTATGAATGTTCAAGAAAATTATTGAGGGAGTTTGTGGTCTTTTGTAGTCTATAGCAGTCCACAGCTTCCTTGCAAGGGGAGGCTGAGGGGCAAGCACCAATCTCTTCTCTCTGGTGCCCAGGGACAGAACACAAGGGAAGGGCAAGAAGTTTGGATTAGATATTAGAAAAGGTTCTTGATCCGGAGGGTAGCTGGACACTGGAACAGGCTTCCCAGGGAAGTGATCACAACACCAGCCTGAGAGAGTTTGAGAAATGTTAGGACAGTGCTCTCAGGCACAGGGTGTATCTCTTGGGGTGCCCTGTGCAGGGCCAGGAGTTGGACTCGATGGTGCTTTTGGGTCCCTTCCAACTCAGGATATTCTATGGTTCTTTTTATTTTCTTAGTGATGGACTAGGATTATTTCCAGAATAATAGACATCAAAGGGTAGAGTGCTTCAGGTATCTATGCCTAACACTTAGTAATTATTCAATTTGATAATAATGAAATGTCTTACTGTTCACATAAATATGTATCCATTTTGATATCAATAAGAGATTAAATACGCTATCTATTTTAATTTATGTTGAATTATGCAGGGACCAGAAGGGGCTCATCCATAGAGAATACAGAGTAGTCTAGGCAGTGCAGGTATGTTTGTTATTTTACAGGGTCTGCAGCAGTTGTCATAAGTGTTTGACACTGCATGTGGAAAAGCACTGTTTTTTCTATAAATGATGTATTTGATTGCAACTAAGTATTTATAAAGCTTCCAGCTGCAAAGTACTTAAGGATCTTCAGCAAGTTAAAAATGACACTTCTGCCATGCATACTTATCTCTCTTTTCATGCCATGCTATTTAAGATCTGAATAATCCACTTTTCTATATATGATGGTAAACCTGGGTAGGAATAAGGAGAAACTCACAGGCTAACCACTTAAATCACTCTGGAAACCAGAAGGCAATGCACCCCATAGTTATTTTTGTTCTAGTCCTAGATCTGTACTTTCATTTAACAACTTCATGAATCCTTTCATTGAAAAGGGAGGAGTATATTGCTCCTAGAAAGCCAACTTACATAATTAGAAGTAAACAAACTTCTGAATATATAAGCACGTCTACAGGTCTGCTTTCAATACCATCACTGTCTGAATAAATGTTATGTAAGAGGGCAGGCTTAGTGCTATTCCCTCTAACCATATGGAAATTCAAAAAGATTCAGAGATAATGGTTAGAACTTCTGCTGCTCCTGAAGTGCTCTGGGTACACATAGTGAGAATATTACTTCATGTCATAAAGGACCATGAAGCATGTCATATGTGTCATTCAGGTGCCCTGGAAAATGGACTTCAGATGAGCAAAACTCCATAACATAGCTATTGCAAGCAGACTTGCACATATGCCTCCTAATTTTCACAATTTGCATACTTTTCTAAATCTAGGGCCAGTGGGAATGGAATAATCTGGAATTGGAGTGGTCAGGATGAGAAGAAAATAGACATAAGAAAAAGTCTGAGAAAGCTCTGGTGACAGAAGGATTTGAAAGCTACAAAGTTACAAACAAAGAGATGGAGAAGCAATAGGTAAAAGGTGCAGCATGGCACCTAGAAAAATGATGTGTTAAAGAGAAGGGGACATCACAAGCGTCTGATGTATGAGTCCACTTTCCTCTGAAAGTTCAATGCATGGTTCAAGAAACTCAGAGAATATTTTAAGTACCTCAATTTAAGTTTTGCTTATGCAATTTTTCTCATTCTGATTAAGTAATGACAGTTTACTCAAGGAAACCTCTGTGGATGGGACACATGTACAAGTATTTGTGCTTGATGTGTTAGACCACTCATCCACTCAGGTAACATAAACAATACCAGGTAACCATTGCAATAAGAATGTCAAATATAGAAAATACGAATGGTCTGAAGTATATTCTTTTAGTAATATATAACTGAGTGCCTCTAAATAGTGATCAAATCTGATGAGTCTATAATTTGCAAGTGAGCTTTGAATAAGTATGGAAAGAAAGAGTCCTAGAGCAAATTGTTATCTATGGTTGTTCTTTGCAGCATGATCTCTTCCCCAGCACTTTGAACATATGTCTAAGATTGGATCATAATTCACATCCCTACTAAACACACACACACACATGAACAAACTAACAAAAAAAAACATCCAAAAACTCCAAAACCAAGTCTCCTAAAAAACCAAACAAACAAAACAAACAAAAAACCCCAACAAAACAAAACACTCAAAAAAACCACCACAATGTATTTTTTCATCTATAGGAATCAAAGACCATAGTTTAAAATAACCAAAGATCAAAGTTTGTCTAAAGCTTGGCTTAGCTTTTCCTTTGGGTATGCAACTGTTGTACCAACTTTTAAGTGCATGCTCAAAGAGAGAAGACATGAGACATAATGCTTGAAATTAAGTACCTTACTTCATATTGGCTTATTGCTTATCAAGGTCCAAGAGGAATCTTAAAAATCTTGAAATTCTCTACTCAAATCCATAGTTCTAGCTAAGCAAATGATGATATTTTTAATCAGATAAACCAGTCTAGATTCAAACATTTGCAGTGATGGACAATGTAATAAGTCCCTCCCTGCTTATGCAATTCTTATAAGCTTTATTTTAATCTGAATATTTCAAAACACAGCTTTCTGATACTGGATCTTGTTATGCCTTTGTCTGCTGGATTAAAGAGTTCTCAAAGCATTCCTGAAGTGGTTTCCTGAATGCTTTCCAATTTTTCAAAATCCTTTTGAAGGTGTAGATACTGGGGCTGGACACGGTATTCCAGCTGACAGTTAAGTTTCATTACCTTGAAATAAGGATTAACTGGGAAGTCAAAACTACATAACTTGGTGTAGTGACATTTCACCTTTGGTGACCTGGCTTAAAATTTGTGTATGGTCAGCAAAGGAAATTGTTTTTCTAATCTTATCCAGGCCCCTTCTGTCGTTTTTCCATATCAAAAAGAATTGCTTTCACTTTTCCTTGCTTTTCCTTCATGGCTAAGGACAGGCCTAGAACTGGGCAGGCTGAATAACAGGTTTGAATGGCAAGGACACACTGCCAGAGCTGTGTCCGTCCTGAGCGCAGGCTGTGGCTCCTGTGCTCCCCAGCACAAACACATTGGGAGCAAACACTGTGCCCATGAGCTTCAGCTGCTCACTTTCCCCTTCCCTGACCTCAGACACAGCCAGTGCAGCCCCCAGCAGGATCCCTTCTCCCCTTTGCTTGGTGGTCCTGCCTGAACAACAGTTAAGGAAGCAATTTCCTTTACAGCCTCGGAATGAAATGGTATTTCACTGCTGCAAAACTACATAAAGACTTGAGGCTTATAAGATGAGTTACAGGAAGCAACCTAATTTAAAAACCCTTTTTGCACTATAGAATATTGCCAAACAGTACGCAGTTAAGAGAGTGAGATGTTTCCAAATAGTTTTTCTTCAATAAGTTAAAAAATTATGACCACATACCAAGTATTTAGGTAGTGATATCTTCCAGACTATGAAGACATAGAAAGGCAGGTGAAAAATGAAAGAACGCAGTCGATGCAAAGAATTACTATACTATTAGAATAATATAGTTGTGCTTTTATGGGGTTTGGATAGACTCATTAGTATTTAAATACATATGCATTAGCATATGCATATCTATATTCCAATACAGAGCTTTTTGCTTGCCAAACCCCCATTTTCACTGCAAGATGAAGTTACAACATAGTTGTTGGGATTCATCTGGCACAATTTTACCTTCTAAAGTATTAATTATCTACTTTAAGTTATTCACCTAGGTGCCCTTTTGTGACCGGCAGAAGGAAAAAGATACCCCTTGAGTTATTGGTATTGTAGCCTCACATACGGCAGCAGAAGAAATTATTTGCCCTATAAACATCCTTATTTCTCTCCATTGAGTACCAAAAAAGCTCACAAAGTCTTTTGCATTTGATGTGATTTTTAAGATACTGAAGTTAGGTAGTTGTAGATACCCCCACCCATGAAGATTAGAAATGTATACGTATACTAATTGCTACAGTCAGTGTTCCATCAATTGCTACAGTCAGTGTTCCAAAGCAAAAAATAATCATAAACTTCTTTGTAGCACATTTTTAATGCAGTGGTGCCAGCTATTGTGAAGAAAATAGGATGAGGAATAGTTAGAAGATGGGTGAGAGCCCTGAAAGAAAGCCTATGCTAATTTCAAGAGCTATTGATGTACCTCATGTTCATAAAATATGATACTGAACCAATACTCCAGCGGGATTTTCAAGGAAGAGGGAGATAATCAGAAAATTATTAGTGAAGAATGGTCAATGAACCCTTTATTTTTTGCATCAAAACGTCCTGTAGTACTTGGGACAGCCTTGCCATACTCCTAATTGGGAAGTCATGATATCACAGCTCTATCCAGTTTAAAGTGTTGGTAAGAAAAATTTGGTTGCTTAGAAAATCATGCCTTTTGGTTAGAAAACAGACTGCATGTGCCACAGGGCTAAACTGGATGTTTCCACTGCTTTGCTGGAGGAAGAGCTGGGATGTGGGAATTTGTCATAATCCTGGCCGGAGGCAGCCCAACTGCACTCAGTTTCCCTTTCCCCCTGGAAGTCCCAGAAGCAATAAGCCTAGACTGCTAGTGCATTTCCTTGTCTCTTTCCTATACTCCTGCCCACTCTTCCTCTCCTGTCCATGATGACAATGTCTGGTTCTTGCCCTGATCCACCTCAGTTCCAGTCCTGGAATGGAAATCAGCTTTACTTGCACAACTGAGATCTCACAACCTGTACCTCATTATTAAATGCTGTCAGACTTGAAAGTGTGCATGCACAACATGGGGAGGTGAGACTTTGACATGGGGAGCTCTCTAAAAGAGGTTGAAAGACTCTTTCAGACAGAAACAGTGGTTTTGTTTCAAATTGATGCACTCTACATTGAAATGTCAGCTTTCTTTGCCATCCTGTTATTTCCACTAATCAGTTTCAAAATCTCAAACAAAATTATTTTTAGAGTCAAAATATCATCAATTAATAATAATTATATTTATAATCTCTTGTTTCATTATAATTAGTAATTTCATTGCTTTCTTAAAAATATGAAAAATACAGTAAGAGAATATTTAAAGTAGAAACATTAATGCTTCAAAGTTTCTAATTTGTTCTGAATCTGTTCAAAAATCCCTGGAAAAAATACAAGATTATTCTTCAAGCAGAAACATTCCTCAACAAAATTTTCTTTTAAAAGGCTCTTGATGAGATGTATTTGGATATCTGAACAGCTATTGCCTTAAATCATTTCATCACTGAGCTCTGTAAAAAGGAACCTCACTTGGTGGAAAAGAAGTAACATTCAAGTAACATCCTTATCTGGAAGAGTATTAACAGTAGCAGAGATCTGCAAGTTTTTCATTTGCTTAATAGAAGGCCTTCAAAGTTTGTAAAGTAGTAATGTTTCCTGCTTCAGAAGGAATAAGGGTAAAAAAGTAGCTTATCATTCAGATTCAAGGAAGAGTATGAAAAAATTTCTTATTTTCTTGCCAAATACAATGTAGGAGGAAATAAATGTTCTTAGGAGTTTAGTAGATACTGAGAGTGTGGTCAAACACTGGAATAGGCTTCCTGGAGAAGTGTTCAACACCCAAACCCTTTCAGTGCTTAAGAGGCTTTGGACAATGCCTTTAACATGTGTTAAACTTGCTCAGCCCTTGGTCAGGCTGATGGACTACAGGATCATTGTGAGTCCCTTTCAACTCAAGTAGTTGTATTCTATTCTATTCTATTCTATTCTATTCTATTCTATTCTATTCACTAAGCAAAATAGTTCCTAAAATACCCTTGGACTTTCGGGGATTTCAACTGTTTCAGGCATATGCAGATTTGTTATAATTTAAAAAAACAACAGTGTAATGAACTTTATGTAGGTATGCTCACCATTCAAACTGCACTGCACTTTTCAAAGTACACATCAAGTGTGTACTAGATTTTGAGAAGCCGTAGCTATTACCTTATTGTCACCAGCCATTTAAAGCAATAACCAAGCTCCCCTAGATGGAGTAGAGCAATGCTGAGCACATAGGGGAGTACCAGCTGTGCTATGAAAACAGTGACTGATAATATACTGCATGCCAAGAAGAAATATCTTGTGATTTCCCCATGTATTATGTAAAGTATTATGTATGTAATTAACTGAGCAGAGCACAGGAGTTTAGATGCACACAAGGACAACTGCAAAAGGTGGGCTAACAGAGTGAAAAACAAAAAGGAAAGATGGGCTATTGCTTAAACTCTTTGAAGGTTGTCAGCACCACTGGGTATTAATGATCTGCCTTAGAAGCCTGAAGATAGAACCTGTGTGGCTGTGTAGTCACAGCACAAGGATTCTCTCCATAGTTAAAACTCATTATTTACTCATCTGAATTGGGTGCTGGAAGACAAAGAAAGGAAAGTAATTTGAAGAATTTGACTTCTCCTGTGTACAGCATAGAAAGTCCATATGTCATCAATCCTTTGCGTGAACCCAAGTTACAAATCGGAGAACTGCACTAACATTAACAGGGCTCTCTCACTCCAGAACCAGACAGGCTTCGTTCTCAACTTAAAGACTTATTTAAGAAAAAAACCCAAACAACAAAAACCACAAACCTATATAGGGAAAGGACATGTTTCCATCGCAAGACTAATAAAATCTACAGTTTCGGCTTCATTCCATCTAGTGGCAAGCAGGCAGAAATCCTCCCTCCTCCTTCCCCAAAGTAGCAGTGTGTGAGCTATGGCTAAAAGTTAGTTTTGCATGTGTGTGGCAGGATTTGGGCTTGTTTATTGTCACTGAATTTCAGGAGTCACCAATTCATGAGTTTTGATGTGCTCACCACTGACAGAACATGGTTGCCATTGCACCAAGTCCCCCTTGGTGCAGGAGCCTGGAATGAGAACTGCTCAAGAGGAGGCAGGAGGAGAAATTTCCCAATGTAGGTGGAAGCAAAGATCTGCTGAATGCCTATAAATGAGTGGTGCTGTGGTAGAAAGATCTGAGAAAAATGCATTTGTAACTTCTGATAAAGGTTTCTTAAGTAATGGAAAGGTAACAGAGAAGGGGCAGTTTCATTAATCATCAAATGTGTCCTAGAGCCCTCAGTAAAAAATCTGGGCTCAAGCCTTCTTTTTCTGTGCTGGAAGCAGACTAGTTCTTACAAGATCTTCTAGCTATTCACATGTCAGTCCTTGCTTGAAATTATTTTTCTCTGATGTTTTATCTGAGCTTGCAACACTTGGGATTCCATGTGAGTTTCTAAACAGAGCAAAAGGCACAGGAAGGTAAGGCTGTCTGCCTCTGGGTCCATGGTCATAAGCAAAGGATTCTCTCTGAGCATATCAGTTCTCACATGAACTTGCCCCACTGCTAGGTTGGATTTTATATTGGCTTTAGATACATTGAATGGCCTGTGTAAAATGTATTCCAATCCAACACCTGAATTTTAGGAATGTTCAAATACCATTGAGATCCATAAGCTTAAATTGAAGTATAAAAATTAGTTAGATATGTGTGGGCACACACATGCACACACACACACAGAGTACATATTTTACTACCTGTATATATACACTTACCTATACATAATGTAACTGTTTCTTACATAACTTAGCAAAGGATCTGGGTCTCATTCTCCTGTATTTTATATAAATGGACAGTTTAAAAGCAATCTTTCTGAGGATCTGTGTGAAGGCAGATAGAGAAAGTAATTTTACATGGCCTTTCTATCAATCAGGGTAAGAAAAGAAACAAATATAGTGAGATAATTTTTATGAAGCGTAACTGAATCATGCCTCTGTTTTCATTAAAATCATATAGCAATTAGTAAGTGATGATCTGGTTTAGAAGAAGGAACATATTGGTTTTGTACACTGTGCTTTGTGTACTGCTTGGGCTAAATTAAGACAAATAACCAAGACAATATTTTTCTTTGATATCAGTAAATATTGGCATCAAGAAACCATTGCCCCATTATTTTTAATAAGAAGAATTCAGTCTAAACCTTTTTTTCATCAAGTTGAGGAGGTGATGTCATATGGTAAAGGCTGGATATTCCAAATAAATCACTAACAAGTCATTTTGGCTGAGCAGTATGTGTATCAGATATGCAACTGAACATGTCTGGAAGAAAATGCATTATTGTCATAAGACTTAGGAGTCAGAGCCTGAGGAGTTTGTGCATCTTGCAAACAGTTACACAATTAACCAGACATTTCCTGCACAACTCAACATTTTTAAGGGAATGTCCTAGACTTTATAGCAAAAAACTTGGATTACACACTCAGACCCTGATTCAGCACACACTGCTGAGTGTTTCACTCTCTTCCTGTAGGCCCTCGCACGACATGTTTGTCAAATGTGCATTGTAAAATCCACTGCAATATCCAAAGGGCGCCAGTGACTGAGTTTTCAACATTAGTGTGTCAGACCTGCGTTCCCCAAGATGTGGCAGCAGCTAACAATTACAGGCCACCTTCTCTACTTTTCTTAGTCTCTGATCCTGAGAGTCCCAAACAATTTAGAGCCCAGGGAAAACTGGACCCACCCCCTCAGCACCCAGAAGCTGCTCTTGTGCCCTCGGCTTGTTCTGCTCATTGCATTTGCCTGCCCCATGTGGGGATTGCTCCAGCTCCACACTCATGGCCACCAGCAGTACTAGGCAGACTGTTTTGTCCACTGCTGTGCTTCAGTCTCCACATGGGAGGCCATGGTTGTGTAGGTGTCTGGCTCCAAGGCGGATGTCCTGGAGGATGAATTAAGCTCCCCAGGGGGAGTGTGCAGTAGATTTAACTGCCTCATAGGCAGTGTGTGGTATCCAAAGGTTATGAGGGTATCTACTAAAGCTCCTGCTAATTTGATCTGCCATAAATCCTTGAAGGTTTTATCAGCAGGAGGAATAAAAAAATAAGCTCATTACTCTTTCTCACTAATTGACTATGATCTTTTACCTTAATTTCATTACCTAATGTAATGAAGTTATAGAAAACAGAGTATCAGTGGACAAATTAGACCTCTTCCTGACAACAATGTAGCAGAAGAGGAGCTATGCCAGTATAAACTTGGATTATATAAGACTCAATTTTTGCAGCAGGGTTACTGAGGATCCACCCTGCAGAAAATCAGAGCAGATGTGTAAAGTCTGTGTGGAAATAGGAGCCTTCCTTTCTGATCGATCTGCAGTGATACCACAGGCATGGATTAGACCCCAGGAAGGGCATTTCTCATGCTATAAAGTCTGGAGGTGGGTGAATATTTTTACTGTCAAAGTGAGGCTGGGGCAAAAAAAAAAAAAAAAAAAAAAAGAAAAAAAAAAGCTGGCATGTGTCCAGGAAGCTCTGTTTTTCATTTCACCTGAGCTGTTTAGAATTTTTACAACTGAAAATTGCTTCTTTCCATCTGTGAAGCATTTGCTTCTTGGAAAAGATGCACAAAGCCGAGACATGAAAGACATTTGAAATAAATAAATAAACTAATGCATTCTTTGGAGAATCCATGCTGTTTCCCTACTGCTCCCCATTTTCTTATGAAGACCTCTCCACAGATGGAGGGCAGCCGTGGTGTCCTCAGCAGTAATGAGTAAGGGAAAATAATTTCTGTAAGTAAATTAGAGTAGCTCATATGCCTGCATTCTTAATAGATTCTGTTTCTAAAGCATAGACCACAAGCTAATTTAGTGAGAGGAGGGCATCCTTCATATATGTGCATTAAAAAATGTTACAATTTCCAAAGAATAGTTACCTAATAGAATCGCCTGTGGGTAGTACTGCCTGATATAAATACTTTGTGCAGGAATGGCATGGAGGATGTCAAAGTGAGGCTACAGCACACACTTCAGAGACAATTCAGGGCTGTGCCTCTGTTGACATGGTAGCTGAAGATTGTTTTGTATAGCTCAGTAGAGAAAGAGATAAAACAAGCCATTTCTCTGGTCTTTCCCTAACATCCCAAAGTTTATAAGTACCCAATAACAAAAGCAAAATGGCAGTGGTAGCTATTGCAAGGTTCATAACTCCTCCTGCTCCTCTATGACTACATTCCTCTTTAAAAGGCATCACAAAGAAAATTACCCAGAATATCTCAACCAAAACTATGGCAGGTAATTGAGGATTTTTCCTCTGCCCTTTAATCTGAAATGATTGCAGTATAGCAGAGAGAAGGATGCCCAAGTAAGGACAACACAAGGGCGGGTACTCACTCAGAAAGAACTTAAGACTTTCCATTGACTTTGGCCAAAGGATGCTGGCTCACGCTGGCTGCAAGTTTTACCCTATGCTTTTCTCCCTGGAAAGGAGCTACCAAGTGTCCTTCCATATGCTCCTGGTAGTGACAAAGTTCAATCAGTGATAGCTATCAAATTCTGCCTGCCCAGGAGCAGGGATCTGTGTTTGCTAAGGGTTTCATTGGATGCAGAATCAGAAAGCAAAAGTTGCCTTAGCAGGCAATATAAAAAGTTATTGGGCTGTTGTGTCTCAAAGTGATTAATTATTCAATGTGACAGAAGTGATTAATTAATTATTTAATGGAACTTCTCCTAATTGTTCCTTAGCAGCTATGAAAAAATGGAAGGAGTTATTTTGGAAAGTTGCATGTCATTCTACTGTCAGGTGTGTTGATTCACAGCTAGATGGTGGCACCAGCCTCCATGGTCAACCAAATTGGAGACCACATTTCCATCATGATTTGTGTTGCTGGAGCTAGGGATTATATTTGAAGAATGCAGGAGAGGAGCCACGTCTGGTAAGGGCGTGAGGAATCCTTTTGTTATTCAAATTGAAAGCTTGGCTGGTTATATTGAGCACAGAGAAATTTGCTCACTCCTCTGTAACTATCCTGGAGAACAGAAAGCATTGATGAGATCTCCTTTGGAAGCTCATATATTGCTGTTAAAATAGACTCAAGAGTAAATCTATTCTTCTTAAATCTTTTCTTTAGCTTACAGTAATTTTGGGTACACCAAATATCAAGCTTTGAGGAAGGAAAAAAAAAAAAGAGAAAACCCACAAAGGCCATATATTTGATCCCATGCTCAGCAAGGCGTTGTTCCATGGATGAATTTGCAAACCTTGGTTCTATCACTCTGCTAAAGAGGGAGCTATCAGGGTCTCCTTAATATGTTACACAAAAGGGCTGCAGCACACAAAGCCTGGAACACATCAGTGTACAGATCTCAAGAGGGTCCTGTGGAGTCTATTACTTTGATGAAGTGGTATTTAAAATTGCATTACCCAGCAGCTGTTTAACCCTCCAGATGTTGCCCCTGTGGAGTGTTTAATAGGACGTGAAGTGCTGGTAGGCTAGGCCATAACCTCATGTCATCTATTCAGCAGGCCACATCAGGTCTTACCATCTTCTACTAAATCAATACAGGACAACCTGACATAGCAACTTTCCTCATCTGCTGTTCTTTTCCTGATTATTTTTCCAACAGTGAGTAGAAAAACCGGAAGAAAACAAATTAAATCCAAAGGAATGGGAGAAAAGAAGATCTGACAGCAAATACTCCGAAACTTTTGTTCATCTCAGTTCGTGTTTTCCCCTTGTCTGTGCTGACAGCCCCGATGCAGCAGCTTGGTGCTGCCATCTGCTGTTGCTCATGCTGCTCACGTTTTTGAGCGAATCAGCAATGGGCAACTAAAATAAATCAGCATCATGAATAAATAAAAGATAATTATAAAGGGAAATAGGTAAAGAGCCTAGAATGGAAAAACCTCACTTAACCTTTAATTTTTGGCAGCATTTTTGAATCCGTGTGTAACATGCTAATAGTAATTCCTAAGGTCATCAAAAAGATGAGGCATGTTCAACTCAACTTTTGGCAACATTTAGTCTGGACTTTCCTGTGGCTATCAGGTCGAGGACCTGATGCTTCACAGTGTTTTTCATGGTTTAGATATTTGGTGCCACAGGTTTTTGTTTTACAGAGCTGGCTTCCAAAATCAATTAAAACCAAGGAACAAACTTGTTTTGATTAGCACAGGGCACCTGTTAGATCACATTTGCAAAGATGAAACTTTCTGTCTGAAGGCTGGATACCCTCTGGGACATCATCAGCTTTTAACAACATGAACAAAATTGCTTCGTTCACCAGAAGAAATTCAGATGGCATATGACTTGCCCCATCAACCCTCATTGGGCTGTCTGGTATCTAGCTGGGCTATAGTTCTGCTGTTAAGACACAGTCTTGACAGGAATTTTGTTTTGGAGGTAGATATGAAAATGAGGAATGAACTTTTGTTTTGGGGGGGTTCCTTGGAGCACAAACAAATTTGAACTTTTTATAGAGTAAGAACATTGATATCCAGGATGCTGAAAATCAAGAACATTTTACTGTTATTATACAGACCTCTATTTTTTCCTTCCATACTTTTTTTTTTTTTTTTTTTTTTTTTTAAAGGTGGAAACCTATTTACACTTCTCAGCCAAATCTTCACCAAAGATTTCAACAGGGCCAAGATTTCAATCCTTGCTGGCCAGTGTTAGCACAAATGTGATGGCTGTTACTGTGATTATATCTACAGAGAACTGGTACTTAGAGGAAATAACAGTTTACTGGCATCTCTTCTAGTGAAGTTTTTGAGATTCAAGTATCAAGAATGTAGACATGTATTGAACACACTGTGCCAGCACAAATAATCTCTTGACACATGACTGCAGCCACAGAAATCAGTGCCAGCACAGCTCTCTCAAATTTGAAAGGATTGACCACTTCCTCTCACTGTTACTAAACCCTGTGTAGGAATGTAAAACAGATACTACAGCACGTGACAGCTCAGGGATGGATGTCTTTCACACCAAACTCTTGACAAATGTGTTTTTCATCACCTGGCTTCACCTTCTGTTATTCTAATAGCATACTATAGAGTGGTATCCTATGAAATGGTATCTTTGGCAAGTGGTATCTTGGAAGTACTGTAGAATCTCCTTGTCTGATACAGATAGCAGCAGTAAAGCAGCATTTAGTGTGGCAGAGGTTCTCTACTGTAATCCATAAAGTTGGAGCTTGGGAACTTAAAAAGAGTTGTGCTGTAATTTCTAGCTCTGAGGAATGGTCTCCCTTACCTTTGCAGATCCATCTCCTCCATCACTTACCTCTTCCAAAACTGCAAGGCTTTGAGAGTCTTTTGGCTGCAAGAAGAACAGATATCTTTGCATCCTCTGAGGATGAAGTAGGTAGACTCAAAAGAAGCACTTTCTCTGTGTGTGCTTTAGTGAAAAGATGCAAACAAGGTGAGAGAGCAGACTCGTGCTTACAGAACAGCAGACCTTATGCTCCAGGTGTCGTTAGTGCCAGTGGGAGAGAATGGGGCCCCAACCTGGGAGCTACCCAGTCCTGATAGGCACCCACCACTCCAGTTCTGAGATGGAAATTGTGTTGCCAAAGATTCAGTAGACTTAAACCCAAGTTTAGAAATCCTACTAATACACCCACAAGTCATTTTAATCTCTTCCCTCTCCTCACTTCCCTCCTGTTCTTGTCGACCCCAAATACCCACAGTTAAAGTAGGCATTTGGTATAATGCAAAATGTAAAGTGAATTGGCAACAGCATAAATCTGGAACACAGATATGTGAAGATACATTTTGAGAGACAAAACTGCTTTAATATATTTGAGTTGCAACTGGAACATGAGTGCATGTGGAAGAAACAATACTTTCAACTCTCTTACTAGACTTCCAGACCTGGAGCCAGCCGTGCTGGAAATAGAGCAATAAGCGTCTGCCTGGGGCTGGAGATCGTGTTCATGACTCTGGGAGCAATGGGGAAATGAAAATCATCGTTACTGTGCTGGTGTAGATGTAACTCATGTGCACTTGATTGGTGCTTTGCAGGGGAGCCAGAGAGAGCACGCGTGGGGAGAAGGCAGTTGTAAGGGTGCATGGCAACTGTGGCCAAACAGTGCTCTCCCTTCCAGGCCAAGCACACTCCATTAGCCAAAGTAACCAGAAACAGGTGATCTGGCCTCTGAAAATCAATAGTAGCACCATCCCCATGTCTTCCAGGGTACAAAGAGCACTTATAAAAACAGGTTTTACTGGATCATATTGTACCGTTCAGTTTACTTTTTAGTATCAAGGTCTTGTTTAAATGGTGCATATATATCAATAACAGTTAAAGAGAATTCAGTCATTACCAAATTTTAGTCTCATCTGACCTGAAAATTCCCATTCTAATACCTGTATTTTGGGTATAATTGTTGTCAAAATATCATCTTCTGAACACAGAAACTTCAGAAGATTTAAACTGCTATTGTGACTGTCCTATATACAATAAAAAAATATATTGTTACTGCAGAGGAAAATGACTTGTTACATACTTCTCACATAGTATCTTTATTAAACATTTGGACAGATATGTATCCATTTATTATATAAGTAATCTATGGGTTCTTAGTTTGCAAATGCTGGTTGAAAGTTCACAAGAGCAGGCTTTTCTGTGAACTTTCTGTATTTGTAAGTTCAGCCACTGCAATAAATCCTATTGCCTGCTTAGCAGCACTTTGCACTGTACCCCAATGGCTAAAGCTTGGAGCTCTGCATCTGAATATTTCAAAACCTCAGACCAGCTTGCTTGGAGTTTGTTTTTCTTCTTAAATAGTGCAAGTTGTTCTGGAAAGAACATATAATTGCAATTATTTGATAGTCAAATCCTTGGTCACTAACATACCAAGCTCCACTACCACTAATAGAGGTTTCATTGGAGCAAAGCTTATTGCAGCATTTTGTAGTTATTAGAAAAAAAGTGTTCTTTGTGCGTGCTGTAGTTCAGAGCTGTAAGGTCTTTGTGAATGGTTACTCTCAAAGCGCTACAGAAGTTCCCCGGTTCAAGGTGGCTCCTGGCTCCTCGGAAAAAGGAATGTGGGGTTCCAGCCTGGGAGGAGAGAAATAAGTGAAAAAAGAGCATCCCTGGGCTAGACAGGACAGGTCTGCTTAGTGCAGTTCTGCAGCCTGGACAGTCAGTGGTGAGCTGATTCAGAAGGAAGAAAGGTGGGTGCTGACCCCAGTAAACAGCGTGCATCCATGAATCCAAGTCATCAATTACAGTGAAAGCTCCTCCAGCCCTATTTGTCAGAGAAATAGGATTTTCACATTATAAAACCAGGAGTCACTCTGTGGTCACCTAAGTACATAATTTAGGAGACAGAACATCCTTGAATTTGATCCAGTTTAAACTTGAGTAAATCTTTTAGATTAAAAAAAAAACCCAGCAACATCTATTCTCGATTTAAAAATTGCTAATGGTAGAAAAGCCACAATAACCTCTTGCAATCCACACCAGTAGCTAAGTATTTCCCTGGTGAAATGTGTAGCTTTTTCATCCTGTGCATTTGTCCAGCTCCAGATACCAGATCTTTTTATATCTTTTCTTGCTAAATTGGAAGAGCATTACTCCTGAAGTAAATACTTACCATCTACAACCAAAATCCTTAAACTTTTTCTTGGCATGCTTAAATGACTGCACACCTACCACTTCTATCTGAAGATGCTTTCCAGCCTTTTGGTTGGTCTCAGAGCAATCTTTAAGAGTGCCTGAAGCAAACATTGTACTTCAGAGCTCAACACATGTACAGAGGAAATCAGGACTCATGCCAAAAATGCATATTCCCAGGGGTTGCATTAGTTCCCAACCAGTTTTGTGCCTGGAGTTGACATCCAGCTAATGCCCTGGACATGAACCAGCAAATCCAGTTTAAGCCCATTGACCCCTGGTGAGGTGTTCTCCCCACAGCTCATGCAGCCCCTACAACTTGTTTCTCTGCACCTGACTTCACTTTTGTCCCCCAGATAAATGACAATTGCTCAGTCATATAACTTCAAATGACCAAACACTTCAATTTTTTGCTTCTAAAGCTCCTTCAGTCCTCATTTTGGAGGAATCCAGTAATCTTCATAATCATTGTCATGTTTTCAGTGATGATTTTATGCTTCTATTACTAATAGTAAAATTTGTACCATAATTTTTCAGGACACTGTCAGAAGCAAGGCTGCTCACTGCTGAACTGTTCAACTGCAGAAATATTAGCCAGTGTCATTGGTACTCTGCATACATTAATTTCCCTGAAGTCACACATTATTATTCACTTTATGTCTAAGATATTGTATAAAGTTACTGTGCTGCATTTTCAAGCTCAGAGAGGTCTCTCTCAAATAATGTAAGGAAGGGTAGCAAGTGCAAGTAATTTTCTGTGTTCCTATCCTGCTTTTCAGGTAAGAGCAGCAAGTTATTAATTAATCAGCTCCATGAACTAATTAAAAATATATATTTTGCATGTAACAATTCATATAACATATGTACATGAAATGAAAGCCACAGGAAATACAAATAGAAGTTTCACAAGAATTTAGTGACAGGCCATGAAAAGGACCCTGGGAGAAAAAGGGAAACAACTCTCTTGTGCCTTGCTTTATTCATGAAGACAAATTCACTTTCTTTCTGAAAATGGTTGATACTCAACGTTGTCTCTGCATGTCAACTCCACTTCTTTTCCCTCTTTGAAGTGCTGAGCATCTTTCGATACGTTTGGTAAGTCTCTATTAATTCATTCCCATCAGAGTGCTAAAAAGACACATATCATGGAGGAAAAAAAATGCATAGTTCTCCTTCCACATGGACCACAGCAAAAATAACCAGCTGCAAACAAGCAGGGATGCATATTTTCCATGATTCATGCTGCAGAACCACCATAGGCTGTGGGACTGTTGTACAGAATTTGAGCTTTCACAGAAAAAAAAATGCTACCAGGTGGCCTGATGGTGAGGAAAGTCTTCCCAGAAAGGAACTGAACATGAATCAAGTCAGGATGACTCAGATTGTTTTTGTGATTCTGCAGAGAGACAATCTGAGATAATAGCTGGGTTGTGTGAACTATTGCTATAATTTATTACAATAAATTTCAAAATACAATGATTTACTATTATGAATTGTTTTTTTATTTTCTGTCTATATATCAAAAGCACTGTAATATCTATATTTCTAGCCCCTCTGTATGAATAAACACATATAAAAATATATATAAAAGTCCTCTGTATGCTTCATAGCAAATATGCAAATTATCATCTTAACAAACATAGCAACATCCCTTTTGTATGCTCAGTGAAGTGCACTTTGATAAGAAGACAGTAATGTGTAGCAGCAAGATTGAGTTATGATGGGAGGTAGCCAGCCTTAGGACACCAAGGAATTTATGATTCTATCATTACATACTGAAGCTTGAAGCTTATGACAGAGCTTTCTAGGTGGTGGGTAAAAAAAAAAAAAAAAAAAAAAAAAAAAAATAGACTGAAAAAAAAAGCCTGGGCCTTTGCTTAAATATATAAATTAGGTTTGTGCTGCTTTGAATTCAAAAAAAGAAAGAAAACTGGTCTATTTGTGTTTCACAACAAGGGTACTGTAGGCAGCACAAAGTATCAGTAAAAGTAAAGGACATTTCTGCTGTTTGCATGTTCTACATGCAGGTTAAGTAAATGGTTTTAATTTAACCAACCAGGTCCCATGACTCAAGGTGAGAAAAATTCTTCTTTAGTGCTGTTCTCCATCCTTTGCCAGAAAGCTGTTCCCAACTGAAACTATATTTATCTGTTATTTACCAGTTTAGTCAGCTGAGGACAAGTTGTTCTGAAAATGTTTGTTTATATCAGCCAGCTAGGCATCAAGAAGAAAAAGAAGTGGAAAGAAAGACCAATATGGAAACACGTTTGAAATTCCAGGGAAAACCTTTCTGTTGACTTTATTAGGATATAGCCAAGATCTGCAGTCAACAGAGAATGATGGCTATTAAAATAAGGGAAAGAGACTAGAGACTGTAAAGAAAGAAAAGGCAGAGAAAGGAAAATAGAAGGAACTTCCTAGATTCCCATTAAAAAAAAGGCAGGGTCCGGGGGAGGAAAATGGAGGTTCAGCTGCAAACAAGCAATGCAAGGGAATGAAAACTGAGAAAGTAAATTAAAATATGTATGATCATTGATTTTAATGGTTAAAGATATCAGTCACTGGCCTGGTTTCCAAATTTTCCTGAATAAGTGGTAGAGGCACAGGCTGGTTTCTGTATGGATAGGATATTGAAATAGCAGGAAAATTCAGAGAAGTTATTAATGTCTGAAGCTTTGGGAAGATCACATCTGGTAGTAAAGGAAAGATTTATCTTCTATTTTAAATTGCTTGGAAATTATTGGGGAATTTTTGTTATATAATTATATTTGGGGTCCTCCCTCTTAGAGAATGTTTTAATTTTCAATTTTTACCCTGACAAAACAATTTTAGTAGAGCACAGTGAGTGCAGCGAGTATGTATCAGTACTGACCATGAAAGGACAAACACCACATAGCAAGCCTTATAGGATTCAGGAAGGGCAGAATTTAAGTTTAACTACAAAGAAAGCCAACTTGTTAAGAAATGTGTCTGAAACAAAATGACTAGTAAATCCTCCAAAAATCAGTTTTTGCAGGGGGAGTAAATGTGGAAGGCATATTGTCTTCTTAATCCAGAACAGACTGACGCATCTTTTGAAGAACAAAATGAAATTCTTTCTAAACTATGAAATCTTGAAGGGAGGCCAGGCATGAATTTACCAGCCAGTAAAAAGGTCCTTTAGACTCTCCTCTTGTCCCAGCCAGACCTCCATATGCTGCTCCCTTGTCTGTTTTTTAAATAGTAACATCCAAATATGTAGCTAGTAGAGAGATTGTTGGATGACCAACAGATGGGTAGTTGGTAGATAGAGGCCACTTAGTTTGTTTCCCCCACAGTTTTCTGGTTTGTAGTAGCTTTATTTCCCTTATCATGTCTCCCCATCTGTCCTTTTTGAGTTGGCTTCCAGCGCAATGAATGGTTTCCATTTTTAATATACCATACATACATAGTTATATCTTTCCCTGTGGACATAGGCAAAGAGCTTGCAGTCTTGACAACCACATTATTAATGATGGAAGCATGTGCTGTCGATGTCCCAGCTAGTAGAATAATACAGGCCTCCAATATTTTCAGAGTTTACTGCATAAGATGACCTTGTTAGCTCAGTCTTATGAACACGCATCAGGACAGAGGTGAGCTGTCACAATAAATATCTGTCATATGATCCAGACCTAATTCTTCATGGCCACCATTTTCCTGCAGCACATTCAGGTACCAGTGCTCTCATGCATTGCAGAATCCTCCTCACTTTTGTGTGTTTGCCCATGTTGTGGTGTGTCTCTTCCAAGCCCCTGCCGCTGCTACCAATGCCCTCCTCAGGCTAAGGCCCCTCCAAGCACCCAGACACCAGTCTGATTCTCCAGGAGAGCAGTGTATTGGTCTTTCCCCTTCCATGTACATACAAAAGTATTCTTTGCACAAAACTAAAGAAATTTTGTCAGAAATTCTCCAGGTGCTTCAGGAATGCCATATAGAGAAGCCAGTTGACAAAAGCAGCCATTGATGATGGACAATCTGTCACAAAGTTGTTCCTTTTCCTTGAGTGGCACTGAATTTTCTAGCACACTACACCATTACCTCCCAAGCAGTAAAAGACCCATATAGAATTGCACAAAATGTCATATAAAGCCTTATTACCAAGGGAAAAGAACAGTTGGTAGCAATGTCCCAAATAGTTATGCTTCAAAAGCATCAGCTCAAAACCCTAGAAGCTCTCTTGACAGGAGAAAATCTTCCCTTCTTCATCAGCAGTTGAGCCAGGTTTTGAGCTAGCAGTGTTTCCAAACAAATTAGTAGTATTAGAAATAGTAGAGTAATACTGCCTGCCCCTTTCCATCACTGGAAGGATTTGGAAGTAATCTTCCAGCAGACCTGTGCCAGTTGCACACAGAGCGGGCACATGCAGAGAACATCTGTTTCAAAGGATGTGTCAGCAGTGCAGGCACTGTGACATCAAATGCCAGGGTACAAAAAGGCACTGGGAAACTTGCTGTAGGATCCTGTGGGGAGTGAACATTGTCCCTCCTGTGACCAGGGACAGGACTGTTCAGTCTGTGTCACAGAAGCAATATGCATCCTCCATCCTGATGTTCCTTGCCGCACACACCGCACCACAGTCATGCACATTCGCCTCTACAAATACCAGGTTGCCAGTGACTAATATGAGCTCTTTAAATCTTGATGATGAATGGTTCTACATTCCCAAAGAGGATTGCTCTGTCCCACCGCACATTTTTGTCTTGTCTGTTTCTATAAAGCTGGGAGGATAGACTAACAAAAGTCACCTGGAGTGATGAAGGGCTTTGATTAAGGGCTCCCCAAACTCAGCTTAGAACTAGCTATTAGTACCCAAACCAAATCTAAAAGCTGCCTATACAAGGTGCCTATACAAGCCAGGTTGGAGCAAAACAGAAACACACAGGTTTCTCTGAGCTGAGATGTGCCCTCCTCTCTCTCAGTTGAACACAGCACTGTCTCAGGCACCACCAGCTCAGCAAGGATGTAGCCCCAGATGCCGTGATGGTGTGGATGACAGCAGGGCATTTCTTAGTCTCGGATGCATCACACAAGCTGGAGCCCAGAGACTAGCTCAGCTCAGAGCTATGACGCACTATGAGAGCCTTCCTCACTCCCGGGGAAGCCAGCTCTGCTCCAAGCTGTGGGAAAACCACAACCAGACCCCATGTTTTAGGTTTTTACTGCCTGCCCAGCCACATCATCAGACTACCTCATTTTTAGTAAATGATCTAGACATCAGTGAATTCTCCAGATAATAAAAGACTATCCTTCAGCCTCCTACACCACCTCTTAATGTGACCCCCCACCTAGACTGCAGCCCTTCAAGTTATCCTCCATTTGTTTGTTGGTGTGCTCCCTTAGATCTGCAGATCGCTTTGATTATTTGAACATCTGAAAGTTGTCACATGCCTTTTCTGACCGTGACCATCTGAAATATTACCCAGCAGGACTTGAGGGGAGACACAGTAAGGAAACAAAAACATCCTACTCATAAGAACATGTGGCAGGAATTATCAAATGACACCATCCCAAAGGGTAGTGCTATATATCCAAGCAAAGACAAATTTTCTCCCCATCCCCTAAAGCCAGGACAATCTTTTCCCATGGTATCAACTCAAGACATAAAACAATATTACATACAAATACCTAAAGTATTTTTCATTAAACATTATGTTATGAAGGTTAGTTCTCTATTACTAATGGAGAGAAAGTATTTCTTTCATCCTCCAGCTTTCAAAACTGGAGAGTAGGTCCTCCTTATACATGATTCTCAACAGAAAAACTTCCCTAAAATGGTTCAGTGTCTGCGGTTGTTAGGTTGCCTGCTGTCCTTACAGGCAGAGCACAGGTTCTTTGGTAAAACTGGAATGGGATATATATGTAAAAAAAAAGAGATTAAAAAAGGTTGAAATACAGAGTCAGAGTTTCTCAGCAATCTCATCAGAGGCAGTAGGGGGTCTGGAGAAGAGCAGAAAAGACCAAAATCAATGCAGCTGCGCAGGTGGAAGTCCAGGAAAATCAAGCACAGATTTTAGATTTGGTTTCTCATTCTTAACAAGATACAGAAATGAACAAATGAAGAACAAATGAAGCGTGGAGAGCAATACAGACCATACTGCTGCAGTCTGACAGCTGTTAACCAATTATATTTTGGCTTTGTCAAGAGGTTCTCCCTAAAATCAGAAGGCAATGGATTTCCTTCTGAACAGCTTGTTTGCTTATAGATCATAGGTCCAAAATCTCAGTGCCCTGGAGGAACACAGGAACAACTACGTGCTCCCATGCATTACTTCCAAACTCCCCTTCCCTGTGGGCAGTCAGCTGGAAGGGGGGCAGTCTTTGCTGGGGGCATTATACTAGTAGAAGTAGAACTGCTTTTTCCATCAGCCCTAAGCCTCTGCATGTCTCCAGAGTCGAATCAGACCTTGCTGTACTGGCTTTGCTCCGTGGCTGTCACTATTACTTCTTCCTTTGGAGGTACTTTATATTTGGTTGCACAGCACTCTGATTTTTTCTTCTTAAACCAAGTGCTACTGGCTACTGAAGTAAGTTCCTGACAAACCAAATATATCTTGATAAAACCCCAACATCCTGGAAGGCACTCATGTAGTGCAGCGACACTGGTTCCCAGGGATCCTCTTAAAAGCAGACGGTCTCCTCTTATGTAACCTTCCACGGTCTTTCTGTTGGGATACGACAGAAGGTGCTTCATGTGTCCCCGGCCAGGGGAGGGGACAGGGAGCGTTGGTGTGAGCACGGTCTCAGAGGCACTGCGCACTCGCGGGGTGCTGCTGTTCCCTGGCCGAACCAGCATCCCGGTGGGGTGGGAGCGGCGCGGGCGCGGTTCCTGCGCGCACCCGCAGGTGTCACTGCTGCCCCGCCACCCGCCCGGCGGGGACAGCCTGCGGCGCCCGAGCCGCGCACAGCCGGCAAAGCTCTCGGGTGCTGATGCTGAGAGAGAAGCTCGAAATTGCTGCACGGCCGCTTCCAACCATCGCCGCAGCGGAGGGTTTAGAGGAGGAGCGGAATATCGGGTTTATTTGTTTCCGATGAATATCGATCAGTTGTCAGCACACACATCAGCAAGACTCAGCGTGAAAGAAAACCAAAAACGTCAAATAGAAAAAAGAGGTATATGATCACTACAGGACTACAGAAGGAAAAAGGAAATAAAAAAATAAATAAATCACCGGGCTTTTTATAACACCTAACTAATTTGCTCTACTGTGGTAAAGAAAATTGCTTTGACTTCCTTCCTTTGTTTCTGATTTTATGCTCTATTTTGTTTTCTCAAATAATGGGTTATAGTGAATACCAAAATAGTCCCATCAGTAAATTTCTCTAATGAATATTTTTTTTGTAGCAAGCATTACACAATTCATAGTCGTACCATTCAGATTACACAGTTTTCCTTTGCAGGAAACTGCAGCAGCAGTGCAGCAGATCAGTGCTAATACACTGGCCATGCAGGTCCTACCATGTCAGTACCTATAAAACAGAAATATAGGACTATGCAGGGGATGGAGTTGCTAAAAAAAGTCATTTCTGTGTTACATGAAGGACTGATGCTGACTGCTGCAGACAGATTTTCTCTGGTAGAGCTGCTGCTGTATGCACAAGATGGCAAGGCCTCAGTAATGAGGAGTAATGACCTCCATCCTGATGCAGAAGCTCTCAGGATCTGAAAAGGATGAAGCTTCTCCAGGCAACATCAGACATCTTAACCACATTGGGCATGGAAAGGTATTTTCTTGTCTCCTCTTTCTTGCTTTTTTTTTTCTTTTCCCCTTCACTGTGCTATGAGGGTAACATATTAAAAAATCTTTATTTAGATGTACAATAAAAGCAGCTGGCTTTGTTATTTGTATCACTTCTCTCTCTTATATTCCTTGAAGTCTTCTGGCCTGTAAACACTTGCTCTTTCCTTTCTTATTAAAAGACACAAAATAATCATAGCCCCTCCACCTAGTCCATGCTTTCTGTGGAAAGATGTTGTCTTCCAAAGCTTTCTAGAGACAAAGGTGCATTCCCAGCACATCCTGTAGTTTGGAGTGAGAGAAGAAGCAGGAAAAATCCAAACCATCTTTCAATAAAAAACCCCAAATCCACCCTACTAGCCCACCCTAATGTACCAAAGGGATTCCACCAGTGACATCCAGCTAGCAAGCACAATTTTAGGAACAAAGGGTAAGTGTATTTTAAAGCTAGTCTGAAAGGTTTCACATCTCTGATTTCAGTGGAAGTATGTTTTGGGGCAGGAAAAACACAGTACTCCTTGCAGATGGGAATCCCAGAGTACAGTTTTAAAAATACAGCAATAAGGTTTGAGAAAGTATTTTTTCTCTTGTTCCACTTAGCTCTGACCAGCAGCAGAAGAGGTATCTAAAAATCATATCTTCCATGCTTGTTTTCTTAGTTGGTTGGGGGTGGGACCTGTCATTTTTTTCCCAATACTACAAGTATACAGAAAAGATAGATGATATGGGTCTGTATGATGGGAATGCACTGGGAAGAAACCCTTGGGAAAAAAGTGGAAGTCTAATATTTCAATTTTCTCCTTACAGGACAAAAATAAAGATGGAAGTGAAAATTCCCCTCTGCACACAAATGCACTGGTGGGAGAGCAGCTTTAGCTACTCCCTTATGGCTGGAGTCTCCTACACTGTCAGAAAAGGATTAGGAAAACAGCTGAGAAGGAAATCAAGGGAAGAGAGATAAGGCAAAACCTTGCTAGTCAAGAAAGGTTGCTGAACTGCTTTGGAAGGGATGGAGGAAGGAGAAATGGAGTCACCCAAAATGACTTAGGAATTAAAAACTTAACAGCTCCCTAAAAACAACTTTGTGGAAGCTGATTCCCTCATTAGTTGAGCATATCTATCTAAATGTCTGAACTGTATCAGCAGTTTACTCTATCCGTTGATGAAATTCCACATTTGTGCCTCCTCCCCAAAAACATTTTATCTGTGATGTAGGCACAACATGACCTTCCACAGGCCTGTTCACTGGTGTCACTGGAGCTACCACCCAGACCTGTATGGACCAGGACTTAGAAATATTTCCTAGTCTTGAGCTTTAATCTTTATTCCTGCCTCCCACAGACACTTTCTTTGATAACAGATAGAGACATTCTGCATCACTCTGTGGACATCCTCACCTCACTCTTACCATGGAAGAAGCTCAAGTTCCTTACTTGTTCCAAATTGTGATGCTGGGAGTGAATGGCCCCAGTACCCACCCCCTTCCTTCCATCAGTCCGGGGCACCAGAGGAATGACACTTTTTGTCCGTCTCCATTCACCTAAGCAAAGGAATAACTGACCTCCCTTGTATCTCCTGAGGTTCCCAGAGACACCTCCCCAGCAGTGAGGATGGATATCCCTGCCGTGCACAGGCACCCTCCTCCCCAGGACATTGCCCCATGCCCCTTTCCCTTCACCCTGGGGGAGCAGTGGCTGTAGGAGGAGTGGAGAGCTCCTGGGAGCAGGGTGGGGAAGGAAAGAGGCAGACTGCTGGGGGAAGGATGGTCTCCTGAGATCAGGACACAGTCAAAGGCACATTGTGCATCAGCTCCTGCCCTATTGCTAATCTGCCTTTCTTTTAATTCTTTCTGTTTTGTTTTGGTTTTTTTTTTTTTCTAATTTGTTTTAGTTCCAAGCAGGATAAAACAGAGAAGGTAAGTATAGAGAGCATTAGTGGGCACCGTAAGACCATGTGGGAGAGATCAATAGAGCAAGAATCAGAGGAACAAAGGAAAAAAAAACATAAAAGATGAAGAATCCTAAAAAAAGATGTTACTGATGAGGAGGGGGAGAAAAGAAAGAGAGTATAAAAGAAAAGTTGTCTAAAGAACAGTACATCAAAAGAGATGAACTCAAAAAAGTTCATAGATTTTGGGTTATACATTCCTCTCAGCAAAAAAGGTAGAAAAGTAAGTCACATTAAATATGTCATTGCCACTCAGCTTTTAAAAATGAAAGGGGTACAAAAATAAAAAGGTGGAACAGATAATGTGCATAATGAAATGCCTCATTTATGTGATATCCACACTGAAGGAGCAGCTGCCAGGTTAAGAGGAAGGGTGGGAAATAGTACCCCCTTTGAAAGATCTGTGATGAATCTAACAAGATATTTCAAAATCTAGTCAAATCAAAAAGAAAGCCAATGAAGGTGAATGCAGCAGAATATATTTTGGGAGCAAAGTACAATAAAAATTGTGCAAATGCCACTAACAAGGTAACATTTACCATCGTGTCTTAATATTGTTTGATATTTACTGTCCATGTCCACACTTGTAAATAAGGACTATCATCTAGCATTTGAGCAGGTTCTCAGAGTTTATTATCTGGACAATTTTTTCTTTGCAATTTACACATACAGATCCCTTACAGCAAATAGTGATGATGGTACTCATTCTAATTCAAGTGTTTGTGTTAAAAAAGCAGGCCAGCAGATTCCTCACTCTCACATAAAGATTCTGCCAGAGAAAAGGACTGCTAGTAGTGCACAGATGTAATAAAAAAATAATAATGATAAAAAAAGATCTTGGGAAAAGAGAAAGATGATCTGAAAAAAGACAATGCTATTCAAGAGACAACTCAAGGCTCCTCACTGACCCAAGAAGAGTCAGCTACACACAAAGGGGAGCAACTATCTGTGCTGGACTGCACAAGATCAGGATAATTTGCCACATAAAATGGCAAAGTTCAAGTAGAGGCCATCTACTACAAAATGAGCAAGTCCTGTAGTTGTGTATATGGGCAGAAGTACAACAACAATCCTCTGAACTCCTCCTGTAAAACCCTGGTGGGAGTCCTGCAAGCATCATCTCCAAGAAATTCATAATAACCCCTGGCCCAGAGGAGAGCAATAAAGTCACTCAACACTTCAGAGAAAACCAGTAAGAAAACCAAAGGAGGCTGTGATGTTGCAATGTCCATTCATGTTAGGAACATATTATTGTAGTGAGTGCAGCAGCCTGGTCAAAAATAAAGGGATAAATCAAAGCAAGGAAGATTCTGTTTAGATATTAGGGAAAAAAAACTTTGTAGTTTCAGACTGCCTGGAGAGACTCTGCAGCCCTCAAGTCAATATATATACAAACAAAACACTTTCAATGCCACTTGAGGACTCCACAGTCTGCATCAGCATGAGGAGGGGAATCCAGCCGCAGAGAACTCATCCTCTCTTCCCCTCCACCTCTTTAATATTGGGACTTCAGCATATCTTCAATTCACAGGAAAAAGAAGCAATCTGTTCAGCATAGTCAGATCAAAAGGCAGACTGGTGTGAGTCACAATCACTTAGCAACTTGCTTAAATTAATTGTGGACACAGAATATGTTCAAATAATTTGTTGATAATTTCCCTTGAACATATTGGGATTAAACCTTTTTTTTTTTTAATCTCTGTAGCTATTAAAATTCTTTTAGCAAAAATCCTATGCTTTAGGCTCTGTTATTATAAGTCCAGTGTTATGCACCTACTATAATAAGTGCAGTGTTAGTCCTATGCATGATATCTTTAGCTAGAAAAGACATTACAAAAATGTCAGTTTTAAAATCTAAATTCAAAGAACTGTTATTCACCATGCATAAAAATAAATAATTGGAAGAGCCACAAGTAAATCTCCGGCTTTTCCAACTCCTAGTTCCAGCTACATAGCATAAACAGCCTTTCTCTCTTTGATGACCTCCTTTGGTTTTTTTTTTTTTGTTTTTTTTTTTTTTTTTTTTTATAAAAAACATCCTAAATTAATTCCTACAGGTCTTGTTTTCTGGAACTGGTTGTTGCCCTCCTATTTTTTATTTCTTAGGAGGCTATCTGGCATTTATGTCTCGAGAAATTTGAAAAAGGCAACCCCAGATATTTTATTATTATACAGTATTGCTTTCTAGATGAAAAAGATGTTGCTGTTGGGTTTTAAGGTGCCAGTCACAGTTGATCTTGCCTGATTTTTCAGGTTTTAATTCCAGCTCAGCATGGCTGCGGCCAACAGGCTGGCAATCCACCAGCTGCATTCTGCCTTTCTCTCTTGCTCCTAATTATTCAGCTCTCCAGTTCTCCTCCCTTGTCAGTTCTGTTCTGGTCACCACAATTAATTCCCATTCCTTAGTCCTGTGTTCACCTTCAACTCATTAGTTTTTGGCTGGTCTCCACTACTGTTTTGGCTCAGCATTTTGCAATTTATCTCATCCCTGTGGTAAGGCCCTTTTTCTCCCTCTTTGGTTTTCTAGAGTTGAAGGACTGTTTTTACTTGCTTCTTGCAGAAGAATGGGTGAATATTGCTGTTGTCAGGTAGGTGCCAGGGTATCTTCTGCCTCTCCCACCAGCCATTTTCCTTTACAGGCTGATCTGTGAGCACAAAACCATCTGAAGTGTGTAGCAGCACCATCAAACACTTTATCCTGTAGGCTTTAGAGCTGTTTTACGTACAAGGATATTTGGGGAAAGAGACTGATGAACCCCAACTCTCAGATGAAAGTTTCAAGCTCCAACCAGTTGTTTTAAGGAATATTACAATTAATATCTCACATGGGGGTTTTAAGCTTCTTGGGCAGAGTAAAACAAACTTTAAGGAATTTAGAGATTTTAGAGGACCTAAGATTTTAGTTAGAGATAAGCCTTACTAGAGTTAATTAAAATAAATGAGTAGGCCTTGATGAAGTTAAGAGTTAGTAGTTAACTAATAATTGATTGCTTGTCAACACAGTGTTTAGTTAGCTGGGTTTATAATGAAGAATATAGAAACTGACAAATAGCTTTTAGGAACATAAGACAATTGTGGGCCTCCTCTGTTCTGAAACCAACTGAAGAGAGGGAATGGGAGTTCTACCAAGAGTTCATTTGTCATATTTGCATTGAAAAGGTAGAAAGGTCAGAATGAGGAAGACTTTATTTACTTCCTCATTTTGGGACCCCTCCCCATGAAAGGGACCACCGACCCATTTCAAGGAACAAACTACGCATGATTTAATAGCTTTTGAAATGATTAGCATACGAAGCAAGGAATGGGATGTACCAAAATGATGAATATGTATTTGTATTTTGAGTATTCAATACTTGTATGGATAAAAGGACTCTGTAATCATTGGAAAGGCGCAGTGTGTATTTGAGAGTTATCCTGCACACTGCCCGGCGTTGCAATAAACATACACTTTCTAACTTTAAACTGTTAGGGAGTTTTTGTCCATCACAGTTGGATATTGGTACTAGATTAATATCCATATTTCTTTAATAAATCAGAGCCAGGAGGCACTGATGGCTTTTCCCTAGAAGACAAGAAATATGGCCCCTTCAGAGTGATTTTCTCTCTTAGTTCATTTTCCTCAGGAGATTTGCAGCCTCACTGACATTCTTAATTGGTAAATTTTTGTGTAACAAAAGTCATACTGCAACTGTTCGGTTATTGTACAAGCATGCCTTTATCTGAGATAATCTTAATTCTTTGTATAAATTTGGAAACACAAATTTAGCTTTTCTCTGTGGGGAAGCAAAAAGAAGTTTGTGCCTGCATGGAGTTTCCAGTCCCAGTATTGTATCACATTGTATCACCCACTGTCTGATGACAGTGATGAGGGAAAGTGTCAGAAGATTGTAGACAAACCTTTTAAAAATCCTCTAGTAGTAGGATTAATTTTGTTTGGGCCAAGTTCACTCATATGTAACAGTAGAGTTGTATCACTTGGCACAAGCTCAAATGAAACCTTAACACAACCTTAGCTCCCTGACTACTTTGAAATCCTTATTAGTAATGCCTGGTTTTACTTTAGAGACATCATGTTAAATCCTGCGCAAATAAAAGGAGAGACAGCTATTCAATACAGACTTCATATTTCTTGAAAGGAAATGTCCTGGATTTGGCTGGGATAGATTTCACTTTCTTCCTAGTAGCTGGTGCAGTGCTGTGGTTTGCATTTAGCATAAGAATACTGCTGGTAAGACACTCATGCTTTCGGTGTAGTGGAACAGGTCTGACCCTAAGGGAAGGACTTTCCAGTTTCCCCTGTTCTGCCAGGGAGCACAAGAAGCTGAGAGAAAGCATCCTGAGGACAGCTGACCTGACCTGGCCAAAGGGATATTCCATACCATGGAACCATGCTCAGTATAGAAACTGGAGTAGTTGGTCAAGAGGAGCTGATCGTTGTTCGGAGGGCTGAGCATTGGTCAGTGGGTGGTGAGCAATTGCTATGTGTATAATTTGTCTGTTTTGGTTGGAAGGTTTTATTTCTTCCTCTTCCTCTCTTGCTCTCATTTTCATTAAGATTACTGTTATTAATATAAATAGTTCCAATGATTAAATTTTTCTTATCTTAACCCATGAGTTTTACTTTTTCCTCTTTTCCTCCCAGTCCCACTGGAGGTAGGGAGGAGTGAATAAGTAGCTGCATGGTACTTAGATGCCAGCTGGAGTTAAACCATGACAGGAAAGAACTAGAAAAAGTACAGAATGGGTTCAGGAACACAAATGCTCCATGACTTTTTATAGACCAGTTGGTGTTGCAAAGTGATTTGGAAAAAAACCAAAATTTCATAGAGTGAAGTTGCATGAAATGCTTAATGCTTGAATTTGAAACATTAGGTATTTGAAGGCAGTGATTCTTTGAAGCAGATAGTGGTATCTAATTAGTTAACTACTAAGGCAAAGGAGGCAATATACCAGTTGATGCAATTGGTGGCAGCAGGAGTTTGGAAATAAATATCGCTATTTGGCAGTGAGAAGTGAAGCAGAGCTCAGATTTCTGTGGATTGCCTGGCTCCAGGCTCATGTCTCAGAGCTCACATTTCTGTGGTAAAATTAAATCTCACAGTTTAAAATCTGTGATTCAGTGTAGCTACTTACTAAAAATCATCTGACCTCCCAAGTTTGTGAATATTTTGAGTTGATCTGCATGGACCTCTTGCTAAGATCTTGATAGGGCCCAGCTCTGATGGGATATTTCCATAAAAGCTTAGTAGAATTGTGCTAACAAAAACAGAGACACTTTAAAGCAGTAATTGTCATCCTAGCTAGAAACCGGAAACACAGTGGCATTTGAAAACAATGAACAAACAGAAATCCCAAATCTCAAAAAACCTCAACTGAGTAGAATATGGGGAGCAGCCATTCATGGATTTGTAATACATTTTGTACTGGGTTCACTCAGACTGCCTCTTTAAAGATGCTGCATTCCTGGTTATGGCTGCATCAGGCTACTGACAGAGCCAGTGCAGAAGTGAGTGCTCCCTGCAGAAGGCAGCTCAGGTCCTTTCTGCCCAGAGCTGCTGTGTGCAACAGTCTTGTCCCTAATGGCACCAATGCAGGTGGTTTTACAATGCTCAATGAGATGTCTCTGGTATTAAGGCATTCAAGTTGATTGTCTCCTTTTATCTATTTCCAACCCACTTTGTGTGTGTGTGTTTAGGATTCATAGTCCCCAGAAAGATTCTCAATATCAAACCAAAGTCAGCATGACAGATGGTAGTAAAGTTGGCTGTCCTGCATCTATTCTATGCATTGCTAAAAAGGCTTGTTTGTCATGTGCACCCTACGATGCCCTGGAGGTATCAGCATTTTGTCATTTGACTTAGTTCCCACCCTTTTTTTTCTACTCTGAGATTCTGTCATACTATCCTTATATCACCTCTATCAGTCAACAGTGTTGTTTCTTAGGCCAAGCAGATTTCTCTTTCCAGTTCAGATTAGCTTCAGGAGCTCCATATCTACTGTCTCATGGGCAACATCAACACACACTCATAAATATGTCAACAGGTCTGTGTGTGACTAAGCTCAACAGTGGACACAAAACAGCATCCCCAAACAGAGCCCTGGAATTAAAATGACAGCTTGCTCCTGCATTGCTACCAGAGGTTTAGTCCACAGACCGCATACTTAGCACTCCAAAACCACTACCTTTTCAGCTTAAAATGTTGCCTTGCGTCGCAAGTGACAGCAAGGAGAAAGAAGCACTGTCCGTCCTATTTAGCAAGTGTACTCTTGTGTTCTCAGGCAGCTATGTTCATGTCCATTCCTAAGGAAGTGCAGTCCAGTCCATCCGGTCTGGGGTAGTGACTGAATCACTGTGCAGGCTGCACTGTTACAGAACGGGCCTGCCTTAAAGAAAGGTTTGCTCATGCGATGATGAGCAAGCGGGCAAGGTCCCTCTGCTGCTAGCTTGATAAAAAGAAAAGAAAAAGTAAATGATTATCAATAAAGTGTGTTTGATTAGGTGTCACTGAGAGAAAGAAAATGCCATTTCATGTCTCTTTTTAGAAAGCACAAGGTGTGTATCTTTCGGGGATCATTTTGCTCTTGACTAATCTTCAGATTCAATATTAAAATCTCAAACTTCCCAAAGGAAAGAGATTCTGCATCTTTTAATGAAAGATAAAACAACAATATAAACATACACAAATTTACAGAGAAAGGATCAACTTTAATACATCTGGAGTAAAAGGTGTTCTTTTTTTAAATATGGTATAAAAATAAATGCAAGAAACATTAACAGAGAATATACAGACAACAGACAAAGACACAGGCTTTCTTTCTCAATGTGAATACATCAGTGAAATGAAACCTTCTGTGCTAATTTATTGTGCAATAAATGTGATGCCATATGTATATTTATTAATATATGCATTTTTTACATTTCTTCCAGTTTTTGATTGATGTATTTTTTTAGTAAACTGTGCCTAGCAGAAGCTTTTTTTTCACTGTACTTGAGCTTGCAGAAAATAAAAAGACACAGATCCAGCTTGATATGAAGGAGGAAGTGAGCAGACAGTTTTCGAAATGGAGGCATCGAAAGGCTAGAGAGTCCCTCGGAGTCTGTAATGCCTTAGTATACACAAAAGAAAACAAGTCAGGTCCTTGCTCATGCAACATCTTGTTCTACTGTCCTCTGAGTCAGGCAATCAGTGAGCTACAAAGTATGTATAATGATTTGAGTCTGCTTCCATGCTACAAGGTGATCCTTTTAGTAGGACTGCACTAGACTGGTTAACCTCTTTGATGTGAGCGATTTCCCCTGAGGAAAAGATAAAAACAAAAAACAAAAACAGAAAACAGAGGCATGATCACTGCAAACCTGTTCATCAGCAACCTCAGTGTTGCCACATCATTCTCAAATAACTAGGGGCACCAACTGGAGTCTGTCAAATCTTAAACCACAGGAAGTCCTTACACTTAAACATCTGCACTGCCAGCCAGCCAGATTATTTCACAGAACAAGCCAGCAAATTTAAAGGCCATTTTTGAACAATGGTTTTGGCTGATGAGAAACTGATGCTGAAGTTTTTGCTGTCAGTCACACCCAGAACTTGAAGGCTACCACAAGCAGGAGTGCATTGTGCTGCAAAGATGAATGTGCAAACTGCAGTAGCTCTGTCACAGAGGACAAAAGAGCTACTTTCAAGTTAAGGTAAGAAAGTAAGGGGCAGATTGCATACAGGTAGGAAAGCAGCTTTTCCATGAACACAGCTATAGGTTTATTGAGACCATATTTACTATTTATAAGGAACATTGGTCAGGTGACTGCATAACACTTGAAGGTGTTTGATTTCCATATTGTTGTTTTCCTCATCATTCCTCCTTTTGCAAAGATGTAGTTTCAATTGTTTAACAAGTTCTTTTCATAAGGTGTAATGACTGTCCCACAAGAGCTAGGTCTACAGCATGAAGATGGTCTAAGGTATGTCACTCTGGTATATTTCAGGTAGATTTGAGCTTTATCTGAGCCAGATAAAAACCACAGAATAGGAATTAGCTCTCCTACGGCCACATAAAAGGAGTTAACTCTCCAAGTGCCATCCTACTGTGGCTCTGATCCAACAGAGGCAGAGCTGGCACAGCAAGCTGACATCACAGGCATACCCTGACAATGTAACACAAATATATCATAAAACATTAAATAGAAAATGGCTCTAATTCACCAGTTAGATATTTAATACTTACATTTATTATATTGTTCATTTTAAGTGCCCAATTCAGAGATATCAAACTGGTTTCAAGGAGAATACAGTAAAAAGTACTGTAACCATGGAGAGATGTTTAATTTTCTGCAGTAAATGAACTTATTCTGCCATATCAATAAATTGTTAAGTCATCTGCAGTGTTATAACTCAGTGGAATTACACAATTTAATGTCTATTGTCATTATCAATTAAATTTAAGCTCACAGGGATCTGTAAGTTGGTCTTGAGCATTCGCTCAAATGCAATATATCAGAGTGGGTCTTCATAAAAGGAAGAATAACTATTTTATCCTTTGTACTGTGAAATACAAGTTGAACAAATTAGGATGAATACTTCCCCTACAACATAATTTGAAAGGGAACTCATGATTTGCGCTGTTGTGTTAACTGGTCATCCATCAGGTTCCCCATATCACCTGACAGTATTATTACCTACTTCTTTGAAAGATGGAAAGTCTCCTTCCTGGCACTCTGTCTTCCCTGTATCTGCCACTTTCTACGTATATTAAATTCACAGCTTCTTGATATTTTCTAACCCTTAAATTATGTATTCCTCTAAAGCAGCAGGTAAGTTATTATAGTAAGATATCTTTTCTTTTTAAATAGTCAAAAAGCCTCAACAGTAATGTGGCCTTGGAATACAATTTAAAACATTAAAAGCATTTCTGAGATTAATGTTTTTTTGACAATTTTGTTAGACAATTCAGGACTTTTGGTACTAGACATAATCTCAGAAAATATTGAACATATGCTTCTCTTCACTTTTCATTAGGTTATTTGCACTTAAGTTCACAGGTGTACAAGTCTGGCTACTTTCTGTAAACATGTATGAGTTCCCTTTAGTACTGAACTGCATAACCCACTTAATTAAAAAGTATTAAAACCAGGAGTTCTCGATTACTTACAATTTGCTCAATACTACACTGGAAAGCTGCATAAACGGTTGTTGTGGTATAAAATCCATGAAATAATTTTTTTATTATTATTTGCAACAACTATTTAGGAGTTTCAAAATTTCTGGAATTTCTACATGGACCATAAACAAATTCTAGCACCTCAGGAATTAATTATGTTATCACATAAAAGAGGAAGTCCTGACATAAAATCAGGCCAAAAAGTAGCTATTAGTTGTTCTGATTTGTGTGATCATTTTCTACATATTGTTTGAATTTTCCCCTAGAGACACAGTGAGATGTCATGAAAATTTTTTTCTGTGTTGTACATAACTTGCTCCCTGGATATTGCTGATTTTTGGATATTTTTTCTCCAAAGCCCTACAGTGATCAGGAACTCTCTGGATGGTCCCCTTCTTCAACTGCCCTCCCTGCCTCAGAGAAACCTCCATCTGAAACACAACAACAAATGGTCTTTTTCCACGCCTTAGTAGTTATAATTTATCACAAAGTTGGAAAAGTGACAGCTTAGAAGACACACCCTCCTTAAGAGATCTTAAATGCTTATTCTGAATCATATTAAGTTCTCTGATTAGGAAAATAAGCTTTTAATACACAGCCCCAGATACAGAATTATCACATCTTCTTATTAGATCTGCAGGGACTTGTTATTTTCCACTTTACAAAATATTCCTTTCAAACTCTGTTCCAGAGTATACTTTTGGTTTAGCTCTCTGTGGTAGAGTTTCATAATTATGGCTTCTAGGAGATTTACTTAATTTACAGACTGATGTAAGAATCATCCATTGTGGGTCATAATTTAAGAGCTGAGCCTAACTATTTCTTTTCCATGAGCCAGATTTTCATTTGGGAACCTGCATCTAACATGGCAGTTTTCAGAGTTGTAGCATATGAAGATGTTTCCTGTGCTAATGAGATTAAAGAAAACTGGAAGAAGGGAGGAAAGCAGAAGTAGCAAATGTTTATCTGAATAATGAAAAGGAGATCCTTAATATTTTCATTATATTCCTGCCATCAACATTTAGAAGCATATGGCTAAATTCTAAAGATGATTAGGATTTTTTGGCTGTATTAGTGCACTTTGGACATAACAATTGTAACTACTTAAGAATTTTACTAATAATGCAGATGCCAACCCGGCACACATACCCTGACAAGGGAGTCAGAGTATGAGAAGGCAGCACAGCAGCTGGAGTGGACAAGTACATCTAAAAGTATAAAATCAATTTGCCTCAGCATTCAGTCCCTATTTGAACATACTAACTGCTTGACACAGAGTTTTCAGCTTTACTTCTAGCAAATGTAGGGGGCAAAATTGTAAAGCTATGTACAGATGATGCTAAATACAGTTGTGCTGACTGACTGATTTATGCAGCATGACATTAATACCTCAAATAATCCAGGAAAAAAGTCAGCAACAACCTCCATACATATGTGGCTTAAAAGAAATCAATATGAAATGTCTACAGGCATTGGAGTTGAAATGTATGATAGAGAAAGATCACGTCTTTTCCTTTTAGAAGATTAATTATCTTCCTTTCTGCTAAGCAACCTCAACTGTTCCTTTTTCAAGTTTCTTTATTGCCAATGCAGGTCCTACTCCCCAGGACCTATACTGGAAGCACTAGAAAAGAGAACTCCATGCATCTGATGGGGAAGGAGAGGTAGCGTCCCACTGTGAGCAAAATGAGATGTGGAGTGAGAAGCAACCCTTCTTGGTCTCAGTGTTCCCCATCTGCTCCCGTGTGAAACACCTGCAGCACACTGTCAGCTCAGCCAGATCAGCAGGGAAAGCTTCCAAGTGACATTGCAGTACACTACACACAGAGCTGGTGTGTAAACAGCCCCTGACAGGAGCACATCTGGAGAGACATGGGAGAAGAAGCAGTAAATCCCTTTCCATGGTGAGGCAGCCCTTGCTCTACCAGCACAAGGGAATTGCTTCAGCAATTCTGCTTCAGAATTCTGCTTCAGCTTCTACAGCAGCACAGGATGCTGCTGTCAGCCATCTGTGCAGGTATTTCTCTTTCAGATGTGAAAGGGACAAGGCTAATATTTACTGAATTTGGGGTACAAGTTTTCAGCACAGCTGCAGTGCTAAGTGGTTACATGTGCAGGGAAATCCTTCTGCCTCTGGCTGAGATTTGCAGCCTTTTGTTCCTTTCTCATTAGGGCTGTACTGTTTCCTGCAATGATCTGAAGTGGGAGGCAGCAGCTGAACAACTGCTTTCCTGTTTTGGCTCACTCCAAATCCAGGGACATCCATTTCTTTCTCCTTTTGCACTTTGCATTTACTGATAAGCTGCTCTCATTTGTGATTAACCTAAAACCTCTTGCTAGATGGGGTAGTTTGAATTTGAATAACCATCTGAAATGTAGGCTTCCAAGGGACTGATGCACAAGAAAAATATTTTTGGTATGTTTGTCCTGGGCCTGACTCCTCGAGCTTCCATACCTCTCTGCAGTTCTCATTCCTGGAAAAAGCGTAAGAATCAGGTAAATTTTTCTCAGCTGGAAAATGGCAGACACTGGCCCACTACGTGACCAGTCTGTGCTGCCTCCTCACTTGGATGAACCTGGTTGTGCAAGTGTTACTCCTAAGCTCCTCTCTTCAGCACAGAGCACAGCAGCTTAGCTCCAGTCACTGCAGAACAGCACAAGGAGGCCATTCCTCATTGGCATGTCCTTTGTAATTTTCCTCTGTGGGCATAGTTCTTTAAAAATCTCCTTAAACTAGGAGTTTTTACTAATTAGTAGGCCAAAATAAAAATTTCAATTATTTGTTCTTTTTATTCAAATATGAATAAGACATCTCTTCCTGAAATGGAGAAGGCCTTAATTTCTACAATTAATTACTATTTTCATTCTTGTTTTGTATTTGTCAAATAAGTAGCTTTGTGATTTATATTTCTTCTAACTATTTTTTGTTTGAATTTTGGGAATAACCTGTAAGTAAATTCAAAATGAGATTCCATTGCTGAAACTGCATTGAATTTCTTGGATAATGCTATACTTGAGAAAAATCTAGCCCTTGGCAGGGTTTCAGGACTAGATGGACTTTTGGTCTGGTACAGTAGGGTACACAAGTTTTACCTATTCATACAATAAAATTTATTGATTATCAGATGAAATTGATTATTTATGTGCTTTTTTCCTCTATAAAGGGATATATTTTAACATGAAAAGAGATTACACTTGTTTAAACATCTAGAAAGTCTATGACCCATTGATAAAAACTGGGGAAGCTACTTTTATGAGTTTTAATTTCCATCTCTAGGCTATAATTCACAATGTCATGTTAAGTGACATTGGATTGAAACTCAGTGAAAATGTGATCTGTTAATTGGCCTTTGCATTTTAAATTTCATGCATGAAATGGTCTATTGTTACTGGTTTGGAGGGGAAAAAAAATCAAAGGACTCTGGTCAGTGAGTTCTTCCAGGTAAGTGGGAGAAGACTTAAGAAAAAGAAGTGGGGAAAGGATATGGGTAATATAAGATATAATGGTTTCAAACTCAGAATTATTAAATGGGGTCTTGTTTATGAGCTTATGAATAGTTTGAGATAATTATAGTTTGATAGCTTTCTAGTTTAATATATGAACTGAACTGGGTACGGTTTTGACTGTATTTCCCTAAGATCTCACAAACATACAAGCACCTCTTTTTTTTGTGTTCTGTATAACTGTGCTGTGGCAAATGAAATGCTAACACTGATGGTGGTGTCTGGAGTCATGGCACCAACACATGAGGATGGAGTGGCTTCCCCCACAGCTCTAAGGAGGGAGGCAACCACTTCTTGCCTCATTAACTTGGTGCCTGGTGGGAAAATAAAATTTGCATGGGGTGGAAATTAATATAACCCATTCTCCCTGTAAAGCAGGTCCCTTGTCTCGAGGGTTCCAGACCAGTAATCACAGCTAAGCATCAGGCTGGGGCTCACAAAGTCCTGCTCAGTCTGCCACTGTCACAAGTCCTGCACGCACATGAGAAATCACAGACAAAATTGGTCCTTAAAGAACCTCTTTGCTCCCATCAACATTACCAGTGTATATTCACCTGCTTTTTCCCCCTGTAGTTTAGATATTAGCAGTTGAGATAAATTTGCTTTTTAATTTTTAATTTTTTTTAATAGTTTTTTCCCCCATGTGAATTTTTCAAAAGAATTTGAGTTTTTAAATGTCACAGAAACTGCTGATTTCAGTCTCTCTACTACTTTTAGCATGCAATGAGATCCTCCTGCTCCATCACTTAGATCTTTAACTTCCCTAGTCCCTTGGGGAGCTGCAGGTGACTGGACTTCTATTAGTCTCAAAGAGAAAGCTGAGGGGCTGAGCTAGGCAGGGGGAAGCCCAGAGCAGCATCACTACTCTCTGTGCCTCTGACTCAAAGCTGTGACACACATGGTTGCCCGTGTTGCTCCACGGCAATTCACTTATCTGATGGCTTCATTCCAGTAGTGCTGCAGTGTCTGTGCTCTGTATTTTCACACAGTACCCAGAAGTGTAAGTGAGGCAGACCAAGGATAGCTAAGATTACTACTCAGATACAAACTATAAAGTGTTCAGTAATAAATGTTACATATAGTAAGTGCCAGCTTGCTATTACTTCTGTATATTTTATGTGAATGCAGACCTGTTTCTAAGGCTAACCATATTTTCTGCTGCAGACTGCTGAAGGCATTAGCAATTTTGCACTGTAAAATCTGAGAGCAGCTAATTAGTCAGTTTTTAAACTGAGCATTTAGGCCTTTCATGAACTGTACCAGCTTACTGAAAATTTTCTGGAAAGAAAACCCTTCAATATCAAAGAAATGCAGAGCTGAGCCTAGTGTATTGCTCCACTTCTATTTTTTTCTCCATCAGACTAAAATAATGACTCATTATAATAGGTTATTTCCACGTAATTCATGAAATAGTACAGAGTAATTGCCCTCTACAAAGTTTCTAAAGTATCTAGTTTAACAAATGCTTTCTGTAGCAAGTATAACTCAATTTCTTTTAACATTGATCAGGAGCCTTCTAGAGTCAACAAATCAGATAATGAATTACAGGTCCATCTGTTCAGACTGAGTCCCTAGACACAGCCAAGGTCACTGTGTTTTTATTAAACACTTCAAATGGAAGAAACTGAGGTCTAATTTAGTTTAATACAAACCCACTTTGATATAACTGTGGAAAATATCCAGTGAAAATTAGTCTAAATATTGCAAAACATCAGAGAAGAGAAAATTTTCATCTCACTAAATCAGAGATGATAGCATTTTTCCAGGTTATAGAAGACCCTTTTCACACCTATCTTCTGTATTAATCAGTAGAACACATCTATTCCACAGTCCCTCACTTTACAGTTGATCAAGTTAATCAGTACACTGTAGAAAATTCTGAGAAATGTTTCCCTCATCCCTGCTGGTTGGAACCACTGTACCAAGATAGATAATTACATTTTATAAACACATCACAACCAAGAACAAGAGTGGAAGAACAAGGAGGTCTGGTGGAAAGAGGTCCTGAGGAAGTGGGTGACATGAATTCAGTCATCTCGGAAAAAAGGTTTGCATTTGAGCATCCTGATATTCTGGATTAATTTGCAAGCCTCAGAGCTGTCAGTCTAATAGAGATTATAGATCTAGCAGTGATATGTTTTTCTTTCATACCTCACCCGACTTGACAGACTCCACCCAGGTTAACAGGTAGTATTGGAAAAAAAGCAAAACCAGAGATTTTACTTCAGAGTTTGCTCTGTGAAAAAAGAAAAAAAATCTCCCTCTTCTACCAAACTACCCCATGTCCAGAAATCCTCTTTTCCATTTCTAGTTCACAGCTGGTTTATTGGGCCTGCCTTGCATCTCTGGCATGCTGCTATTCTGGTACTTCTGCCCTGAGATTAGCAGGATGAAAATCAGGCACGGCTGCAGGGCACAATGTTCCAGTATTTGTGCTGAGAACTGCTGATTTATCTGTAAGGCTGCACTGGGAGGGATTTCAGCATCTCCCAGTCTTGTTTTCCCATTTTCCCTTTCTGGGCTGTATTCCCAACCCCTCTACCTGCAGCTTGCTATTTCCCCCCTCATAGCCACCTGTTTGCACTGTGTTTACCATAGCCAATTCCTGACCCCTGGGCTGCTCAAAATGCCATGAATAGATGTAGCATTGCAGCTTGCCAGGCACTGTGACTGGGGAAAAGTCTGGCTCGCAGAGGTCTGTATGTATTACCCACTCTGTGCACTCTCTTTTACAGACTTTTTATTAATGTGGAACTTCCTACTGAATTATAACAGAATTATCATGTATGGTGCTATCATGTACAATGTTGTTTTATAGATCCAACCTGTTTAGACAACACACAAATCACACTGCAACATGCTATGGCAACACCACCATGCAAAACATAAGGGTTTTTGTTTCAAACATTGGGATAGTTTCCTTTGTGGCTGTTTATTTACTTTTAGTGTCCTTTACTGACTTTGTTCCATTGAATCCAAATTTCTTCCTGATTACAGTGGATTCAAAGCATATTACAGGAAGCCTTTACCTATAAGAAAGTAGTTAAAGAATTACTGTTTTGTTTTTAAAAGTGAGATATTCCTACAGCCTCACAAAACTTTCACTGTGTTTTTTTTTTTTCTTTTTTTGATTACTGGAAAGTATATATGTATTTTTTAAATACTTGAGGCAATACTCTTGAGCCTCATTACAGGGGAGACAGTTTCTGACAACTGCTTCTCCTTCCCTAGAAACTAAAAAAAACAAAAACCATGATCTTTGCTGAAAGCTCTCATATTGTTCATTTCAACACACACAGCTCCACTAACCAGGTCACAGAAAAAGCCACTGACACACACACACACACACACACACACACAGAGCAGCGTCACCTGCACAATTCAACAGACAATGCAGACAAACTCGAGTATAATCCAAGATCTTTCTACCTCTTTTCATAACAGGTTAGTGCTCGCCCTCAGTGTTGGTGTACAGTTTTTATGGCATGGAAAAATAGGGATGTTTCTGCCCTACAAAAATAAATGCGTTGAATTCTTTAGTTGGAACTTTCACAATGTAGAAGAAAAAAAATCCCAAAGAAACTGGATAAGTAAAAAGAATCCCAAGTATCACGAAATCAGTGGATCTTTTGGCAGATGGCAAAAGAATGCCCACACAAAATCTACCAGCTTTCCCTTTTTTTTTTTTTGCCTTTGAGAAATAGCTTTCAAAAGTTACAGTTATATATTGAAAGAAAAAATTCAGTTATTTTAGTCCATGATGAAAATTAATCCAAATCAAACCCTTGCACATAAACAGCATGAATTCTTTGCTCCTGTAGAAGCTGTTAGACATTATGGAAGATGGCAAAATTTTTATTGTTTTTTTTTCCTGTGCCCAAATGAAAAAACAGGGACAAAGTATTTTTTAGTAAAATAAAAAGAAGACAGGATGGAAATCCAATGTATTCAACTGTTTTAGACTTAGTATTTTAGAAGGCACCAGAAAAAGAAACAACATCAAGCATGTTTTAACAGATTATTTACTAAAATTATAGGGGTGGGGGGAAGTGACTAATTTCATGCTTCCTAATGCAAAAAGCATGGCTCCCAAAGGTCCATTCCTCCATGTGTTGAGATCAGTGGGAAAGGGACTAGGGAGGAGGGGTTATAATGAAAGCACATTATAAAGCTGTCTTTCCCAGGAAAATTCACAAGCTGTGATGAATACACGTTTAAACACCAAGTTAGAGAAGCAAAAGGGGAAGTAGGGATCAGTGAGGGGAAGGGGAGAAGGATGTCCCATCAGGCTTACTAGTCTTCCGAGGCAACAAACTTACCACATTGCGTGTGAATTTCTCAAAAGATGTTCGACGATCCAGAGTGTTTTCCAACTTAAATTTGAAATAAATAAAACAAAAGAAACAAAAAGAAAAAGGAGGGGGAAAAGAAAAGCAAGAACAATGGAGTAGAAAAGGAGGTTTGATGTAACAATGGACTGCAAAACAAAGTTTGTATAAATCAGGAAGCAAACACAGGTATGAGGCTGTAATGGGACTTGGCAAAACAGGGGATGGGCAAAACAGATATAGTACTAGACAAAAGTAATTTTTCATGGGGATCAAACTGGTTTGAATTTAAAGAAAAACTGAAAGTAAAAAGAAATAATGAAGTGCACATCTTGTGTTAATGAACTGACATTCACAAACTTAAGGACTTCACACGGACAGTTGAAGCTTTCTGGTATTTTCAACATCTCTCTCTATATTGGATCTTCAGAAATCAACGTTTGAACAAAAAACAAAATCACACAGCACTTTCATATAATTTTAGGTTGTCATTATTAACAATAGAATGCTACGGTGTTAATAACTACCTTGTTTCAGTAACAATCGGGGCCCTGATTTTGCAAGGCACAGGGCTCCCAGCTGATTCTAGGAGATTACTGTTTAGAGCCCACTAATAGAATTATTTATCATCAGGAAAATCTGCATTGTACAATCTGCTCCACATACTCTGGGCTGTGGCTATTCAGAACCCATTCCATAAACTGAACTTTTATAAGAAAATGTTACATACCAAGACATGAACTTCTGTTTGCCAAAGTGTGACATGATCAGTCTTTCAAGTCAGATTCCTAGCCTACTCCAAACTATTCATGTAGTAATAGGGAAAGAAACAAAATTGGGAAGCCCCTATATTTATAGTTGAAGTTAGAAGTTATTCATATGAATAAGATTGTTTCTAAACACATTCTGTAGCTTTCTTAGATGGAATAACGAGAACAACAGTTGTTACATAAGCAAACTTGCAAACATGAAAGACTATTCTTCTGGGATTTTATTTTATTTTTTTTAATGTATTTGTAAAGCACTTTGCAATTTAAGGTGCTTCATAACAGAGAAAACAGTACAATATGGGATGTAAAAATAAAAATAAGTTTTGCTAGATTAACTTATTGAAACATGCCCGCATGCAGGATATATACACATATATGTATATTGAATTCCTGTGTGTATGTGACCCTCCAAAAACGCCAAGCTGGTCACCTACCAGATATCCAGTTGCACTGGCACAGGGGAGAGAAGACTGAGTATTGTTGCAAACATAACCACTGCTTTGCACAGTGGCAAGACAAAGGCAAGATGGACCAATACCTTTTTCTTGGCCTGTAGCAGCTCCTGGTAGGCACTGGATCGTATAAAACGAGGATAAGAATCACTTTTCATCAGTTTGTAAATGTGCTCCTGAAAAGGAAAGGAGGAGCTGTTACTGCCATAGAAGAGGACACATGTAAAATGGGAGGCAGCCACATGTTTTGGCCATGGAACATGCACTGGCTAGTACAACTATGAATAGGAAATATTATAGGATAGCAGGTTTCAGCTCTGAGGCTGAATTTCAGAGCAACTCAGCTCTGAATTACTTTCTATTCTTAAAGCCAAAATCCCACCCATTTCTTATGTATAATTACACAACACACCTTTTATTGACCAAATTTTCCAGTACAAAATTATTTTCTAAGAACTGATAACTGAGTCCTAGCTTCAGGTCGAACTTCAACCCTCCCTTACATTAGTTAGTTTAGGTAAGTGATGAAATTAAGAACTGTGGGTCCTTCCTCATCAGATTTTCTGAATTAGTTTCTGGAGACACTTTTGTGATGTCAGAGGTACTAGGAAGAGACACTAGGTTTTAAATTCAGCACCACAAATAATGCTTAGGTTAGTGAGGAATTCCCCTGGCTACTCTTGACAACATCCTTTGACAGGTGTTTAGTCTGCTCTCCAGCTAACAATATAAAAAGGAATATATATATGTAAATTGGAAAACAGTTCCAGGCTAATCTAATTTTTAAGATATTAATTCTTTAGAGGCATATGAAAATCTGGAAACCTTTATTCAGAAAATAAATTACAAAAGTAGCTTAAAAAACTTTTAATTTTGGAATGTTCCAATTTCTGAAAAAGATGAAAACCAAAAAAATCTGTGATGTAGAACACTTGGTAATTTTAGTTCTGATTATATGCTAGAGATAAGATTTGTAGAAAAAGCAGCCAGAACAGAAAATTCTCTCAAAAATATTTTTTAAAAATCCTGAATCATTAGTTATTCTATTGTTAGTTATTTTGATGGAGTTTTTGTTTTACTCTAATTCTATTTTTTACTGTAGGAAACCTGTAGCACAGTAATTGGGAAACAGCAAACAAACTGGAAAGAAAATACTGTTTCTCAGCTTGGTAGTGCATAAAATTAATACCACAAAAAAACCCAAAACAAACAAGAAAACCCCAAACAAATCTCCCCACCTTGTCTGAAAATTAAAGCAAGGTAAAATTAGAACTGACGTTTAATTTTTGCTGTATTAGAAACTGTAAACATTATTCTAAATGTCTTTGATTATCTTACAGTAAACAGAGAAATTCTGATGTCTAATCAGGACATAGACTGTTTTATTTGGGGAAGGTTTTTTTTTTACTCAGTGTCTGTGAAAGAAGACAATGCAATCAACAGAGAGCAGAAAGTCGTGACGGGCATTAAAATTTTATTTCTGTACAAGAAATATGCCTGTAAAAGCAAGAATAATTTGGGCTGTATTAGTATTGTTAATGTACAGATTAGCCAGGACATGTTAATGCACATATTTAGCACAATCAGGCTATTTTAACTATGTGTCCTATTTTACATATGTATCTAGATTTGACATGGAGTTTCATCTTTCTATATTTCCAGTCCAGAAATGCTTTTCATACATTTTTAATCACAATTAAATGACCCACCAGCTGCCAGAATGGCACACCAGTGGTCTCCTGCCTAGCTGGAAGGCCAAAAAAAGCCTATTGCAGAGGCAGAGCCCTACTCCCAAAAAAACCCTCCACCTCAGATGGGACACTTTAAAAATCTTAAAGCTTCAAGTAAGAACACAGCAAGTGCAGCCTGTCCCTTTTCCAGAGAAACTGAGGCTACTGGGTTTAAGGGTTTGTGCTGAACTTGATGAAGTAAGCAGAGGTCCTCTGCAGGAAGCAAAGTCCTGCTTGCATAAATACTGAATACTTCATGTCTTTCATAAATGAAGGACAAAATTATAAGAAGAGAGATCTGGCAGTAAAAGGGTGTTGAAATTTTACGCTTATTATTAAAAAAAATGATACTGGCAAGGAATTTAAATGTCAATTACTCACTCAACTGCAAAGACACATTTTTTAAAAACCTTTAATCTTGCTCTATTGTTTACCTTTGCCATTTATGTCTTTTCTGTACACTGCATTCTTAAATCTCCAGGGGTCAGCAGATGCAAGCAAAAATTGTATGTTTGGTTTAATGCAGAGTACTTCAAAACAGTGGCTATGACATAGGGTCTACTGAAAATTTTATTGTTTCTCCATAGGTTGCTATTCTCATAATGGAAAAATTAAAAGGAGGTGAAATTATTTCCCTTCATATTAGGCATTCTCCCAAAAACAAGAAAGCCTCAATTCAATTCCCTTTTCTCCTTCATGGGGCCTGTAGCAGCATTTCTTGACTCCCAAGATGATGACCTAATAATCAAGCTGTAGGAAATTCTGCAGGGATATGATCTCAATCTCTCCTTTTGACACCATTTCACTTTGCATTAATAATTAAATTTTCATCACTGGGTTGCTGATGAAAATGGAGGATGATACTCGTTCTGCTACTTTTACTGTGACTCCAATTATTCTCTATTGCTTTTCTCAGAAATCTTCAGAGATTAAATATTGTTATAAGTCACATGGAGTGTTAGATTTAATACAGAAGTACTTCATTTTTTCTTCACTACATGCTTTCCTCTATTCAAAGTCCACTTGAAAATTCTATATCAAGCACAGAAGTTTCATGAACTTCATATGCCTCATGAAAGAAAGAATGTTACACATTTGCATTGCAAAAATGGCATTTTAGGAAACAGGGCATTATCATTTAATTCCCAAATACATCTCATTTTTGCATATAGCTTTCAGTAGCCAATATTCCATTTCAGATGCCCACAAACATGATTGCAAACTGACCTGAGCATCTTCAAATGTGTATCTTCCAGGTTCCTTCACATTCTGAGTGGTTTTGTCATAACTTTTTGAATCTAGGTTGATGGCGCTGGGTGCACCTGGAGCAAGAAATTCTTGCCAGATTTCTTGGACGCGAGCAGGAACTTCACGGATAGGCCTCTTCTTCAGGTCTTCTACCGCTAACCAGAACCTATGACACAACACAGTATCTTGACTTCCAGCTCAGGATAACCACTAATGAAGTGCCCTCATTCTTCCTTGCTCTTAAAGAAGAAATTAAGTAACTGAAGTTTTCATCTAGACATGCTAAAATAAGAAAAAGCCGAGTGATTTTATGTTGGGATCAGCATTCTGTTATACTGTCTCAAGGCAATCAATCCTCCTAGGTAAGCAATTCTTAGAAGGCTCTTCATAGGACAGATACAAAATACTTCATTACTTATGTATGGGTAACATGCTTGCAGGAAGATTCCAGATTTAGCAGGAATTAAACTGACACTTCATTTTGGCTGAACCACAAGGGCTTATATTACTTATAAACTGACTGCTTTTTGAATTCCTTCAAAAACTAATCATTTATATTCTTGCTATCTACATGAATCTCTGAGTGCTACTACATCCTAAACTGTCTGACTCTAATTTTGTTACTCAGAAATCATGCATATATTGGACAAGCATTTGTTTTGCTAATCATAATTTAATTCTTTTTTCCAGCATTCCATTTACATGCATATTTTTGCTAAAAATGCTGAATGGAATTGCACATTCTCTCTTCTTCTGCTGAGAAAACCAACATTGGGCAGCCATATGTAGTGCAGCCAGTTCACTGTATCCTCATTCAGTCTGGAGCAAGATCATTAAAAAGGTCTTGAGCACTTTATGGTCATAGTTAACTAGCTGTAAGCTTTATTTCATTATTTCTTCTATGGGTGTTCAGACTTTCTTGTGGCACAAAATAATCCTAAATTAATCTAGGATCCCAGTCTTAGACATGGTTCAGATCACTTAGTTCTCCCCCTAATCCAAGAGCTCAATTAAAGTTTGATGTTGGTAAACATGTAATATATACCATTGCAACTTTTCATTATTGTTCTGACACAGCTGATCCTATGAAACAGATAAGCTGAGCCTTGAAGTGATTAAACTTTGAAATCAGCTGGATTTTCCAAGGCTTACAAATAAATTGGGTACACCTTGTGGTTTGCACCCTGCTTACACTGTGAAATCAACTTAAGCTCTCTTAGCTGAGAGGATGCGATAGAAGAGAACAATGAAACTGTACTCAGATTCCCAAGAAAGCAAAATGACACCACCCTTAACCCAAATTCTAATTTAATTATTGCAAAACACTTAGGATAGTAAAGCATAGCAAACCTTACAGTATTCCTGCTATAAGAGATCCTTCCCTTGAGAAAATTTAACTCTCAGGAAGCAATTATTACTTCATAGTCTTGTTTTGAAATTTCTTTGTAGCACGGATGGAAGGAGCCTGTGTTCATTTTCCACAAGCCAGCATGGTCAGCTTCACACTACCAAGACTATTTTAGGTATTTCTACAAACTTCAATTTCAATAGTACTTTTTCTTCATCTAAAATTCTCCAAGAGACAGAGAAGCAATATTGTCCCAGTTTTGCAAATACATTAATAGTGTAATAATGTACAATGGTTTCTCCAAGGTCACAAAGGGGATCTGTGCCAATAGAACTCCAGTTTCAAAACTTCTGGGTAGCATCACTTTTATGTATGAGCTGTAGTGTGAATTGAACATAGTTCTGCACAGAGCCTGGGGATGTATCCTGAGAATCTGATGGCAATCGAGCAAGAAGAAATGCCTGATAAGTTTTAAAACTGCAAAGCTCACAAACTCTAATTCAGTTCACACTCTCAAATTTGGGCAACCTACTTTGGTTTCCTTAAGTTGCTTTTGATATTTGCATTTAAAAGCACATATCCTGCAGTGCTAATCCCTCCAAGTGCACCTTCTGGGATTGACTGATTACTCATGTGTCTCCAAGTCAGGTAAGGAACATACAAATGAAAGGGAAGGATGCTGTTTGTAAACACACATTTTCTGTCTCCCTGCAGACACCCTGCGGATCTAGCTCAGAGATGTCACTTCCTTTTTTGTTCCATTGTATCACTGCCAATAATTCTGGAAGTCACTGCAAACATGCCTTAGGAAGCTATTTGCTTTTGCAAGTAAGCTGTTTTCATATAGTAGGTTATACTCAATTTTGGGGAAATAGATGTGAGATAAATTTCAATAAATTTAAATTCTATGCTTGCAGCATAGAATAGGGAGGTTGTATAGACACATTCTTACAGGCTGAACTCCAGTTCTTTGACAGATTAATTTAATTTTACCCTTCTAACAATAGCATTCAAAGACTCAACTAAAAATGGGAAACTCTAAATATAGAAACCTCTCTAAAAGTGGGAAGAATTATGATTTCTGTGTTATGTCTAGGGTGCTTATTTCACAGCCAACACACATTTTAAGATTTTAATCTACTTATCTTTTAAGAAAAGATGCCTGCCCTCCTCCTACAGAGAGTTGAATTCAAATATTCAAAGTTAAAAAATTACAAAAATAAGGCTGCTCCCTCTTGCATTTTCAAAAATAACTTTTTCAAATATCCCATGGCAACCAATAGAACAGATGAAGTTGAAATGGAGTCAGCAAGACCTCAGCACAGGGCCTCAAATCAAAAGAACTCCCTGCCCCATTTTATAGCTCTCTGCCTCACAAGCTGTGACTAGAGCACAGGAAGATTCCTGTAGCAAAGCACGCAGTCTGCAACATTAACTATGTGCAAGGGCAGGGAGGGGACAAGGGGAGTAGCATTTTTTGGACAATGATATACACAGACTTAGTGCTACTTTGTGTAAGGAACTAGAACTCAGTCTGGCTGCCCTTGGATTAAACTGCATCTCCCATTGGTGGAAGTTTGCTTTTGCCCTTTCTAGCAGATGCTTGGCACTATTTGAACAGAGACTTGAGTAGCTGAGTGTAAACCTCGCTGCTGTCTTCTACCCCAGCATTTGGGCTGCCACCTGCTGGGTCACACAGCAGAGTGTGTAGTGTACAGTAGTAGCACATCCAGCCACATGGACTGCTAAAACACATGTTGAAAGATATCTGGGGATTATGTCCTCCAGCTGGATTACTTTCAAAACCAAGTTGGCCTCATGAATAAAAAAAAATAACACAGCTGCAACACAGCTTCTGTCCCATTAACTGACCTAAAGGCAGGTGCAGCAAGATTCCAGACCAAGCTAATCAGTTAAATTTAGCCTGCAGGAACAACGAGTGGGAGAAAGGCTGCAGTGGTTCTATGTGAAACATGTGAGGTATAGTCAGTGTGGAAACACTGGCGTGGGAATTATGTGAACTTTGCACTCACTGCATGTGACAAAACAAGTAAGAGGCTAGACCTTTCAGCATTTTCAGAAAAAGCAAACAAAAACCTAAACAAACTCTATGAATAAAATCACATAATATTTTTCCAGGGGCAGGAAACACTGTTCTCTGATTTCCAGAGTCCACCTTCCTGCCCACTACAACTTCAAGCTTCAAGGCATAGTAGAACTGAAGGATTTCAAGAATATGACAGAGAAACTCATTAAATCTTGCAACTAGTTCTTTCTCATCTACTCTGCAGAAATGGCAACATTGCTGGCACTTGGCATTTAAGCTTGAGCCTGAATGAGAAATAACTCACAGGCAATTTCAGCTTTGAGGATTAAATTTTGATCAAGTTACTGGCACACACAACAGGGCCTCATAATCACCAGAGTAAAGCATAAACACCTCACAAAATGTCAGCTTGCAGGGGGATGGTCAGACAAAAATTATTGAGGGAAAACATCCAAATCTATCAAATTTCTCAGTCCCTCTCTTCTTTTTCTGGATAACAGGAATGCAAAGTCCCTTTTCCCTACTAGTCACACATTACAACCCTAAGAAATGAGCATCAAAGAAAGGGGCAAGGGGTCCAGTGGCTTTTCTTTCTGTACCATGGAACCTAACCTGTCACCACTCTCCTTTCACTATCTTAGGAGGTTTTTCAGTCTTAGAGCTGCTTTGGAGATCACACTCACTGCAATACTGCATGAGGATTTGGACAGGCTTTCAGGTTGGCAGGTCTGAAATGATTAAATATTTACAGGCTGCAATTCCTACAAAATAACCAGTTGGGAGCAAACCTACAGTTAGCATACAAATATTAACTTTCCAAAGAATTCTGCTGCACTACAGACAAAGAAAGGACAAGAAGAGGAATACAATTTCCTACAGAAATTAAAGACATTGGGTCTCCAGGTGCCATGCTGCAGTAAGTTTGATCTCATAAACTCACTCTCTTTGAAAAGAACTTTTTTTAGTACTTGGAAAACCTTGTGACCAAGCTCAATAGTACTGGATCGTGATCAAACTTTAGTCTTGTGAATTTTAAACAATGGTCAGCATTTTTGTAATAGGCATTGGGAATTTCATAAATCTATTATCCAAATCATATGTTACTTTAGCTATTTTTTCTGTGTATTGAGCAGCACACAAAGCAATTCTTCAAAAAAATCTGCATGGTAACAAGAGATCACAAGCCATACCCTGCATTAGGTGAGTGCAGGATCCAACCTGCAAACTGCAGTCACACTGTAAAGAAGTTATTGCACTGACAGAACTGCTTATGCAGTTTTATTCCTTTGCTATGCTTTACAACACTCCTTCAGAGAGTGAAATACTATTAAGCCTCATTTACAGACAAAGAAAAAAGTGCAGAGACACAAAGTAAGAAGGGGAAACCTGGTTATATTCCTGAGCACTGCACAATTCTTAGTATTAAATCACAGCCCAAGGTCCTTCATCCCTGCTGTGTTCTTTAAGACAGGATCTGAATCTGCCAAGAATGATATTCTCAGATACCTTAGACACTCTCAAAATTAATGTAACAGTAACACTAGGACTTCTTGTTATTTAAGATCATTACACTTGAATAGAAATGTTGTATCTGGTGGACTTATAATTTCATGGTTTTTGTTTCACCAAAATGAGGTATAAGACATCTAATCTACTAATACCAAAGCTCTTGTCATGCCTGCAGTCCCTGATGTATCCTGCATACTCTGCTTGAAAGCTCGAAAGCAGGGTCCCAGCTGCCATCCAACTATAGGCTTGGCAGTGTTGTAAATTTTATCATGATTAGATCTGTAAAAGTACAAGAACCAGCAACTGATTTGAGTGGAATTTGTTGGATGATGTGGGTGGACGTAATTGTTTTTCTCAAGGTGGCTGTCAAAATAATAATTTAAAAAATACCAAAAAGAAGCCCCAAATTACCATGATGGAGTTAACAGGTGAGCAACAAAAGTGTTTGCCTTCTAAGTTTTACTTAGTGGTAATACTTGAAATCATCAAGCTTTTAACATCTGTTATTGACACCTAAAACATTTTGATAGCCATATACAACAAGTTTTACAAATTCATGTTTTCTAACCCAAATTTAATATGTGAACCTAATGGATTGATTTCCCTACAGCTTAGGCATTTGCAAACATAATTCTGAGCTTCTGAGACAGTTTCCCTTCAGTTAATTATTACAGAAAGCGCTTTCTCAGAGCAAATTTATCCCCTGCCTGGCCTTTAAGATCATATTCACCATTTCTCAGATATTATATTTTATAATGCCAATTTAAGAATTTACAGGAAGAGACAGAAGAGTAGATGGCATGTCAAGGAAACATCTCTGAGGAAATTTCTTGAGGGAATTTTTCTAGATCAGTTACTTGCAGTTTGCCTGTATTTAGTGTTGTAAATAGGATTAGACGAAAGAATTAGGGATTATGTGGGTAACAGTCTAGTTGGCAGAGAGACAAATTAATCACAGAAAAGCACCACAAACTGCACACTGGGCTCAATAGGTTCATGTTTGAACAGCTGCCCTGCATAACAAATTACCAGGATGCTCTTTAAATAATATTTAAAAAAAAAAATTACCTTTCCTTTTCTTGGTGGTATTCTGATTTTTAAAAATTCATTTTACTAATTGTAGGTTTTTTTAGTATCTGTGACAAATAAAGTCATCAACATACACATACAGGTCAGGCTATGTTTGTGATGCAAAGTTAATATTTGTATATGAACATGGTCAGCAACTTAGAGAACTCCAACTATTTTGCTGACAAATTTAAATTAACAACAAGGAAATCTGTGCAATTACCTGGCATTTATAAATCAACACCATAAATATTAAATGCCTCTTGTAAGATGCTACAAAAGCATAATTTTAGTATGAATGGCTATGCTGCACCACTTTAGAATAAGAACTGGCATAGGAAAAAAGTAGGTTAGGATTATTCTAAATTCTAGAATGTAAATGCAAATAGGATTTTATACTATTTATGTTATTGATGAATGGAAAGTGATACAGATGACATCTGACAAGAAGGTGGAATTAAGATAAAAACATGTTGCCTATATTTTTGTACTATTCTCAGCTTAATTTTTTTATCTATAGAAAGGCTGTTAATAATCTCTGAAATAAGTCTTACTGAAATATGACTTTCTTAGAACAGCAAAAACAAAACATGCTATTAAACAATTGATGGACTATAATTTTTAAAATCAAATAATTTTTCCCCTCACTCAAAAGTAATTCTGTAAATATGCCTTTAGAAACATACCCTCTATGCTTCATACACTAAGTGCACTTTTTCTATTTTACAATTAGTGAGGAATTTGAGAGCTAGATGTCACCCTACTTCAGCTGTGTCAGATGCAAAAGTACTAGAATACTGGTGGAAATATTCAAAATGATCCCCAAAAACTAATCAACCTGGTGAAAGTGAGTGAATTTTACTTTTAGATCCTTTATTTATTTTAAAACTTTTCTTATTTACTTTTTACTTTTCTCATAATATTTGACTAAACAAAATACATTGAACAGGCCTTGAATAAGTCAGTTTTATACCTGTTTAAAAGACAAGCTGAGAGAAAAGTTCTTGCATGAGTAGTTTGACCAAAAGTTGAATATGAATGGAAAAATATGCTTCATGTGAGTCTCTGTTAACTATATGAATATTTCCTTCAGCCTGTACATGAAAGCGAGCAGTAATCTGGATGAATTAATTCTGAAAGGTGAGGAAAATTTTTGAAGGGGTCAAAACATGAAAAGTATCAGGAAAAAAAAACAAAACAACAAAGCAAAAACCCAATATAACTTACAAGCTATTAAAAAAAGAAAGTAACTCTCATTTACCTTAAATTTTCTGAACTGAATTCTGACTCCAAGAATTTCAGAAACTGCTCTCTTCCCACAGGGTCTTTCAAAGCTTCATCCATGCCAAATCCCCATCGTTTCACCCTCTGCTGTCCTGGCTCTTTGCTACAGAAGAAACAACAGAACCCGAAGTGACCAATACTTCACTATTCTAACAATGTTAGAATAATAATTTAGACCAAGTCCTAAAGTTCCATGTTTTTCTCACTTTTTAGACTGCTCACACCTGTGCAATGTTCAGCAATGGGCAAACAGACTGTTAGTACTTACATAGGATGAAGGTAATACACAGAAAAAAAAAAGATTTCCAACTAGGAATATTATCATATTTTAAAAGCTGTCTTTTTATTTTCACCATACTAGAATCCTGGAAACTGGAAACTGTAACATTTCACACAGATTTATTAATATATAGCACTTCCCATCTTACAAAACTGGAAAGACCAAAAGGGTACTGCATTGCCCTTCTGCCTCAGTATTTTCCTGAAGTACCTCTGTCTGAAATCTTGACATTTCCAGAAAAGCATGTTATACTCCCTTACTTACAAAGAAGAAATAAATTGTATACCTTGCCTCCAGTTCCCAGAAAGTAGTGTCATCTGATATCCAAGGGTTTGAGGGATCAGGGGGCACAAGAAAAGGATCATATTCCAAATACTGCTCTGTATAAGCTAATAGACTAGGAAAACAAAAGCATCAAACATTGTCAAGTCAGGAGGAGAAGAAACCTGATGAGGCTACCCCAGCTAACAAGTTACCTTGCATCAATCAAGCCATGGTAACTGTGTGTGCACACACTCAGAAGGCAGCTACAAGCTCAGGGTGAAATAGGTTTGCTCAAGCTGTTTGAAAGTGGACAACTGAAGAAGGACCATTGAAGAAGGAGGGGTGGCTCAGGTTTACCAAGAGTAGAAATAAAATAAGCTTCCCTAATACTTCCACATAGCTCCATTTAAGGTTCCTTTAGGCACTAATAAATTACATCATACAACCTCTTCCGTGCACATTTGTTTTCATAAAGGAGCATGTTTTATATCCCTGTGGTTTTAATCAACAGTTTCCTTAAAATCAGTTCTAAAACACTGCATGTTACACAGATTATATTTATTGGTCCTGCAGCTGCTAGTACTCCTTTTAGTTTCTCTTAAATATAATTAATATTTTTATTATTTCCTAATCAAAGGACATTATTCCCAGCTTTATTTTTTCAAAAATAAATCAATTTTTTTCTTTTTCTTTTTATATTCAAGAATTGGTCTGACTCAGTTGCACACACTAAAAACTTTGCTTGTATTCTGGTAATTTACATCTCCCATTGTCCTTGTTTATGCTTGCTGTTTCCTTTGGCCTCATAATTTTTGTAAAATTATTGTAATTTTGTATTATTTTGGTTTTTCTTGTATTTTGTATTTTGTATTATTTTTTGTATTATTTTGTAAAATTATTTTCAATTCCTATTATATTTAGTGTACATTATATTTTTACTGTTCAGCAAACAAAAAATCTTAATCTGCTGTCTTTATAAATAAATATTTATATGCATTTGCATATATGTATACACACATACACATAAATAAGTAGACATATATGCACAAATGTTTATGAGAAGATAAAGAGCAATTTGTATTTGGCTTTATTTCCTTTACTAAGCCCCAAGTAACTCAATTTTCTGCAATGTTGGGCTTTTTGTTTTATTTGCTGTCTCGCCCCTTCCTGACAAATTTGGTCTTATTTGGAGATAGATTCCCACTCGTGTTACATCTCTGACCCAAACTGAGCCCAATCTCACTTTGTTCAAGCACTGACTGAGCTCCATACCAGCCAGTTCCCTTACTTCATCAGTGATTTTCCTTTTGAAATATCAAAACAATAACCCCAGACCTCTTCCCATTTAGCCTCTCTGCCAATGAAAGGTGAAACTTGTAATCACTTGGTCAGAGACTCTTTCAGTGACTCAAGTTTATCAGAAATTTATCATGGAATATCTGGAATATTTTTATCACTAAAAGAATTTCATACTTCTCCACTTAAAGTAAAGTCTCATCAGTTATTTGTATGACATCTGAGCTCTCATGTCTCTCTTTGAAGAGCTATTTGCTGTGAATAGCTCTTTGAAGCTATTTCACACTGCCATTTTTCCCAATAGTTATCAGTCTAATTGAAAAAAATAGAAAATGTGACAATATACGTACCTCTCTGCAACTTTTGACATTTTTAATCTGTGTCTGTCTAATTGCATTTGCCAGTGCTTAATCTGCAAGAAAGGAAGGCAAAGAGTTTTATGAGTAATTTATTTCTTGACCCTATTTCTATAACTTTTTTATTAGGGCTGTAATTGAACATTAATTTATCCTAGGGCACAGAAGAGAAATATATCTGAATTAAAACAACATTTCACTGGTGTAGCTCTAAAATAAATGGAAGTTTCCATTAAAGGGAAAAGATCATGCAGAGACAAAAAATGTGTCCAATATAACATTTTCCCTAAAGGTTCATCAACAGAAATCCAATTAGCCTTTTTATAGATTTTTGAGGAGAACTAATACTTCTTCAGACATTACCTTCTCCAGACTCTAACATCTCAGGCAAGATTAACAAAGTTGTAACAGTAGATAAATGTGCAAACCTATACATGCATACATGGAGTGGTAAGTATACCCCCAAGGCTCAAATCAGCGTTGAAAGAAGAGCAAGCTGTCTACAGCTGAAGGGGCTAATGGGCTTAGCTATACAATGAATCCACTCACTGGCCTACTTCCCACTGCCTTTAGGTGTTTAATACATGATACAAAAAATTCAGGTTTTGTCTCATTAGTTTTGATGAAGTTACATGCCTAAATCCATATAGCTTGAGACAAAGAAAAGGTTTATTAAGTGTTTACAACAGCTCTTTTGAATAACTTCCCAGTTATAATAATTTTTGAGTTTACACCTAAAAAGTTATTTCCTAAAAAGTAAATTTAAAAGTACATTTTTGTAGTAATGTTCCAAACCTCTTGGTGTAGTTCATCTTCTGTGGGTGGCTTAGTCTCTGGCACTGGTGTGTGCGTAGGGCTGTGACTTCGAATGTCATTTTGTAAGCCATAGACAGACTATGCAAAACAATATGAAACAATGATGGTTTCTTTCAGACAATGCTTTCTACACACAGCCATAGTACATTGTGCTCAAGAAGTTAGCCAAGATCATCTTTGTCTAAAGAAACTTCAATAACCCATGCACTCAGATAAAATCGTGCTTCTGCACTAGAGTGTAAAATAGAGACTCCCAAACTCCCACAATTCCATAAAAGCACAACCGAGGATCTACTTTTATTAGGTCTCTATATTTGCATCATACTAAACATGGGGAATGACATTGAGAGATGCTATTACAGTAAGTGGAGATGACTGTAGGTGGAGTATCCTGAGAGGTATACTAACACACAGATTATTTGGATTACTTCCAAAATTGCAATTATTGTCTGGTAAATTACACTAATCTGGACCTTTCACTACCATACAGAAGCCAAGCTAAAACTTTCTCTAAATCCACTTTCCTTTTTAAAGCATACCTGCTTACGGGTCAACATGCAAATGCACCTCAAAGGAAGTATTTTAAAGTGGGAGTCAGTCTACATGGTTATGGTGCAAAGGATTTAAAAGTGTTGAGCCAATCCATCTGTACATCCCTAGAGAAGTTACACTCTAATTACAACCTAATTTAGATAAAGCTCATTTCTTCCATCATTTCCAGTCATCCATTTTGGTCAGTCATCCTATTGTAATATAGAGACATCCTTTTCATGAAGACCAGGACAAGAACTGTTGTTAGAATTTACACTAAATTTTTAATTTTTTTTCCTTAATTACTGACAGAAACATTTTAATGTGCTTTATTCAATCTACTGAACAACATTAATAAAGTGTGCAAAAATTATTTTTTTCTTCAAAATCTCTTTGTATTTCTCCAAAATCTTATGTGATAGCATTCACTTAGCATTAGCAAATTTGTAAATACTATTTCAACTAAGAGCTTATGAAATATCAACATACATTTCATGCATTTGTTCCTTGCAGCTGTAAGAAAAAAGTGCTTTAAGAAATTATGGAAATTCATTCTATAAATTTCTTCCATCTCCTGCTTTGGATATAATAACCATACTTACCTTTCTTGTTTTATGTGGATTTCTCATTCTTGAAGATTTTTTTATATCCACTTCAGTAGTGTTTACACAGCCAGGCTATTAAAAGAAAGAGAAAGGAAAGCAAAAGGCTAAATCTGGGATGGAACTTCTCTGAGCTACTCCTCCTCTTCAGTGTGCAAGACTGAAAAATAAATTCCACACCATGAAATTTAAATAAAATAAATTGCCAAGATAATGGAAACCAGTCCACGTCTGCTTTGGCTTTGCCAAGAAAGCCATTCATTACATTCTAGCTATCCCTCTAAGGAGCATGGTTGACCCAATGAGACAATATAAACAGAATTGTGAAATATTCACCTCAGCTGTGAACCTCAGGTTTTCTTCAGAAGCATTTGGTTTTGGGTCAATTTTTAAAGAGGATCATGTTTTAAAATGAAAAAAAAAAAAAAAAAAAGTTTTCTTTCTTCAGAAAAGAAAGGAAAAAAACAAACCAAAACAACAAAACAGGCTTCTGCAGCCTAACCAGAAGACTGACAGCCTAAATAAAATTATTCTCAATACATCAGATTTGGGTTTCAGTGGTTCATTCTCACAACTCTGTGGCCTCCCAAAGCACAAAAAATACTCTAGTTTCTCCTAATTCATCTTCTTTTGACACTTCTCTGTAAGTACAAAACCTATGTGTTAATCTGGTATTTACCCATTGCTGGAAACAAATAAAAATAAGTATTTTGCTCTCAGGTGAGTTTTATCTATTGATTTTAGAGGGATTACATTTGACACTGAATGGAAACTACAGAATCTGCTCTCTAGTGGGAGCAGACTTTTACTGAAAGTAGGTTGGGTTTTTTTTTAATGGAAGTAGCTAGATATTTAATTTACTTGCCCAACAGCCAAGCTGGACTTTTTATTGCTTTAATGATACAAGCTCTATCTTATCACAATGGACAATGCTTGATATGACTGTGAATTTAACAAGACAAAATTTTAAACTTTTCTTGTATAGGCTAGGAATTTCTTAAATAGCTAAGAAAAATATAGCTTTCATTAAACAGATCAATGTTACTTTGCCTCTGGAGAATTTTCTAAACAACAGACTGATTTTTTTTTAAATACAGTATGTTGGGTTTTTAATTAATAAATAAATAAGTTTATATTTTAAAGTAATAAATTAGTGTGCATTTGATCATATAACATTTGAAGTAGAAACAGTTCCTCATTGCTAATGATAAAAATAGACCATATTCTTAAGACTGCACCTGACACACTAGAATTGGGATGGTATCTTTTGTGCTTCTGAACAAAAATGTGATGTTTTGAACTCAGAAATAACTTGTAAATCTCAAAGAAAAAGGTTGAAAAATACAAAGTTCTGCATGATAGTCAATTTAAAAGCAGAAAGCAATTTCCCAGTGCAGTATACTGAGATACAAAGTTTAAAAAAAAACAAGTGCATATACTTTGGGATTACAGCAGCAGCTGGCAGTGAAGAAGGCAGGGGCTTTAACAACATCTACAGCCTTTGAATGTAACAATTTGAATAGCAGGCACACTTACATAAGGCACAAACTGTTATTTGTTCAGTTTTCAGTTATGGTTTGTTATGCTTTTAAGCATGCTTTGAAGTTGTGCTTTTAAGCATGTCCTAAAAATGGAGAGGGAAAAAAAAAAAAAAGCATAAACCTTATTTGAAGCCTCTTATTTTTGAAGATTTCAAGCCCACCAGAAGTAAATTGGTATGGACAGATCTTGCAACTTGCCTGGGTAACTTACATGTCAGAATTGTGCAGATTGATGCAAGGGGGACAAGAAATCCTGGGAGACTTTTAGAAACGAAACAAGGGCAAAGCTTTGCCGGTTGCAAAGAGGCCTGACCCAGTACCGACCTTCTACAGCACTTAGTGGATTCTTACTGACACCTGGCTGTTTAAAACCTCTCGCACTGAAGTGAAGTTGCCCAGGCAGGGGCATGCAGGAGAGGCTGTGGGGGGAGAAGCTGGACCAAGGTGGGACTGAAGAGAAGCTGACAGGAGAGCAGCCCCAGGAAGGCAGAGGTAAAGAAGCATCAGGAAACTTCAGTGCAAAAGGGGAGGTGGCTAAAGGGTGCATCAACTGCTCTGACAACCTGGGGTGACAATAGGAGCTAAAGACATGTATCACTACCTCTATACAATAGCATTCTCATAATTTTATTTAAATTATATGACTGGAAGTACCTAATGTAGTTTGGGACACAATTTATGTTTTCTTCTCAGCTGAAATATATTTATTAAATTATACTTGATATGAGATGGGTTTTCTTGTTTTTCTGATGCTGCCAAATTTCATCTGTAAATATTTAGGAATAAATATCAAACATCTTTTCAATTACAATAAACACAAAAAGCTGCATTATGTGAACACTTTGCTAAAATAACTCAGCCTTTGTGGGAAAACCTCTGCTGGACAACATTTAATTTTATTTGTATGCCCTCATTAACATAATAAGTATATGTTTGAATACAATTATATCCAGCTGTGTTTTCTTTTTGTGTTGTTTTTTTAACTGTACTACCATAGTTCAAATAGTGAGATGCCTGTCAGAGTGCTCTGCTGCAAGAATCCCATTTAGTGTGTGGTATATAATTTGCATACTAATACTGTAAATAGTTTTCAAATTGATTTCCTGGAAGTCTTGAGAAGTCTTCTATATGTGTAAATAGAGTGTTTATTTCTTTCAGGAGTAATGTTCTGTGTGAAAACAATTTCCCCCCAACACACACAGAGGAAAGCTTTGTGACCTTCTTGAAATTATCATACAGCAAGATCATAACCAGGGCAGAATCTGGTTCTCATCAATTTTTAAATATCTGTGTGAAAAACTGTCATACATTCACTAAGTTTTTTTCATCCATCTATTAGCATGTACTTATCTCAAAGTACAAATGCCCTTGTATTAATTTACATCAAAGGACAGGTCAGTCCAATCATGATAAATTGATAAGTTGATATAAATGGATAAATAAATAATGGACAGATAAATAATATTTAAAAACCCCACATATTTTTATTCACTACTTCAGTTATTGGATAATAATGTTAGTATGAATCCCAAGCAGCAGGACTTTCTACTGATGCTGTCTAGGAGGATGCATACCAGGATTCTGCTAAGAAACACAAAAGAATGAGGAGGAACCAGAACGTACATGCCTTGATCAGGCTATCACTGGCATTTGAAGCAACCATTTGAGAAGATGTTGAGTTAAAAAAAAAATCCACTTGATATTAATGGTCTATCCCTGCAAACTGTGGCAACAATGAATACATTAATTAAGCTCTTCTAATAGTGCTAGAGTGTATTAATTTTAGGAAACCTGTAACAACTCTGTGGAAGAATTCATTATTTACATAATATGGCATGCCTGAGCCATGGTACATTTCCATCCTAGCTGAGCAGAGTATGGAGTATTTATAGTCTGCTTGCTGTACAAAGTTGCACACTCCAAGTACCCTTTCTATTGCCTGGCCATATAGCCCAAATCAACATCTGTTAATGCCTTTTTGTATAAAAATCTCTTTGCTATGATGTAATTCTAGAAAGTGCAAAATACTCAATAGAGAGTAAATTAATATTTAAAATTAGGTCAGCTGAAGTTTTGATTTTTTTTTTTCTTTCACAAAGAAGATGGCAATTTAACTGTGAATCTACTTAAGCCAAAATAACCAGAAGTTTTCGTGTATCTGAGACAAATATACCCCTGTATGTGGGAGGGAATAAGCTCATGCATTCCGATAGGCTGGGAACTGTCTGTCTGGATTGCTGCTCTGTAGGAAATGATCTGAAGGAGAAGCTGAACATGAGTCAGCAGTATCTCTTTGCAGCAATGCAGACAAACCACATACCCAGCTGCATGAGCAACAGCTTAGCCAGCAAGCAAAGCGTTTATTTCTTTCTACTCAGCATCAAAAGGAAACTTCTGGAACACAAAGACTACTTTTGAGCCCCACAAACACATGAAATATATTTCAAATGGAAAATCCAGTGGAGGAATAGACTTTTTTATGCTTCAAAAGCGGAAAGATAACTGCTCCCTTTTGTGCCTACAGCGGGGCTTAGAGAGATAGACCTTTTCCAAAGGTGCACTCTGGAAGGACGGGAGACAGTAATCTGAAATTGCATTTAAGGAATTTCCAGTCAGCTGTAAAGAAATATACTTCACAATAAAAGTAAGAGAGACTGTGGAATGTCCATCCTTGGTGATTTTCAAAGCTTGTTTAACCCAAGTGCCTGGACAATCTTATTCACCTTAGAAATCAGCACTGGTTTGACCAAGAAGTTGAACTAGAAGACCTCCAGAGGTCCCTCTCAGCCTACACTTCTGTGATGCAGCCTACTCTTCACAAGCTGCAGGGAGTGAAATTCAAATAATCCACTTTACAGAACACTCCAAACAAATATTCACATTGGTGTGAAATTCATCTCTCTGCCTTCCGCACCCAACAGCAGCAGAGTGGAAACAAGACTGGTATTTGCTTCCTTACTGCTGCCCCTGCCCTGCAGCAGCCCGTGGTATGCTCTTAATCCATACAAACAAACCCCAGATTGATTTAAGGAAATGTAATTTCACAGTCTCTTTAGCTAAAAATACATAGGTGCTATTTAAAATAATTACCTCATTTCAATATGCACACCCATAAATTCAGAGTTCATTAAGGCAGTAAATATTTAGGTAGATTGATTCACATACCTTATGTACTTTCATTGCATTTCAGTGTCAATATACTGTGAAATAGATATTTTTATTTGTTTTGCAGGCATGGGGTAACTTGTTAAGCATAATTGCAAAATACTAAATGTTAAGATTTCCAGGATTTTAGAATTTAAAAGACTTTAAATTTAAATTATGGACCTGGGTACAAAAAATGACAGATTGTCTCACTCACTAGAAAAGATAAAAGTCAGACATACAAACATAAAGAAAAAGCAGAGATTTAAATCTTTCTTTTACATCATATGAAATAGGTTATCACAAAAGAGTAAGCTTAAAATTTGAAATTTTCTGAGTGTCAAATGTTAGAGTTGGATTCTGCAACATCTATTCTGCTATTTCTGTCATTGCTGCTATTCCTGTCATTTTTCTAGGAGTCTTCTAACCCTCAACAGTAACTATTCATATCACTTTCTAAAGTAGATAAAAGAAGATAATTACGCAGTGAGTGACAAGCAGAACAGTAGAGTTCATTTTTATTTGTAGGCTTTCTATTCCAGTTTACTTGTGCAGCTATCTGGACAGTGAATAATTAAAAATCAAGGTGAGAAGATGATAAAAAAGAAATGGAAAATTACAAAATAAAGGAATGAGGGGAAAATATCAGTGGCACTCAGCTGAAAAAAAATCAAGAGTTACTAGCTGGAAAAATACCCAGTTTGACTCTGGTAATGTGGGAAAGACTGTTTTTTCCCATACATAGTCTAGCATCAAAGGAAAAATTAAAATCCTATATTGAGTAAGTTGTCAGTAATGGCTAAAATTGAGGCTCTCATAAAGAAAAACACAGACTACATTCTCCTGCACTGCACCAATTTTTCATTTCACTGAGATGGAAGTTAATCGAGTGTGCAGAGCCCACTACTGCTTACAAGGAAAAACTGAGGTTTAGGTAATGATTATCACTGTATTCTGGGATTTTACCTCATTTTACACACTTCAGGGTCAACAAATAAAGAGGCTTTTTCAGTGGAAGAACTGCACTATTAAAAACTTCACTGATGCAATAGAAAATCTCAGAAGAACATTCCAAATGTACTGAGTACAAGTGGTCAGGTCTTTTAATAGGATTTGGGAAAATGGCTGTTATCTTAAGCCCCAGTCAAAGGACAGCAAAATTTCAAATTCAAATAAAAATTTCAGAAAATGTGCTTTTTTAAAATGTAGCTCACTTTATAATTACAGATCAATGAACCTCAACTAAGTGATGAAAAAAATAAACCCAGGAGCCATATCTGCCAGAACCTGCAAATCCATGGGACTATGCACTGATAGTGCTGCTAGGGGAGATGTCACCAACATCTGTTACAGCACCCAAGGCAGCAAAAACAAACCAGTGATCACAGGGACTGGGCTGCAGGAACCACTTCCTTTTAGTTAGAAAAATATACTGTTACTTAAAACTGTAGAACCTAATCATGGGGTTAATTCACAATCAGCTAGGAGTACCTAATCTGAAACACTCTTATGAACTGTATGATCCTCCCTAAAAGTGTATGTTTTAATTACTATTTCCATTTGGTTCAGCAGTTCTGTGAAAATAATTCTGAGAAATCAAGTGTGTGAGCACTAGGTGTTGACAACACCTCTAGTAACAAGATCCCAGTAAATCAGCAGATGTCTGAAGAAAGAGTGAAAATATTATTCTGAGTTTAAGTATTATGAGAGAAGAGGTGGATTTTTTTTTTTCATTACGCAGCATAATCTCATAACTACGAACTCTAAACTAAATTGGATGGGTCTAGCTACTTAATGATTGTATTATATAATGTTATAGTACTCAGAGTTTCATACACACATATAGTAGTGTAAAATATGAAATTATATTATTATATGCTACTTGTAGTAGTACCACAGTCCAAGCTTCTGCACAATTAATTTTAGCACAACTATCTCTCTGAAAACATGCCCTTTTGATTCAGCTGTGTGACTGACAAACAAGCAGTGTGACTGGACTTCCAACATCTGCTGTTAAATCACAGTGCTTTTGGGGAGGTCACACTTGCATTATAGTTCTAATGAGAAGCAAACACAGAGACTAATATTTGGAATAAAATCTGACAGCCATGGTAACCACAAATGTAAATTTTAATATGTAAATTTCATGACTACTTTGGAAAGAAATAGTCATTCCTATCAAGACTTCACCTCTCTACAACTCCAGACCAAACTTCTAAAATTAGCTCACAATGCTACTAGCTTTTCCTACAGACTCATGTCTGTTAGAAATTACCTCCTCTCAGAAGTACAGCTATATCTTTCAATTACCAGCTACAAAACACAATTTTTAGGCAGCAAATCCCAAGATTGTTCTCAAGTATAGATTTTCTTCAAGCATGATTCATATTTTATTTCTAGATGCCTCATAAATTTGCCAGATAATAGGGGCAAAGTTATTAAAACCTGCTTGTTCTACTGACTCATTAAATATTTTCAATATCTACAGTCTTTTCATTATGTATGCATTATGCTTCTAAATACTACCTTTTTTGGAACTCAGAACAGGGTAAATAATTGCAATGTATGGATTCAGTGTGACACTGAAGTAAGTGAATACAACTTGGAACTGGACTTGCATAGAATAATCTTAAATTTGTTCATATTTCTTAATACAAATCTATTTTAAAAATATGCAATACATCTGTCAATATGCTGCAAATATACCGAAAATAGTGATCTACAGTCAAGTGGGATTATGGAAAGAAATTAGTTGTACACAGCTTAACTGCTAAAACCAGCTATCAGCTGATAATAATGTAAAACCTACTGGCTTTAATTAAGTAAATAAAAGCTTCTCATTTTTTACTATTCGTTTATTGGACTGATATTTCAGAACACAGAATGTTCAATGTAAAATCTTATTGAGCTTCTTCCTTCAAAGGAAAGGATTGTCTTAATTCATAAGAATTAATAAAACTTTCACTAGGATTAAGTGTTCTCTTCCATTGAACGTTTTAGTAGAGAATTATACAGATAGCATAGAATGAATTTAAATGCTCAATACTTGTCCTCAATAGCTAATTTCATTTTGACTTATTAAAGAACAGATATAAATAATAAAAAGTTACAGACTTATTTTTTAAACTAAAATGACTGAGTAATAAACCTTATTGTATCATACACTAGAAATATAGTGATAGAGAAATAATTTTGAACCCATGCATAAGTTAAACATACGGTAGAGAGACCCAAATGGAGGACAGGAAACTTGCTGTTGGACCAATTAGTAAAATCAATACATCCTTTATTCAAGGATTGATTTGGAGATCACTGACTACTACCAAAACAACAGTAATTCCACTGTTGTTCTGCAACGGACCTAACCAAAACACAGAAGGGTGTGCAATTAATGGATAAAAGTTCAACTATGAGCTCTTTCTCTTTTTCGGACAAGACAAATGAGGTTCAAACACCATCAGATAAAGGAGAGACATTTGATATATCAGTTTGATCAAACTTTAATTATGTTTGCAGACAGGTAAAACTCAGATGATTATCAAACTAAGAGATATGAAATCTCATTTAGTATAGACTTTAGGACCACTTAAAATTTCAAAGATTTTTAGCATCTTTCTAAAATAAAGAAGCCTACACTGCATCAATTTCCACTTTATACTTATTTGTCTTCTCAAACTAGAGTTCAGATCTTTTCCCTGGGTAGAATCAGACATATGAGGAATTCCACTGGCTGTACTAACAGAAGACCTGTTTGAAACAGGAGAGAGACACAGAGAAATTTTAAAGGAATGTAATACTAATAAATGAAACCATAAAATGTATCCATAGGAGATAGAACATCTTGAACCATGACAGTGATCCTCCAGTTCTCACATACTTGGTTGTTTAAGGTCAGATGTTGTTGAAAGCTGAGCTTTCACCTTAAGAGAACAAGATTTGACCTTTTTTTTTTTTAAATATTAGTCTGCATGTCACATAACTACATATTATGCAAAATGCATAAGAAAAGGATGTTAAAATTTAACTCTTGAGACAAGTTATATGACATTAAACAAGAAGCTGTACCCAAGAAAATACTCCTGCATTGAAGTTCAATGCTTAATTATTTTTGCAAGCTGATTTAATTTGTAATTAGTTTTAATTTATGATATACTATTTCAGGTTTGTAGTGACTGGTTTTTGGAACCAGAAATTGCTGCACAGAAATTAGATCCATTGTATTTATTCAAGTGGTGTTTCAGTAGTATTAATGTTACTTAAGGCTGTATTAAAATGATTTTTGTGTATGTGAAGATTCCAGTATTTGCGACACTATTGCACAAGGAAACTTGTTAAATTTATCTGTTTTCTTTCCCCTTTGCTAAATACTTAGAGTCATTATTGCTTTCTCAATATTTTTTTTTACCCCAAAAGGCAGGAAACTGCTGTTTTACAGATTCCATACAGAAGAAATTTAGGTTACTCACTTGAAAAAAAGTGGCAACAGAAAAGTCTAACACATGTCTGAAAAAGTAGATGGCAAATACAGGTGACATTTAGGAATTGATTATATGTCTTTTGACTTATAAGAAGATCTTTGACAAAATGCTTTGGATTAAAGCAGAAAATTTAATTCCCACAGATACAAAGATCAAAGTATAAACATTGCACTTATAAAAAAAATTCCTTATACTTACTTCTTCAGGTTACTTTCCTAGTTTCACACAGAACTGGGTATTATTCAAAACCATATTGTCATATCATTTTTCTTGGTATCCTTCCACCATCTCATTAATTAACTATTTCACAGCTTGTTACCTCTCAATTTTAACTTCCAAAAATTTGTTTTGTTGCACTCTTGCAAGAAACTTGGCTTCTTTTTCCCCATCTGCCCCACCTTTACTCAAGTATTAGACTAAATAAAAATGCTAAATAATGTGAGTACAAAATCTTCTACAAAGATCTTAGCAGGCCTACTAGAGGGCTTATAAATATGTGCCTCAACTACACACAAGTATGGATCATAAATATTATAACCATTTTTTGAAATTAAAGCATTGTATAAGGCTTTGTTTCATTAGCAGAAGGGCGATTATCTGAGAATGACAATTCCTGGTTTGGCTGCATTCCCTGTCTGCTGTAGAGGTAACTCCCTTGTGAGGATATATGGTCAAAGAGGTGCAAAAGAAGACATGAAAATTATATGTATATATATCATTAGAGAAGTTGGTTGGCATGATTCGCATTTGCTTTCTGAAGACATTTATAAATTTTCTGAAAATATTATGAAAAAGCAGAGATAAGTGTTCTCTGGCTAAACAAGTGACTGGCCCAGAAAAGTCTAGCACTGAGTGTGAAATGCAGGCATGCACCATCTTATCCAAAGTAAATTCACTGTTTTGACAATTCTCTGAGGCTGATCTTGAAGGACAGGATGAAATAATTATTAAAATACAGAAGAACGTACTGCCTGGCCCGCAGCTCCTGGTAGTGTTACCTGCCAGGTCAGAAGTCAAGGGTCATATTCAGACCACATAAAATACAATTAAAAAAATAAACATAGGAAATTAAATTGATGAACATAGAGTCTCATAAAAAGAGAGAGAAGCAAAAGGTGTGAGATGTGTGACAAAGTTTAAGGTATTCGAAGAACACTGTTTTCCTACTTTGGTGCTAGGAAGCAATGGCAAGGAGCACACAAACCCAGACATGCTGTACTTCACTGTCATGTATTAAATCACACAAATACTTTTTTTTTTTTTTTTTTTTTTTTTTTTTTTTTTTTTTTTTTCATAAAAATCATAGAATCATCTAGGTTGGAATAGACCTTGAAGGTCATTAAGTCTGACCTTCATCAATACTTTATATCCATGTTTTCCCAAAGAACCAAAATAATCACCATAATCCAGCAAACCAGTAACAGCAATGGGAATAGAAGTCCTGTGGATTGGGTTTAACCAAGTTATAAATGGCAGAATGAAAGAACTGGCTCACACTGACTCATGCTCATGCTTTATCAAATCACACTGTGACTAAACCATAGCCAGTGTTTAAACTTTGGAGAGGAACACAGGCCAATACAGTATTCTAGCACATCTGTTGCGTATTTCCCATCTTCATTTTAAAATCAGCTGCACAGAAACCTGCTAAATGGGACTGTAATACAACCAACACAGACTGATGGAAAAGGTCAGAGAGGCATTGGAAAAAATGAAATACTTTTTCAAGTTTTTACAGTTAGAAAGTATATAAGTGACTTTCAAAGAAAAGGATACTTCCCCCATTATCTTCTGAATTAATCTGAATTTTAGCAAGTATCCAAAAGGCCTTTTTTATTGCATAAATGTATCACTCAGGAAGAAAAGTGAATAATTTGTAGCAGCAAGAGATCAGCCATTTTGCTTGTTACCTAAAAGAATTAATTTTAGAGCAAGCCACAGCTACTTTGCTCTGACTGTATTTAGTGTGTGTTTGAGAATGTTTTAGAGGATTTACTGCTTTAGTACCTGTTTGTCCCTTTTTAACAAGTATAAGATTATGGGGTTTAAAATGAGATAATAATTCAGGAAAGATGAAACAAGTTCTCTTTCAAAGGCTTTAATAAGGAGCATGACATTTCTTTTTGAACAAAAGCAGTTTCTCATTTTCTTTCTCCTGGAAGTAACTCACTTCCCCAATTTAGCTTGATTTGTTATTGTTTCTGACTAACACCTTAATCCTCCTAAACAATTTTTGCTTGTTTCCACAGTCTGTTATCAATAGAAGTTTCAAAATTATGAAAATAATATATTTTCTAGGCAGGTGAAAAGAAGAGAAAGATTTTTAAGATATGTTTACTCTGCTATCAAAAAGAAAAATGCATCACTATATATGAATAATACTAATCTCAGACCTATGACAGATACTGGCTCTACCTTAGAAATAACAGCATGGACTTTATCCTTGGCCTGCTGCTCAGGATTGCAAGGGAGTTTATATAGCTCTCCCTGACACAAATTTCCATGGTTTTTCTATGGCTGGTATCTGAACTAGTAAAATTAAAACTTGTTTGGGAATGTCTCTGCAGGCTGCAGTTATCTACAGCTGAAGCTCAGCCATATTCTTTTTAACTGCAAGCTAAGATCTTTCTATATAAAGCAGAAATTGGGATTTACAGAAATGACCAAGATTGCACTGCACATACCGTGAAATACACATAACAACCCCCAGTCTCCCCCTCAAAAAAAACCCAAAAAACAAACAAACAAACAAAAACAAAAATAAAAACAAACAAACAAACAAACAAAAAAAAACACCCTCACAGGGATGCAGAGATTAAATAAACATCAGAATGGAAACTAAACAGTGAGATAGTACAGGTGTTCTCTTAACTGTCTCTCAGAAGAAAATTTAAGAATATATGTTTATTTGAATAAACCTTTCCAAATCCAATTTCTCTGGCTTATCTCCAAGCATCATCTCAGTATGAAGACCTAGGAAAAATTATGGGCCAGCCAATCAAAAGTAACAGTCATAATGACTTTCAAGAATTTGTCTGTCCCTCAGACTGTAGCATAAATCTTTTAGAACTTCTGTAATCACCTGCAGGGTTGTGTTTGACTTGGCACCTATGAAACAGTGGTGTTTTTTGTGGCAAATCCTCTTTACATGTCAAACCTTGGTTCATTTACTTTATTTTAAACCTATGAGTCACAGTGACATTTCTGATACCTAATCGTCCTCTTTTTCTGCATCAGCATTCTCCTGGCTCCACTGCCATACAGCTGTTCTCATGTCTCCCATTCCTGTAGTGCACTGCTGCACTGTCCTTTAGGAATGATGGCTTGCTTCTCTCTTCTGCTCCTTTCACCAACTTAAAGTTGAAATACAATGCAAATGTAATATTCATAGTTTATATTTTACATGTAAATCTTCTGTATCAGTACTGTAGCTAAGTAGGTAACAAATATAGCAACAAAGCAACTAAGGACCAGGATGCCTGCAGGAAAACCCTGAAAAAATATTTATTTACTCACCTTCAACCAACCAACCAACCAACAATAATGAAACATTGGATCCTCAAAACTCATTTTCAGTAAAAAAAAATTACATTGGGGTGGATTTCGAACTATGTTGTCACTGCACCTAGCTTCTGAACTTTTATCAAAAGATGAAACACTGTAAATAAAAATAAGCATTATACACAGATTCTCATCCAAACATTATCTTAAAAAATGTTTTAAAAAATTTAGCTCTCCAGAGTTGCAGCCAGATGTCTGTAAATTTTTGGGAGGCCTTCAGGAGGCTTGAAAATCCATTACGAATTGTAACTAGCTCTAGAATCACACTCCTCTTTTCAGTCTTTTTGTGTTTTATCTTTTGTTCTTTTCAAAAGAAGCTTCTGGATGTTACTGTGACAGTAAATTCATAATGGTGTTTTCAAAAATATTATTTCACTGTCTCTTGAGAGGAGCAGTTTAGCCAAAGTATGAACCTCTCCATTCATCTATGTATATCTTCTAATGCCAGAAGCCTACATTGCTGACTGTAAGCCAGTCTTTGCCTCTGATATTTCCTAGGCATGTTTACAGCCAGATTAAAAACATCTGCTGGACAAGGCAGATTTATCCACAGTTCAGCCAAAGCTCTTAATCAGATTCAATTTCCTCTTGTCCTTGTCCCGTTTACTCTCTTGAAGCTTCAACAATTCATCTCTTCCAAACCTGAAAATAACATCTCATTCTCAGATTCAAAACCTTTAGATCCATTTCTGCAGCAAATATAAAAGCTCTCTGCACCTTCACAGATACTTTCTGTTTATTCCCTATGTAGCTCCAATCTACATCAGGTGGAAAACTGCTTTCTGTTGTCCTTCCTTGTTTTATGTCAGTGATTAGACAATAATGTCCCAGTCTTTTTGAATCTATTTCCTGTGGTTGGAATCTTTCACATCAAGTTATTTTCGCTACCTGACATGCTAAATCCTACCTAAAAATCCATTTCTTCTATGACTGCTGCAGTTCCAGAGTCACAAATGTAAGCTGACCATGGTCAAATTTATTATTTTTTATTTAAACTTTCTCATTGCATTCTACTCTTCCACATGTGTCATCGTCTAATTTTACTTCCTCACAAAAAGTAGCTTTCCTCAGTGTCGGAGCAAAAGATGTAGTTCATATATGATTTCATTGGTAATTATACCAAACTGCATAAACAGAAAAGGAAAGCTTAACTTTAGGTAAGGGAAACCAATATTGCTCTGTAGTAAACAAACAAACAAACAAAAAAAAAAAAAAAAAAAAAAAAAAAAAAAAAGGACAGTTTAATTGGAATTATTATAAGAATTGACATTCTTTTTCACAATTTTAGCACTAAAATATAGTTGAGTATGTAAGAAAATTTCTTTTTTAAAGTTTTGTTTCAGATGGACTTTGACAAAGAACTCAGACAAATCTTGTTTATACAGTTATTCCCACAGCTCAAAGCTGTGCATATCCTTTATGCACTTCAAAAATAGCTTGGAAACATAACTAGAGTGAAGTTAAAAGGCTTAGCAAGCAAAAAAACAGACTAAAAAAGAAAAATAGTCAGACTTATTTTAAGGGTATTTTTAGTTATGCTGATAATTTTGGTTGTGTGACTCATACCCCAGGAAACCTTTGAGACGATAATAGTCAAAGACAGGTACCTTCTGATTCAAGAAACCAGGCACAACACATCTATTCACTAAAAATCATGAACTGGATGCACACACATATGAAGTCTACATCAGATTCATATAAACTATATCTATATCAGATTCATATAAACTCTAGATCCTTAAAAGAGGGAGGCAAGCCCAAACCCCTCACCCTACTGCTGTTTTACTTGTGGCCAGGCTACCCCAAAGCTTCAGAGAAGGTGACATTTATCAGCAGCCCTGCTCACAGACCCAGTGGCCCCACCAGTACTCACCACCGGACGGTGCACATCCCAAAATGCTCTCTCCTGACTGTCAAGAATCTTCCTCTCTATCTTGTCTCTCTTCTTGTCAACTCTGTCAATGACATAGGTCATTTAAAAGAAACAGTGTTGAAGACAGTATTTTTAAACATAAAATGTGTCCAGCCACTTCCCCACCCCTTCAAAAATCATGCTTATATCCAAAGGAACTTACTTTGCTTGTGCTTCAGCTTGCATAAAAATAAACTCCCACTTCCGAGCAAAAGCTCGCTGTAGCCTGGCCAAACTCTCCTGAAAATACATCACAATTTTAGTGGGTTAGGTTGCAAGTTATTTACTCTTTAATAGGTTCTGGCTTTATCTTTCTCTCCTCTCCTCACCTCCCCCTCACCAAGATGTAGTACAAATCATGATATTTGTGTCAGTGTAAATGGACCTTATTTATCTGATACAAAGTTTTTTCTTGACACCAAATGAGATGGAATACTTTTGAATGCCTCAACTATTTTAGTTTTGAAACTCTGATAAAAAGGGTAGATGCATCCTTCAGCAGAACATAGGATTTCTGAAACATTTTTATATATTGCATGTTATCTTAGCAATTTTGAAATAGTCAAAGAAACATCCTTGTTTTGAAAGTATGTAATAATGAAAGATAACAGCAGTTATCTCCATACCGGATGATCCACATGACAATTCCTCATCAGTCATCTATGCAAATGGTTTCCACTGTACAGTGTTGGCTGCCATTTTTGGTAGTATAGCCAAACCCCCACAGCTATCCTCATTTTTAAAAATGCTGTATAGTTCTTCAATATTGTACAGGAAATGTATCTATCCTACAGTCTACTACTAATAACAGGAAGAAAATTTATAAAATCATTGCAAAATTCTTTCTTCCATTGATGATGGAACATTTTCACTGTCTCCAACAGAGCTTTCTAAATCTCTTCCCAGCTTTAACAGCAGCAGTATGTAGTCTTCTTAACAAAAGTGTTGTTTTTACTGTATTTCTATGCATTTCAGACTTATTTCTGTGCCATACTCACTGAAAATTAAGACTACAGAAAGAGAAGAGCAGACTTTCTAGAGATGTTGTCAATACCAGAAAAAGCTCTCATGGATTGTACATTGAAGGCGAGTTTTCTAAGGCATGTGAGTATAAAATTATGCATGCCCCATAGTGTGGTACACTGAAAAACAAGCTTGTGCCAAAAGAAGCAATACAGTGTGTCAGCATGGTGCTGTGGCTGGAGTATGTGGTGTGTTGAGAGGCCTGGCTGACTATCCTGCTATCAGGTCACAGCAGCACAGCTGGACAGCTTTCAGCACAGAGACAGGGCTGTTTGTGAATTTTATGTTGACAGGTTCACGAAAAATTCAGGAACCTTTTGGGGGTAGAGTTGGAATTTGAGACATCTCTCTCCTTATCGAATGCCATCCTCATCAGCTAATCCAACTCCCTCTTTTTCAAGCTCTTCCTGGCCCCAATTATCTTACCTTGCTCGAGGCATAGCACAACTGTCAGGGAGTAGGAATGCCTCTAGTCTACTCCTCTTTGCCTCTCATCTAGCTGATGGGAAAAGGCTCAAGTGTCAGCATCACTTATAAAGAATAAGATTTACATTCCTACATTTATCAAGAGCTTTTGGAAATGTTGTCAGGGATCCTTTGTTCAAACCTTAAATGATGTAGAGAACAACTGCTTCCAAACACTCATGGTGTAGCTGGGATTTGTGAAGTTATTTGTGATCCTGGCATAGGGATCTGAGCAGAATAAGATTAGAGATGGACTGTAATCTTAACATTTGTCCAGCTAGCCTTCATTATCATCTCTCAAATGCCATTTAAGCCTACTGAGCAGTGTTAGACCCACAAGCTGGAAGAACTGGATAACTAATAGATTTTCACACATAATGCCCATAGTTCTTATGATTCACATTATTTCACAGGCTCATGAGGCCCAGCAGAGAAATTTACTTTTTGCCAGGTACTTACAGCTTCATAGTCTGCTAGTTCTAGCCTTGCTTTGTTTTGCATTGTCCGCTTGCAGAGGTAAACAGCTGGAACAGAATAAAATAAACAGAATTTGCTACAATCTCACAAACATGGCAAATCAGAAATAAAAGCTTCACGTCTGGTTTAAAGATAGCTTTTTTTGGTTTGATTTCTTCCTTTGTTCTTCTTGAAAGCTTTAAATATGGGATCAAGGCTACCAAGATTGTAACTGAAATGATGGATCAGATACAAAGGCTCATTAAATAATAATAAAATCTGCTTTATGCAACAGACATCATGTGCAAAATTCATGAGGTATTTGAGGTCAGGGTTTTTTAATGGCCAGGGAACTAGCACATTAAAGAAAAATGACAAAGACATTTTTCAAACTGTCTGTGTATAAATCACAATGAATAAGAGTTTTATCAGGAGCCATATTAGTCAAACAGGATTGTAAGAACATGAGCACATGGTTTTATTTATTTTGACTCTGTATTTAGAAAACACAAACTTTCAACCTAAGAAGATTTTAGCTAAAAATAATTCTAGATAAAATTCATGTCTCAATGTCTCATACACATTATTCTGCTATACCTAATACTTAAACTGGAAAATGATGTGAGACCAAAAAATGAAAAAAAGAAAGTGTTATCTGTTACATATGAGAAAAAGTATTCTTTCATTTATTTTCTAAATCAAAAAAATCCTTCAGAAGACCTGTCCTTCCTCTACTTCATTCAGACAGAGCAGAATCTTTGGTAATAAAATGCTGAAGTACACTTTCAATAAACTTTATTTAGCAGCAAATATGTTCCAAACAACTCTGAATATTTTACAGATTCCCCCACCAGTGAGACAATGAGTGCAGCACAATTCCTAACGGTGCAATATTTACCCACTTCATTAATTCAGAGCACTGCTCATGTGAGATGGATGAATCTTTGGATCAGAGTAGGTAATAAAACCTTATCTGTCATCTCTACAGTCAGCAAAAAGAGTCTGTAGTCACTGGTTGTGCTTAGGAGTGTTTCTGCTCCCTGACTGCCAGCTGGTCTACTACAGGAGCAAAGCCTCTCTGGGAAATAACTTCAAGTAGGAACTTATTTCTTCCTAACTAGAAAGAAGGAGGTGCTCATTTTAGAAATAGGTTTGAATATTAAGTTAGTCAACTCAAATATAATTTAAGATTCCATGGAAATATTTATTCCTGACAGGACACCTGCAAATGCATGCAAACCCACTCCAGTGAATGTTCTTTTAGTTGAATTGATTACAAGCACTTCTACTTGCAATTAAAGGTGTTACTTGATGTAAAATGAGTTATATTTTAATGCCATTTTTTTCTCTTCTTCCCCTCCTCTTTTTGTGTGTGTTATTTGGTCTATTTTCTTTCATAATATTTCACTTTCCACTCTCATAAGAAGCCATGGTCTCTTTCTCTATTCCCTGCCTCCGCACATACCCTCTGGTTCCAAGGCAGTTTCTGTGTCTACAAAATCTACAAAGTCAGATATATATCCATGTCACACACAGAAGACAGTTTCTGTAGCTTTCATGCATTGTAATATTATTATACACTTACACTAATGCATTGGCTTGCATGCTGAAACATCACAAAAAGATGAGGGCATGAATTTTGGACTTCTTGTGCCTAGGTTGCATTCACAATCAGTACACTGGTAACAGATTCTTGAGGAGAGAGATGGTCTTTGTCATTTAGCTTCTTTTAGTGAATCATTCTCCTCTTTTCCTTCAAAATTAGTTATTTCATTGAACAAGAAAAAAAAATTCCTAAGCCCCTTGTAAACATTAGCAATAAAATACCCACTTTATATAAGTGTGTAGACAGTTCTGAGAATTCCAAGGGTCAAAATTTGTCTACCAATTTAATACCAACTGAATAGAAACAAAAAAAAGCTCCCTGTTCCTGCACTTGATCAAAACTTTTAAACCACATTCTTATAGTCCCAGTCCAGGCACTTTTAATTAGTTTAGCTCTTCCTTGAGTCCCATTGTGGGCAAATTTTAGGATTATATTTCCTGCTACCTCCTACAAAAATTCTTGTTCCAGAGGTAGCTGACTGCTCATCTTTTTGTCAGGATAGATTACATCAAAAAAGTATCATCAGATAACAGAGATTTCAACACCGGAAAAACAACCAGCAGGTCACCAGGAGACAAATTAGCTTGACACATTATTAATTTAATACTGTGTTCAGTATTCACTGTGTAACTCTACTGAAGTTATTTTCCCTTCAGGGTTATTTTAATGGCCCACTTTGCTCCCAGTCCATAGTAAAGAGTCCATATAAAGATTCATATATTCTCCGTATAAAGTTTGGTTTTCATTATGAACATAACTTGGACAGGACTCAAAAAATCATATTCATCCCTCAGACCCCTTTTTTTTAACTGAAATATCCAGATCCCTTCCCCTTCAGAGGAGCCTAATGGTTAAAACACCTGTGGCTTGAATTCCTTATGCCAGAAATGTTTCTATGTGCCACTGTGAATAGGGTAGAATATGCCCAAGGAAAAATTACTGTTGTGGGAAGTACAGCATATCCACTACTGTAGGAGAAAAAAGTGCTGGAGGACATTCCTACTCTGACTCAATTTATTGCCATTGCTATGTGCTAACAATTACATCCTTAAAAGTGCATGTTTGAGCCTCTATTTAACAGCTAACTGTACTGCCACAAAAAGTTGGCAGCAGCTCAGGAATTTGTCTTTACCAATTTACGCTATCGTATTATTTGACTTATCTGTAAAAAATTCAGTAGCATGTTGGAAAGCAAGAATGTGAAAATCACCCTCATTTTCAGCCAGATCATTTGAAGATATAGAGTAGTGAATTTTCTTTCGTTCTTCTGACTTTTAGGACAATGAGATTTGAAATGTGGATGCTCCCGCCTTTCACAGTCACCACTCCTTTTCTGCACCAAATCACACATGAAGTAACTGTACTTGTCCAGTAGCTGGACTTTGAGGATGTCAATCAATTTCCCTCTCAAAGCAGAGTCAGGATCTCCCAGAATTTCATGAATTACGGTGTCTGCTTTTCCAATCCCATATGTTGACAGTGTTTTTACAGTTTCACAAGAAGTGCAGCCTGCAGGAAGGATCTCCAACTAAAGCTCTCTATTTCTGTATATAGTTCTCTATCTATTCCACGAAGGTCCTGGTCAGGTCCTCAGTACACCAAGGAGCTGTAATTCCACTGAGGAGCCCATCTAGGGGTTCCACTGAGGCCTGTACCCAGGAACTGTGCTCAAGCTTAGCTACTCCCCCTGGAACAGGCTTGAGTTGTGTTGTAGATAGATCTCTAACCTGTAGCCTATCCATGCTGCTACCTTGCTCCTGCCTGCACTCTTGCCAGCCTCAGTTCTTGCCCACCTTCCCTTGCTTGCCACTCCCTGACAAGGGTGCTGAAAAATGCGCAAGATAGGGATGAAAGGTATGCAAGGAACAGGGTCTGATTAATAACCTCAATTTGCTAAATATGGACTGCCTTATACACTTATTTTTAGAGCAAGTGTATTCTGATGGATTTTGCAATCAACATAATTGCCTCTACTAAAGTGAATTATGTATTAGATGCTATAGCTTGTGCTTTAGAAGTGACTGATTACCATAAGAGAACAGATTCGCCAATAATTTTAAAGGCCATATTAATTTGTAACATTTCATAATGAAAGATGGTCAGTGATGTTTATAAATGGGTATTTGAACAACAAACAAGTATTGAAACACACTTGTGTAACTGTGAGGTAATTACAGTCTACTAGCTCTTGAAAAATTCTGTCCAGGCATTCACAAAATATGGGCAATCTGAGAGTTTCAAGTGAGACTACAAAGCCAGAGTTGCATAGAGAGGATGCCTATACTTTCCCTCTTGCAAGGTTTTAAACTGTCACACCCAAAAAAAAATATTTTCATGGTTCGCTACATGTTTCCTATTCTTGACTGTTCACTTGCATTTGAAAGCTCCTAAGAAACCTCTATAGATTTTTTTTTTACATAAGATCATAGAGATTATGACGCATTTCATCCTAGACTCAAGAAACTGGGCTGAGTACACATTATATTATATACCCTTACTAAAAAAAAAAAAAAATACCCACAAAAAACCAAACCCAGAATTTTCATCCAAAACCCACACTGGGGAGTTTTATCTTGTTGTTAAACAGGGGGTAAATCTTCCCTTTTGCCACAGTGGAGCAAAGGCCACAGCTAAATTCAATGGAAGTTCAACTGGGCCTCTGAAGACCACAGACTATGACACCTACACCCCCACCACCATGTATACAAACAACTTCTATAACTGTGCCAGAGCCAATGGGGTCACAGCTGGATTCATCCCTGATGGTGAGTGTGCTTTCAATGAACGCTCGTTATCTCCACTGAGGCCAGGTTAAATTTATGTACCCCCTGAGCCAAAATCCTGTTTTCAGAGTCACAGTGTATAAGCCTAGTCTGTATCTAAAGAGCAAAGAAAATAGCAAGTACTGCAAGGTCTAAGGCTTTCAAAGTGCCCTGTGGGCAGACAGTTCTCCCTCTATATGCAGGTGCCTGCTTCAGATGGAGAATTACAGAACAATCAGCACAAAACGTGATTGTAGGATGTAAAGCATGGAATTAATTCATTTATTTAAACATTGGGATTTCTAGGGCTATTTCATACCATCTTTAGGTCACCTCTGCTCTTAGTCAATAGAAAAAAAATTGCCCTTAGCAACAGCTATTGAGTTTCACTTAGTCTTAAAAATGGGTCACCACAGAGCCCTGTGTATCTACAAAAGATCCACACTCTTAAGTAAATGCTAATAAAATTAAATTAGAAGGAAGACCATGATCAGGTTTATGTACATTAAACTGCTAAATTGTCAAAACCTTAACTTATGAAACACTTCTCTTCATCTCCAGTCTTCACTCTTTGATCCTATTCTTTCCTATAACACCTCAGGAAAGCAATTCAATTTTAGATTTACACAAGCTGAGGACTTTCTTACATAAACAAGGGGCAAAAAAAGAAACCAAATTTCAAACTACCAAGAGATAAAGAATTAGAAAAAGGCAAATTCATCTTCAACATATAGAAGTCCCCAGATGATGATGGCCTTGGAAAATCCTGCAGGGTGACAAAAAAACAGGTATGGTAGAAAGGTCACCCAAGGTCAGACAAAGAATATCCAATTCCCAAATACAATTTAAAACTACATCAATTGAATCATTTCATGCTTCTTGATATTATCATAATGCTTTCAACTTGCCATTATGGTTATATTTTCAGAGAGTCAGAAAGCCTACAGTTCCAGGGACAATGGGGCAGGAAAAGGCATGCAAAGTAGAACATGTCAGAGTGCCAGCATTGCTGCCTCCACACCCTTCTAACCTAGACCACCCACAGTGATGAGGACCTCAGCCTCAGCACTAAGATTCCATTAGGGTCAGCATTCAAATAGCCACAGAGCCCACAGGGACCCCGGTGCTGGAGAAGACATGCCACAGTGATCACAGCAGCGCACCAACATTGCCTCCTCCACACCTTTCTAATCTGGATCCCTCATGGAGATGGGATGAGAGGAGGTCACATGAGGAGGGGCTGAGGTCCCTTGGCTTTTCAGCCTAGAAAAGAGAAGACTTAGGGGAGATCTTATTGCAGTCTACAGCTTAATTTTCAGGTAAGAGGAGGGGCAGGTACTGATCTCCTCTCTGTAGTGACCAGTGACAAAGCTGGAAGCTGTGTCCGGGAAGGTTCAGGCTGAATATATAGAAAAGGTTCTTCACTCAGAGGGTGGTTGGGCACTGGAACAGGCTCCCCAGGGAAGTGGTCACAGCACCAGCCTGACAGAGTTCAAGCACCCTTTGAACAATACTCTCAGTCACATGGTGTGATTCTTGGGGTGTCCTGTGCAGGGCCAGGAGCTGGACTTCAATGATCCCTGTGATTCCCTTCTAACTCATGATATTCTATGAAACCTATTTAACTTACTCAACATAGCAACTTGAAAGCAATTCAGAAAATTCCAAGTTTTGTTTAGAAATATCAGAATTCTGATAAGAAATTTTATTTTTATTTATATTATTTATTTTATTTATGGGGACCTAGATGCAGATTATCAATGCAGTACTGCAGAAACATGTACTTGAACCAATGGAAAGAATAATTCAGGTAAGCACAAAACTCTGAAGTGGTGAGATAACTAGAAAGCATTATCATGAAATGCCTTCTGGTTACAGAGACCTCATTGCAGTGATTTGTCAATGTCAGAATAAGCAAGGATCAGAACAAAATTCAGACCATGCTTGTTGAAGTAAGACTTTCATTTCATGATTTATATGACAGAGATAGCTTCTAATGAGTGGATAATGTATCTATGCAGACAAATATAATGGTATATGAATTCAGAGTGGGAAAAAATCCTGTAGCTCACCTCTTCCATCTATCTGCTAATATAAGTGTCTTTCCTAAAGCTCATTTAATTTGGCTCTACCCAGATCAAATACTATGCATAGCAAGCACTGACACTAGTCACATTTTTCTTGAGAAGCTGTTATTCTTGTGGTGACACTTAGTCCTGTCAGCAAGATCTTAGTCAATATATCCTGTATATGTATCTTCCTAAAGGCAAGTCATTCACTTAAGGAGTCACAACACAGTCTTAGAAACAGTTTAGTAAATTATTTGAGTTCTGGTAGGAAAAGTCTGTTTCTTACTATACCTAGAAATCCAGAAAATTTTGAGAGATGGGTCCTTAACAGAGGTATGTGTATTAAGGACTTTAAAGAATTGATTGCAGGAGTTGTTGCTGACATATTCTGACACTAGCTGTAGAAAAAATGGGAACTGGGAATCAAGGTTTGAGATTATAGAATGGCAGCATTCTCCAGAAACTATTCACACATCTTTTGTAAATTCTCATGGCATGAATTTTAACAATTTTTTAATATATATATATATATATATATGACAATTTGTATCAAAAGTACTTCTCTGCTACCAGTTTTGCCCCAAGCTATTGACTCATAGTTATGGGTTGATTTCCAGAGATGCTGAGAACATGCAGTGTTCCAGCAGAGTTCAGGTAAGCAATAGGGATCAGTATTTCTCAAATACAAATTGCTTACTAATATGCTGTTGCCAAGGAAATCCTTCCTGTGCATTTGGGCAAAGAAAGTACATAATGTATTCTCCACACAGTTCTTCTTCCAAGCAGTCACTCTATGGTAAAGGGTACAGAAAGCCAAAGTGGAGAGAGAATTCCTGGACTACTCAAATTTTCATAGAGGAATTTGAAGCTAAGCATGTAAAATAAGTAGGCAAGAGACTCTAAAGAGAAAATTATATGAAAATTTTCAACATGTGAAAAACATGATACATGACTGCAGGTACTTTTTGTGCAGTATGTACTTTTTAGCATTACTGTAGGTTTGGGATAGAAGAGGGAAATGAGCCAGGTGAAATGGCTCATGTTCAGAACAGAGCAGCAGAAACAAAACATGGAGAGGCCTCTGTCAGTTTACTTTTAAGCGATAAGAAAGTATCATTAGGAAGGAAGTGTTGTTCAGACTGACTTGTTAGTTGATTATCAAGTAAATTTAATAAGGAAAGACTTGTACTCTCTTAAAAATGCTGGAGAACAAAAATGAAAAAGATTTGACGCAGCAAAATAAATGGCTACCTCATTTTACTGTAACACAAGACAGATAACAAAGTGATAACTATCTAAAGAGCTGCAGCATTTATCCAGAGAAGTATCTCACACTTTTAATTGGAGCAATTAATTAAAACTTACCCAACCCCCATGATTGTTCTAATTTCCTAGGAGATTTCTTTTGTAATACATGACTTTACCTGGAAGGCTACTGAAAATATGTTACATTTTCAAAACTTCTTCTTCTACACAGCAACAGAATTTAAGAATTTGCTTTGAATATAGAGAAAAACAGTCTCATTTAGCATCATTTAAAGATCACATGGTCAAGTGCTCTTAAACTCCTGTTGCATTATCAGTTGTTTACTGTGTTCTCTATAACTTACCAACATTCTGCAGTCCTCCTTCATTTTTAACTCATTTGAGAGAAATGCACACGAAAAACATTATAATGCTCAAACAACATCCTGTTCCAAATATATTGGTGCAGTTGACTTTTTGTCTTCTAGTATGTCCAAACCTCCTTAAGACTATAAATGACTGTGACACTCTAAATTTTATTCTCTCTCCTTTGAGCAGATTTCTTTTTTTATTATGCATTTAATGCAGATTTTTTTTAATATGCATTTAACTGCAAGAAAAAGTCTGATATGTCAAAGATACTTTTGAGTCCAACTATCAGCAAAAGTTCACTAGGGAAAATGATTAAAAGTTACTGATTCTTCTTATATTACATCTAAAATTGTTATAAGCCTTACATTTTCAGAAATATGTTAAATAAAGCCTAAAGAATAGAAAAAAAGGCAAATAATTGCCATTTTGTTGTGAATGGAATTTTACCCTAACATTTCATATTTTCTACTTATTTAAAAAAGAGGACAGTAATGAACTAAATGCCTCAAATTTGCAACAGCTGTGAGTCACTAAACCTCCAAGAGCACCTGACAGGTTCCATTAGAACTGAGACCAAATGCACATGGAATAACAATTTCATATGTGGCATTATATTTCCCCTTTCTGTGATGCAATTGTCTTAACTAGACTTCCTATTTAACTACTTCTTAATGACATGACCTGTTTATAATATGCCAGGAAAAAAAGAATCCGTCAGTTACAAAACTATATCTGTAAGAAAAGAGAAGATAATTACGAGCAGGTCACATGCTCAGCCACTAGCTGTGTTCATTACAAGAGCCAGTTTATCTGAATTGAGATCCGATTCTATTTGTCACAAAACCTAATCATAATTCAGGAACATGACTTAACTCAAAGGAAAAAGCAAAGTTATTTGAACTACACGAGCCTTAATAATAATAGTTGTTATTATTACTACTTATTTTCACTAACAAAATCACTCTAAAACCAGCGGGATTCTACAAAGAACAACATGTCCTGCCTGGGTAGACTCCAAGACATATGGCACTAAAATGGGACTTCAACAGATGGAACTTAAGGAACTGCCTTTATAAAAATTATTTGCAATCTCTCTTGACAACACTTAAAGCATGATTTTCAGGAAAAAGGAGGGAGATTTTCAGCACTTAATGAAAATTGGCAGTTTCTCAGTAACCTCATAATGATCATAGTCAATATTTTGGAAATTACAATCAAAAGGCTATTTTCCATTTTGACATAACTTAATCCAAGCCCTTTTTTTGCTACCACAGTGTAGCAGTGCACTACAGCTTTATTATGGCAATGTGTCTGTGTTTTTTTGACATATTGGAAGATTCTGTTTGTATGTCTTTTTCGGTTATACTTTCTACAGCAAAATATTTTTTCAAGGCAAATAATTGCTATTACAAGCTCATATAGATCAAATTATATTTTAGAGACGATATTGCCATGTTATGCAAATATGTAAGGATTATTTGTTTCTTAGTTAGTTCTGGTAATAAACACACAGTATCTCAATCTCATTTAATTTCTTGTTTAAGATAAATTATTTTCCTGCCAGTGTGCTACATTCTGGACAGTAGTCCAGTTATAGATGAGTAAAGATGAATGGTTAGGATTAATTTTTAAATTAAAATAAAATTCTAGAGTATTTCCAATGGCTTGTTAAATTAGATTAATGGCTAAGAAAGTGATTTGCCCTGTTAGTAACTTTGATCAAGGAAGATTACAGAGAGAGTTTGCTTTTTGCTGGTCTTGAGAGACTTCTAATGCCTACTACAGTCACTAATTTTAGAGGGCACAGTTTTAAGCTTGTTCAGGACAAGTCCATTAAATTTGTAGCACTACACAGCACCATAATGCATGATAAGTATGAAATGCATTTGCATATCTGTAATAACATAAATTCTATGTACTATAATTTCCAGGAAGTAACAATTATCGTGAAAATCTGCAGAACATGCAAACCTACTTTAGATTTATTTTAGTTCCTTAAATATTTTGATTAAATATTTTGATTTTCCTGTATTCCTCTTATCACCATTGTTTACAAAGGAAATGCTAATTTCTGGGACTTGGATGATGCTAACCTAATAAGAACAGTATTGAAAAGGTGCCTTAAAAGTTTATTTTCCTGCAAATGCTCCAGCATTATCCAGTTTTGGTGACACACCTTTGGTGACTACCTTTGGTAGCTCCAGTACAATGCTCTGCCCCTGTTGCATGGGAGGATTGCACTTCTGGCTCATGACATGGAAGTAGCAATGAGATAACAGGATTGGAGGGTTTGCTTCCCCTTCCATCTCTCCTCTGCAACCAAAGAGCTTACCTCAGCAACTGAAACATATTTAAAATCTCAAAAGCTCTCAAATGAGTACATTTACCGTTCAACAAAAGCTCGTCCCTGCATGATGAAAACACTGATTCCGAGTTTAGTTCTGTATTCCTGGCATACAAACCTGGACATATTATACAAGATTTTTATTTACTGACTAAGGTTTATAATTCATTATAATTCATATAATCCACTGATCAGCTGTGACAGGAGAGTTAGTATCTCCTACTTTAGACTAAAGGATATTAATATAAACTTTCTCAGCCTGATCTTAAATTCAGACATGTTAAGCATATAATTATTTATTAAAACCACCCCAGCAACATGATAACATTACAGCTGAACAATTCAATGTCTCTTAAACCATAGCTAATTACTTGCTGATCTTTAACATATTAGGGAACCTTAATGAAGTAATAAATGGTAAGTCAATAATTTTTCCTTCAGTGACTAATTTCCTTATACAGAATGGCTAAGCACACACATGTGGTAAGAAACCCTCCTCCTTGGGAGCTTTCAATAACTTTTTACTGGACATCTTCAAATGTCAGTAAAAAATTGAACATTTTTCTACTCTTATAGGATGAAGAAACTGTCACATTTTCAAATTATACCATGGGGATACACACTCAGCTCTGCTGAGAATTTCAGCTTAAAATTACTTTATTTGGCAATGTATTTGAAATTAAACTGAGTCTGGTCTAAAAAGGAAGGAAACATTTATTGGAACCATCCATCCCCAAAGTCTTTGGCTCCCAAGGGTATAGAATCCAAATTACAAGTGAACACTCATCTAAATTTCTGAAAAGCTGTAAAAAGAGATATTCATGGTCTGAAGTTTTGAAAACATAACCTATCATGTACATGCTCAGTTACCTAAATCAGTGACCTGGTCTTCAGATGAGCTCAGTACATACAATTTGGATTAGAATGAACAGGAGGCTGCTCATAGATACACTTTCTTTAAAAATTAGGTCACTATTTGATGTACAGATTAACTAACTTTGTTATCATTTTTAATAATATTTTTTCCTAATACATTGCTACCTGTGATCCTCAGATTTTGCTGTCTAAGCACACATCAGTAATTACAACATACAGACAAATAAACAATAAACTGTATTTTCTAATACAGTTCATATTAGAACAATACTAGTTTTCATAATTAGTAATTTTCCACATGGTGTATATTAGAAATAAGAACTCTAAACTAGGCACATCTTTGGGTCTCAATCTGATAATAACCATTGCACAACCATCAATAAAGTCTCCTCTGCTTCACTGAGATTCTTTCACTGTAAATAATTACACTTGTTGGAGCAAACAGAGAATATAAATAGTAAGGTAGGTTTTGATTAGTCTTGAATTTTGGGGCTTGGATTTTTTTTCTTTTTTCCTCAGATCCACTCCAAAATATGACTTTGATAAGCTTCTTATAAACTTTGAAAAAGGTAGCAACGCATTCATTTCAATATCAGTAGCTCTTGCACAGGAATTACATAACATATAATTATGTTTTAAAGAGTGGGATGGTGAAACAAGACAGATTGCAATGACACATTCATTAATAAAATGCATAATTTCTAAAAGAAATAGGAAATATTTCTACACTGACCATAGTCTGTGTTTTCCGGCTCCCAACAATTTGATGGCCAAAAATAGGGTGTCTATAGGCAAAAAAAACAAGAAGTAGGAAATTCAAGTTAGACAATGCAAGCATTATACAGTCCTTGGATCATTACTGGTTTTGAGACTCAATTTATATTTTTGGTAGATCTATTATACTGTTAACTTGACATTTTTTAGAGAGGCATTAAAACAGAAAATTACATTTGTACACCTGTTTATCACACTAGTGTCAGAATTACATTGAAAAAGAAAAAAAAAAGTGGGTTTTTTGTTCTCAAAGTTAAGGGAACAAAACCCACAAGGCTAGGTAATGGGGTTATCTTTTACATCTTCCCTAGAAATACATCTCTCACATGTCCTGAAGAACCAGGTTTAGAGGTATAAGATGCTTTGAAGTTCATTCAGTTCTTGATTTTTGAGAGTCTTCATTCATAGATTAATATTCAATTCTTTTTCCTAGGTGTTATTTGTTTAAAAATTCCTCTAAAAACATCCTGTTTTCACAAAGACATCAAAGTCTACTTTTTTTGTTTACCGGTTGTGATTTAAAATGTGGGGTTTTTTTTTTTCAAAGAGAAAGACAATAAAGTACCAAAAACTACTTCAACACTATACTTATTAAGACTGTGCTACATGTATTGTTAAAAGAATTCACTTCTAACAAATGGAGAATATAAGACTGTATACACATTTTTCATACAAATTACTTCATTTTTAAAATAGCAACTTTTGGTTAAAATTAATATTATTATAGCATTTTTTTATAGAGCACATAATCCCCATACAGGCCATTCACTTAAGAGTCGGACTCAATGATCCCTGTGGGTCCCTTCCAATGCAAAATATTCTGTGATTGAGTGACTGATCAATACATAAGCACATACACACAGCTACAGAGAATTACGTAATATTTGAGCAGTTGAATGCAACTCATCAAATGTGTGAAGTGGTTTGAGTGGTATTTCAAAACACAGGTTCTTCAGGAAAACCTTCTGCTTTACTTTCTATTTCTTATTGTTTTTTTTCTCAAAAATCTCCCAGCTGCAAAAATGGAAACCACTTTGCTGCCCACTTCCCTTCAAAATTGTTTCAATGTTAATCTGGAAACCAACAGGGCTGAAGGGTGACACATTACACCAATTATGAAATTAAATATATATTGTGAGAAATCTCTTGGTTTTGTAACATTGACACATCAAATTTTATAGAAGCAATTCAGAACTTGCTATTTATCAAGCAACAGCAAGGAGCTAAAGGATAAAAAAGGACCTATCACAAGCTAACTTCAAAGGCTAGTATGTGTTTCTTGTAAGCCATTTGGTATATTTTTAAGGGAGCAACAATAAGTAATTCTCCAATCAACCATTCCTTCACAGTGCCACTGAAATCAAAATGACCAGTAGAAGCACATATAAGCACAAATAGAAAGAAGATGAATTCCTAAAGAATTAATTGCAGTACTCAGCACATTTTGGAGAAGCAACTATAAAATTTAATTGAGTGATTCATAAAAAGCAAAAAGTCACCATCCTTGAAATATACAGTTTACAAACTCAGAAAATGAGAACAGTCCTTCCGTAGAGCACAAAATGTATATCCAGAAAGGCCCAAGAAGAAAAGCACAGCTACATAATTTCTCTGCTAAACGGAAGGTTAACCTCTGTTTGCAGGTTCAAACTGAGCTTCTGAAAAAAGCATGTAGTGAGGGTTCCTAAATACATAGAAACTATATCTGCTCAAGCAGTTCTCCAGCTGAAAGTCTTCCAGCTGTGGGCATGCTTGTTATAAAGTCTATATTAATAGATGCATACTTAAGATTTCTCTTGACAAATTGCATATACTCCCATCCCAAATAAGATTAAAAACAAATTCCATCTTCTGACTTGGGGAAAAATCACAAACTTTGCTGTCAGCATTCATTTCACAACAGGCTATGAACAAAGACTATATACTCACAACTATGTTAATTATGTTAGAAGAGGACTCTGTTGTTTCATATATAAATTAAAAGCTATAAGGTGCATCCCGGGTTTAGGGTCAGATTAGGGGTTCTGATATATGTTAGTTAGCCAATTCTGTGTACCCCCACACACCCCCCGTGTTCCCCCTCCCACGGTGATCCGCTCCTGGTCTCTTACCATTGGAGCTCACCATGCCAGTCCTGTAACCACCCCCCTGTCCACTCCGGAGAGTTCAGTGTCTGTCACCCTGTCCCCGCAACCCTGTTCGCCCCAAAGCCCTGTGTTCGCCCCTGTCGTATCCCCGTTGGTTACCCCGGTCCACGTCACACCCCCGTAGCCTGCCCCCATTGGGTGAGGGGGGCTTCCCCCCCTCTCGGCCTGCCCCCTGTAAAATCCCGCACCCCCCTGCTCCCAGTGCCATTTTGTCCACATGGCACTCGGGAGCGAGCTGTGGTTCTCCGCCGCAGCTCCCCGAGGCCATTAAAGCTTTCCAGCTAACCACACAGATGATATTCCTTCCCTCTTTGTCTCGCCCCTCACACACAGCAGAAGCGGCCAGCTCTGCCCCAGTGCGTGGAACACAGGAGCGCCCAGGACGAGCGGCACCCCCATCCCACTGAGAAGCAGCACCCTTGCCAGGCTCTCCGGAGCTGCCCGGGACCGGGGAAAACGAAGCAATGCCACAGTGACGCCCCATGTAGGGGCCATGGCCTGCAAAGCCACCAGCGCAGGCAGAGATTCACCGCGAAGCACCCAGAAGCCGCATGGAGAGCCGCTGCCGCTGCTGCGGGGCCACGCTACCAACCAGCGAGCGCCACCGCCAAGCCGAGTGAGCGGCGGTCCATGCTGGAACAGTGCTTTGTGCCGGACTGAAAACGGGAACGCAGACTTCATGCAGTAGGTCAGTGAAGTTTCCACCCCCAAGGAAAGCACGCGGTCCTTTCCCCGCATGGGAAAGGAAGCGCAACTTTTCATGGCTGCGGAAAGCTAAAAAGAAGCTGCTTCCCGGGAGCGAGGACCCTGGCTGCAGTTTTTGTTTGTGGAGATTCCGATTTGGTGAGTATCAGTGGTAGGGACGGACCCAGCTAATACTCTCCTTCCCGTGGGTGGGCTTTGCCATGTTCCCGAGGGCAAGGGGGCGTGCGGTGCACAGCACCGGCGGCAACCACCTGTGGGAGGGGTTCCTGCTCTCCCTTGGGAGGCAGCAACAGTGTAGAAAAAGGTTGCCAACCAACTGCTGCTCTCCACCCCAGAAGAGCTGTCAATCAATGTTTAGCATACTCCCCAGTTCCAGAAAGTTCAGTTATTCTGTTACCCCCATTGGCTCCTGTTAGAATACCACTCCTCCTCTGTACCCCGATTAGTTCTCTGTATGTCACCCCACTCTGTCTCCCCCCTTTACCCGTTGCCTATTGGCTGTTTTGTACCCTAACCACTCCCACTTCTTTGCCCTTAATACCCAGCCCTGCCTTTCCTCGGGGCTTCCGGAGTTCGCTCCCTTCTGGAGAGTTTGTGCCCCTCGTTTCACCCTCCTGTTCCTGCGACGCTCCTGAAATAAAGCCTCTAGGAATAAAGCCACTTCGGAGCCCTCTCGTCCGTACGGTGGAGCTATCCGGGTCCCGCCACATCCTCCCCGCGGACCAGTCCTCTGAGGGTTTTCCCCCAGACAGGCTGGGCACCCGGGTGAAGCCCGGAGGACTTGCATTTTAATACAACCACCGGGGTCTTTCGCCCTTTTTGGTTTTTTTTCCGCTTTTCCTGCACCCAGGGGTGAGGTCAGGTGGGTGGAAATAGCATGGGGACCGTGCTAACCACCCAACAGAAGGAATTCTATACCCAAGTTAAAGAAATCCTAATGGTGAAGGGTAGTTTAATGGTGAAAGGTAGTTTCCCCAAGAGTTCTGCTAAGAGTTTTGTTCAATAGCTGTGCTTTTCCTTCCCCCGTATGTCTGGGGGGGACGCTCGCAAAAAGGAGTTCTGGGAGCAGGTGGGAGCAAAATTAGCAGAGGGAATAGAGCGCAGGGATCCCTCCGTGAAAGATTGTTTCCTTAAGCTCCATATGTTAATTTGGATGGTTTTAAGAGCAGAGAGCGCGCGGGACGCGAGCCGGGAAGGGGAAAAGCCATCGGACAAAACTGTTGTTCCTCCTGAACCCGTTTACCCACCTTCTTCTCCTACCCCTTCTTCCCTAACCGGGTGGGCAGGGGGGAGTACTCCACTGCTCTAAGGCACAGGGCAGCTCTACAAACATGGACCATGCTCCTGGCTCCCCCAAGCCCCCCCAGTGCCCCTGCCTTAGCAAAATTGGCCATTTCAATGAGGAACTGACCCCAAACCCTTTTTCAAATTCCTTTTTCCCAGTTAAAAATCCCAGTTTTGGTGCTACCCCGTGCAATCCTGTGTCTATGAATCCCTTTCTTTGTTCCCCTGAGGAAGCCGTGGCCACGTGGTCGATGCCTTTGTCTCCACAAAATGGAGGATGGCCACGTGGGAGGGCTTTTTCTTCCCATAATCCCTTTCTCTCCTTAGTTCCTTTTGTCCCCACCTTTGACCCAACCCCCTTCTGCCTCCCTGTGGGCGTGGGTGCCACCCCCTTGGGAGATCAGGTTACTCCCCCACCCACTGTTCCTCCTGGTGTGGGCGTTCCCTCCAGTCCTTTACATGTTCTCCCACTTGCATCATCAACCCCACCCTCTTCCTCCAGGGAGAGCTCTGCCGTCTTCTTCCCGCTGCCTCAGGAAGGGGGCAGCCCCTGTCCTGTTCCCCGCACCCTGTCCCCATCTTCCCATGGGCCCCGGAGAGCCAGGGGGGAGGGAAGAGGAGGTGGGGGGGGGGACACAGGAGCCCCTACCTCCACGTTCCCATGGGCCCCAGAGATCTGGGGGGGGGAAGAGGAGGGAGGGGGCAGCAGGAGTCCCTGCCCTCGCATTTCCATTGTTCCTGGAGACCCGGGAGGGAGGGAAGCAGGGGGAGGGGGGAACAGGAGCAGGTTTCTGAGCCTTTTGCAGATTCCACGGATCGGGTCAAAATGGCAGTTGAGAGGCATGTAGAGGGATCAGAGGTCCAGGACAAGCTTGTCCCAGAAACAACATCCATGAACGCTGAAACACAGCTTGAGATCCCAGAAAAGCCCAGAAACCACGTGGTTGCCTTGGCTGCTGTGCCTCCAAAGAACATTGTTCCGAGGCAGTCTCCGTCGAAATGCCAATGCTTCCACTGTGATCAGAAAGGACATTTTGTAATCCAATGTCCAGTTTTGGGGAGGGCACCCCCAGGGTCAGTGGGAGGGGGACCCCACTTTCCAAAAAAAACTGAAAAAGGAACGTGAATCTGCCTTGTGTGAAGATAAAAATAAGGCAGGCCACAGCACCTCAAGGGGAGCTGTGATTTATCAAGTAGTGCAGGTGGTGAGTCGCAACATCAGAGTGCCTGTGATGCAGCAGATGACCCCACCAACTGGGGGGTCGCATCAAACCACAGGTGCTGCAAGGAGAAAAAAATTCTACATCTCTTTAAAAAATGTTTTTTCCCCAAAGCCACAGAAAAGTCCCCTCGGCTACTCCAGTCTGTTTGTGTCCCCAGCCCACGTGTTTGTAATAAAGTTGTTGTCCCAGTACCCCTATCCCCAAACACCCGGAGAAGAACCATCCCAGCTTCATCGCAGCTAGCCCTCTCCATCTGCAAAGGGCAGCCATCGCAGCAGCAGAAGGAAACACCAGGAGCAGAAGCTGAGTGAAGAAGCAACCAGATGAGCACCGAAGAAGACCAAACAGCCGTACTTTTTTATATATTGAAAAACAGGGATATGTTGCATCCCGGGTTTGGGCTCAGATTAGGGGCTCTGATATGTGTTAGTTAGCCGGTTCTGTGTACCCCTGTGCACCCCCCGTGTTTCCCCATCCCACGGTGATCCGCTCCCGGTCTCTTACCTTTGGAGCTCACCGTGCCAGTCCTGTAACCACCCCCCTGTCCACTCCGGAGAGTTCAGTGTCTGTCACCCCGTTCCCGCAACCCCATTCGCCCCAGAGCCCCATGTCTGCCCCTGTCACGTCCCCATTGGTTACCCCGTTCCACGTCACATCCCCGTAACCTGCCCCCACTGGGCAAGGGGGGCTTCCCCCCCCTCTGCCTGCCCCCTATAAAACCCCGCACCCCCCCCCCCCCCGGTCCCAGCGCCATTTTGTCCACACGGCACTGGGGAGCGAGCCGTGGTTCTCCGCCGCAGCTCCCTGAGGCCATTAAAGCTTTCCAGCTAACCACGTGGACGAACTGGACATTCCTTCCCTCTTTGTCTCGCCCCTCATGCATGGTAGCAGAAGCGGCCAGCCCCACCCTGGTGCGCGAAACGCAGGAGCACCCGGGACGAGCAGCGCCCCCATCCCGCTGAGAAGCAGTACCCTTGCCGGGCTCTCCGGAGCTGCCCGGGACCGGGGAAAACGACACAACGCCACAGCTATGTGTGGCCAGAGTACTTTTTCCAGTATTTATTTGAAATAACACATTTAAATTTTACTGAAACTTGCACTTTGGGGGTAAAGGCAGTGTGGGCATTAAACACAGTATGGGAAAGGGCACATGATCTTCAGTGTTTTGAAATGTTGTCACTTTAGCTCATTAGGAAGCAGAGATGACCAAGGCTTTTCTGAAGGATAAAAAGGTGCAACCTAAATGTGGAGAAGAGATTGAGGAAAAAGCAGAAAATAATGCACTGGCTACTAAGGATGAGTGTAAACCTCCCTGTGCCAGGGAAATAAAAGCAGAAAAGTTAAAACAGAACATGAGTTTTAATTAGCAAAGCACATGATAAGCCATATTAAAAGGTTTCAAAGATGTGTGATAGGGTAAGCCAAAGAGAAACCCCAGTAAAAGGCAGACATTACAAGATGAGAAAGGGGTTCAAATTACAGCTAGTACAGATAAGTACAGAAGATCATTAAATGCCTTCCTTGTTTGAGTCTAAAGAAGGAGGGAGACAGTGGGCAGACAAAGGTCTTTCACAGAGGCATGAGGTCTCCTTGCCAAGGCTCTGAGCTGGGCAGGCACAAGCTGTCTCTGAACTGCAAGCCATGACCCTGCCTGCCTGGTGCTCGAATGCATTTAATGGGACTTGCTGAGAAGTACAGCTCATTGGCTCAGGCACTGCAGCGTGGCCAGAGCTGGCCTCCAGCCAGCTGGCTCCCAGAGGGAACAAAGTTCAATTTGGCCTGCAATCAGCTCTGCGAACATGCCCAAAATTAATTTGGACATGGAGATAAGGCTACAGGGCAAAAAAAAAAAAAAAAAATTCAGGGAGGGAAATGTTTTTATGAGGTCAGATAGTTCAGGTTAGAAGGCGGATGAAATTCAGCACAGAAAGCTTAAGGATTTCTTGTGTTTTCACATGGTAAACTGTGTTTATTTCCAAAAAAAAAAAAAAAAAAAAAAAAAAAAAAGCCTTACCAAGCTAAAGAATGACTCCTGGTTCCTCAGAACTGTGATTTATATGCATGTGTAAATATTATGATGAAATTCTTCCTCTGGTATTTCTCTTTCTCCTCTAACTCCAGTACTTTGTAACAATGACTATCTAATTGGTGAGAGTTATCAAAAGTACTGAATTATTTGCATGATATTTAAAGGGGTGCAATTACCTGAAGGGTAATTTATACATGGAAAAATATTAATTCAAGTAACCTTTGAAACATGGCAGTTATTTTAAAAAAATGCATAAAGCAGAGGAGCTTCAGAAGATTACAGCAAAGGGAAGTGTATTTACAGAAAAGGTAAAAAGTTTAAAATTTCTCTTTTATAATGTTTCTAAATCTACTCTTTAGATTGAACAGTTAATACAGTATATGTTTCCAATCTTTGAAAGCTAAAGGTTACTAATATTTGGATAAGGTACAGATTAAGATTTAAACAGAAAGGAAGTCCAAAACATCAAGAAAGAAAAAAATCTTTGAAAATTCTAGACACTGAAAACAAAGCCTGATATAAAAATCAGTTTCTGATTAATAGACTTTTGCAATGCTGTGATTGTATGGACAAAAAGCACCAACAATAAACATGCACGTAGTTAAAATGACTGATGTTTTTCCAAAGGAATGTTCCACATTTTCTTGTCTAATTGCTTGGTTTTAACAGTCATAAAATTCTGGTCTTAATCTGAAGTTTACCTTATTACAGACATCAAACAGTTTAATCACATAACACGTGACTATAATGCATGTGCTGAGTTTACATTTCCATTTCTGTTTGAAAAGTCTCCACATAATTTCACGCTCCAGATATTTAACAGTCTCTGAGAAGAATTTGCTAGAGAGGTTATCCATGAAAACTACAGGAAAAAGATTTGCTTTGTTCAACACAGAAGGATTAGGAAAAAAGAAAAATCTGATAAGAAGATCCCTGGTCTAATGGAATGAGGTCAGGAATGAGAATAGGAGGCATGTGCAAAGGAGAAAGCTGCCTTTTCTAATCTGATCTATTAAAAATATCCCACAGCAATGCAGGGAGGCTCTGCTCACATAAATTACCTTCTAAATTGTTGGACTATGCAAACAAAACTTGGTTCAACTATTTGTTACAAATCACATATCAAAATACACTGTAGAATAATTATAGCATCCCTTGCAATGTCAAATATTCCTATAGAATGAATATTACACAATCTTTGTGCCGGGTTTCATGATCTAGAAGCTCGTAAGTGAAGATTTCACCCAGGAGAGCTATGGATGTGGTATAGCATGTACATTTATTAACACATACATTACATAACACCACCATTTTCAAAGAGAAGCTAATGAAATACTGATGTGGTTTGGTCATCTTTCACGAGAGTAAAAAACCTGAAGGAATTATCATCCTTAAGAATTTTACTTTTTCTCAGAAGGAAATATGAAGCAGTTCATCATGAAGTATTAAAGAGGGAACGTTTGTCATTTTGCCATGACATCCCACTTACAGCTGAAGGAAGGTGGGTGGTAGAGTGGCTATGGGAAAGTCAAGTACTGTTTATCAGCCCAGGCAGAAATAATGCTGCCAGTTTTTATCAGTATGCTTTTGAGGCACTTTTTTTGATTGTAGGTGTAACTTGAATCAGCAGCCAGAACAAGTCAGGAGCTAGAGAAATAAGGCTTACCTAGCACTGCAGATATGATTGCAGATACATTTAAGCCTCCAGAACAAAACAGTTACAAGGACCTTCATGCCCTTTAACCAGAAAACAAGATTTGCACACACAAACACATACTGGTTCGCTTGAGTTATACACTAATATCATTAGGCAAACCTAACCACATTAATCCATAATCCTCCTGTAATAAAGTCATATGAAACAAAATCCTGTAATATAGCACATATTCCACAATAAACAAACTAGCAGCAGTGGCTGCTACACATTGTAAGGAATCCAGTGATAAAGTAAATAGATCTGTTTTGGCTTTATCTCAAAATTAATCAATAACAACATCTGAGCTAATGAAACAGCCACTTGTAAAAATCAGTGTTACCCATCAGCTTTTATAAAACATGATTAATTTCTATGCATTAAACTGTATAACCAAAGAGGGAAATCACTAAGCATCTTTCAGCTACCCCTAGTTGATAGTAATAAGAGTTGTTGCCTCTGAAGCTGCTCTGTTCCACTCCACAAAATTTTTTAAAATCCAATTACTTGGATGGGGGAGGAGTACTCAAATCACTTATAAACCTTTGCATATTACTGCTATTCTTCTCTCAGGCACCAGGGAGTCTTTATAAACAGCAGAAATGAAGCCTTTTCTGAAAATTGGCTATGCACAATCTCAAATGCTTTGCAGGATGGATGGCAGATTTCACTGGCATTTTGTTTCACATTTGTTGCACTTCACAAAAATGATTTCTTGGTGAAGTAAATGGGTAAGATTGCTAGTCTAGCACTGTCAAGCCCATACAGGAAGCAAGTAGTGCTCCATGGTTAGCTCAGAATAATTAAAAAAGAGGTTGAGGAATTTGGAAACAAGATTTTGGCTCTGTGACTCTTCTTTTCTAACTGAAAAGAGGACAAGCATGGCAAGCAGTGTGGGGCAAAGTGTGCCTGAGTAAGGAGTTTAAAAAATCAAAAGTGGCACTGATGGGGCAGTCAGAAAGACACATGGATTTAAAATCTTTTTCCCTCAGAAACCTTAACAGAGCCTGTATATACCAAGCCTGACCTGAATAGACGATGAATTAGTTATCACACCTGCAATTGCCAAATGCTGCAGGTGTGATAACTAAATCTGCCAAATGCTGCATAATATAACTTGTTCCTTTTCATTTCTAAAATCTGACTTCAAATAAAATCCTCAAGGCACAGTAGATGATCCAGAAAGGCTCTGGAGAGTGACTGAAGAGCTGTGATTTTCAGCCACAAACTCAGAATTCAGAATGGCCAGAGGTTGGTCCAGAGTGAGCCAAGAAGAAGCTAGCTCAGTAGGGCTGATTCAAAGTGATGTGTAAAGCAATATAATTCCACCTGAGACATAAGGTGTCCACAACACTTCACACTATAAACTATTTTGCAACACAGATATTTCAAGATCCTTACAGTGATTGCTATGTAATTTTATCCCCAGTTTAGGCATGGGAAAACCAGGCCAGAATGGTTAAACGCATCTGTCAAGAAAGTGTTCCCAGTGGCAGAAGAGGAGAAGATATCAAAGTCCACACCTTCATCTTCCCAAAGTCCATGAACTTTGCTGCTATCTTCACTCTTGCTTTCACAAGAAACTGTTCCTGTTTTCATACTTTTCCTCCGATATTTGTGCCTTTCATCTTAAAAGGTACAAAACAACAGCAGAACCTAACCCTCATTTCAGAAAATTAATTAATGTTAAATCATGATTTAATCTCTTTTAAAAATGGGAGTGTGACTATCACTAGTCTCGGGTATTCCAGGAGTTTGTTTACAGCCAAAAGATACTGGGAAATGTTATTTTTCTCAATTAACATCAGGAGACACTATGCATTCAGGGCTCGTAGAAGAAATTAGCATATTTTTCTGTGGGATGATATTACAGAAGCTTACCAGCTGAGAGGGCAAGCCAGGCATTCCTCACCAAGATGGACATATTATCATTTGTGTGGACATAAATTAAACATCTCCATGAGTAATCCCTGGCCCAGGGAAGATATGTTCTCCAAGATGCAGCTTGCTTTTCTTATTTGAACCTCTCATATTTATTTGCTCTCAGGGAGAGGAAGATGGTGAGCACCTTTTTCAGTCATAGGTTTAAATTACCAGGAAAAGGCAATGCAGCTGTTTCTGCTTTTTCTTATCGAGTCTAAGAAAAAAAATCCTCTCTTAATAAGGCAATTAATATTTATATTCATCTCCTTTGAATTAAATTGATATCACAGAAATGAACCTAATTAACACCTGAGTAGGTCACTGAATGATCCAAAATTTTTTTAATTTCATATTATTTAAAAAAAGTAGATGTAACTATACTCCTGCCTCCTGATGGCAAGAGTAATAACTGGAAAAGGATAATTTTTGCCCGTAAAAGGGCATTTGTCCAAATGAAGCTCAATCTCCACTGCTTTTAGCTATTTCTATACAACAGGAGGTGGTTTAAAACAAGCTAGGGATAATTTTACTGTCAGGAGGGAATGTGTCACCCTTTGGAGAATAAAACATCAAGCACATGGAGAACATTACTATAGCTAGTCTGTTTTTTGTAGGTTAGGTCTTTGTATTGCCAAGATTTCTCTGCAGGCGCGGCTTCTGAACTTTTCAGTGCTGGCAGGTGCATGGTTTTCTCCTTCTGTCAAAATATCCAGAAATTTGTGAATCCTGTCCAGTACTAAGAGGGTACTACGTGCAAAGAACCTGAACGTCTATTCCAGTGCAAAATTCACACATTTGCAGTCAAACTTTCTCTCTGTTGAATATGTTCTCTTCATCTTCTAATTTAGCAGTTCAGTAACAGATTTTATACCAGCCTTATTTTGGTGGGGAACGTGAAGATGTAAGCACACAAATTTTCCTGTTATAACTCCAGTTAACGGTATGTCACCACTAATGAATTTTTTCTCATCCTATACATTAACAGCTAAAGTTGCATTGTCACAACAGCAAAGTCACGTTGTTGACATAGGAATAGCACTGCAAAAGGTACCACAGAAAAGCAAACAAGCCAAACATTGCAGATACAGACTGAGCAACACTTGATTAAAGTGTCTTATTTCATATGCATTTGTCAAATAGATGCCAAATTCTTAATTTATGTAAATACACTGAGAAGATAATGCAATCTAGCCCTCACTGAAGCTTTGTGTCCAAACGTAGGCTATGGACCTCTCTGAGGAAAGCTCACAGCAGGGTAGCTGCAGTACTCTCAGTGGTCCACGGTGAAGCTAATTCCAGTCTGTACTTCAGTCAGACTGTCATGCCAGCAGAGGTGCTAGAGATGGAGGCAGCTGTGCAGAATTCAATGACTAGCACTCCTGTAAGTTACTACTATTCTCTGCAAAATTAAGTCCTTGCATATTTTGTCCTTCTGGACACTGCTTATTCAGACACCAAGCCAAGAACTGGAGCCTCAACCACTCCACGATTCCTTTCCACTTACCTTATAAGCACATCAGCAAGCCCGTTCAACCATGTGCCATCTGTCTTCTTTATAGTGAGGAGAATGAAGCCTCATGAGCTTAAAAAATCCCTTTTCCTTCAAATACTCTCTCCAGGATCAAAGGTAACTGTGGATCTAGGGGAGGAGGCTTGGAATGCTTGCTCTTAGTATTACCCATGTACACATCTAACTTTCTGTTCTGCTGAAGAACAACTTTTTTGCAGTCTGACTCACAAGATCTAAATCTGAAAATAGGATAATATTGTTTGCATGTATGCAATAATTCTTTTCATTGCCAGACTGTGCTGTGCATATTTAATTATATTCATGCTAAGATTTGATTTATACAAATCTTTCTCTTCCGTTACATGGGCCTATGAGACTTAAGCCAATATATTGGTGAAAGTATTGTACAGAGATTAATACAATACAATGTTTGAAATTATGACTGGTCTCCAATCATTAGTTTTCTTCTGCATTTGAAAGATCACAATTTCAGTACTATTTTATTCTTGACAGCTTCTTATTTAAACAATCTTTAAGACAAAGTTTAGACCTATATATCTTGAAGAGAATAGATTTTGTTCTACTAGATGTTATTTTACTGAGTATTTAATACAGTTAGAAGTAACAGAGAAGAATTAACAAACTCAATTTCATAGTGATAGTTATCATATCATTTCAAAGCAATAAATATCTACACAAGAGCTTGGAGCAGCTGTTGATGAATACCACCTAATAGAAAGAGCCATACAGAACACAGCCACCATTGTCAAAAGTGGCACAGGACAAGAAAAGTGAATTCTTTCCATTGAATCCATAATCTGGTACTTTGCAGTCATATTTGTTTCGAGTCATTAGCAATATTGTTCTAGCAAAATTCTAGCTCACTAGTCATTATTAGAAAAACAACACTTCTGCTCCCAGGGCCTTAGTTTGAAATTTAATATAACGAAATACAACTATGTAGGTTTCTGAACAATATATATGTGCGAGTGTAGGTATAGACATATGTACATATTTATGCTTTCAGCTTGTTCTGAACCATCTGCCTGTTTGATGGGACTGACAGATCAATATAAAAATGTCTCTGTAGTTGCAAGAAGAATACACACTACTCTGCTACTACTGAGTTACCAGGAAGGAAATTCTCACAAAAGAAGAAAAATAAATATTACTTCAATTATTTATCAGATTTCTGCTATAGACTTGATATTTTAAATATCTCCCCCTTTCTAAATTCAGACTATACTAAGAATAAGAGGCAATAACATAATATAGTTTACTATATTTCAAAAATACTACATTAATTTATTTCATCACACTCAGCATTATCACACTTTTATTCCAAATATCAAAATAGTCATTATCATCTCAACACTTTGCTGAAAATTTATAAATAAAATCCTTCTACCATTTTTTATTTTTAGGGGAATTTCTACTCTTTACTAGTTTTTGTAAGAAACAATGTGTGATTAAATTTGCTATGAACTTTTCTGTAAGGCCTTTGAGCCTCCATTTGTGCAAGTCAAGAACATATTGAATATTTACCTGGAATCGATAAAAAGTGCCATCATCCTTCAGTGTTAGAACATGGTCTGAGATTGGAAAGAAATAGCCATGTGCTGCCATCAGAGTTCCCAAATGCAGAGCTTCAACTGTTTCAAGAAAAAAAAAAAAAAAAAGAAAGAAAAAGAAAGATAAACTCAAAAAAGCTAAATAACTTCTTTTCAGCAATTTAGTTTTGTTGTTAAGACTCACCTGATATCCTGCAGATAACCACTTTGTTCTCAAAGTCCTACCATCATGAAAAAGCTGTCTTTTTCTGTGTAATATAATGATGCAACCAAAAAACCACTGCGCTTTCCTTAACAAATATGTCCCACTTGTAGCTGCAGTTCCACTACTTATATCAACATTAAAAGGTAGCCTTAAGATTCACTCACTTGTTCTGAAGATGCAAACAGCTATCACTTTTACTTTGATGGTGCAGCCTGCTTTTCTTCTTCAGAACAGTTTCTGATTACATGTTAAAATAGTTGATTCCAATTACATGATATCTTTTTCAGTAGCTTTATCAGAGCTACTGTGAAGGATAGAGATTTCCCTAAAAGTTTATTACTGGAAAAATAGCAACGGATAATAGGTTCCTAGAACAGTTGAGGCAGAAGGTACTTGTGAAGATCATCTTGTCCAATTCCCTCAATCAAGCAAAGAAACCTTAAGCTACTAGGTGAGGACCTTGTCCAAGTGATTTTTTAATAACTCAAAGGAGAGAGACACCACAACCCTTCTGGATAATGCCCAGATTTATATTCATCCTCTTAGAAGTGCTCATTTCTTCCTATTGCCTATAATAGGTTTTCATTAATTGCTTTCATTAATGGCTAGCACAGATTTATCTTGTCTTGATTTTTATAAACACCACTGCAGCACCCTACCAGCAGTCAAGCATCATCACACAGAAAGAAATTTGAGTCCTGACATCTGTGTTCTTGCTGACAAATACAGAAAAAGACACTCATTTATCTTTCACCCATTATTATTTTCAATGTGAGAAAGCTTATTTATTTACCCATTCTTCATCAGCATCCTAAAAAATTCCCTCTTCAAAGGGTGACTTTGCTCACCTGAAGACATTGACTCACATAGGAAATACAGGAGAAGCAATGGGACATATTTAGACTAATCCAAAGCCAGCAAACATGTGATAGGAACAAGAAAGGGGATCTGGACAGTACTTAACTGAGAGTGCATAACCCTACAGGGTTTATTTGATAGCAAATATTTATTGCCATCCCCATGTTTAGCAAACTGATTCTTGTCCTCCAGCCAGAGCCATTACCTAAAATACATCACACCCACTCTGGCAATGAGCTCTCCAGCATGATGTAAAACTCCACAATTCTTTTTAGACTTTTCCCAGTTGCAAGCCTACAAGAAATCTCTCTAACAGAAGGAAAGGAGTCGCTTTGTTCCTTGTGCCTGTGATGTCTGTAAATCCCCATCTGAACTTTGTCCTAAATATAAAAAGTTTATATGTTGTTGTTATTCAATCATTTCATGCTGCTAAATACTATTATCCCTTGAATCAAAAATTTTGAATTAATGCTTTCTGTAGTGTGTCAGTCACTGAGATTTTCTTTACTGTTTCAGTTCATCTGCCTTTTAATTTTATTAAGCTTTTCTTTGTTCTTCAAATTGCAACTTATTGCCAACTCAAAAAAAATTATTTTTGCATGTATTATGTATCTTAGTGGAATGAGAGAAAAACAAGGAAGAAATGTGCTGACTTTTCTAGAGAAAGACTTTCTCAGACAAGGGTGACAGGGCTTGCCAGGGAGCTCTGACACAGATGAGAGTGCATTCTCTTTTGATTTAGCATGCACTAAATAGGCTCCAGATTTTTTTCATGTGCTTCCTGGATTCTGAATCATACTATTTTTCAAGATCACAAGGAGCTAATATTATTTCCTTTTACCCAGCAATTTTTAGAGCATATCTAAACTACAATGTCCAGTTTTCATTAACATGTCCATTGCAGTACAAAAAAGACATCAACAAACTTTGAGTGAGTCAAGTGGGAGTCCACCAAGATCATTAGGGCTGGAGAATGTACCCTATAAGGAGAGGCTGGAGGAGCTGGGCTTTGTCAGATTGAAAAAAGGAAGGTTTTAGATGTGTCTAGAAGTATCTTTCCAATACCTGAAAGAAGATTTCAAAATGAGGGAGCCAAGATCTTTATGGAGTTGCAGGGCAATAAAGAAAATAAATGAAGAAATAAATAAAAGATAAAATGGTACTAAACCAAATTAGGTATAGTTCTGACTTTCAGCCAAACAGCAGGAGCAGCTGCCCAGACACACTGTGTAATCTGTATCCTTGGAGGGTTTCAAGACCTGAACGGATAAAGTTCAGGGCAACACGTTTGACTTTACAGTTTACATTGATTTGAGCAAGGAGTTGGACTAGAGTCCTCCTGAGGTCCCTCTCAGCTTGAATTATGTTACAACTCTGTGCCTCTAGATGGGTCAAGCAGAAGTGGAATATAGAAGATAAAAAAGGGATGAAGACAGTTGGAGAAGAAACTATTTGAAAGCTCCTGCCAGAACTGCCTATACTGCAGACAAGGTTAGATACAGTAGCAGAAAGAGCTTTTATTTCTCTCACTGACTGAATTATATAAGCAAGTAGAGAGTCACAATATCTCTCCATGAAAAAATAGAAAGAGTTACCTGCCCTTCTTTGGGAGTCAATTACAGTTATTTAAGGTCTGAATTAGTCCCAACAGCAGCCTATATCTCTTCTCCAGTTTTGTATGGGGAGTAAGGTGATTATACTGTTGCCTCAGGCAATCTCATTCAGCTGAAATCCACACTAACTCAATGTTAAGGTATATCTTTGTCCTTTCAGCTTAAGGGACTAAGCCTTAATATGGATATATAAATTTTTCTTTTTATTTCCTTAAATAATACACAATTAATTATCTTTTTTTTATGGTTGTCAATCCATCAGCTTCTTTCGGAATTACATGACTATAAATGCACAAATATTCCCTTTTAGTATCCACATAAGATCACCTGTAGCTCACACTTTGAGTGCTACAAAATTATACCCGGTGAGTAACATCCCCAAGTTTGTATTCCAGTCTTACCAGCCTACCAGGCCGGTAGACGACTAATACTGATGCTCTCTGTGCAGCAGCAGTGGAATTACAACACAGAAAGAAAACTCAGCTCTCAGGAGGTTTCCAATCCCCAAGCAAGAGGTTGTCCAGTGTATTACAGAGGCAACACTTTGATATCCACCTCAATTTGCTAAAATCAGACTGAGAAAATAACTACTGTAAGAAACCAGTGAAGTACAACAGTAGTATTTAGGAAACAAACCCATGAGCTTGAAAAGGGAAATGAAGCCAGCAGCAGACCAATCTGACATGCCTAAATTCCTAGAATTCAAATACAGACAGCTTCTATATCTTCTTTCCTGCACATGAAGTTAGAGAATTTTCATTTAAGAAGCACATTTAATTGGGAAAAATGGCAAATGTAGGTTGGGAACATAAAAAATGTCTATGAAGTGCATTAGATAAGAAGAAAAAAGTCTGAAAGAAATGGTTTTAGACATAGTGGTTGCCAGGTAGAAAGAGTAATGTTTATATGTAAAGAGAATGCAAACTCAAAAAATTGGAGGAACAGAATAAAAGAAAAAAAATACTGTTTTTTTTAGATAGCAAGTGTACACAGATGCATGAATTGCTGACAGTTTGTTCATCTTAAATTTCAAGGTATGGTATTGGTGGAACAAGTTGTTTCGTACAGTATGCCCACAGGAGGAAATAAAAAGGAAGATTGTTCCTTGTTTTTCTTTGGAATAAAGATGTTTCTGTGCTTTGAAACCCCTTAAAGGATATGTTTTCAGTGATTAATTAGTGTGAATTCTACTTTTTCTTACACATCTCAGGTCTACCTGTGATGTGGTATCTATATTTATTTTTATTCTGAAGTCCATAGAATACTTTATGGTATCATACCACTATATATTATAGTATATTATATTATACTGCAGGTGCAACATCTGAAGCACCTTGCAGTAATCTCTGAGGGAGTGAGGAAAGAAAAACAGCATTTTCCAATTGCGCTCCACTTTCAAAAGTCCTTTTTTGGAATCTGTCTTACCTTCTATGTGGAAAGATTTCCTACAAGGAACGTGACTTGAGGCATTTTGCACCCTTAAAATTGCTTTATGATGTAAAAAACAGTGAAAACCCCAAACTTCACAGTTTTCATATATTTTTAGGGTCCAAAAATGTCAAACAAATGAAAACTTCCCTTTCCATGAAACAATAAAGTATTTGGTATTCTGGGTTATTTGTCGAATCTAAAATCCATCACAGTACCAAAGTGCACTGCTAAGCCATGCAGCAGCCTGGAAAAAGAATTAATGAGTCAGAACTTCACAAGCACAAATTCATTTTAAGTGTCTAATGCCAAGACTTTATCACTTACTCTCACCTCACTCCTGCTGTCATTTCATTGCCAGTGTGAACACAAGCTGCAAAGGATTAGAGTAATAAAATACAACCTGCATTTCATGCTGACATAAAGCATAGGAGAGACTCACTGTCTCGGCCTGACTGGTGTTTAAGAGGAGAAAATAAACCAACTAGAAACATTCTTGAACACCCACAACACTGTAAACCACTCTTTTGTCCCATATGAAGGATTGAATTTGTAAGGGGAGCAGCACTTGGTAAGAGTCATTTCAAGGAGGATAAACATGGTGGAGAAGGAAGAGGCACTATTTACCCAAACATAATTAAAACAAGATTCATTTTTAATTTCAAGATAACAACCACAAACCACGTCATCTGTCAACAAAGCATCTTACCTAAATGGGTAGGATTTTTCTTGTGATAGAAGTGCCTGCTGATGCCATCAATAGGGCAGAGGCTTTGGTAGGAGCATCACTCAGCAGGTGAGGAGGAAAACCTATCAAAGATGGGCTATGATGCGTCATCTGCCCAAGGAATGGTAATTTCCACCCTTACAGTCTGAGATGATGTGTAACATGTGGTGCATCCCAAGTCTAGAAACAATGATGCACACCAGAAACATCAACTACTTTCTTCACAAAAACATGTGACAGTGATGAAAGACAACTGGGTCTTCCTGCATCCTCCCCTTTCTGCCTCTGTCTCTGATGGGCAGTGTGGTTTGCCCTGAGATAAGAACACCAGGTGGATATTTCAGGAGGAATTTCTGGATCCTCACATGATTAGTTTATTCCAGTGATGGGGAGATGAGATGCTTGTGATTGACTTTCATCCGCACCAGCCTGTGAGAGGGTGTAAAATGCTTCTGGAAACTGGTCCAGCTGGGCAAACTGGTCTTCCAAGGCTGGACACAGTTTCTGGGTGGAAACTCCCCCCAGCGGGGATTCTGGCAGAGTACATCCAACCTGAAGGTGAAGAACACTTTAGGATGGGTGAGTAAAATGCACTAAAATCCAGTCAAATGCAGAGATAAAATCCTGGAGTAGCTACATTTATGCTTTGTTGCTTTGTAACTGTGAATTCTGCAAGGGCAAAGACTGCAAACCTGTACATTTCTAGCTACACCTGCTTATATTATAAGCATCAACTGTTGAGCAAACCTGAAACTAAGTGCACTCGGTTGCACCCAGACTTGTCCAAGAACTGTAGAAATCAGGGGAGTCTTACTGACTCAACATGAAGGACCACAGCCTGATTATACTATAATCCACTGTAGTAGATGATACAGTTGGTATTTAAATACTGTATTGGCAAGATTTAGATACTGTATTAGCAATAAATCTGATCACAATCATCTACATAATCACAATGTCCTACTTCTCTTGCCTGATCAAGAGCCTTTTCTCGAATACTCTGTTACAGGGACACCTGCCTTATGTACTCACTGGATGTGGGTGAGGGGGGGGACTGACCTAAATATGAAAGACTTTTATCCAGATAAGATCAACAGAAGATGTGTCGCCATCAAAGACTGAAGGAAAGGGGAAGCTGACCTACAGTTTCTGAAAAGAACAAGACAAAAACAAAGCAAAAGACCTTTATTCACTGACAGGAAAGGGAAAAAAAAAAAGAAAAAAATTATCACATTGGAGGGGAAAAAAGTAGTCCTTGAAAAAGAAGCTGCATCTCCCAGCTAGCAACACACAAACCCTCCATGTTAAAACTTTTAAAGTATTTCCTGTTATTTTTCTTAGGTGATTTTTTCCCACTGCATTTCAGCTCACTACACATTAACTGCTGCTATGTCCTATTAAAGTCTGCTTTTATTCTCATAATAAATTTGTATCTTGAAAGGCAGATGCCTGAGATGTCAGAATGCAATGACTTGAGGTGATAACAAAAGCTTTCATGTTGACCAAAAAAAGAAAAATTTGGAATTGCAACATGAGGTCTCAAGAAACAGACAAATGAAGAGTGAGGTGCTGGCATTGAGCAGTGCTATAACTTCATCTCTGGATTATTTGTTTGTGGTGTTTATTTAGTGAACTGGAAATGCGTCGCTACAGAGGCTGTTAGAAATCCATCCAAGCTGTAACCAACAGGTAGATTTAATTATCAGACAAAACCAAACACAGCACAATTTGGCAACTAGATTTTTGTCATAGTTCATCCAGTATGCAGTCATGAAAAGTGGCCCAAAAATGTTTAGAATTGCCTTTATTGTTTCCCTGTAATCTCCAGCCTCAATTTTTTAAAGTACCTATCAATATCACACCAGCAATCAGGCCTTCCAGTAGTGGAATCTAGCGCTGTACCAATGAAAGCCAGCATTTATAAAACTTTTCCTCTAATTTCACTATTATTACTCTTTGATCTTTTCTATTTTCAGTTTTTCAGAAATTACAGACTTTTTGCTCTTCTATCACTGATATCTCTTGTCTCTTCAAATCAAAATGATAGAAGGGTGAAATCCAAACTCCTTTGAAGTATGGGTTTCCTGTTTTTCCATCTGGATCTTCCTCTGAAATTGCAAGTTTTTGGTTTAATTGCAAGTTTTTGAGTCCCATGCTTCTCTAAGACAAAATCTAAGAGGAAGTCAAAATCTGTGTGTCTTGTTTTCCCTAATGACTCTCTGAACTTATCTCCTTAAGATATTTCTGAACACTTCACTCATTCCCTCCTCCAGTATGAAACTCTGAGCTAATATTTAAAGTCATATGTTCACCCTTCTGACCAAACCTGCTGAAGACAAAAACCAAAATTTCACAAAAAATTCCAATTACTGCAAATACATTACTTTTGAGAATTCCTAAAGATGAAATCTTGGTCCATAGTTTCAAGCATCTGTAAAAGACCCAAAATACTGGGCATAGACTACATCTACTCAGTATTATAATTATTATGCTATTATTTCAGGTTTTCTTGTATACTGCTTGCCAGTCGCTGCTAGCACACCAGATCTTCCTGCTTTTATCGCCCCCAGTGGCTGAGTCTACAGATATGTGATGAAATTGTTTGGCTGCAAATGTTTGGTGGGGAAACATGTGATTCATTCACCACATGACACCCAAGAATTTGTGCATGCTAATACCAGCCAGGAAAGTTACTTTACATCACGGTTCCCTCAGACACGGCGCCCCGTGTGATGGTGTGCTTTCCTGGCCGCAGCACAGTGCCATGGCTTCTCCCCTTCTTTGCCACACTCAAGTGAAAGTACAGCTGCCAAGTCCCCTCTCAGTCAGCTCTGCTTGGACACCACAAGCACTGGAGCATTTAGAAAAGCACGTTCCAGGCACATGACCTATAGGCACTCTCACAGACAGTTTTATATCTGGCATGGAGTTTCAAAGAGAAGACCTGTCTTTAAGGCTTGGCAGATGTGGGGCATGTGAATAACTAGTGTGGTTGATGCATCACTTGCATTCATGGCCAGCAAATACAAAAAATAAGCGCAGGCTTTTTCAGTGAACAAAATATTTCTTCCAGAAGGAACTACAGAAAATAATATGATTGAATCAGAGGGACATCAGTTAGCATGGAGTTTGTGAAGCTGGGTGAGGGAAGCAATACGTAGCACTGACTCTTGCAATGATTACTGCTGGTCAAGACGAATCATGACACTTTTTTTACTCTCTAAGTCTGTTTTGATATGAATTGCTATTGCACCAATCATTAACTTTGTGTCATTGTTATGCATTGCTATCATAATCGCAGAACACCCACTTATGACCAAGCAGTTCAGAAAATACAAAGAACACGCAGCAGCCACAGCTAGAAAAATAACTGCCTCTTTCACTGCACTCAATTCAAAAAAGAAGAAAACAATTCTCTTTAAAACATTTTTCATACATCCAGCAAACTGAGAGCATAAAATACTGAAAATAATGTACACTCTTCTGTGGGAAGAGTGCTGTGATTTTTAAAGTCCACCAGGAGTTAACAGCTTTATAAGTAAATTTGTGCCATTGAGACACACATCAAGAAAAAATGTCATCAAAGATCAGGAAGGGTAACAACAAAGAGTGTGGAGGTGGCTTTTCTGAAGAGCAACATTCCACTCCCTATGTGATCAGATGCAGTTATCTGGGATGCACATACACAAGAATCCCCAAGGCACTTATTACAAACAGGATCATTTTTAGAGAGTTTTCTTTGTCCATTATTTATAGTAGTTTGGTTGGCAAATAAAATATATTTCACTGTCCTCATCAAAATTGAGGGACAAAAATTTCCAATATTGCAAAAGTCCATTTTATACCATCCTGTGTTCTTATGATCATAACTCCCACTCCTAGTGCTTACTTCTCCCCTTTGCAATGGATTTACACAGATAATTATAGAGAACTATCAGTTCAGCCAGACAAACTCTGCTATTCAAAATAAAGAAATACTGACAGATATTTACTAGCAAAAATAGCTCAGTGAAAACTCTTTTATAAGTGCCTTTTTTCCCCACAAAAAAAGCCTCAATGAATGACCTATTTCTTCTCTAGTGACAGAATCTAAATGTAGAAGGAAAAGATGGGACTGATGAGAAGACCAGCAGCAAAAACTATTATAGTCTTGAAAAAAATTGATAAAATGAACAGAAGTATCTGGCTCAAAATAATGGTCAATCTGTGTTTTATGGCCAGTAAAATATTAAATGGCTGAACTGTTAGCCATAGTGTGCCACTTATAATTTAATCATCCTTAGTACCAAAGGAAAAAAGTTGAAAAATATGTCCTTAGGTTTTACAAAGACATCCAGGGGAAATATGAGGGGAAAAAAAGGATGTACAAAACAGACAACCATACAGACAACATGTTAGGGACTATAATAAAGTGTGGAAGGAATGAAAATAAAGATAAATGCAACAAAAAAAGGAAATTTCAGCATGACTTTTGTTGCTGGATACGCCTCACAACTCTGTGAGTGCTCCTATGTGGAAATAGAGAACATATAAGGTTATGAAAATCTGGCTGACATATTATCTTGGATTCCCAGGGAGCTCTTGGCATGATTCCCTCAAATGTTTTCTAAAGGTATTAAGCAGATCATGAGAAAAGCAATAGGTAGAAAGGAGGGAATAAAGGTTAGGCACAGCAGATCAGTTATTACACTAAATAGTGTAATATTACACTGAAATAATAATATTACACTGAAGGGGGGGTAACCACAGTAACTGTGTTTAGTAGTTCCTGGACTGTTCAGGATAATCCTAAATTACCTACAGAAGGATGTGAATGATGAGATTACATCAGATATAAAATCTGCTGGAAGTATAACATTACTGAGGTCAGCAAAATTGAGTTGTGAGGAAATAATGCAAAACTACATGATAGTGATTCATTAAACAATAAAACAGCAGTTGAAACTGAATTTTGATAAATGCTAAACATTTTAGATATGAACCTTCCCAGTTGTATATGCCCAGTAAGTGGCTGCTAGGTAACTGCTGTCGCTGCTCAAGAAAAACTAGAGGTGTTTTTCTGAGCCCTCACTGCAAGAAAGACTTTAAGGTGCTGGAGTGTGTTCAGAGAAAAACAACAGAGCTGGTGAAGGGTCTGGAGCACAAGTCCTGTAAGGAGCAGCTGAGGGAGCTGGAGGTGTTGAGCCAGGAGAAAAGGAGTCTTAGGGTGACCTTATCACTCTGTCCAACTGCCTGAAAGGTAGTTGTAGTCAGGTGGGGGTCAGCTTCTTCTTCCAAATAACAACCAATTGGACAAGCATATGATCTCAAATTGCACAAGGGGTGATTTTGCCTGGAAACATTTTTTCACAGAGGAGTTGAAAAAAAAGAGCAAGTGCCTAGGGAATATTATTCTGTCCAAGATGAAACGGCAAGTAATGTCCTTGCACAGTAAATGTTGGACTGTCATTGTGCCCCTGTGTGTAGAGCAGTATTTCTCTATATGTGCTATGGAAAAAAACTAAAATACTCCTAAGGTCAATTATTAACAAAATCAAGAGAAAGCCTCATACTCACCTTCCAGTCATCAAATGCTACATATAACATGTAAATATCAAAACATTTTTGTTTACTTGACTATAAATAGCTGCAGCAGCTATCGGCAAGATGAAATAGGATTTCAACTGCTTTTATTCAATTAAATTGGCCAGATTTAAAATCTTACGTCCACCTACTTGCATTTTCCATTACTATGTAACACAGTTCTTTGGCAAACAAGGAAGCAGAAATCTAATGAAGTCTCTAGACAGTTATTTAGCTGCTTTTAATTAATTATGCCAGTGTGAATTGGGAATTAGTAAATGTTCTTCCTCTTAAACCTCCAAAACTTGGTATGATCACAAAGGTTCAGAAGGAGGCTGTCAAACAGTAAGAAACCCACAAAAATTCCTAGTAACTTTAGTAGAAATTAGATAAAATAATTTATTAAGAAGGTCATTATAATTCAACTTATGCAATTAATTAATTAATTAAATTCTAAAAGTTATCAGAGTTCTCCCTAAAACAGCATACTTTGCCCTAACTTCATAGGTAAAGACTTCAATTGTGTAATTTACATTATGTCCTAATTTTTTTCTGCGACAGGATGAAAGTAATTCCTTCAAATGGTGCAACAGAGCATCTGAAGTTTTTTTTTCCAATGAAAGTGCTTAAAATTAAAGCTTACTGATGTCTCAGCTTCTATCATCTTGATCAGGTAATAATTTTACAAATAACTTTTTATCTCAGTAGGCTTGTTCAGATTTATTTTTGTAATCAGTATTTTGTATTCTAGTCAGTACTTTTTTTCATCCTTTTCTCTCAGTAGGACTCTCAAAGACCTCAGTGGAATAAAGCCCATGCTGCCTACTGAATTGTATGCTGATTGTTGGTATGTTTCAATTTTTAAAATCTAATTGAGTATCAGACACTGATATACTGAATACTGAAAACAATTCTGAGTATAATGTGGAGATTTTAATATTAAAAGCAATATTATTTCCTGCTAAAATAAATATATTTGAAGTCAGAGCCATGGAATCAGGGTTCTGATTCAAGAAAAACCAAAATTTAAAAAATTCAGTTGATGCCTTGCTTTTAACCAGAGATAAGGAACAGAGATCTGTTTCATACAGAAAATGTGTCTATCACACAAGTTATAGTTGAATCATAGAATTATAGCAGTGTTTGGTTTGGAAGGGACCTTAAGTTTCATCTAGTGTCAAAGCTGCTGAAATGGTTAGGGACACCTCTTAGTAGGTCGGGCTGTCCAAAGCCAAAAGAGATCCATTCTAAATAAGTATTCTATTGACAATATCAGGCAGGTTGCTCACAGAAACAACTTTACAGAACACGTGTATTTTGTCATACCAGTACCTAGTACTAAAATTTTATTTTTACAATAATTTTATTGTACAGAAAATTATGCTAGACAGCAGCAAATTCCATACTTGTCATCTTTACCCATATACTCCAAGATGGACATTTATTTCTAAATTTTGTCTCTCTAAATGAGACAAAACTCATTTCTACTTCCCATGTAATTCAAATGTTTATAAAATTTCTTGATTACTAGGGTGAAAAAACATAAACTATTTTCATGAAATCTTGCAAAATAATGCCCTCTTAAGAAAATAGCAAAGGAGGAATTTTATTTAGTCATGCTTAGCATGATGAAATAGTTGTAATAGTTTGACCTATCTTGCTATGTGAAGGAAACACTTTGTCACCAATACCATGGTAACATACTTCGCATCATGATAATGATCTCATACTTTGCATCAATACCAGTCACAAAATTTATATTTTCCCAATAACTGTTATTTTTTAACCTGATGCCACACTACCAAAAAGATGAGAAGAAATTACTGCTCCATCAAAGAAAATTCAAAATGAGTACTGATGTAACCTACCACCTACCTACAAGTGAGAAAATAAAATGGCCAAACTAGGAACATATTAATCACTTTCAAGAGTGACTAAATGGAAATGAGACTGTTCAAACAGTATAGGCACATTTGTAGAAAAAAACATCTCATAACAGGTGGCTGTGCAGGTCTGTGTGCTCTTGGAAACACTCCTAACACATGCAGTCTACACAGGATAACAGATTATACTAATCTGGAAGAAGCTTCAGTGGAAAAAACATGAAATCTATTAAATCTGATATATCCTACCACAACTGAATTGAAGACACTACACTTCTGTTCACCATTTACAAAATCTCTCTAAAGGCTTTGGGCAAATAAAACACCCTCTTCACATGAACATTTACCATTGCACTCCTGGAAGTGGAGTGGCCACTCAGGAGTGGCTAGAAGCCCACTGATTGCCACACACAGGTAAGTACCCCCTATGCTGCTTATAATTATAGGAAACCTGACCCATACATTTTTTTTTGCATGAGTATCATAATGTTAATATTATTAGTACTAAAGGAGTGTCTGTAAATTCTGACATTTTTCATTCTCAAACAGAATTTTGTTCTACTTTCTTTTAGTGCAACTGAGATTAAAGTCATTATTCCATTGAAATGTTACAGGATCTGACAAGCTTAGATCAAATTCACCCAGTAGAAGAAAGCTGGGAAGTTAGTTACACTAGAATTGATGAAGGTTCATGAGGTTTGCTATGGAACAAAATGTGCCTGAATTTCTACCAGACATGTGAAAAATGAGAGTGCCTGATGTCCCTGGGTTCCCAGTATGAGGGGCATGGTATGTGTGCAGGCAGTATAAATTACTTTTACTGGGGGTTTGGGTTGTTTTGTTTTGGTTTGGTTTTTCATGTCAAGATAATAAAAGGGGAACATTCTACTCTTGCTCCACTTCCACAGGTTTTGATTAGTGCAAAGACTGCAAAGATAAACATAACCTTTCCATTCCCTTCTTTATTCCTTCTCATAAAAGATTCTTTTCTCTGTTAGCAATCACTGGAAGTACCTCCCCTTTACTTGCAGTTCTCTGGTGCTGTTTCCCAAATGGCAATTGTTTAGAACATCTTGTCTGGCTCCTGCTCTTTGCTGGTACCTTTCTGCATATAACTGGGGAAAGGGCAAAATTGAGAACTGAACATTTTTCCAAGTAAACTTTCATAAACTCAAATAAAAGCCCTAACATTTTTCTTCTAACTCTTTCAAACAAGTACTGTGTATTCTCAAGGTCATTATTAGTACACCAGCTGCTGCAGAGAGACTTTATTAAAGAGGAAAAATGAAGAAACATAAACAGATGTTGTGCTACTGAGCCCTCCCTTTTTATTGCACTGGATCAGTGACCATAGTTCACATGGATGCTAATGGGCATCTAGTTACAAATTAGTTACACCAATTACATGAAAAGACTATAAACGGTGAGAACTGAAACTGAAAAGTCACAGGAAGGCATAAAAATCAAGGTAGTCTTTTTTCATAACTGTAAAACTTAGATTTAGTCATATATATTTTTGACTTCAGTGTAATTCCTGATGTCCAAGAGCAGTAGCAAGCTGCTTCAACAGGCTGCCTAAATGAGCTGGAGCAAAGCAATGTGAATGCAGAGGTTGAGCATTCTAGAGCAGCTGCAGTGGCTCTGCTGGAGCAACCATTTGATAAAGTGCCTCTAGCCAAATTCAGCTGGTTTGTAGCTATGAGAAAATTAAATAAGCAACACTCAGGAATGAAGGTCCTATAAAGGAACATGAAGATTATGTCTAAATATATTATCTACTCTTAAGGGCATTTTCTGAGACATCTAGATGAAAATTATTCATGGAATGACTTGAAGATTAACTGAGTGTTTGTGGATAACACTAATTCCTTGTGAAAAGACTGGAAAACTCATACTGTTCCTTCTCCTTTCGGAGACAACAGCATGATTTACTATTAGGATGTTGAATATTAGGGAATAGAGAAATCAAGTGTTTGCTGAAAGGGCATTGAAGAAATCAGCACAAGAACCAAGTACAGGACAGGACTCTTGGAAATTTGAGCTGATACCTTTAAATCATCTCATTTACCCTTTTTCTTCTATTTTTCCCACTAAGTATTAAAGGAATTTCAGTATCTGATGTGGTCAGCCTGGTGCATTTCACATCATCAATGACCACTTTGAAAAAGAAAAACACAATGTAGAAAAACAGAGTAGATTTTTCACATTAAGAGTAATTGGCAACATCAGTGAAGTGTCAGCACTTACCCTGTAATGGTCAATTCAACAACACATGTCTCAGTGCCAAATCACAAGCCCTTAAGATTTTGTAAACTCAGTTAATTGCTTCGTTTCAGGTTGAGATCATGCTTATATTTATGCCTGACTTCCCCATTAAAAATAACTTGGACAATTTCTGTTCCTTAAAATTTTACAGATGAATTGTAGGCTGAAGCACAAACATTTTTTAAGCACATATTGAATAACAAACAATGTAACAGCAACTGTACATTGCATTGTGCACAGCTATTCTGGGCACAAGCAAGCTCCACTCCACTAAAATAACTTCAAATCTGGTACAAATTAGCAGAATCCACCTATCATCTCCAGTTTATTTTCTTGATGGAGATCTACCGCAGCAAGCCAAAATCTTTCAAATATTCTACTGAATATTATTTTCCATTTATTAAAAATTTGCATGGTTTTATTGACTGGCAGTTTACAAGTTCCAACTTGTTACTACTTTTTACTAAATTTCTGTTTCCAGGTGAAAGCTTTACACTTATTAACACTGAAGCAAATGTTGCCGTCAAGCCTTCTTCTGCCTTATGTTCTTCCACTATCCATAATGTTGCCTACTTCATTCCCAATTAAATGGTATTGGAGTTGTATTCCCTTTGCAAAACAAAGGAAAAAATTGCATTTCAAAGTATTATTTTTCTATATATAAAGTGTGGTAGCATCACTTTCTTCTTACTAGTTCTGTGTTTTATTAAAGAAGTTGACTGTAAGAGTTAGATGTTTTCACCCTGGAGAACAGAAGGCTTGGGGTGGAACCTCATCAAATTCTTCCAGTGCTTAGAGGACAGAAATTCTTTTCACAGGGAGCCACACTGAGAGGATAAGCAGCAATGAATACAAGTTGCATGGAGAGAGGTTTCATCTATTCAGTTTTTTTTACAGCGAGAACAAACAATCACTGGATATGGTGAAGTTCCCATCAGTGGCAGTGTTCAGGATCAGACAGGACAGAGTGCTCACTAATCTCACCCAGGCTTGCCTCTCCATGAAGGTTTGGACCACATGATCTTCTGATGTTCCCTCTAACCTGAGGTCCCTTCTGTGAATCTCTCTATTTACCCTTAAATCACAATTTACCCGCCTTGCTTGCATGAATAGTTGCACAGCACTTGTAGATGAGGTGTGCAAATAGTCCTTTCATTTTTCTGGACAGAGCAGAATATACTCTTAAAATATGTGCTCCAATCTATTTTATGGTGTTCTTCCAGGTATGTGGTTGGTATCAGAATTATACAGGGATGACAATTTTCAGTGCAAACTAAGGCATTTATTATTTCTGCATTACAAAACTGCATATCTTCACAAGTGATTTGTAACAGGACCCTACAGGGTAGGTTTAAAAGACAACTGAGTTAAATCCTGACACACAGGCATAAAGCAATCAGAAGACGGAGACAACAGATTGCAGAAATTAAGGGCTTTTCCACACGAGGTTCTAGATTGACTTGTCCAGAACTGAAATGAAAAGCAAGACACTTTTGGGTTTTGAAAAAACAGAACATTTTCAGAAGTTCTGTCATGTGAAAAGCTCTTGCTCACCATCTGTCAAGTTCACTGTCATCTGGCAATTCTGAGCATTACCCAAAGGAAGCATTTAGGGCTATTTGTTTTCTGAAGATCAGAATTTAACCAGCTCCAGATAGCTGACTTTGGACTAGGACCAAAATACATTTTTGTCATTGTGGATAGTTTCTTTTCCATCCGTATAATCTGAGAGGATAAAACCCAGATTCAGTTAAACTAATGTGGTGTTTTGGTTACATATGTTAGTAGTTTGTGTGTTTGTTTAATCTTAATTGGATATGAACATAAGGAACCAAGGAGACATGTTTTCTGTTTAGCAGAATCCTTTTCTACTCCAAATTTTGCAAAAAGCAGGTAATCTGAAGGACAATCTGTTCCAGTATTGCAATTCTGGTTTGACAAATAAAGGTTAAGCTTCCATATCAAATAAACACAGCCTAAAAATTTTTCAAACTCTTATAAATACAGATAGGTGAGTGTTTTGTAGCTGACAACTGAGAAAGACAATATCACACTTAGGTCACTTGAAGCCTCCACATTATCTCCAGGAAGCAAGCATATGACACTGTTCAAAACTAGCTAAAAATGTAGTCATCTCTGTCACATAACATGTCAATATGCTGTGAACTGACTACTTCCAAATATCAAATTCTGTATTGATAATTCCTCATTGCTCAAGTCGCAATTTTAAATACAGTGATTTTGCTTTTTGCTATCATACTTTGAGTTGTAATTTGACAGAAAAACACACTTTAAAAATAAAGACAAAAATGACCCCAAAATGTAAAAAAAAAAAAAAAATACTGAAAGAAAGCAAGGAGAAAATCGATTTTTGATAATTTCTAAACATTTTTAAAGAAGGAAGATTATTTTTCCACTAACCAAAAGAAAATGCAAACCTCCAAAGAATATTTTATTTCTACAATTCAGCATTGCCTACTATAAATCATTCCTTTACGGAAAATTTCTGATCAGGTAACTAGATTCTTGTAAATACAGGAAATAAATAATAGCTAAATACAATAACCAAACTTTGTTTCCTGCTGGGCATATAAGAAACCAAGGCAGAGTTTGGAACCAAACCCTTATTTTCATGTCCCAATCCAGCTGATCAAGCAATGAACTGCTCTTCCTCACTTCACTGATTTTATTTGCATTTAGTTTTCCATTTAAGATGCTATAGAGAAATGTCCAAATTTAAGATTAGCTTTTGGTAACAGTACAAGAATGTATTTTAATAGTTCTATTTAATTTTTGTATATTGAAAAAGTCTGTAAGAAAACAGCTTGTATTTAACAAACTCTTTAGCATAATGCTGAGTAAATTCCCATGCACTCAAACATATTTTCTATCAAAGAACTATCATTATCATTCTCATATTGTTTCCAGACACCTGCTGCAATAAAATTTATAATCAAAATCCTCAGATCATTAGTAAAGGTTTCTAAGATTTTATGTCTGTTTTGCTATTGAAATTGTACTGGTCAAATGTTGTATCTTGTCACTCCCACCACAGCAGAAAACAAAGTCAGGTTCAATATTTTGAAAAAACAAACTAGAATTTGAAGACAAGAAAACAAGAGAAATTACCTGGGTCTTCTATTGATAAGTTCTTTGTTAACCATTGAACAATATCTGAACCTAGGAGCAAAAGAAAAGGCATTTATAGATTAGTAAATTTTCTCTCACTATTCTTCAGATCCTTGAGGCATATCATTTTGTTCTTCCATGAAAGAGATCTACATTTTTTGCTCAATCTCTCTAGGGAAAAAAAAAAAAAACCGCTGGCCATTGGATTTTAGTTTAGTTTCTCTTTTTAGCTCTGTTTTAGCAGTGAAAACATAGAAATTCTTTCTTTAGACTAAGACTTATAAAAAGTAATAAAAGTGCAATAAGTGTGCAATAGTAGTCTGGATTTTAAAAATTACACTACTGCAAAAAGCACATAAGAAAACACTTTATAAATCTAAGTTTCACCCTCCCTGTACCCCTCCCCCCCCCTAGAAATTAGTTTACCGGTAAAGTTGCCTACATATGGACTACCAGTGTATCAATTTCCACCTCATGGCTAAGCTGTTGACAAAATTAATTTTTCCCTCAGTGCTGAAGTGCTTTCCTTACCGCTCCAGTCTCCCTTGCTCTATATCCCTTCATTTATTGCATATCCTTTTCTTTCTATTTCCTGCCTTATTTTAAGGTCCCATGCTATAGCTTACCTCCTAACACCTTTGATACCAGATTTCTTCCTGCCTTTCACACTGAGTAGCCTTCCAACCTCACCTCCTAATTCCTAACCCATCTGCTCCTCTTGGGCATGCACTTCTATCACACTTTACACTTTATGCCACAAGCTGAAGTCAGCCTTGTATTTCAGATAGAAAACTACAGTTGAACTTCACCCACTGTGAACATGATTTGCAAAATAAATGATGAAGCATTGCTGCAGACAGAAAAAAACCCAAACCACATTCATAATTTAAGCAACTTGAAATAACCAAACTGGCTTAGAGGGAAAATGGGTGAAACATTGAGGGATGTTACATGCATGTTCTTCATGTTTCATGATACTCCCAGTTCAGACAAGCAATGTAATAGAGAGAGACGTCACATATTTCCTTAGAGAACAAATATTTAAGTTGCTCATCCATTTCCCATCAAGCATAACAACAAAAATCTTTTATAAACCTTAAATTTAAAACAACAATAAAACTCTATACAACTTACAGAAATATAAACAAATCAAAACAATAAAATCTCTTGAATGTACTGTAATATATATCATTAGAATGTGTAGTATATTTCCCCTATCACCCCTTAGATTCAGTTTCTTCCTGTATTTTACATACTACATAACTTTCTTTGCTTTTCTTAAGGCAATGAAAACAGTATTATAAAAAGGCATTTCAGAAAAGAAAGGAAGTTCACTTCTACTTCTAGCTTTTATTACACTTAGGAATAGCTTTTACAAAGCCTCATTGATTATATCATAGCTTTCCATTTGTGTATGCATTACAAACTTGATTACATAGCAGTAAAAATATCTAGAGACTTAACAAACATGTCCAGAGCAAGCATTTTTCATTGCTATGTTAAAAGTCTAAATCTTAAAGAGATTTTAAACTGCAGTGGCAAAGTTTCTCATAGTATTTACATGGCTCTATTCCTTAAATGAGAGAATTTACCTTTGCATGCTGTTGGAGGAATACAAAATGTTTCAGACACATATTCCTACCCCAAAAATATTTTATTTTTTTTAAATACAATTTTAGTCTTTTTTTAATACATATGAAATTTACAAGATTGACACTGAAGGAAGAATTTTAGTTTAATATAAGATGAAACTTCATAAACCTCAATGGTGCAGTTCCAAGCATAGCTACCTTTTTCTGTCAGCTGACTAGAGAAGTTAGTCAGCCCTAAATATTTTCCTAAATCTTCAAAGATCAAAGACAAAAATTAGAAAAACAAAATGACATTTTGAATACTGATTTTTAACTTTGTCTTCTTTCAAATCTCTCAGGTACCATATGGGAAGAAGTTTTCTGTTCTTTTCATTTCACCTTCAAACGCTTTTTCCATTTTGTCTCTTTTAAAAACTTTCTTACAGTGACATGCTGTATTCCTCAGTCCTCAGCTCCTGGCCTCACCTTTTAGTATACGTGGTCTGCATATCAGAAATTTCACCTCCATATGTTTCAGTGTCTTTTGGCTTATTATAAATAATAGTGGGAAATCAACTTTCTTGAAAATGGCACCACCTGATTATGAAGGTTTATTGATGCTCTATTCACATTACACCCTGAAGCCATTGCCCTGGCACTTAACAGCCTGGACAGAGTTTAAGCCAGCTATTGCCTTCTAACACACTGATGATTTCAGAGGTATGAGTTTCATGACAAATGAACAAATACCAACATCAACACTCTCCTTCTCTAATGAAGGCTATTCAAGTAAAACAAACTTGCAAGTAATTTGTCATATGGCAAGTGAGAAATGCATCGGTTCATATTTCTTTGGGAGATCTTGAGGCCAGCTCTAGTCCTAAAATAATAAAGGTATTAACTTTTAGAGCTTGCTGAGTGTTTTTGTAGCTACTAGTTTTAACATCTAATCAACATTATTGTTTCCTTTAATTATTCCTGTGCCCTTTTCTAAGATCTATTATTTATGCAAATGTGTTTCTAAAAGCAAAACCACTACTCTAATTTCTTATCTCAGAAAAAAAAAAAAAAAACAAGGCAGCAAAACATGTGAAAACAGGAAAATAATACTTCCTGTGAATGTAGCTCTGAAAAAAAAATGACCAGTAAATTCATGACAGTTTTCATACATGACATTTCACACCTATGGGAATTATGATTCAAGACTATAAACTTCATTATTTGTAAACAAGAACTAATACAATGAAAAATCTTTAACATTCAAACGTGATTCTGTCTTATCACCAGAAATCTAGCAAAAAGACAAGCTAGTCAGATGATATAAATTTCATGGAAGTCAGTACCTTGGTACTGGACTCAATTGAAAAGGAAATTTTCTGCAATCCAAAATAGAAAATGTTTGCTGCGTCAGATACTCCGTTTCTGTATACTGTTTAATGTATGATATCACACCCAGCTATAACAGCTGGGTGTCAAAGCAGATTCTCAACTTCTCCAGGTCTCCCTGCCTCACGTCCAGCAGGCAGACACATTGGCTATTAGATCTGCAAGATGCAGAAGACTTCAGTCAAACTGCCAACTGAATTTTGAAATCCTAGAAAAACCTTCAGTTGTCATGCCAATTTCTAAAGCAAATAAAATTGGAACAAGGCAAAGCAATAATTTTTATTAATATCTTAAAGCTAGCAAAAGCAGAAAACATTTGAAAAAAGGGTTTTTTTTTAGATATAGAACCTGAAAGCCAAGAGTGAGATTCCTTAAATGCCAGCACCTATCCTGATAAAGGCAATAAAATTCACAAGATCTTACTCAAGTCCAAAAAAAGACAGACTTTAAAGAAATAGGCAAAACCACATCTGTATTCATATACAAATGGAAAAGACTCAGTCATGTTCTTTGTGAAATGTACTTGCTGAAGATTCCACAAGTGATTAATTTTAAATGAAATGGTCCAAAAATAGCAGCTACTGAGGCTGTCACAGCCTCCTAAGAAATATTTTTGAGGAAAGCATGCTCTCTGAACTCTGCAATAGTAATTTCCAAGTCAAATTCATAAAGGCCAGGGCAATGCTAAGGTTACCTTTCAGACAAAAACACCTATTCTAAACAAGTCCTTACAGCATACATTTTCAAAAAGCGCTGGTTCTGACCTATAGAAAATTTCACAGGAATTAGAAATCAATCTTTTGCTATGCATAGATGCAATAAGCCATGTAAGCCTTGATCTGACAGAAAAAGAAAGGATAGTAGTACTGCAAAAGAAAAGCAAAATTCAAAATGCTCTATCTTTTTCAAAATTCAAAAACATATCTAGTGGAAGAAGAGACAGCTGCAAGAAAGTACATTTTATTAATCAGAATCACAAATCAAGAGACCACTGAGAAACTTAATTCAAGTATTTATTACTTCATAAAGACACGGGTTCAACCTTGCAAAGAACATATTTTTTTGTTGTTGATATCTTGGTTTAGTAACCGAAACCTAGTCTTCTTTTTACTTTTAGACCTCAGAATATTTGCAGATAATTAAGAGGGAAAGTAACACAGGAAGCTCCCCTGCATTGCTGATACCAAGAGAGAGGGTTTTGCTGTCAACAATCAAGGCTTTTGCCATCGGAGCTCTCAAGAGCAACATAACCATGATGGTTATGTTTGCCCAGCACTGTGAAATCTGGGCAGCTGGGCCTGTTTGGTGCTGAGAGGCAGGAGGAGATCATTCAGGTGCTCCCTCAAGGGAGCCTTGCGGTCGGCTGGCTCAGCTTCAGTGCTTCACCACCACCTAGCCTTGAGAACCTGGAGAATTTTTTGCAGGGCAGCTCACAAAACAGAAAACTTAATAAACATGACTCTAGAAAATATGACTGTGTAAATTTAAGACAAGACTACTACTAAATTAGCAAGGAAACAGTACTGTATTTCCATTATTTCTCTTGATTTTTTATATTGAGAGAGGAGGGTATTGGGTCATTTTAACTTTCGTCTTCAACACCATCATTTTGAGGAAATTAAGAGACAGGAAATTAAGAGACATTGGAAACACAGAAAATGGATTAGATGAGCAGGGAGATTATAAAAGCCAGTGGTCTCTCAGGCATTCAGCACTAACTGTCTAATGGAGAGGAGGACTCTGCATGAAAGGCCTTTCACTGGTGAATGGAACAAAAATTATCTGTATTCTCCCTGAAGTTTTCACAATCACAAACCATAGCATATATTGCCACAGTTATAGCAGCATGGATATTTTAGCATTTCTTTATCTAAGAAGCACAGTTTGTGTATGAATTTTTCGTGTATATATCTGGAAGAAATCAAGTTACAGGCAGAAAGTAGTTACAGGCAGAAGGGCAGAGAGAAGAAAAACAATGGCTATATTATATTTGGCTTAAAGTATGGAAAAATACATTATTATCCAGTACCTATATTGGATTATTCAGATTAATTTTTCCCTATATCTATTACAGCTGAGCAAAGAGAGGCTTTGCATCACTTGATTGCAGTGTCCACAGAAAGATGAAAGAAGGATGCGGGGACTCTTCTCTGAGACTGGGGTTGCAGAAGTGCCTGAAGGATCATATATCCTAAATAAATTCTTTCCACCCTGTATTTTTCATTAATAGTTTTTTTCTTTCTTTTCTGTATTCTTTTGAATTAATGTGAAAGAGATTTATAGATTTAACTTGGTAGAATTTTTTATCATGAGTGGCAACAGAGCTGACATCGTTAATTTGAATACCCTGCTGGTTACACTTTACACATTTAACTTTCTGACCTTTACTAATTAAGTGGGTTCATTTTTTTTTTTTAATCATTGATCAGAGTGCAATTTGATTAAGGAAATTATTTACATCTCAACTTTCACACACATTTCTGACATTTTTTTTAGCGTTGCTGATAAATGCAAAAGCTTACTCATTTGAACTATTATAATTGAGGGTGGAGCACACATTTGTTTGAGTTATGTTAAGGAAGATCGTACCCAGGTGCAGATTTAAAAATGTCATCTGAATAATACTAAGAGTAGAAAGAATATGACATATTTTAATGAAACTACTCAAGCACAAAAGTAATTGCAGTTTTCTAGTTTTAAAACAACATAAGCTGAAATATACTTTTTTCCAACGTGAAGGTAGATACGGGAATTTGCAGAAATAGAACCCCCAAATGAATCATCCTACTGCTTTTGAGTTGGATTCTTTCATTCTCAGCTGTAAGCAGTGCTCAGAAATACTCAAGCCTAGAAGGGTAGAAAGGATCCATAATTCTAGCTAGCCTAACCTTGTGAAGAACAACATGTTGCTTGATGCTGTTATGACTTTCTGCTTTAGACAGGAAAAATCATCTACATTCATACTGTGAAAGAGCTAACAAAGAATGCAAAAATCTCTTCCATTTCCATACCAACATGAAATAAATCAGTGGTGCTGACCAAAAAATTTCAGCAATGTAAAGCCTGGAGTCGCACTCTGTCTCATAACCAAGCTTCAGAGCAGAAATCTGGTTTATAAACACTAAAAGGATAATTAAATACAACTGTGTATCTGTGCCACTCGTTATTCTAAAAGTGGTAATCCACACAGGTCCCTGTGTCCTCCAGCAAAAGGGATTGCTGCTTCATTCCAGCAACGTTTATCTCTAAAGTTTCCCAAAAGATATCCTATACTTAGATCTCTTCCACAGCCACAAATGACCATTTTACTAATGACACTAGCTGTGCATAATTGGCAATATATATACCAGTAACCACTGATGAAACCCTTGTCATCCCAAGGCTCTTATCCCAAGCACTACAGTTCAGCATCTTGCTGAAGAACATTGCTCCACACAAAACGTTTGCAAGACAAGAGTGATGTTGTTTAGAAAAACTAAGTTGCATGAAAGCCCTGTACAGCCTGTCTACTGCAAAGGGAATTTTATGCTTTTCTTCAAAATGATGTAAACATTCATGATCTTGATGAATGATAATAGAATATCAGTGTGCACATGACATGTAAAATATTAAAAACTTTCTCTATGTAAAAAAATATTTGTGGGGGGAAAAACCCATAAAATATAAGTTACAAACACCATAAAAATGCCCTGAAGAAATTTAATTTATGAGAAATCCTCACCTCCAAATAAAAAAGAAAAACAAAACAAAAACAAACCAACCAGAACCAGAAAAAAAAAAAAAAAGCACACTTCATTTTAACTACTGTATGCTTTCTTAAAGCAAAACTTCTAAAAACTGAAATAAACAAGGAGGCTAGGATACTTATCAGTGAGACATACTTGATTTCCTGTTCATCAGAAATCTTAAATAATGCTAAAAGAAGATAAGAAGTGATTTCCAGTTTTTCTCATCATGATGCCCCTTCCTTTTTCTCTCAATCAATTCCTCTCTTTACCTTTCAAAAACTTGCAGACACACTTAGGTACTACTACAAGCAAAACAGCTAAGAATTCAGCTACTCATCATGCTCTCCATCTACCATTACCTTTGGGAACTCAAGCTAAATCACATCCCCCAAAATAGTTCTGGATCCAATGCCAAGTGGAGGGCAGGAAGCCTTCAAACACCAAGCATAATGGTGTCCATGCTCTTCCCAGCCACCAGTGTGTACTGTGTAAATCAACAGGCAATGAGGCTGTTCTGCAGTATCAATGCCCCCACCTTGTAGGTGAGTACCTAGTCACCAGCTTAAAGCACATTTTTTTCTATCTTTCTCAATGATGATGCAATTTCTTCTTGAAAGTAATGAGAAACTCCACATGGAAGTCTCTACTGTCTGCTAATCACATTCTCTAAATCATGAGACAGCTCAGACACAAGCAGTTTCAGGCCTTTGAAGCTGAGTGTCTCCACCTCAGTTTTTAGGCATTCTGGTTGTGGTCTCTTTTAATTCCTTTTGCTGGAGCTGTAGCTCTTTTGTGTTAAATAGCTTGGGAGATGAGAAGAAAAAATAAATTATTTACAGCCCTGTAGGACATCCATGTTGGAATTTGAGCACCTGGAGTCCCCCCTCCTGCTGTGCAGTCTGGTTAACGGGAAGTAGAACAGCATTGGCACGTGTATCCTGGTGAAGAACACTGCAGGGTATGAATGTAAGAGCAGTCACCCTCAAGAAAAAGTGAGAAGGAAATTCATATGTGACTCCTATGCCATGTTTGAACTCCCATTCCTGAAATAACACATAAAAGGGCAATAGTAACATCACTTTTGTCTAACTATCTTGAACTCTCACTCTGAAAAGTTCATCCCAGATTATTTCAGGAAAACTGACAATGTATTCTTAAGAGAAAAATTTGCTACTTGCCATAAATAGTTCATGTAGCCTTGTTTTTGTATCTACTGGATATTTTACTGTTGTGCTGACAAGTTTGTGTATAGAAAAGAGGTAGATTGATAAGCATATGTTCTTTCTCTCATACACATATCAGTAAGTGCTTGCACATTGCACTTTGATAATCTTCACAGCACAGTAAAAGCTGCCTGAGTTTATCTCTGCCACAAGAAACTCTTTTGCTTTCTTATTTTTTTAAATCAGCAGTTTGAAAATTGAGTGTAAAACCAAAAATCCTCTAGGTTCAACAAAAAAGCTTTGTGAAACTCTTGACCGCACTTCAAGCAATTATGTATTTTTTTCATCTTTCCACATTAATATCTCTAAGAAATACAGTATTTTCCTTCAGAAATGCTTCTTCTAACTCTTGTTATACTGGCCCCCAAAAGACACCCACACACAGATGGCAATGAAAGGAAGTGAGGAGCAATGTAATTTCTGCTAAACACTTTTAACATTCATGGAGGATTTTCACAGGGGAAAATCCTCAAGTCCTAATTCAGGGGAAATGGGAATAAATATGTACATTATATTAGACTTGATTTGGGATTTTGTCCCCAGGAAGAAAGTCAGTGGGGACACAGTGACTTACAGTTTTAACATTTGCCCAGCAACAATGTCAAAGTACTTCCTCTCAAAGTGTTCTTACACAATAATAGTTAATTTATACAGTTGGTTTGAAAATGGGTTTTTCCAATGTTGCTATTTCAAAACACTCTTCCAGTGACTCATGCTTTTACTGTTCTCTTCACTTAAGACTCTCAAAACTGATGTCCAAAAAAAACCCCTTTGATTAGTGTCGATTTCCTGACTAACCCAATCTAATTTAGTTATTTTGACAAAAAATACACCTTTTAGAGAGATTTAGTGACGCTTAGTACAACAGCACAATGTGATGCTCTGCAGAAGCTCCTGAACCACAAGTTTCCCAAGAATCTGATCATTACCCAGCCATTCCCACACATATAGAAATGACTCCAACAGGAAGCTTCTTCTCAATTAAAAAAATCCACAATAAGGCAGTTGCACAAAATATGTATCTTCAGAGATACAATCCATTGTAGGGACACAGGCTATAACAGAAAGTCTGAAAACATGAATTTCACATCAAAGTGCCAAGAAATTGCAGAATAAAAATACTTTGTTTGGCCAAAGTAGTCATCTGGGAGTTTTAGTTCTTTATTCCCATTGTTCCTCAGCCTGTAGCACAGATCAGCTATTTTTCAACTAGTACTAATAAATACAAAGTATTAAATACAAGAAAGTTTGCTGAAACTGAGTAGAAATCTTCAACCTTAATCCGAATATTCAGGTGTTACATCAGAAATGTCACTGACTGATAAAAACTTTGCTCAAGGCTTCTTTTTTTTCTATTTGAGTATGAAATGTTTTCATATTCAATAGACCACAGAAAGTTCAAATGAATTTCTATTCTTGATTAATCTGTGCTGCATGTTTTTGTGGTATTTCCTCCAGATCCATTGTTATTTTAATACTGCTATGTCTCCGAGTTTACACTTCAAAGATCTGCTGCAGAGCTACATTTTCAAAAGGGAAAGAAAATTAAGTTATTCAAATTTTAAGTACCTATATTTTTGAGCATTATTGTGACTGAAAATCTAATCCCATTCAGTTTTTACCAAACTAAGGGCATGCTTCAAGACTTTAGTACGCTTGGTTTCTTGGCGTAACAAAAATCACTTACATTATATGGTATGGAATGAACTGTGTTAGAAACAAAAATTACTTTGCTCCAACTCAATACTTCCACCAAATTTAGCAAATTTTTAATTTGCAGTCTTTCATCACTATTCAGAGATTATGAATTAATTTTTTCTAAATGTTGATAATTATGCTGCACAACTATCTGAAGCAGATATTACTGGATCTGTTCTCAAATACATAAAAATCTTATAGTTCTTCTCATGGTAGTTCTTCACATACGCACCTCAAGAACCCTGTCACAAAAAAAGGTAAAATTTATCAGCTCTTGAAGAAAATTCCCAATTATTCATTGAAATATAAGTTCTGCTGATAATTGAAATTCTCTAACATAAGATTTACCTATCAACTGAGATTTACCAAAAGTTGAGATAGACAAGAACTACTATTTTAATATGCAATCAACAGCCCTTGTGTTTAAAATAAACTTAATAATATCATCCATAATATATTTCTATCTCAAATTGAAAATTGAAGTATGGTATATGCTCAATGGTATATACTAATATATGTGAGTACACATGCCAGTCATTTTATATATTGTGCCCCCATCCATCACAAAGAATTTAGCAAACCAAGAAGTAAAACTTGGTGAAAATAAATCCCTCTATGTTTCAGTTTACCATGTTCATTCCCTTGCTGCTTTGTTTCCCAAGGGATGTTCACATCAGCATTTGTAAGACAGCCCTGTAGCTAGTATTAGCTTTTTCTCTATGACATTTTTATAGGAATTCAAAAGCCACCTTTCTGCTTTGGCAAGTAATGTGGTACCACATTAATCAAATACATTTTTGAAGCAAAGTACTTTGCTTTTCCATCAGTATCAGGCAATATTCATAGGGCCATCACTAATGTCTCCATTTTAGGAATGTCTCTTGGAGCCTGGACAAAGAAACAATCTCTGCAAAAACCTTCTGTTTTCTCCCATCCCTACCCTCACATTTATTACATCCAGAGCAACCATTTAATAAGACTAATCCATGACTTCATGGGAAGAATTTGTAAGTTTATGTGGACAAGCTAGAGAGAGTAATTTTCCACCATCCATTATCAAGTAGAAGAATGATTAAAAAAACATTATTCTGAACAATCCTGGACCACTAGCCCAAGATGTAACCTTTGGTATTTATTCCTTCAGTAAAGATAATAGTTCCTCATACTGTGCTGTGGATCTGGGGGGCTAGAGAACAGAGAAGCATTTTGAAAAGATCAACCTGTAAGTATAGCGCAATAAATAAAAGTTCATGTCCTGGAGCATGGAGTCTATTCTTCAGGTTATTTTAATGAACATTTCAATGTTTTACTTCTTTAGATGAAACAGCTGAAAACTGATGGCGTCTTACTGTGAACATAGCATGGATCTTTTATAATTTAGACTTGTGAGTACATAAGCTCTTTGGAAAGATGAGACTATAGTTCATTATTTTTTTCCTTCTTCACAAAATGCAGAAAAAAATTAGGTGCATACTGTTGCCTAGGAGTATGCAGTGACGTGAATACTACTTTTAGCACCTGTTGTGTCTTTGCTGTTTACATTGTCAGAGTAATAAATAGTATCAAGATGTAAAATCACCCTTGGTGAGGGAACATGTATATACAAGCATTCAGCTAACTATGCAAACCTGGCCCCCTTCCCAGCCTCTGTACAAAGCATTTATTTGACTTTTGGTTTCTCCATGTAATTTTTGAGGACTTGTACATATTTTATGTAAAAATATTGAAAAAATGGCCACCATTTCTTCCTTAACCACTGACTGCAGACTCAGAAACAGATTATATATATTCTCTGGGGAAAATAAAGGCAGGCTCAGTAAAGAAGTATAAAGCAAATAGATATCCAGTACTAGGATTACTGTTCACTAGTGGAAGGCAAAAGTAAACACAATTCTTGTGTTGAGGGCCAGGAGACAATAAACATGTGTCAGTCAGCTAAGGAATTGTGACGTCTACACGAAATATGGTTCCAAGGTTGGGAGGAAGGGGGTAAGAAGACATTTGAGAAAAATATGTTCTTGCTCAATCTTCTTACATTCTTAAAAGAGCTAAAATGAATTCATCAACAGATTACAAAAGAAAACTAGTTGCTCTCCCCAGCAACAAGAACAAAACCAACAAACCTAAATATTTAAAAATTTAAAGAATTTAAAGTATTTCTTCATAGGTAAATATACCTTGTTCAATCTGACACCAGCAATTAATATGATTCTCCTGCTACCTTATTGTCAGAAAAGAAATCAGGGAGAGCAGGAAAGGGTGCTTGTGCTTGGACTAGCAAAAAGCATGATTATGGCAGCTTGATAGCCTGAAAACAGAACCGATCTCTTCTCACATCAAAGGGGAAAGGGAGTAGAGGTAATTTTACTGGTGTGAGTTTTTCTTGATGCAAAACAGGATGGATATAAGTCATGTAGAACGGAAGTCTTAAGTAGCTTATCCCCTTCAAATTTCAGCTTCACTTTGAATGAAGCAGGTTTATACTTAGAAACTAAGAATATACTTGGCTGTTTTAACCCTCCTTTCTATTCCAATTCTATCTGACCTGGCATAAAACTGGGCTCCTGTCAATAACCAATATACAGATAAATGCCTGCTTTAGCACTGTTTGTTATCAACAAATAACATCCAATGGATGGGAACAGGCTAGCCACATTAACAGCCAGTAAAACATGCTGCGCTCAAGTGAGAGATGACTACTCTATTTGTCCTGCAGCACACAAACACAGCAGCAATTCACACCAGTCAGAAAATATCAGAAGAATTCTTCATCTCAAATTCACTCCCATCTTTTATTGACTTAACAAAGAGCATGTCTTTGGCCATTGCCATTACTGGAGCAACGTTCCACTGTTTTAAGTAATAGCTGATGGAATATATTTATATGCTTGTATTTTTAATTATTTTTTTAAAGAAAGTGATGGCTTACTAGTTTAAGTGAGTATATTAAAAAATATCTATAGATTCAACTTTAAAACTGACTTCTTTTCTTACTTATAGTATTGAGTTTTCCTTCACATGCTATGCATCTAGAAATGACTGTCACTCAGGGAAAGGAAGCAACAAGGTTTTACTACTGTTAATACACTTTACATTTCAGCAGTTTTTCCTTCTCACATATTTAATATTATCATTTAGCTTGCATTATGAAAGATGTCCTTGCTAGTTAGTGTTTTCTTGTTTTTAGCAAGTAAGCTAACAAAGGTAGACAAGTTCTTGTTCTTCACACAAAAATGTGTGCACAGAGAATATAGAGGAAAATTACAGCCCTAAGCACAGATTCTTAAGATGAAGCCCACACAAGTAACTCTTGTTACATACATAGCAAATACAAACATGTAATGCTTTAATGATGCCTAAATTTGATGTACTCTAAACTTAGTAAAGATAATGATTACCAAACCAAACATAACAGTGAAGGCAGATCATCTGACAGAGGTAGGAGTTATTTAGCTGTTTCATGTTGCAGAGCTTGTTCAGTAATTTTAATATGGAAGCATTTTATACTAATTGCTATTCAAACATGTTGGAACAGTGAGTCCCTCCTGCTAAGGAACTACAATCAGCATTTCTGATGTGACAATTTACCTGAATAATTAAGATTTTCTGCGTTGATCATGTTCAGTGGTTGCTCAATAAAGCCCCTGACTTGTTACTCTCTGAGTTTCCTCAGTCAAAAGTGCATCTTCAAAAGGATGCTTCACAAATCACAACAGAAACAGAGACACCAGAGTTTCTTACCTTGCATACACTTTGAGGCTCTCAAACTTCATTTTGATATGAAGTGGAACCCCAAAATCAAACATCAAAGATTTGCACAAACTGAGAAATTAAAAATATTTTCCTTTAATGCTATCAAAATGTGTGATTCAACAGGGACAAAACCATTTTCTTAGAATAAAACAAACAGAATCTTTCATCTTCATCTTTCTGACTCATACGACAGCTTCTAACGGGAGTATAATAACAAAACAATAAAAAAAATCAGTATTTCAGTACTTTTTGATAATGGCAATGTCAAAAACATTCTCCTTAAAAAGTGTGGCTCTGAAAATATTTCACAGCAGAAAACTGGTTTGCCAGATATAGCATCATAAATGTTCTTAATAGATAATTCTTCTAAATTAAGCAGATGTAGAAAGCTTGAACAGAACTAACATGGATGTGATTATTCTCTGATTCTATGATCTCTTTGACAAGACCAGAGGACAGAGCCATAGGATCTGCTACATGGAGCACCTAGGGACATTCCATTGATAATTTAAACACAAGAGATAAAATAAGAGAATAATGGACACTTTTGTCTGCCTTTTTCTCTTAAGATGTTAGCTTGTCAGTCATTATCAGGATAAGTAAAAATTTTTATTCCACTGTATATCTTAAATAACTTGCCACTTCCACTTTAACCTAAACTAAATTCAAAGATATTTTTATTGTGCAATATAAACACTATAATGATAGCAGTGATAGCTCTCCTTATCTCATACCATGCCTCTCTCTTCTTGATGAGTCATCTCTCCTCTTACCATGTAGCGAAAAAAAACAGATGAGTCTTGAAAAGCTAACCTTTTGGGAAATGTATTTGTAAAATCACAGCTCCTGTAACTACTATACCAGTTTCCAGACAGTGAGTTATATACAGTGGGGATGAAAACATTTGGGAAATATATGGAATTTAGCTTCTAAAAGATGTTTTCTTTGAAAATAAGAGTAAGAGCAAACTTATTATTTTGGCACTTTTGAATCATGTCCTCTTAAGCTTTAATTTCAAATCTATTTTTAATTCTGGTGCTATGCTTAAAAGTAATTTCTTTTTATTGAATGATAAATCAAAGGGAATATTATAAAACCATTCTCTGTCTTAGCTGCCATGGGAAAATCCAAAGTAACTCCATTACAGTCACTAAAAACATTTTAGAAGTTTCATATCAACATAGTTTCAAGAAGTGAGTGAAAAAGTTATTGAAATATGGCTCAAGTTCTTCTCAGCTATGTCATATGTTGAGACTTACAAAAAACAAATGTCAATTTAAAGTAGCTTAAGAAACTTAAAGTCTATTTCTTTATTCCTTCTAAGGTCAGTCTGCATGCACGATTGTGGTGAAACCATAACCATGTAGAGCTATTCACTTCTAACATAAAACTTCTCTGTACAATTTATACTCATCTGCATTTTTGCTACCTGACAGGTGAAAGGGGTGTGCAAAAAAAGGCTCCAACTCCTCATATTGTTTAAGAAGCTGTCTTTGATTGTCTTTCAAGCACCTTCCTGGGCTATGCAAACTATAGCAACCATGCTCTAAACTGGGCATGATCACACTCTATAAAGAAGAAACATTCAGACTATTTTGACATAAAACACATTTGTTTTACCAGAGGCATTAGCAATGTAATGATATTCTGTCCTTCAAAACCACTTTTTTAATGTATGATTGATGCCTTCATAAGACAAATGCTGGTAATTAAAGTCACCTATGTAAAAAACAGGAGAAGCTGTGCTCCCTCCCCTCTATGTGCAGGGAAGCTGAGGGAGGACAGGTCTCTGGGGTGTCAGACAAAGGAGTGTCTTAGATGCCAGTTAGGTAACTATGCTGAAAAGAAAGCAAAAGGAAAGACAAGTGGGTATGTACAAACAAGTGGGACGAGGTTATTGAGGGACATATTATTTGAAGGACTTGCTGTTATCTTGGGTTTGACTGATGTGGTCACTGCACCAAAGTTAGTTACCTATATTTGGCACAAGGGAAAGGATTTGACAGAAGAATGATCACTGCTTAAAAATGCTTTTCAGCAAGGGAAACAACAATGTGCAGTTTGTCCCAGAAGATGCACTACTAAAACAAGTGCTATTTCCTAAAGATGTATAACTTACAAAGTGCCCTGAAAACAATTACAGAAAATTATTTAATTGATTTACAATTTGTACAAAGACAAATGGAAGAACTCCAGCAACATTAAGTCCTCTAGTATACTATGATGAAGTGAGTACACAGTTTGCTTTATAGCTGTGGTAATAGTCAGAGAGGCCAAATGAAAAGACTGCTGAACTGAATAGTTAAGCCAATGATGAAAATCCAAAGGACTCAATTTTAAGCCCCACTTATGAACCATAGGTTGTGCTAGTACGCCTTTGACAACAACAGGGTTCTTGGGTTTTTGTTAGCCTGCTGAACTATCTATTGCAAGTACTTCTTTAATAATGAGTGACCCTTGGTCTATTTATTTAGAAAAGCCATGCAAGATACAGGAAACATACAGATAAAGGTCAGTGTTTAACATGATGAATTCAGGCAGGACTTCAAAGTATATCAGGCTTGTTCTTGATTTTATTTCATATGAAAATTCTTCATATCCTTTGCATTGATGGCTAGGCAGAAGTTAAATGGTTTTTCGTGCTTTTTTTTATTAATGTCAACATTCATTTTGCCAGGTTTTTTTTTTTTTTTAATTTTATCGCTGTTATTTAAGCAGGTGAGAGGGAATATAAACTGAACACTTGAGCAATGAAAAGCATTCAACTTCAGGCTTTCTCTCTGGTTTTGTTGCATCATAACGATATATTACCTTGAGTATCTGACAGATAAAAATGTCATGAAAAAATATAGCATGTATATTATACCCATCACTCTTTTCCAGCACTTTGATTCCTATCATGTCCTTTACATTTTTTGAAATGCTAATTACACTCAGTCTGCTGTATATACAGGGGTTGCTTTGGGAAAACAGGATTATTTTTGCAGTTATAAATGGTCATTAAAGGACAATTTGTGTGATTTAGTGCTAGGGTTGATATTGTTAATAAACATCCACGACTAGAAACTGTAAAGAACCTTGCAGATAAAGAGTAAACACCTTTAGAAACCCAAGGTAACATCTCACTCCTAATGGGTGTGCCCACACTTTGTTAGATTTCAGACAATTACTTGGGTTTCTAGTACTGCCACAGAGGGAGTCTTTTTTATCTGGGGGCACCCAGAGCAGCACTGGCTGAGAGCAGTTTGGGCATTCCAAGCTCCACTCTTCAGGCGGCAGCAGCTCCCCCCACATATGGGCAAGCAGCTCCTAGCAGCAGCAGGCACAGGCTTTTTCATCCCCTCCAGCAGAGCAGCAGCCCAGGGCCCTGACAACAGGGGCGGGGGGCATTTTTCTTGTTTTTCTCTGACCTTGCTGGATGCTGCCTCATTTGTAGCCCATTAATAATTTCAGACTCCTCACCCATAATCATAGAAACTAGGCTGCTGTTTCATAGCTGCTTAGACACATACTTCATGTACTGGTGCAGTCCAGTGATTTAGGTAGATTCTGAGTGAAGATCAAATCAGATGTGCACAGATTTTACTCAAGTTTGTCTTCCTGTAAAAGATATTTATTTTATTAGCACTAAAGTTGCAGGCTTTACTTGCCAAGAGAAAAATCTCACACTGGAAATAGTAATACTCAGCAAAAAAAAAAAAAAATAAAAAGCATTTTGGATTTGAGACAGATTTTTTTACCCCTCTTTCTTACCAAGTCAATACTAATCACAGATGAAAACCACATTTTATTTTTTTAGTTATGTCAGCAAGAGGAACTTTTTCCTTTCCAAAATAATGGTAGAAAAGATAGTTCTAAAAGATTTCCAATAGTGATACAAATCTTCATTAGATCTGAGACAGAGGGCCATAATCTCCTTATTTGGCAGATCTGTTGCTTTGAGAAGAGTTTCAGCTGGCTGAGGACAGCTACTGCAAATGTTAAAACTAATATATTCCATTTTTCTTTTTGCCATGTATTGTGCCTGTTGAAGCTTGCTGAAGCTAATGCAAAACTTAGGAACTCTTGCTTTTAGTCTGTGTAGTGTCCTTTTTTCTTTCTGTTTGCTATTTTTCTGTAAATAAAATTTCCTGTTTGGATAACCCATTATAAAATTATACAGCATTTAAACTGAATAACTGCCTTGCTAAAGCACAAATGACATGTAAATTTTTTAAATAAATAATTATCTGTATCTGAATGTAGTCTTGGACAGAAGGTAAATCATTATTCATATTTTATCTTTTTCTCTTATTTCTGACTTTTCAGTCTCCCACTACATCTATATGCACATCAGGATTCCATTTTTGAGTAGAGATAGAACAGACAGTTTCTATTTTGGCCTGACTAGTAACAAACTGAGCACAGAGATTCAGCAAATATTGATGTCTAAGTTTGATGGATTGGCCTGAATAGCCGAGCTGTAGAGATGTGCCAGAAGAGTATTTCAAATACACTGAATTAGAGATTTTAATCTCATTTTTTATAACAAAGGATCCAAAACTATTTTACACAAACCCCTTAAACTGGAAGCTTCTTCTCAGACAAGAAATTACAACTTCATCTAAAATAGATGTAATATATAGAACTAAAGTGACATTTCACTCTTTAACCTCAATATTTATTTTGCTTTCTGTACTGTTCTAAAAGAAATAGAATTGGAAGGATATTTAAGTTTTTAAATTTGCAGCTATCAATCAGTGATTTTTCAATTGAAACCAATTAAAATAATACATTTTAAAACAACAATACATGTGTAATGGAGATACTTAATTCTTACAAAATAGTAAGATTACCACAGAGAATAAAGACCAGTCTACACAGACACCTTGTCCTGGATAACCATAATTCAAATAGCCTTTTATAGAACATGAATGTCCTTCAAAACTCACATCATTCAAAAGTTAAGACACACTATCCATATAAAATTCTCCTTCTTCCACAAGAAGTAATGACTCCTTCCACATTTAATAATTTATGTACACTAAGGAAGTATTTTCCTATTTTCTGACACATACATAAATAATCACTGCTCCCAAATAATCCAAACAGATACAGTTTCCAAAAAAAATGCAATGCTTTTGGTCAGAAAGTATAAATCTTGAAGCACTTTGGAATCTTACATTGGTAGTGTCTGGTAATGCCATTCCTTCCCTCATTAAAATGATTTAATGGTGCCTTCCCTCTTCCCAATGCACTTCCTGTTCAGAAGTCTGTTTCACTGAGAGCTAACAGGTTCCTTTCCCCTTTCGAAAATCAGGTGACTTCCATTTCTCTTTTGGGACTTTACAATTAGTACACAAGTTTAAATTTGTTACTCTACCAATTTACTTTGATTCTATTAAAATACATTTCAAAAGAGTATTTCATGTTCAATTTATTCTCAGTTTTAGCATTTCACTGACAATGGTTTCTCTCTAACCTCCTAAAATAGCCTGGTTTTCATAGCCTATTAACTGCCCTATAAGGTCTTCCTCTGCCTAATACACAATTCCATTTTAATCTAGCTGTGTCCATACAAACTTGCTCAAATGCTTTTTAAAATTTTGCATCCCATCATTAATGATTAGAAATAAAATCTTTAAGAATAATCAAAAGTGTAATTATATCAGACTAAATTCAAAACTAACTAGGTGACTGTTTGGATTAAACATGGCATATCATCCTTTAGAATAATAGGAGGAGAGTTCTACTAATTGTGACTAAATTACAGAGGTCATTTAACCCATTGCAGAGGTAATGTATAAGCAGTGTCCTAGATCTCAGTGACATCGCATGAAATTAAATAATACCATCCAATTCATGCATACTTTACCTTTCTGCTGGTGTGACAGAGCTCAGGACAACCAGTGCTGAATTATACCTGCTCAGTACACTGGAGCTGTGTTCCCTGTCCCTCACGTTGCTGTCAAAATGAGCTATGACCAACACATGGAGAGAGATGTATGTCTGCTTGTTTGGGGGTGATTGTTTTTTCTTCTCAAACATGAAGAAATGTATTTTTAAGACAGAGGGGAAAAAGTGAGACAGGCTGTACTCTTCTATTTACTTTCAGCAACTGTCCTAGAATTGTAAATTGCTACTATGACCAGTTTTCCATTCATTTTCTGGAAAATAGACTCAATTACTAGTCTTTAAATAGTCTAGAGTTTAGGGACATCATGCCTGCTGGAAGCTTCCTTGTACACATGACACAAAATTAAGATTAGCCTCATAAATCCTGCTTGAGCAATAGGATGTTCTTTAACACAACCATATTTTCTACCTACTTCCAGTCCAGAGCAACCAACCCATCACTCACACAGAGCAGATAGGGTCTCTCTGCAAATGCTGACCATGGTAACCATGTCTTTGTGGCTTGTCATTTTAGTACTGATGTGAAATTTTTTAGATGGTATATCAACAGTCTGAAAAAATGTAAGTAATAGGCAAGACCTAAATATTTCTGTAAAACTATATTTGACCTCAGGTACAAAAGCCAAGGAGATGAGTCACTCCACCTCCACCTTTCATTAAAACAGATTCTGATTTGTTCTATTGAACAGATGCTTTTGTAAGTATGAAAGGACTTAAAAAAAAAAAAAAAACACTTTAGAACTCAGGTACTAGGAACATAAAAATACTACTACTCAGAAAACAAGTGAATAGAGAACAAAGAAAGTCTCTTTTTCTCTAAAGAGTATGGAAGAAATGAGAATTCAGCTTGATTACTGATTAAAACAACTAGAAAAATGAGGGAAGGGTAAAAATGTGGGAAGAAAAGCAGAAGGTGGAATTCATGTGATCAAACCATTAACAGGCAGGTTTGGCTCAATGCCTTTTTTCTATTCGCAACATATTGGCTGGTCTAGAGATACAGCTCAGAAAACAACTGAGCATTTTACTGTATACTTATTAATATCTGCAAGCTTCTTTCCATAATAAGTCCAAAACTTACAAGAAGATGGTCTTGATGAAAAGGCAAAGCATCTGACATATAGACCTACAGACTCAGTTCTGTATGCCTTTAAACTACTTCCACATTTTAGCTGTCTCACGTTTTGTTATAAAATATCAAAAGGCAAGAATTCTGGTATCAGACAAGCACATGGGTGCTGGTATCCATGACAGCCTTGCATGCACATGTTATGGTAATTGACTCCGAAGAAAAAAGAATGCAAAATGTCCCACATGTCCACTTGTACACTCAAGCATTACCAGGCCTTTTAATAAAAAATATTATCTTACAAAATGTGTCCTTGGAGAGGGGAGTTTAATACTAATTTCCCAGCCTTTTTTTTTTTTTTTTTAATATTCTCAATGCTTTCCATTTAGTTTGGCTTCACTAGCCAAGTCTCAGCAATGACTGTGTCCTACTTCCCACAACCAAGTCATTCTTTTGAGCATTCTACCTGGATTCTGGAAGATTCCTGGGTTTCTGCTCTGTTCCTCAGACACCAAATTCACCAGCCTGCTCCTTCTGGCTTCCTGACAATCACTGCAACAGCTTTGCCTGTTTCCCACTGTGGTCTAACCTTTGCTATGGGGAGTTGCGCAGGGAAGCAGCACCTACTCCAGTGATCTTTCCCAGAAGCGGAAACAAGCAAACCAAGAGCATCCCCTCTGAGGTCTTCCATCCTTTAAGACAAAAGACACAGATGCTGCATGGCAAAGCACACAGCAGGAGTGCCAGGCTTTGTGCCTCCAAAGCTGCCAACATCTGCTGGCCTTGGGGCCTGCTTAAACTGTGGGGTTGGGATCAGAGAAAACATGGTAACTACAGCCAGCTTACGCGCTGGTTTTGTAACGTCAAGGCTTACTCTCCAACTGCATAGACTAGAAAGTAGGTTTTTAAACAATTAACTCAATTATTGACCTTTATTATGAAGCTCAGGAGTATAATAGGCTTTGTCAAATGTGCAGACTATTGTAAGCAACACTAATCGCACATTTGAGCACCCTTATTTCCTGTTAGCAAATTGTTCTTGATACTGTCATTCCATTTAAAATTATTTTGATGATTTGTAGAAAATTTATTACTATCAATGGACCTTTTATTTGCATAGTGATAGATTGTCAGTCACAGTATGTATGCTTCATGGAGTTACCTTTACTTCCCACAAGGGTGACTTTTTAATTTAATGTATGTTACTTTTTTCGGGAACACAGCTGACAGAAAATAGCAGCAGAACTTCTTCAGCACCATGCATAACTAGCCTATAGATAACTTCAGCAACAATAGAAATATAAACAATTACAATTACTACAATTTATTCATTGCTTCCTTTTGCAAAGACAAGTCTGCAGTCTTCTGCTGCAAGTGCAATGACAATATCTTTTTCCTCTTAGCTGGAACCAACAGAATCAGGAGCTAAATCACAAGTAATCTTGTAAAGCCTGCTAACTTGATTTCTTGCTTAAGGAGCATATTCTCCGGGGAATGATTTTACTTAGTTTGATTATTTTAACTGCTGGCCAACTATATGTATGTGCCTGTAAAAATGGAAGATTGAAATCTGCAAATACAGAACCACTTTCTTTTTGCATAAAGTTTGTTTAAATATTTCGAATTACTTTGAAACAATAGATTCAAAGGCAATAAGATAGAAAATTATGTACTAAAAAAGTAAAACTGAAGTAGAAACATTATTCCTGAAAAGTCATGAAAGGAGTCAATTTTAGTCATCATTTAAGAGGAAAAGGGGACTATTATTCCAGACACATATGTATCAGCCTAAAGAGAAAAAGAAATTTGCTTACACTGTATTATACCTAGCAGGATGTCTGTAAATAATATGTTATTTATGCCTGTACCAGCAATACTTATCACATGTCTACATTGCTTGCTAAATTATAGTTAATAGTGATCATGCAACCAAAAGCATGCCACCAGACAACAGGGTACAACACCACATAAATTTTAAAATTAGATATTTTTCAGCATGTACTCCAAAATATAATTGCATCAATAATTATTGTCTCTGTTTATAAAACAATTACAGTACCTGCTTAACTACAGCATTGCATGCAGAAATTCCCTGTAACTATTTTATTCCATTATAATTGACAATATATTCAGGTCCCAAACCTGCTAACCCATATTCCCAGCTTTAGAATTACACTGCACTCTACAAACATTTACAAATCCCATGTACCATTGCACAGTTTTGATTTTTGGCAAGACTACGGATACTTTTTGGGACTCAAGGGTTCTGACCTTAGAGGAACCAGATTGGTTTTCTTTTCCTTTTGTCCATATGGATGTTCGTTTCTGAAATAGTATCCAGAGCCTACTTAACAAGAGTACAATGAAACAGATTTCACATTGTGGCAACATTACTAATGCTGAAAAAGGACTTCATGATGGGACTTCATTTGTCTTCAGCTACACACTTCCTCTCCCCATTCTTAACATGAGCTGCAAATTTCTCTACTGTCTCAGAAATTAGTGATGGCAGACACAGTACTAACCCTTTCTTCTGAGAAAATACTTCTGCCTCCCTTAAATTGCTCTGTGTAAAAACTCCAATGTGATTTAAACACCTTTGCAGTCATAGAAGTACCTCTTAAACTGGTGGTGTTAAATAATTTACTTTGCTCTGCTTCCTCATTAAAACAATTACTTAAAATACACATCCCTAACAAATTCCTACTGATACTTATTCCACTAGTTCTAATCATTGCCCTGCAGCATCAGTAATATTCATTTTTAAGAGATTTCCAAGAAGTAACAAGGACAGCAAACCATTTTCACAGAACTCCTGAATATATTACCATACATTCACTCATCTTTAGACATAATCCAGTCTTTTCTTCCTACAGGGCTTTGTGCACACAACAGATTTTAGCTAAGCTACCACCACTACAGATGCTGCTTATATCAGCTTAAGAGGGTTTCTGTTAAGCTGCCATATTATGCACTTCCTCCATGGGCAAACACAAATGGCATAAATAAGCGTTATATTTATGTTTGGATGGGGCTATTTTCTCTGCTTTCTCAAAGTATTATTAACTGTTGCAAATGGAAAACCAGCAAAACACAATTATTAACCAGTGTTAAACAACAGAAAAAAATGGCACACTAGTGAAATTGAAGCTGTGATAGATTGTGGAATTCCTGATATTTTCAGGTATATGTGAGGCTGATTCAGGGCTTTCTTTTCACCCCACGTTTTCTATGACTGTCACACATCCAGAGACTGAGTGTCAAAGGCAGCAAACTAGGTACATTTTTGGCTTTGCTGAATGCAGTAGGTTTTCCCACGCTCCTCTTAAATGTTCTCACACTTCAAAGCTGCAATCCTGTTCCACTTGAAACAGTGGCAAAATCTTACACAGAAGGAAATTACTAAGAAGACGCAGCAAAGGTAGGGAAGTATTTTCATTATGAAACAACATAGTAGGAAAAGGTAGCAAAACATTTCTATTGCTGATCAACAAGGCCCAGAGCTAATTCTCTGGAAATAGGAGTTTGGGAGTAAGCATGCATTTAGGAAACAAGACCATCTAATTCTAGCTGCACATTTTATGTGGACCAACCTCAAAGATGAATGTTCCTAGCAATTTTCCATCTCACAACAAGTGAATAGCTATTAAGGTTTTTTTTTTCCATCATTGCAGGACTTCTATACCTATTTCTTTTGCAAATGTCTGTGAAAATAATCTTTTCATATTTTAAAGGAACAGAAATTTATGATGATTGTTTTGCACATAGATTACTTTAAAAGACTTTTGAAATAGGTTTTCAGTATATTTCAGTTTCCTAGGACAATTTTGCAAAATTGCCTCAGACTTTTTTTTACTTTATTTCCTTCTTTTTACTAGAGCTCCCAATGGCAATTGCCACTGAATCAAAAAGTAAGCATATGAATAAAAATTTTTATTATGTTGTTTGGTTAGGAAGAAGCAATAACCTTTAAATTAGTATTTGTTGTTCTATTTAAAATAACTTCACATTTTGCAAAGCTTTTCATTACAATAGTAATTTAATAAAGGACTGATATTAACACATTCCTTAAAATGAAAATGGAGAGTACAATCGTCTTGGAACAGGCTGCCCAGATAAGTTGTGGCTGCCCCACCCACTTCCAGAAGTGTTCAAGGTCAGGCTTGATGGGGCCCTGGGCAAAAGTGTCTAGTGGGTGATATCCCTGCCCATAGCAGGGAGACTAGAACTAGAAAATCTTTAAGATCCCTTCCAACCCAAACAATTCTATGATTCTATTATTAAAGATAGTGGAAAGTTTTTTTCACTTCTTTTTGAGGAGCATTCATCGTATTTGATCCCAGCCCAGCACAGCTTGTTCATTCTGCACTTCCCAAAGGCAAAGCTGTCACAATTCTGATTTTCCATAAAATTCAGGAGTTCTGTCATGTTTTAAGCAGCTTAACATCACCCTCAGTAACCATCCCAGTCACAAGGCCCAGACAGGCAACAAACAGAAAGAGAAGGTGAAGGGAGGCAGGCAGCACTCAAATATCCACTTTGGTTTTCTGTAAAGCATACAAGCCATCACTCATTAATCATTTAATTATGTCAATACTTGGAAATGACTGTGTGTCCAATCTTATGGCTCCACTTAGTCAATCTCTTCTACTCATGACTCTAAACATCGTGAACAAAAAATATCCACTCCCAAAAGATTATGAACATTTGAATGCAAATCAGTCACTGACAAAACAATAAATGCAGGAGACTGGTAGTATAACTTTAAACAAACTACTCATTTGGGAATAGAGGTTTATTAACTTTTTCTTCTCAAAATTCTGCTTTGAAAAGTGAAACTGTAAACATGACAAGTCCCTGCTCCAATCTGCCCATCTGAGAGGGCACAGGAGAGGGAATGATATGGTTTTTGTCCTTGATGAACTGACAGCAAGACTTTCATCAAAGCATTTCACTAAGAGTGGAACCTCATCAAGGCAGTGAGCTTGTAATTTTAACACCAAAGGCTTGGTTTGCAAGTAACAAGAGGCTCATTTGGCACAAAGAAATCAGCAATGATTCTACCATTAGATCACACTTTAGGACAATGCAAGAACAGAGAGATGAAGAAATAGATAGAACAAGAAAGTAGGAACCTGTCATCAACCCAGCATGGGAGACACTGAAGTTAAAAACAAGGTCTATAAAATTCAAGACTTGGGAATCTGGGAATCCTAGATTCTCCAAAATGGTTAATTTACTCTCAAAGATCTCTCAAAAACAGAAATTCCAAATTTTGTTTATTTACCTATAATGCAATATTACTTTGCTCCAAAGGCGCCAGATGATCAAAGTGTTATGCCTTGTGGTTTTTGCTTCTTGTCAAACCAAGTAGTAGAGCTTTCTATTTCATTTTGTGTTTCAGGTTGGTAAGCTCCAGTACTGAAGTGGATAAACTAATCAACTAATTTCACATGCAGCACTGAGAAGTCATCAGATGTTAGCAACTCATTACTCAACTGGAAAAGATCAAAATTAATGACAGATGAAACTCTCCTGTTATTAGTCCCCTGAGTCATCCAGTTCTCACTGTACTGCTCCTCACTTTTTGCTGCCTGCCTCTGTATAACAAGCAATACAGTTGCAGGTAGCCCCTGTGACTCATTCCTTGGGCTCACCCACCTGTGATTTGTGAGAATGATGAGCAATTATAACACTGCTTTCCTCTGGAGTCTCTCACTACATCTGTCCAAGCTACTGAGACTGCCAGTCTGCTTTTAAGTTGGATTTTTTTATGTTCAAACACATAAATTCTTTCATTTTTTAACCAAGCATACTGCTACTGGTAATTAATCACTATATTAATGCATTTGCTTATCAAAATGCAATATCTCGTTATTTTCATGATTTCCCAGGTAAAAGAGAAATAAGCATTTTCTGAGATCAGGAAAAAACATTTAAATTAAAAATTAGATATGATTGCAATAATCTTTCTAAAAATGGGAAAATACAATGTTTATATGGATAAGTTACTATATCAGCTTCATCTACAGGAATGAGAAAAAACTAAGGACTTCACACAGATCATAATTTTCAGTGTAAGGTAAATTGATGTTTTCATTTTCTCTCTGACACAGGAGATGCTAAAAACACACCTTTCTACTGATCTCCTTCTCCTATTTTTGTTGGTTCAAGCTGTGACTACATTCCAAGATCAATGAACCCTGCATCAGAAACACCCAGTAATAACAAGTATGAGCATGTTTTTCTTGAAAGGTTTTTATTCTCCCTCTGTGTGTATTCTTTAACTGAACTTATATTTCTCAATAGTTCTCCCTGCTCCTTAATAAAAATTCTCATGTTCCACACTCAAGCTTATACACCATTCAACTGGCACATTCTCCACAGCTTTTATCAGCAAGCTCACCCAAGTATTGCACACTTTAAAGTCCTATGAAGAATCACACTGATATTCCATAATGACCACAAGACATCACTACATCATCTTAATGAAATATTCATGTTCTGATTAGCTTATGAAGCTTTCAGCACTAGGACTGGGTAAACCACCCACACCACCTCACAAAGACTTCCAAAACAAACCCTCAACTATTGCTTTGTCAGTAAACTCTGAATGATTTCTTCTGCTTCAAAGTGAACAGCAAAGCTTTGGCATTTTCTTGTATCCCTCCTTAGCAAAAATAAAAAATATATTTTAAAGCTCCTTCTAATCTCTATGATTTGTATGTCAGACTCCCTAAATTCATCATTTCTATTAATTTCCAGGTCTAAAGGTGAACCATGGACCAGGAAAATCACCTCCTCTTTATTCTTAATACTCTAATCCATGTTAATAAAGAATGCACATGACAACCTTCATGCAATCATTACTGCTGACCAGCAAGATGTCTATATACATTATCTTATTCACTCCTCCAAAACCTTTCAAAAGCATGAAGACAGTAAGTCCTTCTTTTATTCATCAAAATGCATAATCACATAGAAGGAGCAAAATCTCCTACCTAATTTTCCCTTAGAGCCTTAAAAGTTTCAAATTTTTATTTGCTCTCTATGAATGTATGGAATATTTGCAACATAAAGCAAATTGAGTCCTCATCTTTTCAAAATTTCACAAAATGGAATAATCTTTAATTTAGGATTATACTTTTCTGAAGAACAAAAATCTGTATAGTGTATAGGGAAATATCTGTATTTCAATTATTTCTCTCTGTTGATATTTTACTTGTGAAAACATTTCAGGAATGACTCAGTAAATGAGATAGTATGATTACAACATCTAATTTATTAGAATCACAACATTCTGTTAAATTCAAATACCACTCCTCAGGTTGATTTTGCTAATACAGTCACCTTAAGAGATAGCCAGTAATTCAGCAATAAAAAGTGACTGCTCTTTCAACTAGTTTCTCACTTGCTGTTTTTAGAAGCAATACTATGAAATAGAACTACATTAAAAAAAAAAATATATATATATATAACACAAAACAATTACAACTATATCACATACGACCCTATTCCTACAGACAATTTATGGCCATCCTTAGCTTTTACAAGTTGTTTAAGCGACTTGCAGAGTCTTTCCTAAGTGCTTGGAGGAACATGATTTCACTGTGGTAGAGTTATCCGTTTTGCTTTTCCCCATGGGAAAAAAAAGAAAAAAAACAATTGCAAAGCTCCGGTATTTATGGGGCATAATCCAGGACAGATGGTGTGTACAAGACATCTTATATGCACACACACACATGCATACACAACACACACACACATAGATATAAAAATATATTAACATATAAGTATATATATTTTAACTGAAGAGCATCTATTTTGATGCTTTTGAGGATATTAACAGAACAATAAGTTTTTGTTAAATATATTTGCATTATTGCTGCAATGACCCTTAGACAATATTCCCATGTTTCCTACCAATCAACAGCTTTGAGTTAACCTGATATTCGTATGCTACATATACAAACTCCTAGCACATTAAATGAAATTAGTGACTTAGGACATAGATTTGAAGCTTTCAGATTCCACTCAGGATAGAGAACTGACAGGAAAGTAGATTAATTGAACTAAAATGACAGTTATGCTGTTCTGGTGGGAGTTTCAGTCATGTGTAGCAAAAATTACTGGTACTCCCTGGTTTTTGAGAGAGAAAATCAGAAAAGAGGAAGAAAAACTGTTCTATGACTTTTTATTTCCCTATGAAGCTAATAAAGTTAATGCATCAATAGAAAAGTTGGTATATCAGTAACTGCTATGTATAACTGTGTGTGTATATATATATATTCTAATTCAACCTTTAAAAGTATGATATCTATTCCACTAAAAAAAAAAAAAAAAGACATTTTGGTCGGTATATTTTGAAATCCATCATACACCAGTAAAGGCAGAGATTAAAAATTAATATGAATTCTTCAATAAGATGCCATGCTGCACTAACTCATGGTAAATAAAGGTCCATTCTCCTGAGGCATTTTTTTGTGCAAGTGTCTAAAATCTAAAATCTATTTTCTAAAATTAGGAAGCAATTTTGTTTGCTCTTAAGGCTTTATCCTTCTTTATGACAGGATTATTCACTAGGAAAACATTCCAAAGGTTGAAAATTAAAATACAGAATTCCTCTTGGTGTTCTGGACAGTAGAAACTTGTATAACACTTACTGATTATGGACAAATTAGGTTAAACAATGGAATCTATTTCAAAGGAACTCAATACTCACTGGAGTATTTAGCCACATACATAAATGCATAAATTGTCATAAAATTATGTAAATAACTGAGTAATTATATGCTAACTAATTAATTAATAGAAAGATTTTTTTGTGCCTATGACTGTACTGACCTGGACCAGCTATAGAGTGCACAGCTGTCTTGCAAATCACCACAAAGATCTCAGGCTTAGTTTCTCAAGCACAGGCACCAAGCTAAAGAAGCAGATGATGAACATCGTAATAAATGTCACAGCCCCTGACCAGCATCAGTTGCAGAGTGTGGTGATGCTTTTTCTTTTGTTCCGCTGCTATGAAATTTCTTATCTTCATGTACTGGCCAATACACTAAACTCATCCTTGCTATGGAAGCTGGCTAAAAACCAGACCTGACCTGCCATAAAAATATTGCCAGTTTGAGATAATTAATTTTTGGTAGTAAATTAAGTATTCCCTTCACCTAATTTTCAGGACAAAAACATATCTGTGTAAACCCACTCCAATCTGAGGGAAATATCAAAAACTTCTATAATTAAACTACTCAAAGGATAAATAATGTCTCCTCCAGACCAGATGACTGTGGATTCTTAACAGTACTTATTTAAAAGTGTTTCCCACTAGAGCATACTCTTAAATAAAACTTTAAAATAGTATGAAATTAACTTTGACTCTTACCAGAAAAGACACTGGGAATCTTGGAAAGAAAACTTTTCACTGTACGAATAGGAATCCCATTTTTCTCATCTTGCATGCGGGCTATGACATCTTCCATCTGAATAGAGAAATAAAAATAAAAATAAAAAAAAGAATAAATAAACCCAGCATTATTTCCTGAAATAAATCTCCAAGAAATCCTAGATCAATCTCTCAGAATGACAGGTCCCCTCTTTATATTTCTTTCTTTAATTTATATTCTCTATTTTATTGAACATGCTAAAACTGCAAGTAATTTATTCACGACAGACAGTAAAAAATATATGTATTCAAGGACTCTTGAGAAAGAAACAGCAATGCAGAACAACTTAGTTAAAGTTAGATTTAGTTAAAGTACCTAAAAAACTTGTCAAAAACCATTGTTGGATATTAAACTTCATGTCTTGATTGTTTTAATGGTATTGTACCACATATAAAAGCAAAATAGACACATGCAGGCTTTTAGGGGACAGAGAGTTCTCAAATAGAACTTTCAAAACAAAGTAGAGCTTTTAAGTTCAAAGCTAAAATTCCTTCTTTTCTTTTGAGAAGGGGGAAAAAAGTACAACATGTTGTAATTCCTGAAGACAGTAGAGCCAGAAACCTAAGATTTCTTTGTAGGTAATAATGGAGTAGGTATAAAAATATTTTCAATCCATTTTATGATTTTCTTATGTATATATTTTTACATTAGCTAGGTTTTCCAATTCAATTTTTAGGCTAATTTGGACCATACATTCTATAAATTGTGCCCAACTCAAAGTCCACTTTCCTATGAACTATGACCAGAAAACACATTCACTGGAAAACAAAGAATATTCAAGTAGAGTCACTGGCTTACAATGCCAGTTTTTATTTTTCCTATTTCATAGTTGAAGTTTACAGATTTGATAATTTCCACCTTTCTTTCTTTGAATATCTAACTTCTCAAAATGTTCAATGAAACTGTGATGAAATTAATTACAACTATTCTTTCTTTTTTCTTAAATCACCAACATGGTCCATATGAACAACTCTGTATGACAGGGCATTTTATACTCTTTTATTATTCAAAGTTTAAAAAATTTTTGTATGTCACTTCTGTACCCCTAATAGATTCCCAAAAAATTCATTAAAATTTTCTGGCTGGGCTGTGCTGTGGAAGCAGAATAACAGATAAAATTCTGCCATGCTCTGTTTTCCCCTAAAATCTGATGTCCCACATTTGCAAATAGCAAACCAGCATTGGCTGCAGCTGTGCTTTAATTGGCCCAATAAGAGAGTTATATAGAGCCAGGAAAGGGAACAGCATTTGGTGTCACCAGTGTACTTGGGAAAAAGAACAAATATCCATTAAAAAAAAAAAAAGCACAAAGTCATTTAGCTTGACTGCTCATGAAAAAGCTATTTATGCATAGAGTGTCCGGAGGTTCCCATGTTCCATGTATTTATATATCACGTATTAACAACCTAAGGAATACAAACCCAGTGTCATTGTCCAAACCAAAAAGTAAACACAAAAAGTAGATATTGTTAGCAAGGTGTGAAAAACTCAGTCTATTGCTCAGAATTAAGCAATGTGCAAAATGTAATAGAAGAAAAGAACCAATATTCATCTGTCATGGAATTTAATTATTTAAATAGAAAACGTTATTAATAGAAAATTGTCAAGCATATCTATGCTTGTCAACCATTGTCTGTGAAATGGCTGTCCCTACATTTTTTATCCACATAGTAACTGAAGGTTTGTATCAACTCCTTCCAAATTCTGTTGGTAAACTCTCTTATTTTGCCCTTAAGTGAATAGAAATTCGCTCAAATTGAAGTAAATATTTTTGCTGATCATATTTGGTGATAAATTCCACAAATGCAGAAGGACAAAGTACAGAAGATAATTTGTACATAAGGCAACATGCTAAAGGTATATTTGCAATATAATAAGGATTGCTACAAACACAGGCCACACTTCCCAAACATAGCATTACAGGTGGAGAGATGCAGTTACTGCTTGCTCAAGAACACACAAGTTCAAATGTTAAATGCCCAGGGCTGTCAGTAGTCAGTCTTTTGACAGCACATGGAAGAAATTGTTAACTAGTTAACATACGTGTTAAACATATGCTAACTGCCATTTACATATGCTTTCCTAAACTTTCTTCATGGACAGGATTGAATTTACACAGCATAAAATCTAACTCTGAGAGAAACTGAAGCTCTGGGAGAGTCCTCTGGTTTTGATTAGCAAAGTGAACTCTATGGTGTCTATAAAAATTACACCTTCCCCTTTATATCAAGCTTATATTATTGTTCTGCGTTGGGCATGGATTCTGTCAGTGCAAAAGGCAGCTCACACAACAGAGAGCATTATTCAAAGCTGCCTGGATAACTCAGTGAGCAAAGATTATCTCCTAAGTGAGCAGGACTGTTCTGAACACACAACACAACAGCAGTCCACTAATCAGATACAGTTGACCTCTTGCATGGAAATCTAAGAAGTTACTTGTGGTTTGTGGTTATCTTAAATCTTAAACATAAGAACTCTAGAAAATGAAGGGAAATTTAAAAGAAAAAAAAAGTTTAAATTAAAGATTCAAACCTATATAATCCAATATAGGCAGGAGCAGTTTAACTTTCAAAATATGCAGTTGCTGTTTCTGTAACAGCTGCTTTAAATTCAGCGATTATATAACCTCTTCCACTGAAAACCATCAAACTCAATTATATTTGGGGAGCAGCAGTTAAGGCACTCCTCTGTCATTCATCAACAATGACCTAAAACAATGAAAAGGGCAGAATAGTTTAATTACAATGATGAAAGAAAATTTTAATCTAATTTTGCTCAAGAAGCCTAATCTGGGAAACACATGCTGCTGCCTGATATAATAGTTTTCCTTCCTGTATCATTGTTTGTTTCTGAGTCACCTGATCGAATGCTCAAAAATGAAATAGAAGCTTCTTCATTTCACCTCAGAATTAGACTTTTTTCTATTAATATGCTCTTACCTAGCTAAATCTGTCTGGCCCTTGTCTTGCAGTGGGATCCTTTTTAATCCTAAACATTCTCAAGTAACTCAAACTCACAAATAATTTGCCTCCTGATCACTCTGCAAATGAAGGTCAATATGCTCGAGAAGAGGAAGTTGTATAAGCATATATCTTAGTTTTTCAGTCATCATTATACATCATTAACTGGGAAAGTATAGCTAAAAAGACATTTCAGTGCAGCACAGATCCTACAGAAAGCTTTCTAAACAAACGTCTTCTTCAAAAGATGTGCCATTTTTTTTACCAGTGAGGTAATTCTAACCCTAACAAAAACTCACTAAACTTCTGATACATAGACAACGCAGAACAAACTTACAATATTAATATTTAAAACTTCACTTGTCTCCTTGTGAAGATAATTTGCAGCCTTCATCTTGACATGTAAAGACTCTGTGAAATCTATTTCAAAGTCTAACTCTATGACAACAGTGACAATGCATCTTCTCTAAAGCAAGGAGGCAGATAAAAATATCCTGTAATAGAAGGGTCACAGGATTCAGGAGCTATTGAACAATGACAACTGTGTTTGCTCTGAACACATTGGGAGCTAGGCATGCCCAACTTACCCAGGAGCAGAACCAGTGGAGGTCTTGACAACACATCAGGGGCAGTATCCTTTAGCTACTTACAGCTAAATGAAAGGAATATAGCTCCTAAGAGCACAATTTTTATGGTTCTTCAGTGCCACTGTGCCATGTCATTTGTGGGGGGAAACCCTGAAACCTTTAAACTCCCAAATATAAATAAGAATTGCATTGCTGCTCATCTGCACATCTTGCAAAAATTATCAACTTGAACCATAATTCCGCATCACCGCATCTTAAGAACTGGTTTTGGTTTGGGTTTTCTTTTTTTCATTAATTCAAACACAACAAAAGTGAAAAAATAAATGTTTGTTAGTACAGGACAAGAAGGTTGGTTTTTTTTTTTTCCATTAAAATTGAGCCTAAATCAACTCCAAATAAAGATGGATACTAGAAAAAGTAATTCATCTGGAAATAAACTAGTTCAAGAGATACATGGTAAAAACTTGAAGCTTTGCCCTACTTAGACATATACAGATGTCTTAATTTGATTTCTGTCCCTTAAAAATAAATAAATTCTGTGCCAGGGAATTAAGACTATACTCAGGAACACCAAAATGAAATAAGCATAATTTTGTACTCAGCTATCATACATCAGAACGAGGATTGCTCTTACGCTGGGTGTACTGGGGTCCACCCACACTACAGCTTTCTTCATTTTGCTAAAATCTTTTTTCTCCTTTTACACAAATGCAGGGGTGGAATAGCCCAGTGGAACTAGTTACAAACCTGATCCAAACTTGTTAAAAAGCACAAAGAGTCACAGTATATTCCTTACAGTATGCAGCATGTTTCCTTAGACATTTTCTCCCCTCTCTAACACTTCACAGAGTCCAAGGTCATTAGTGTAGTTGGCCAGAAGGTCGCAAGAAGTTTTCCTCAGCCTGTCCCCTGTGCAGAGACGTACAGTAAGCAACATGGGCTGAACAAACCTTGTAGGGTAGGAGACAGATACAAGGTACCTCACAAAGTAAGGGCCACTTTTCTTCTGACTGCTTCACTGACAAGCACAGGTACAGGCAAACTGATTGCCAGAAAAAAATCAGTAAGAAGTAACCTTGGAGGTGGAGATAGAAGGTTAATGGGACACCTTCAGTTTACCCAGTGTATGAGGCAAAGTTACCAAAGTAAAATAAACAAGCTCAGTTTAAGAGTGCTGACAACTCTTTTTCTAAATCAAATGTGTAGAAACAAAATAAAATCTTCATGTCAAAGATTTTAGCATTTTCCATTTAACGCAGAATTGGATTTTTTCAACTCTTTATTCCTACTTGGTATGAAAACCAAGTTTAAAATATTCAGAAGTTCAGAAAAGTACATTTCGATTTTTGACTAAAATACAGTGCTGAAAGATGGCTTGAAACATGTAAGACTAACCAAACTGCTAACGACAGTCACACACAAAGTCTCTGAGCTTGCTGATATAAAAGCAGTCAGTCATGAGTTTTTCTAAGACAGAAATATTGCATCTCTGGTCCACCAACACAGGAAACAGCCCTAGGTACTATCTGATGAACATTAAATTATAGAATAACTTAATTAAAATAATACAAGAATGACTGATCTCATTCTTTTCAGAGCCTCTATTTGCTGAAATAATTATTTGACATCATAAAATCAAATGAAAAACCAACCCAAAAGTTTCCAATCATATTAAATAGATGAATTGGAGATAGTTTAAATAGCCTAATTTTCTCCATGTACCTATGATGCTGGCACTTCTGCCTCATGTTTCTTTCTTTCTGTATATGAAGACACTGGTGTGAGCAAATAGTTATACTCTGTCCCTAAATAGAATACCTGTGGTGAGTGAAAGGTGTTCTGACTTCACACATAGCACAAAGGTTTGTACTGAATCACCCATCATTATCTGTCATTACTCTTAGGGCTTCATTTGTGCTTGTCAATGTGAATTTCTAATTAAGATTCAAATTTATTTTCCCTAATTATCCATACTGTTGCAGATTCAACATACAGGTAATGTCTCAGACTGGTTGTAAAACGAGAGTGGTACTACAAATATAAGCCTGTGCTTACATTAAATGAGCACAGGGTAAACTTTTGGCATTTATTAAGAATAATTAAGGTTATTTTGAATATATTTGAAAATTGACACCAGTTCTTTGCAATTATTTTTGAGTCCTAATTAAATGAACAGTCCCACTGGGCTTCTCCTTACTATCAACCCTGTATGTTCATCACTGAACTTGCATGAATAAGATAAGCTCTGCACACTTCACTGATTTAAAACTGTGGGTTTGAATGATAATTTTAAGCATGATCCTGTCTTATTCATGTAACTAAAATGCTGACTCATCAAAACCAGCATTTCATTTAAAAGGTTCTTGTAGTTTAATACAAACCATACAAGGATTTCTTGTACTTTTCAAATACTTATTCTAATACTTTTTGAAAGAAGGACAACCTGAAAGCATACTTTGAGCTCCTGCCATTAACCTGTAATCATGTGGCCTGTTTGGAACTAAAGCTGTCAGTGATCCCTAGGTAAAGATTGAATAAAGGGTAATCCCCATCATAAGAAATTGTACAATATGGAATGGAAAACCTTGAAGATACCATACAGTACATTCTGTAGGTAGCAATTTATGCCAATAAGTAACTATCTTTTCTCCTAAGGACTGCTAGACTTGAGCTCATGGTTTAGTGCACCACTCTTTTTCTCAGCTTCATACACTGGGTAAACAGAAGATCTCCCAATAGCCTTCTATTTCCTCCATCATTCTACAGTTATTTCTCACTGTTATCTCTTTGGATAAGTTGATCTGAAAACACTTAATACTGCATTCCACTCCCCCACCAAAAAAAAAAAAAATCTTCTTCATTCTAATTCAGAAAAATAGTGCGAGTTTGCTTGTATCACTGTAATTTTTTTGAGAACTCAGCGTGTCAGAACACTGCCAACAAGCCTATAAAACTGCAAGGGCTATTACTCTCGCTCTTTTCAATTAAATTTTTACCTCACCTAAGAATCCTACATCTAGATATACAAGACATACACCCAGTTCACTGAATACATATCAATGCTATATAGCTTGATTGTGATGAGCAGACTGAAGTAGTTTCTAAAAACAACTCAACTGGCATTACAGAAAGATCATATAACTTTGGAGAAATATATCACACTGATTCAGCTTTGAAATCAAGAAAAGGTTATAGAAAATGCTATATTAAGTCTATGAAAAATTAGGCAGTTGGCAATTCCAGCTCCCTAGCTCTCATGAAAATGCAATTTCAAACAACAAGAAGATATCTTAAGCAAGAAAAAACGCTATTTTTAAATTAACCACTTGCAAAATAATTTAGATATTATTTAATTTTTTTTCATAGTATTAATACTTCATAATTTATTTTTACTCTGGCCTTTCTTAGTCAAGCATTTTCTATATTCGGTCAATGTCAAAATCAGATACAGCAAATATAAAAGGCTATGAACTGATGCAAAAATTAGTACTTTAACTAAATGGTTTTCCTGTTTAAATTCTAAATAAAGAAAAGCATTTCCTTTCATTTACCTGTTTTTATTGGAACTTAGAAACTGTTAATGGAAATTAATTAAAAAGACACATTTCTCAAACCTGGAATGTTATTGTTTCACAACAAAATCAGAAAGAGCTTCCCCAAAGGAGTTAAAAAACACATCCAGATGGTGAAATTTCAAAACCACCTAAGTCAATGATAATTTTGGAAATTGTATTTCTGCTTTCAGTAAAATAATTATTTCCATCACATGTATGAAGCTTTGGCTGGAATGACAGAGGGAAGAGAAGCATCACTGTAGACACTTCAGAAGAAAACACAGCTTGATGAAGGAGGTCTTGGTGAAGGACTATTTTATTAATAGAGAGATTTCTGCAAAAATACTTCATTCAGAATGAAATATGTATTTTTAAAGCCGCTAAACCTATAAATTATTTTTATTAATCTGTCATTCCAAGATTTGAGCTTCTAGACAGTGCTACCAGAGATAGAAATAATATTTCTTAGGCAAAATACAATTTTTTAAAAATACAGTCTTTCAAAGTCAAGTTGTTTCCTGAGTTGTACTGATCATTTATAATATGATGGTCCTGACACTAAAAATGAAGTCCCCTGTACATTTCAGAAACCGAGAAGTTCAATGGAAACCTGACCTCTGAGATCACAAATGGATCTTCCAACACAATATTAGAAAAGTGGTCAAAAGGTTTGATTTTTTTTCCAGAAAAGAAAAGTAAAATTTCAAAATTCAACAGAAAAAAAAAAAAAAAAAGCACAGATTCAGGTCAGTACAGAGGCTGGAATTTAAAAGAAGAAAACAGATGGAGACATTATTGTAGGAGATGGAAAATAACTAAATAAGTTAGCTTATGCATAAGTAACTCAGATACAAAAATGAATTGTAGCCAATAGTACATTTTGCCTTCACAAAAAACAGTCACAAAAATATTAGCTATAACACAGTTATGACACATTCATCCACCTAACAAAAAATGTAATGTTCCTCTGGAAAACACTTATATTGATTCCAAAATATTGTCATTTAATTCTAAAGTCTGAAAAAATAATTTGATTTTTTTCTAAATTGGTATATCTTATGTTATCTTTTACTAATGGTTTTAAATCTGTCTGGTTGATATCTTTTCCTCACTTGTCAGATGATCCCAAACATTACAAAGCCACATCACAGCAGCAGATCATTTTAGAAGCAGCTACTGTTGACCAAGGATGAAATCTTTCTTAAAAAGTACAATATCATTATCCTTCAAATACTGGTGAACAAAAAATTAATTACAAGAAATGTTTCAAATTACATTGACAGAAATAACATTTTAGGGCAAACAAGGATAAGTATTTTGGTGATTTCTGCATTGCTCTCTGGTGGGGGAAGACTGAAGGAGGTAAACTGATCTTCCGTTAATATTTCAGCATCTAGAGGACAGAAATACTGTATAAAAATTTCATTTCTTGGTCCTTGAAATTGCTCTGAGTCATTAAACTCCATTAAATATAGAAGTAGAACTGGTACCATCAAAATAAATATTTACAAGTGACTATTAAATCATGTTCTTGTAAAAAAAAAAAGGGTTCTTAATTGTATTACAGTATGGAAAGCTTTCAGTATCAATTTTATTTGGCATTTAAAAAAATAGGCTGCTGATGTAATACAGTAATGTAGCATTATATGACAGATGGACTGGTTTCACAGTAGTCTGTTCACCCTGTCACACAACTTACTTGAAAACAAATATTTTATTCTTACCTAATCTGAATAAATAGACAGTTGTGGATGTTCTAGCTATGTCAGTTCTTAAAGCATGTTGAATTCACCCATTTTCACTTAAAGAACAATGTAAAAGAAATGAAATTAAATACTGAACTATTGATCTGCCAAGTGAACAATACAGATAATTAATGGATAAAGTCCACAGAAAACACAATCATGGTACATTCTCTATGCAATTAAAAAAAATATCAAGACGAGTACTGAAATGAATGAAGCAGAACATTTACACCTTTTTCACATAAATTCTAGCTACCACCATCCCAATAACACCAGCACATTTCCCCCCTTATTAAAAGTCTTATCATCATCTCCCCTTTGAGCCAGCAGAAGCCCCAGGCCTGATCATATTTTTATTCCTCTTGAGAAGATCACACACTCTAGTACTAATTTTCATTCTAAAAAGCAAAATTATTTTATATAGCTCTTGCTGGTAGCAGTTCAGGAGCTGTAGTGCAAACTATAGGCTTATGTAAGACAAGCAACGCATACAAATATTAGCCTGCCCTTCAGTGACAAAAATTATGCATTTCTACATGTCAAGCAAATTTTTTAATCTCTTATTGGCTACACGAATTAGTCAAGCTTTTCATCAATCAAGAACATTAGAAGATTTAAGAAAAATAGGTCATAGGTCTTCTTATTCAGCAAGCAGTAATAAAAATAAGTTCTACATACATTTAAAAACAAAAATACTGGGGTGAATTTACGTGGAAATAAACAGGTTTTTCTGAATTGGATTTTACAGTTTTAAAATGTATTTTAATTTGATTGTAGAAAAACACCCAAACAAAATGTATTTGCTATGAAACAAAACTGTAAAATGTAATTTAAATAAGGAATGGTATTTTGCAAAGAATTCCAAAACTACCACTATTTTATTTATAATTTCTCAGCATCTCCAGAGTTATTCCTGTATAGGATTCTAATTGTAACAGCCAGACACTAAGAAAAATTTAAAATCTTATTTTCCTAAAAGACAGGAAATATTTCTATGGCATTCACAAAATCCTGACATTCTTCTAAAAATTACTGAAGTCATAGAAAAATAACTTGATTAACAGAATGTAGCCCATTGTTTCCTTTAGGCGTTATTTGGAAGAAGAGAGTTAGCAAGAATTTGCATATGGGTTTTTGATTTTACACAGTGAATGGGCAAAACAGAAATGAAAATTCCTTATTTACAAATGAAAGCTACGTTAGCCATACTCTTTGATCAAAGTAGGCTTTCACAGGAGTTTTCTTAAAAGAAATCACTGCTAAAGAGCAGTAATGCCAGTCCACACTTGTTTCAATTGTACACAGTTACCTTACAAACACACAAGCCAAGACTTCTTGTTTCATTGCTTATAATTTACCTGATTTCTGTCTCCACCATGGAAAAAGGATACAGTTTGTTCTTAATCCCACTCTAAATTGCTGTATTTTCACAAGGATCCTCTGCCATGTAATGATTTGGGAACAATCTCAGTAAAGGCTTATTTATCAAAGCACTTAAACTGTTCATAAACATTAAGACTGAAATTTTCTAAGAAAATGGAAGCAACTAAACACCTAATCATTAAAAATCAATGAATTGACATATCAAAAGACAGTGGGTGACATAGTGTGTACGTTCCAATGCTTTTTGAAATAGGACCCCATTCCGATGTGACATTTCCCAATTTATATTTTGGCTGGTTGCAGCATAATTAGGAAAAGCAGAACATTTTATGATACTTCCTTTCGGTTGTATACAGCAGTTGCATCAGCTCTAGTACCCCACTGGACTTGGACTGAAGGAATTAAGGAAATTTAAAATGACTATGTGCCTTTGTCTTATTTAATTTTTCTCTGTTTTAAAAACATGAATTTTTCTTATGAATTCAGTTGTATTTTCCCAGAAAAACCAACCATACTTTAATCTCCTTTGGAATAAAGAAAGCAGAAAAGGCTAAGTTGCCATCAAAACACTAGAGCTTTTGAATTCTCATTATTTAGACACTTAAAAGCAAATCAGGTCTGGATGTTCTGTACTTGTCCAATTTAGTCATAGTTTGACATTTACAGTATCTACATTTTATTTTCCTTTGCAGTCATTTTCCTTTTGATTATAAACATTCTATGTCTTTATTGTCAAATCACATTTGTGCCACAAAAGCAAGTAGAGCAGCAGTCATTAACAGATTTGAAATATGTGAGCTCTGAAAATTTTGAATGGCTATAAAACCATTTCTTTATTCTATCTGATACGCAATTGGGAAAGGAGATTTTCTTTTGTTATAAACAAGTTCTGGTATTCACATACTACTATATGTATGCAATGAGATTAGAACAATATTAAAATCAGACACGCTAACTTAAGAACCAGAAAAAGGAAACGTATTTGAGCGAATTAAAATTTAAAAACATAAAACCAGGAGAAATCAGAATTAAAGCCCACAAATTCATTTGTGAAATTATTTTTTACTCTAGAAAAAAGAAATAGGCAAAAAAAAATGCAGGAGAGAATTACAGAACACTATTTTTTGGTCAAATTTTATTTTGCCAGAAGGACAAACTCATTCTACTTACTCAGTGCAGTGAGCAGTATATATGACATAACGCTCACTGGAAGTTTGAATGCCTTAGCCACCTTTCTGTCAGCTATAGGGGTGGACAAGGCATTCTCAACCTCAAATCTCTCAACTAATATGTAGTTGGCTAATTTGAATACTTGGAAAAGTCAGAATCTCTGTAATAGATCCAGTTGGATCAAACTGTTAGCATGAATGGGAACAATCTTAATAAAAAGTTAACTTTCAGAACAGAAAGCTTGATTGCAATAAAGCCATTTCTCACTTGAAAAATCGCAAGTCTTTTGAAAGAGATTTTTTCCATCATAAGTTTATCTGTTTTACCAGCTTAAAGGATGGAAAGTAACCAGGTTTAACAACTGAAGCACTACTTCAGTTAATCCTGTATCTGTGTTAGGAAGCATTTAGAATGACTTGTCTCATACTGCAAATAAAAATGAAAAATGGCTAGAAGAAATGAGACTTACTAAAAAAACACATATTTTCCTATACAGAGTGATTACACTGAAAGAGATCTCCACACTAATAAATTAAAATATAACAAATAGAAGTAATGTGCCAGCACCTATACCTTCCAAGCAGAAACCAGAGATTCCTACTTTTGGCTGAAAAGAGGTAATACATTAGACAACTAGTCTTTACCTGGAAAAATTAAAGGACTGCAGATGTTGTGTACAAATACAGAAAACCCTAATTCTGTTCTTTTCAATGGCTTCAAATAAGGTCAGAGAAAAGTAAAATACCCACACACAAATAAGATTCCTCTGGCATTTAGAAAAAACAGAACAAGTTACATTTAGCACAGGAGTCACTTAACGAGGACTTGAGAATCCTTGGTTTTCTTCTCCACTTTGCTACCAACTGACCTTTGGCAGGTCACTGTATCCTCCAGTGGCTGAGAAATGTGAAAGACAACTAAGGAAACAAACGTTAAATAATACACTTTATAAAGTTTTTGATGTGTTGGAGCAGTGTAAAGCTAGGTAAAATTAAAGCATACAGATTTTGAAACAAAATGGAGTTTCTTTCCGTTCCAGAAAGCTGCAGAGTCCTGACGCTTTTTCCCACCCTATGTCTTCTCAGAGACATAAAGTCTACTGTAGTCAGTGAAGGCACTTCCTTTGATATTTTGGGAATAACTATTAGCATCACTAGGCATTGGGCTTCTAAATATTAAGTACTTCACGACTGTCACAGCACGTGTCCTTTTTCTATCAAAAGCTAAACTATTTATAACATTCCAGAAATTAAAGAAGTCGCATTCCATATGCAAAACTACAAAACTGTATTTCTGTATGGTCCCCCCTTACAACTAACTTACCCTCTTAGATGTTGATATCTTGAATGCATTTAATATGTTAAACTTAGCTGAGAAGTTAATTATTCTGAAGGAGAATGTTTAGACACATACTTGTTTACTGTATGTCTCTTTGTTCCATCATTTTCTTATCACATCCTGTTCCAATACACAGTGTTGCAAGAGAAACATAAGGAATAACTTGTACACTGAAATAGTTTTAAAAGGCTTTTATGTGTTAGACAAAGCTAAATAGGCAGAGGGAATCACAAGGAGGGCAAAGGAAAGATCCATGTTCATTATACTTTCATCTCCTTTGAAACTGTGTAGATTTGCATTTTAATTAATGGTCATCATACACACCCCTTAGCAGGATTTATTTTTTCATACATAATCCTACTTAAAGACAATTAAATAAGATCTTTGTAGTATAATACCGAAAAATGAAGTTACAAAAATATTCACTGTCTCATAACATTTGGCAAGACCTCCCAAAATCCAGCATCCAGAATAGGTGACTTAGGAAACAGCACTGTATTCCTAAACCTGATTTTAAAAAAAATCTTTATTTACAGATCAAACAAATTGTGTCTAGGGAAATCTTATAACAAAGATCCCAGATCTGATTGTTATGACAAAAATTACAAATTCTGACAAACACAGACATTACATTTCAATCATTCCTTGCTCTAAACAGTCTCCACCAGAGAGTCACCATGGTGCTTGTAGTACAGTCTCAAATATTTTATAGATCTGTTATCATGAGAGCTGCCATTGCAAGTTGAGAATTACTATAAAAAGATGCTGATCAAAGAGGATGGAGACTGTAAATTTAATCTCTGAATGCTATATAGTCAGCCTAGATAATCTGATATGAGGACATTCATGATACACTTGGTTCAGGAACAGTCTCGAAAATATTAACACCCACTGTATATCTTGCAGCCTAATGCAAACTGAATTGAAGACTTTTGCATCAGTATCCTGCTTTCAGCTAGGTAGTGTTAAATCCTTCTCAGTAGCAATTACAGTGCTGTGTTTTGGATTTGGAATGAGAGTGGTATTGGAAACACACCAATATTTTGGTATTTTTGCTAAGTCATATTTATGCCAAGTCAGGGACTTTTTTGTCTTGTGCCTTGCCAGTGAGGAGTTCTAAAAAAGAAACTGGGAGGGGGCACAGTTGGGACAGGTGGCCCAAAGTGACCAAAGTGATATTCGTCACCATAGAATTTCATGACTTGTACATAAACTGGGGGAATCATCCATAAATGTGGCCAATCTGGGTTCAGGAAGGGGAATCTGGCATCAGTCAGCAGGTGATGACCAATTGCATTGTGCATCAGTGTTTTTTCCCTTTTTATTATCATTATTATTATCATTTACCATTATTGTTGTATTTTACTTTATTTTTAATTATTACATTGTTCTTATGTCAACCTATAAATTCTACTTTGAGTCTCCTCCCCATTCCACCACAGTGAGAGGGCAGAGAGGTGTGGATTGAGCTAGAGGCTGCATGATACTTAATTTCCAGCTGGGCTTAAAACACAGTAATCAGGAGATCAGGTTCCATTCTGAGTTGTTTTCGTCCTTTGTAACATTTGTAAACTCCCAGAAGTGAGCTTAAACCTTGGATTAACTTTAGAAATTAGTTCTATAATGTCACTGAAAGTCTGACATTCATTCCTAAGCAGCAGTCCATTCTCCATACCAAAGTAGTTGTGAGCATGTCTTAAAAAATTTGATGCAAAATGGCTTTCTTGGAGATGGTGGAATATTGTATTGGTTTTAGATTTCTTATCAAACCATAGACTTAAAATTCTAAAACTTTTGTTATATTTATGAATCCACACAGTAATCACTTGCACATTTGACTGTACTTTCCAAATAAAATACATGCAAGAAATCCCAAGACACAGAAAGTTCATTATGAATAGTTATGAGATCAATTTGACCCAAAAAGGAGGCAGTTATGGTTTTCTTTATTTCCTTTTTTACTATGTCAGTTAGGCTTATTAACCTGTGAGACCACCCCCACTGTGTGTTCTAAAGCTTCTAAAGGAGTTGTAACAGCCAGCTGGAAAAGTGCAAATCAGAATTTGTTCTACAGTATGCATAGCAAAATGAGGAATCTAGACTTTATTTTAGGATCCAAGTTATTCCAAGGATTACATATTCCAAACCAGATCAAAAACTGTAATTTTTCACCAAAAGCTCAAAAGCAGCACAGTGCATGTCCTTTGATAGTCCTTAAAAACATATAAATTAAAAGATAAATCAGGTGTCAAAATATAAACATGTGGTAATTCCCGTAGTTTGTAAATACTAAACATTGTTGTTGTCAAACCAATAATCCTACAAGATTATTGCACCAGAACACCTCATTCATATCCAAAATAAGTTTTCTTCACAATGGTAAAGCAGTAAGCCACACTATTGAAATCAATTTTGAAGTTCATATGAAGTACAGGGCTGAGCTCTCTCTGGCCTTGCCCTGAAGCCTGAGTGGGGGCACAGCCCCAGGATGGCCCCACTTCAATCCCTCTCAGTTCACATGGAGGCAACTGGGACAGTGCAATGCCCGGAGGGCTGCTCTGAATACCAAACTGCTTTTGCTGCCTTTGCTCTTGCATCCTTATCAAGCACATGCATAAAATAATAATTAGTTCTTAGCCTCACTAATGCTCTTCTAATGTCATCTCAGATGCTGTTGAGTCCTTGACTCCAGCACTAAAAATCAGATTAATATCATTAATAAGTCATTAACATGAAGTTTATTTTAGAACTTCAGACATTACAGCAAGGCTCATGTAATTAAAATATTCACAGTAGTTGTATAACATTGATTAAAAACTTAACAGCATTTAGTACATTTAACTTCTCTAGATTTTTAAAATTTAACTTGCAGAAGTAAAAACAGGATCATTCCTTCTTCTAACTATATAGAAATAATTAATATTATATTCAAAGAAGAGGTAGTGATGATAAAGGGAAGTGTGGAAAAGAACTAATGAAGTTATAAAATATGGTCTATAAAGGAAGATCTGCACTGAAAAAGGAAGAATTGATATTACCAAAGAGGTAGAGGACAGATGTGAAAGACAGACAGGTTTTTGATCTAGTAAAAAATATCCATGTCCATGGCAGGGTTGTTTAACTAGATGATCCTAAAGGGCACTTACATTAATCTTTTGTGCTTCTACTGATCAATGAAAGGCAAAATAAAATGAGTATTAATGAGGATTAATATTTCATGTGACACACAAACTAAAAAAATTTAATTATATTAGGTAAAATGTTTAAGGCAAAGAAAGAAAGGAGTACATAAACGAATTGTGAGACACAACTCCAATTTAGACAAATAAAATAGATGGTTACTCCAGCTTCTGCAAAACATGAGAGCTCTTAAAATTTAAATTTAAATTATCTTTATGTTACCTATACTGGGAGCAAAGCACAGCTTTCAGTGCTGTTGCAAGAACCTCAATTGCAGTTATTAAAAATGCATAACACTATACTATTTTAAACACATTATTCAAATTCAGGTCATGCTTTCTCATCCTTGGTATCTTCAAAATTTCACTGCAAAAAGTCTGGCAGGGTATGACTGCTTTTGAGAGCTTTAGTAACCATTTAATGGCAGGGTATGACTGCTTTTGAGAGCTTTAATAACCATTTAATGGCTCAGGATGATGCATGACAGAGGAGTGTTATATATATTGTGTCTTTTGTGCATACAACTGAAAACAGTTCAGACACGGAAGAAGAAAGAAAATGAGGTAGTGGTTTTATGATGAAATCAAGTAATAATGAAATGAATGAACAAAAATAAATAGAAACACTTTTTGAAGAGAACCTACATAGCTGTGCATACTGAAACATAGTGCACAGACACAAAAACATTTTCAATATTTATCTCAGAACTTTATCGTAAGTTCATCCTTTCCCATCAAAATCTTTGAGAACAAAACCAGTGATCTTCAAAAGCTATTTTAAGTAACACTATTTATTTTTAAATGTATCATTTAAGTCTTTATCCAGTAATTCAATTTTATATTACAAATGTTGAAAAAAATTCTAAAATAGTACATTTTTGTTTCAAATCCATATTTTCTCCAGACACAGCAGTATAATTATTTCAACTTATTTCTTACTAAATGAGGCAACAGCATCTTTGCTATAAACTAAGACCAACAGGGATGCAAAAGGACGCTCAACAATCAAGTCAGGAAGTGGTGGAGTAGATGGGCAAACAAAAGCTGTCTGGGGTTTATCAGATACAAGAGTCCTCGTAATCAGCAGCACAGGACTAAAATGAGCCCACTTCAAGCATATCCACCTAAGTAAGGATGTGCCTACAGGAGAGCATTATGGGGAACACCCTCTTGCCTTTCCTAGGAAATCAGCACAGGGTGCCTCTCTGAAGTGCCTGTACACCAACACAAACAGCAAGAGAAACAAGCAGGAGGAGCTGGAGATCTTGGTTGCTCCCAGGAGGTTTTCGAAGGGCACTGATACTAACTTCTTGACAGATTTTCAACAATCTGAGAAGGGCAAGTGCTTCACAACTTCCCAAGAAAAAACTGGTTGGGCAGCAATCTTGGCAGTAGTGACCAAGCCTGATCACCTCACAACATGCATGTCCTCATCCCTCAGAATAACCTTTTATAGTGAAATGATATTTGTATTTTATATACAAGCCACTGAAGAAAGAGAATGTACCTAGGCAAAATTCTCCACACAAATACAAGCAGGCCCTACCTGTGCTCTGCAGCAATGAGCAGCCAAGTAGCCACATTAACAAAAAGACAAGAACCTGACATAGCCAGACTCACAGCTTTTTTCAGCTCAGGATTAGGTCTGTGCTCTGTGTGCAGCCCCAAGGCAGTGGGGGCATAACTCACTCACGTTCACCTACAAAGGACAATACATCTCCACTATTAGTAACTTGGTAAGGGCTGTGAAATAAATACAGGAAAAAGCAATAAATTTAATCCATGCTTCACAAGGACAGACTATAAGCAAGTTAAGCCTCTTTCCCTTCTTGTGGTGCCTGTCAGTACTTGCAACCATCTTCCCATGTTTTGAATTTTTGGGCCCAGGACACATGGACAGCAAAGACTGAGACAATTGACTTGAATTCAAAAGAGGTCTGCCATAATTTAAAAGAAATGGAATAAAATAAAACGTAGAAAACATCTCCATTTTTATAGTTTCCATCATTCTTCCACTCCTAGTGACAAGAGATATCTTTAATATTGTCCTCAACAGCTCAGGTGCCAAAAAGCCTATTTGATTCAATAATCCTTCTCTCAAATCATACACACAAATGTCACACACACACACACACAATTAGAATGGACTCCATTTGAAATTGATTTTAGATTTCCATAAACTCCACCTACATTATTCATACTTTATTACTTTCTGATCACTCAAGACTTTCTTTACTGTTGCTTAAAGGTGCAAGATGTGAAGCTCTTGTCTGTACCTCCTTCAGTTCAAGTATTCTGTTTGTCCTGGCTTTGAATCTCCAATGTGAGATTTACTTTTTTTTTTTTTGCATATATTGTAATTGATTCTTACGCATATATTATACTTGTAGCTTATCAGTTAAAAAAAAAAAACTTATTTTGATGCTCAATGTTCAGCTCATTAGGTAAGCTATACGATCAAATGACATTGTTAAATAACAGCGCAAAGAATAAAATAAAATCCACTAGAAATTATTTGCTTATACTGCAGCACATGTTACCATGGAATTCATTTTTATTTCAGTCATAATAAAGAATTATTCCAAAAGCAGCTAAGGGCTTATAAAATTCATAAATTCTTTTGCACTTGTCAGCAGAGCCTCTCACCTAATAGTATGCAAATATCTTTTTGGATTTAATTTTGGTTCATAAACTCTTTTGATCAATTAAATGTAATTGAACTAAGAGTGATAGCAATGCAGGAATGCTTGCTCAGATAGAAAGTTAAATGAGATGATCAATTCCTACCATAACATACAGCAATTCTTCCAAATTTGTGATTCAAGGTTTCACAGGTATTATTAGATACTTGCAGGGTTTGTTTTGTTTGGTTTTTTTATAGTACAATGCAATTCAACCCCAATATTTACAGCTAGTCTTCTCAACAATTCCATTTAAAAGCGTGCCACTATCTAAGCATCAACTTCAGCACTTTTTCTCTCTGTGCCTCTCTGCCTTTCCAAACGTAACCTACTCTTCTTTCCTTTCAAACTCTCATTGTCCTATCTGCCTTCTAGCTGTTGGTAATACATCCTTGAATTCAGCTAAAGTCTCATCTCTTTTCATCCAAAGTAACAGCAAACAGAACTCTTCTCTGCCTCCAGAATTCAAATTGTGACATTGCCAGGCTCCCACACAGTAAGTATACCCCATGTCATTGATTTTTCAGGTAGATTAAATATCTCCCAAGCAACATCTTGAAATTAAGACAGCTACTTGTAGACAGATGGTTGAGCTCTGTTCCAAATCAATTATTAATGATTTTGTAGTTACATAGATTTCCACAGCTTCTTTTAGATGCCTGAAAAAATCAAAAATCTATTATTGACAGATGATAAGCCAGCTAATGAACACTATGGAGCACTCATACAGCAGGATGTACTGCTTCAGAATGAGAGAGAAACAAATGCCAGAAAAAAATAGCATAAAAAAAACTTATTTTATTTCTTTCTTATTATTATTAATGGAGGGCTTGGTCTCTCCTAAGTACAAAGAACTGACTAGTATTGGTAATGAATCCTCTCAGGAAATCATTTCAGTTCAGGTCTCGAGCTAGAAGTTTTCCATTTTTTTGTGCTAATTCAGGCCTTTTTATAAATGTATGAAGACATTGTTGCCACTCATTTTCTTTCACAACTGAGCTACACCACAACCTTCTTATATCCAAGTTATTAAAGAGACAATCCTTAAAAGAAAAAGGATCATAAAGGAGACGGAAAGGAAACAGCAAGTTGGTACACCTGGACAAAAAATCATGTACTTCACACATTTCCCAAAAATTGCAAATACATATTCAAAATCTTCAGAGCATTTGTGCTCATTTACAGAATTATAATCTCAATATGACCATATCAAAAGACTAAACAAGTGTATACAGTATTTACAGATGTTTTATATTTTTAAAAAAGACATTTTAAAATTTAATGTTTTTCTAGTACAAAAAATATGCATCATGATGTATAATTTCAAAGAAACCCAAGCTTAAGCTCAAGATGCAGTTACCAAAGAATGAGTTTTCATAAAATAAACTCAATGAATATTGTATTTCTTATTTAAAGGTGAGCACTTCCTCTTACTAACGACTTCCCACTTTCTGCTCCTTCTATTGAAAAAGGGAGGTTTTGTTTGTTTTTTTTTTTACTTTTTTAAAATTTCAATTCTATTGTATTTAAAGTAGGTCTTTAGATACCAATATAAAGTGTTAAATAGTTCATATACTATAAAAACTCTCTTAATTCAGAATTATGAAAGTTAAAGAGAAGAGTATTTATTTCAAGTTTAGTTTTGTTTTGCATTGGTAAAATTGAGTTACAGAGTTCTGAATTTCAACCAGTCACAATCACTTATTGTGACAAAGGTGATTTATAACTTTTTTGAGGGAACTCAAACAGGGTCTCCAAAACAAAAGTGAAATACTCTGGCAGGACAACAACTTCTATTAATAATTCTGGATACTAAAAACCTGATGTTCTGGTTTGAAAGCAAAACCAGTGAGAGACTCCAAGTCAGAAATACAATTTATTAGGAAAAGAAAAAAAAAAAAAAAAGACGACAAAAATACATGCAATGATACAAAAAGAATACCACTGGCAAAGTCAGAATACAACCTGACACCCCTTTGGCCAGCGTGCTGGTAGCAGTCCAAATTGGACTGGCAGATGTGGTTGCTGTGTCTTCTCAGAAACCTGTGGAAAGGCTGCTTTCCTGTCTAGAAATTCCTGGATTTATCCAGGTGGGAATGCCTAGCTTCTCCCCCTGGGCGGAGCACCTCACAATGGGCTGATGTTATTTTGAGTCACAAGGTGTGTTCTTAATCACCTGTTAAACAGAACTGGCTCCTGGAGAGTGTTATCTCTGAGTCATGAGGCAAGACATTGATGGGCCGATGAACAGGAGATAAGGAAAACTGTCCAGATGCAACTGCTACTCGGATGGTAATAGGAAACATCTTGGTGCTCAGTCTTGGACACCTGACTACTTCAAATTTTCTTTACTCATTTTTCCAAACTGACACCATTCAATTTTACAGATGCGGAATGCTACACTTTCCACTGCCAGATAGAGACAAACTCAGGATTCCCTGTTTTCTGCTCTGTCTCACAAGCAGGGTGAAGGTAGTTCAGAGCTTTAAAAGAATAATAAGATTGTCAAGGTTGTAGCTGCAAACATCGTATCGACTGATATCAATGGAAAAATACTATTTCATTTTTTACTTTATTTCAGGACTTCCAAGCAATGAAAAAACAGCAACTGAGAACTGATTTGGCAGTTAGCTAAACTAAGAGGTAGAAACCTTACGTGTATAAGAATCAGAAAGTTACATAGTAGAGCCTATCACTGATAAAGAGCATTTCTATTATTTAATCTATGTAAAAGGTTTATACAACCAGAGACGTTTTTTCTCATGACACACTTTCTCTACTGTTGATGACTTTCACATTCTTATGTGTGCTGAAACAATCACTCTGATGTTGTATGCACTGATGTAGGGGCAGAAAGCTCAGTCAGTGACAGTAGTCAGGAAACGATTATGGGGCAAAAATTTGCATTCCTGGTCAGCAATGTGTTCCAAATAGACAGATATTGTACAGAGTGCCACCACCTAATCCATTTAAACTCTTGACTCTATCCAAGCCAATTATTTGATGGCAATAGGAGGCAATCAGCAGAAGGACTAGAGGTATTCTTTCACAGTAATTTGTTTGTAGTTCTGAGTTTTAATAGCTTTTCATTGCCTCTTTTTCTCTAACTCACCTAAAATACCAGAACACATTTTTCTTCTATCATAGGACTCTCAGCTTCAATCTTTAATTTACCAGCCCCAGGAAAAGTCTCAAAAGTAAAAGCAGATAGAATGAGAGAATATCTACCAATAAAATCCAAAGCACAGTGTCATTTCTAATTAGACTTATGACAAATTTTGCCATGCCAAGATCTTAAAAGAACAGATAGAAACAGAGAACACCTCACTATGGCTATGGAAATAGAAACATACCACTACAATGCTTATTTGGAATTCCAACTGCCACTACATTTACATAGTAGTAAGCACTTTACAGGTACACTTGCATTTTCTGTGCAAACAAGACTGAAAGAAATAGGAGTTTAGTTGGAAACACAATGTGATGGAGACTTCCAGTGTAAGTCTCTTTCCGCCGTGTTTCTGCCTATTCATACAATGACATTTCAATATTAACTGTTCTCTTTTACATACACATTCAGATTTATATGGACAGTTTATTCAACACAAGCCATGGTTTGGTTATATATGTTATGCATACATGATTATACACAGCATCAAAAAATGAGAAATAATAATAATAATATAAAGCATTTAGTAACATCTATTATAATGTGAATTTTAATAAAATAATTGAAATATTAAAATTCTCTTAAACAGAGTTTACCCATAAAAACTCAAACAGGAAGAGATTGCTTAGCTTCTATCAAGGAACCTAATAGTTCCAAAACCCAAAAGAAGGAATCTGTTTCAAAGATAGCATATAAATACATTTCTTTTTGTAGCCACAGCATACATGCTGATTAAATCTTAATTCTGTGGATGTAAGACCTTGAATTACTCCACAAGGTCTTCACTTACTATGCTGTCAATGAGCTGGGTTGCTGTGAGAAAAATTGTACAAGAGCTCCTAACAAGGGGCCCTGTAAGGAAGCACATAATCTACTGCGTGGGTGTCACGGATGGAGCAACTCACTGCACTTGTAAGAGAGAAGCAGCATTAAGTTTGTCGATATAAAACAGCAATTTAACAAAGGTGAATAGTCTCAGAGGTTTAACAAGACTCAATGGCAAGGTACTCTGCATTATTTACTCAAGAGAAGAGGGTCAGACAAAACTGAGAAAGGACCCCCTCATTCTCTAAACTCCTTTCTGAGGGAATTTAAGGTGTGCTGGATCCAGACCTAATCCCAGACTTTGCCAATGGTTTATGTCTAAAGAATTGTATGTGTACAATCAATCCTTTATATCACTTAGAAAATATTTCAAAGTTTTAGCACATTTATTCCCAATTCACTTACTGACTCAGCTCAAAGCAGTAACTTTGAGAGCTGTACCAGTTCAAGGGAAAATTCTGGCGTGCAGCCTTCTGCCATGCACAAAAGTTCAGCAGGCCCTGGGCTGAATAAGATTATTTACTTATAGTCACATTCACATACCAGTTGTAGTTTGGTAGGCACATGCTCAAACAGCCCTCAGCTGTTCAGCAAAGCTTATGGCTCTAACTGCTGTGTTCTGTATCTTCCCAGAGTCCAGTGTAAGCCAGAGAGAGCCAGTCAGACCACCACTGATATCTAGTACTCAAGCAAGGAAGAAAAGAGTGGGAGGAGGTAGTAGGCATACCATCATAGTGAACAACTTAGCAATGCCTTGACTTCTGAGTGTTTCCTTTTATATTCTCAGTATTAGCGTGTATCACCAAACACCAAGAAGAAAGACAACAGGAATTGTTCATCTTCCAATTTCTTAACCCCTCCATGTTTTTATCTCACTTCCAGAAACCCTTCAAGCCAAGACCTCAGTCCTGCTGCCAGTCCATTTCAAACCACCACAGCTTCCTACCTGAGTCTAAACTCTAGTTTTATGAAATGAAGATGTACAGCACTTCAGTAAACTATACCTGAAAACAGTCTTCACTTTAATATTTCAATTTGAAATGTTTCTACCATTTATTGTTCTCAAGTGTTATCAGCTTTTTAGTAACTGCCATAATTAGGTATAGCACTCCATATGGATTGATTTTATTTTTTAAGTTTCAGATGTTGTCATTTTACTGAGAGATAAAGGAGTCCTCAGTCTGTCACATAAAAGAGAGCAAAAAGAGCAGGTAAAATCTCTTTTTTTCAAGGCTGTTGGAGGTCATGGAATCAGGGGGATTTTAGAGAAATTAATATACATTTTTTAAAGCTGCTTCAAGTTCAAGAAACAGTTACCTGGCACTGCAGCCATATATGCCTTAAAAACTGCTGACCACAGTAGATGCCCAGGCTGCACTCAGCCAAGGCCGCTGATGGCATTTCAGAGTCCAGGCTGGTGTTCTCACAGCCTGCAGCAGAGACCTGTGCCCTAACTGAGGGATGCCCTCCCCACACTCAAGCTCACAGCAGAGGTGCTTATGCTCTCATCATTCAGCCTCTCTTTTAACCCTGAAACATTTCTGTGTTTCAGTGCCACTCAGCTAAAATTCACACCATGCAAAGCCTGAGGGAAACTTAATGGAGTGCAGCAAGCGCAGCTGAAGTGGAGAGTATGGGTATCCCACCCTCGGTCACTCCGAGTCTGCCATCTGTGGCCTTCAATAAAATGGCAGATTCCTTTCTCACTGCTGTTTTTTTAGAAGAATCACAGAATACAACACAAGCTGATATTCTGCTGCTGTAAAAATACCTCTGCTCTGGGCATCCCTGCCCAGGTACCAGGAGCAGGAGAGGCAGGAGCCGCCCCATACCAGGAGCAGGTCATGCCAATCAGCTCCTGCCAACCCACTGTGGGGCACAGCTGAGCCCCACAGCCACCCTGGAGAGTGCCTCAGGGAAAGTGTGTTTCAGAAAGGACAAAAAAATGCCTGTAGAGCAACAAGGAATGAGGGACAAAAGTGTGAGAAACAGCACTGGAAATACCCAGGTCATCCCAGACAGTGGGAAGTTGTGCCATCTGCACTGGGGCAGGATTCCCTGGCAACCCACAGAGGAGCCCAGCCAGAACAGGTGGATATGACTGCATATTTACATAGCCTTAAAGCTCCCTTCCATTAAAAAGAAATACTACCAGTTTAGGGGCACTTTAGTGGACTTGAAATGAGTCCATTAATGCTATTTTGTTATTGCTAATCCTAAAGCTACAAAGGAGAAATGAAGGTATTTTCTTTCAGAGGACAAAGGATACCTCACATGCAAAGGCATTTAAAGCATTTATGTTTCTAATTGTGCCACTGTCAGTTATAAATGGTTACTTCATTCCTCCCACAAATTTGTTGGTGACACAGGATACAAACAACATGCTCATATCAAAACTAAAAAGAGGGATTCACAACAGACAAGCCCTGATATTCAGCCTGTTCTCTTTCCCTTGCTCAATGGAAAAGTCTAAAAAACCATTCACATCTGCACAAAATATTTCTCTCCAAAGACAACACTCAGCAGCAGAGCACCACATTTGCAAAACTTTCCTCCACTTGCCTGATTTGCTCTGTTTTTATGGTCAAATGATTCCTCCAAGAGTGACTTTTTATAAGCTCAGACTAAGCCAGTGTGTGGTCAGAGCTGTGAGGTACCTGATCTACGCACAAAATCAGCATTGATATTTAACTGAGTTGGAAAGCTCACTGAGGCTTTTGAAAAACATCCATGAAGGCATTTCAATTTAATGTGATTTGCATGCTAATTCCATCACCTCAGTGACAAAGCTAAGATAGTGTCATCTGGCGTATTCAGAGTATATTGTGACAAATCTTTAGATATTTATACTGTTTTCTATTGTTTTGTCTCTAGAGTTTCTTCACTGCTGTGAACCTACACCAATTAAGCTAATTGAGAATATCACCACATTTTTGGTGCAAGATTGTCTTAGAGAATGCAAACTGAAATATTTAAAAGGTATAATAAATTTTCATTTATATCAGTAATTTGGGAGTGGGGGAGGAGGGTTACTAGTGATCACTGTTTGATTGGTCTATGAAAATCATTACAGATTCAAGGGCTGATAAGTTACAAACGCACCCAGCCATCATTTCACTAGAATACAGCAATTGCTGGGCTTATGACAAAAATTAGTGCCGATTTTGTGCTGAAGGTGAGGCAGTTGCAGAAGGAAAGTCTATGTCATGGGTTAATGATTAATGTCATTGTTTAAAATGGTTACCTCAATGATTCTTATCTAAGTCAGCATATTGTGGCAAGCACAGCATATACATGTTTTTGATATTTATAATGCTTCTGCACAGAGTTTTACAGCACTTTTCATGTAGTCATGTGAACTGCACATTTATGTATGGTCTGTGTGTGTACTGTGCAAGCAGAAGATGAAGCATAAAGCAAGGTGCTCTGCCAAGGTTTGGCAGAGTGGTGGTACAAATCATAAAAGGTAAACCTGTCACAGAAAACGAGCTCAGAAATTCCTTTTACAAATCTCAAAATGCATGATTGAGAACACCAGCAATGAGCAAGGCTTTCCTGCTATTATGTTACTGTTTTTTCAGCATTACAAAGGAGATTCTTTGTTTTTCATATTCTCTTATGTGCAAATATACCTTAAACTTAGCACATACTCTATATATACATGGTCCATTGACAAGAACCTATGCATAAAATATTGCAGAATTTATTTTATGGTAGATACAAAAGTGATAGAAACTGAAGAGGCCATGATGGAAGTTGCCTTCAAAATTCTACCAAGAACTCGATTTTTTTATGTTAATGGTCCCATTCTGTTGATCCTTATTATAAAAAAAAAAATAGGTCTTTTTCAGCAAATTGTTCTCTTTGTGAATTATTATGAAATGTCACTTACTACAACACATTTCAAATAAATAAGTGACATTTAATTTCTTCCAGATTATATTGCCATCTGAAAGACACCAATATGTGTGAATGAGATTATAAATTGTCCACTCTGTTTTTCAATTTCTCTGAGGATTCAGAAACACCATGTTCCTCTGAAGAAAACAAAAGAACATCTAAAACAATGAACATTTAAAAATCTCTTAGGCTAAGCTAAGTATAAATTGAATAGTGCAAAGATAGAATATGTTTTCTTTCAGAAACAAGGCATTTATTTTTTTAGTTTTAATCTACTTACACACAATTGCATAATATAATAATCAAATTACCATTGCATTGATATTAAAAAAAACTGGTAAACAGCAATAAAATAAACTGTCATTTAATCATTACAAACACAAAGCAAAGTCAAAATCAGGGTTGCCAGCACTGCACAGCTTAGCTGCCTTCATGCTCTCCCTTTCAGACTAACATGACATTGTACTATTTTTGCCTCACCTCAAAAGATGAAAGACTAACTGAAAACAGCCAGACATAGCTGACAACTCCATAGTTTTTTTTCCAGCCTACTCCTCTAGTGCTTTTTGGCAGTACTGAGTTTTTGTCTGACATTCTCTGGACATATAGGAGTCAGAATTAAGCACTATTTTTCAACAATGAATTTCAGGGAGCTTTTAAAAACAGAGTCTATTAGCCATTTTAATTCAAAAGTATTTTCAACTCTTCAGAAGCTTGGGCTATACTTTTATAAATTAAGAGACTTCATAAATCAAAATAAAGTAACATTCATGTATAATTAGAATGGAATAGATTTGATGGAAAAAGTTAGTCATGCAACTCTACTTTTACAAATGATTGTTCATATACGTATGTTTAAGGATCAGTACATATCTGCTTTTTTGTTGTTATTAAACCAAATCTGTAATACTCTTAGATATGGTTACATAGTCTTCTGTGAGTCCTAGAGAAGACAAAAGTCTGGGCTGTAGGAAGAATAATTAAGCCTAACTGATCTGCATATAAGCTTAGTTTCAATACATGCAAAATATTTATTGAAGCTTTGGGATATGAAGCTAATAGCCCAATTTGTCATATCTACCATGAATTATGAAACAGAAAATGCACTTGGGGAAAATATTCAGCCTCATTTTATTACTTTCACTGTTTCAGTTGAAATGGTTGCATATACCATGCTATCTAGGTCTTAGTCATTTGCTAGACAATTTTATTTGCCATCATTTGCTCAAAGAAAACCTACACAAAAGCTCAGCAAAAACTACACAAAATACATAGAGCTCTGCTTGAATCAGGTATTGCCCATCACCCAAGAACAAGCTACTGCTGTCAGCAGACATCAGAAAAGCCATACTGACAACTTCCACTGGCTACCAATGTTTGCTTAGTGCAACAGTCCCTTCAGCTTAGGGAGAGTAATCAGAGGAGCAGGAGGCCATCTCCCTCTTCTCCCACTGCACAGAAAGGGAGGAGGCCATGAGAAGCTCTCCAGCTGACCCACCTAAAGCAGATCTGTTCAGAGTACAGAGATATGGGAAGAGCTCAGTTTGTAAAAGCTTTTAGATAGTCTGCCTGTGGAGAAACAGGTGACTTCTACTGCCACAGCTGGAAATGCCTCCAAAGCACTCAACCTACACCTTACCTGCACAGCTGCACGCTTTTGCCAAGGCAGAAAAGGTATGAGATGGGATACGCACAAGCAGCTGCTAATGAGTGTTGTCCTCATTAAAGGTCAAGGAGAGTTGTCTGTTTGCCATTTTAAACACAAAAATAGCAACAAGGCAGGCTTCTTGTAGACTTATCTAAGTGTTTTATTTACTCGCACCAAAGCAGTAAAAGTCAGATGTCATGTGTAATAGCTTACCTTTGACATACAAAAAGACATATGGCCTGATTGGGCTATAAAGCATAAAAACTTCTAATGTATTATAGTTCAGTTTCATACTGAAGATATCCATGGTACATCACAAAATCCTTTCAGATACCTGCAAGGGTCAGGCTGAAAGACTATTGTGGAACTTTGTAGTAATGCAAATGTAATGTTTAATCAGCACAATGAAATCAAGGTGATACAAAGTGACATATATAACCACATGAAGATTATTATTGATACTTTGAGGCAATAATGTGTTTCAGACACATTTTGGATGTTGTTTTTTAGTCGAAATCCATCATAGCTACCATAACAAGGTGTGTTGCATGAAAAGAAACTGTTAATACAATCTTCATATCAAAATTATCCTTTTCATTAGTGCACAGATGGAAAGAAATCAGGATAAAGAGGTTACACTTTTTTCACACAACTAAAAAAATGTAGCTACTATAAGTCTGTGTTTTATATTTTCAGATAGTATTCTTCTGGAGTTATTAAAAACATGAACATGCATTTTAAATTTCATTATGATTTTGTTATATAAAGTAGATAATTTGAGCATATCTAATAATATCTATAATTTGAGCATATTTAATCACCTACAATTATTCTGAAATTAAGATTTTCTGCCTTTTTTTTTTCCCTTTTCCCTTCCTTTTCGTTTCTGCAAGAAGAATGAAATATGGATTCCTTCTGTTTGGACAAAGGAATGATGCAAAAGAAACAAACAAGGTTTATAAATATGCTCATAAGATATAAACTAGAGTCATCTTCAATTTGTTGCAGTATTTTCCTTTACCCAGAGACTCACACTATGGTTTTTGGTTCTTTTACTGAATTGAGAAATCATAAGGCCTTATCAACAGAGTGTTGCAGACAGGCATTGGTATTTGGATCTGAGTTGATCTCCTGCATAAACTGAGGGCAAATTGTATAGTTACTTTGAAAGGAAGAAAAAGAGGCTTATGACTCTAGATTATCTGTTCCACTAAGAACAAACAGCTCCCATGTGAAGAGGATTTGGTGAGATAAGTGCTACAGAAGCAGTGACTTAGAGCAGTCCAAGCTGTCTCCACAACCCACTGACAGAAAAGCTCACAAGCTATTGCTTTCATTTATACGCTTTCTTGATTATTCCTTGAGCAATGAGAATAACCACTGCTAACCAAAAGCTGCATTCAATACAGGAGATCAAGAGGCACCACTACCTATTTACATTATTGCCAATAGTCTTCAGCCCAAATGTGAGGCATCCTTACATAAAAAAGCAAGTGAAATTCCCCTAGTTCTGCTGGAAAATTGTCTTGTTTTTTTTCAAAAAGTTGACATATCACAACAGTACAGTAAGCATAAATGACACAGCCATACTGACTTGAATCTGCAAGTAGCCTGGAGCAGGATGTCTAAGCCTGTGGAGTAATCCCCCAGCTCACATTAATCACTGCCCTCATGAATCTGATTATCACCCTTGTCAAGGACACATAAGAATTCACCATAACTAACCATCACCATTTCACCAAGAAATCACCATGATTCACTTCAGGACTATTACCCTAATGCAATAATACAAATAGCATTTTGTTTTCCTTCCCCCCTTCCTCACAAAATCTATTCTTACTCTTTTTCATAAAAAGGAAAAACCATGTTTCCCACACTCCTCTTTGCAGATCACCTTTATGGGGTGAAGACAATAGACTGCTGAAGATTTCAACAACCATCTGCCCTATCACAGTGCAGCTAGGAGATGGCTGATTGAATAGCAATATCCAAAGAGATATCACAGCAGAATCCTCCCCTCTATTAAATGAAAAAAAAATCCAAATAATTCAGGAAAACTCAAGAATACTTTGAAACAGAAGTATCTGCAATGTCTTGAAGTGGGTATTAGGCATAAGAATAAGTAACACAGGATAATGAAAAACAGTATATTGAAAAACATGATACACCTCATAAACCTGCTATGCACTACTGAGTGGCTGGTGAGTTTTAACACCAACAGTCTCCTAATGGAAAGGATGAAAATTAGAAAAAGTTTAATAATTACAATAGGATAGAAATGCCAGAAGATTCAGGTAACACATCCATCCCTCAGTTTCATAAAAAAGTTCCCTCTGAAATACTTTGGTCTTTACTTACAACTGTTTGAGGCAACAAAATGAAAAAAAGCAGCCAAGGATAGGGCTGGCTTAGAAATCCTAATGTGAGAGAATCATAAAGAAAGATAAAGGCTTGGATCGTAAAGGCTTGGAAAGAAATTCCCTAAATTTGGGAAAATCCCTAAATTACCTGCCTTTTTCTCATTAGTAGCAGTTCTGGAACATAAAGAGTATGTTTATTATAAAAAAATACCATCAATGTACATAGCTCTCTGATTACATCTAATTATTTCACTTATAAAGAAAGGAAATACTATCCCCCACCCCCCCCCAACTCCTTTGGTTTTGGGGGCTTTTTTGTCACACTATGAAAGAATTAAACTGTTTTTAAATGCTAGCACAAATGGTCATTTAAGAAAAAGCATAGTATGGTGTAAGTCACAGGAATTAAATTTTAAAAGCAATGGCAATATGCTCCTCTTTTGAAAGTAGGGCGATTTTAACAGTGGTCAAAAGCATATGTAGGGTCTCTCTAAGAACTGAAGTTAGCAAGTTTTTTTTTAAGAAAAAAAATGCACAAAACACCCAAACAGCTGCATATATTTAATATGTGTCAGCAAAAAAAAAGTTCTAAATAAACTCATACACAATATTCTGATCAAACAGGAGCAGGGAACTGAACAGCTCATCATCTTGACACCAGACATATTTTTTCTGCCTCCCCGGGAGAAAGTAACTATGTGCTTTTTCTTGCTCATAATCCTTTTCTTGATATTTTGAAGTGTGAAGACTTCCATACTTTTATTTCTATGCTTCCATTAGAAAATACTTCTAAAAGCCTGCAACACTTGCTTAGAACTAGTTTCTTGTCTAATTCACTCAGAATAGCCATGAATTTTGTGAAAGAACATGTAGCTAATGAACTACAAATTTAAAAAGAAATTTTTAAATAATGTCTATGATTTACCTAATACTCTGGACATAATTCACAGAAAGCACCTTTAGTAAGATTTTTACTTACATAAGCAGCATTTCTCAGAGGTAAGCTTTCTGCTCCATGAGCTGTCAGTGTGAATCAAGTTTGATATAGTGTGGTGACTATGAAACACAAGTTTGGGCTTAAGAGAGAAGATAGGACCAAAATAAAGTTACTGCTTTTATGCCAGCTGAGTACATTCCACAGGGGAGCTGCAAAATGTAAGGGTAGGAAGAAAACAATGACATTTGTCATTTTATGGAACTTTTTCTCCTTTTATGACTTATTTTTAGCAGACAGACGCAACTCTTTGCAGCCAGTTTGTATTACCTCAAATTCTATGACACATCTGTAACAAAACATCAACCACAAAGATTTTGTCTTAGGGCTGTCTCAGTGTCCAGTTCATGCCTACTTCAGTTTTCTTTTGTTGGGTGGGTGGGAGCTTTCTTGAAGTGGCAGAAAACCATTGTTTTAAATAAGGGTTTCAATAGTAAAAAACAATCAGTTTAAGAGTTCACCTCAGGTATGATACACCAATATACTAAGGCACTGCAAATTACCCCTCCTCAGAAGGGATTTGTTAAGTATGGAAACAGATTCTTCCTACAACTCTTTCTTGACATCCAGACTCTAAAGTCTTCCTAAAGAAAGCTTTTCCTCCTTCACTAAGCAGGTCACCCTTTCATAAAAGGAGATCAGGATGTTAAAGCAGGACCTGTCTTTCATAAACCCATTCTGTCTGGGTCTGCTCCCCTGGTTCTCCTGCATGGGCCACATGATAGTACTCACGATGATCTGCTCCATGACTTTGTCTGGCACTGAGGCCAGGCTGACAGGCCTGTACTTTCCTGGACCCTCTTTCCCACCCTTGCAGTGGATGGGGGTCTCTTCCAGACAAATGACACCTCTCCAGACAGGACTGCTGCTCAGTGATGGAAAGGGGCTCAGTGAACACATCTGCCAGCATCCTCAGGATTCTAGGGTGGATCCCATTCTACACCATAGACTTGTGCAGGTCTAAGTGGTGTAGCAGGCAGGGAGCCACTTCCTCCTGGATTGTGAGGGTCTCATTCTGCACCCTGTCCCTGCCTTCCACCTCAGGTGACTTGGTATCCCCAGAACAACTGGTCTATTAAAAATGGAAGCAAAGATGGCATAAAGCACCTCAGTCTTTATCACTGTGTTTCCTAGAGATTCTCTTTACCCCTAATTTTGTTGCCAATGTACTTATAGTTATTATCAGAGGATGACCTACTCCAATGGACTTTAAGATTTCCTTCTTGAAGAATGCTCAGCCTTCCTGGATTCCTTTGCTCCTCAGTACTGCCTCCCCAAGGAACTCTCTCAACAAGTCTCCTAAAGAGGCCAAAGTGTGCTCTCTGGAAGACCAAGTTCTGGCAATCCTGCTCTTTATTTCTCCAAGAATTAAATTTACCATTTTGTGATCACTGTGCCCAAGTCTGCCTCCAACCATCACATCATGAGCCAGCCCTCTGTTCACAGAAAACAGATGCAGCAGGGTGTCGTCCCAAGCTGTCTCATCAATGGTGTCAGGAAGTTCTCTCACACACTCCAGCAATGCCCCAGGCTGTTTGCTCTTTGCCATGTGCTATTTCCAGCAGACATCTGGTAAGCTGAAGTTCCCCAAGAGAATTCTTCCTTCCTCACCATATATCAATTAATGCAAAACCAGCACACCATGGTATATGTCTCACTAGCCTTCCTCCTGAGCCTTACCCAACAGGCCTGCAAGCATATCATCATAAAGCTCTAGACAATTAAAACATTCCTTAACATAGATTTAGTCCACTGCCTCTCCTTCCACACCTTTCCCCGAAACAGCAGACCAAAGGACCTTGCAAGCACATTGAAATTTCTCTTGGTTATTGCTCACTTGTATGACACAAACAGCACCACTGAGATTGGAAGGGATTTCTGGAATCATCTAGCCCCAAGACACTGCTTAAAACAGGGTAAATTACATTGCAATTGAATGTGCAAAACCTCAGTGGTCTACTCAGTAATTTTAGAACACCTGCAATTGGTAGCATTAAAAATTCGGTGGCATTGCCTAAAGCTAATAGCTTAAATCCTTTTGTTACTCCTTCAGGTGATGTGTTACTATCTAGTAGAACATTATGAACTTACAGTTAAAACTGTTACATTTTTCTAGAAAAAGCAAAGATATTTTGTAAATAGTTTTGCTTGGTTTAAATAGTAGTCCCTTTTAATTAGAGGAGAAATGCATGCTCTAGCATAAGTAAAATATTATTTAAGCTTTCACCTTTTCATTGATGTAAGAAAAACCTAATTAAAGAATGGTAAGCACTCTAAAAGTGCACAGCAAAGTGAAAAATATGTTTACCGATGAACACTAAGTAACACAACATTAAACAGATGTTAATGAATGGGAGATAGTTTTATGCCTGCAGGAGCTGAAGTTCTAAAAAAAATTTGCACTTTTACTTAGACAAATATTTTTTATTTCTTGTACAGCTGTTCATCCTAAAAAAAAAAAAATTTAGCTCACTTCAAGCCTCAAAATAATGCTAAGTGTTGACATAGCTGGTACTGATTTTCTCTTCTGTCCACATACAATGCCTAGAATCTGTCTGAAACAAAAGCACTCATTCTATGTAAAAAAAGGTAATGCAAATCATCCCACTAACATTTTTATATAGTGCTATTTCCCTGATGCTGAAGGGCCTGAAGAACTTTAACCATCTCAATGATCGCTCAATCTTGCTGCTGTTCCACTTGTAGACTTTGAAAAGGTTACCAAGGGGATTTAACTAGAAGAGCATCATGTCAATTAGAAAGTTTGGAAAATGTCAGCTAGGAAGTACTTCTTGAGGCAGACAAGCTGAAATTTACTTCAAGAAAAAACAGGGAGGAAAAACAGATGCATTCATTCATTTACTTCCCAGCATAAAAGAAATCCAGTTCATAAAGCAAATTCAGTTCATACAAAATGCTACTAATTTCTCTGTTTTCTTTTTTTTCCCCTGCATATTTAATAGAGACTCCTGGTCTACTTTCTTACAGTTTGAGACTGAAGCTCTTTGTTACTTGGGTGATTACACAAATTTTCTTTTCATTGCCTTGAAGCTTAAGGGAAAAAACACTGATTGACTATGAAAAGCACACTGATGCTGTATCCTCAGAAAAACAAAGACCTTAAATTTCACTATGTATGAGACAGCTCTATGTATGCCACATAGAGCTTAGAGAAAGTTACAGGGTATATCCCACAAACAAAATCAGCACTAATTAGTAACTGCTATGACCAGATCTTGGTACGGCATTTCAGCAAACTTTAACTCCTTTGATGCCTGAAGTCTGAAAACATGCATGCAAAATATTTCTGTATCCCTGTGTAATCTGGCAACAAATCAGCAGCTTTTAGTCCAGGGTTGTGTACTAAACCCTCTTTTTCACAAAACCTTTGTATAGTTTGTGCTAGAAATCCTTTCCTATCATGTACTGCCATTCCTAAGAAAAATTCCTTGCAAAGTCACTGTTAATGCCACCTATGGAGAAACTTCTATGCTAACTTCTTCGAACAGTTTTTATTAGTACAGTAATGACAAAAATTATTAACTATTTCTTTCAACTGACATGAGGAAATAGAACTCCAGGAAGCTATATGCTACTGAGAATACGCAAGTGTTGCATAAGAACAAAAGCCAGCTTATTTATATGTTTGTTCAGCAATGTTTGTCCATGTCTAGTTTAATCCTAAGAAAGGGAGACAATAAGCATATCAGTTGCTCTAGGTTTAATTGGACCAATGTTCAAACATCCTTATCAGCTTTGTAGTGCAGATTTTGCAGCTCTGCCAATATTCTGCTAGTTGATTTTCCAAATAATGTGATTAATGAAAAGACAGAACTTTGTGCTGCAGTAATGTGCTTAAATACACCCACAGCCATTTACTTTTCCTGTGACAGAAAGAGGACTGAGAATTGCAGTGTTTCAAGATCTCTTCAGTTTCTTGTTAAGAAATGAACTGTATTTCTTTTTAGAATGCTATGTCTCACATTACACTGATTAAATAAAATTTCATGAGTACAACCTGTCTACAAAGAGTTACAGTCCAGAATTAGCCTGTGGCAGTGAGGAGAGGAAACAACAGATGCACTCAATCCCCTCATGTTTTCATTACACTTATCTGAATTTCTAATGTTATCTCTATGTCTAATAACTATTGACTTGGAAAACATTTCTCGTTTGTTGAGAGGCATTTATTGAAAATCTGCTACATTTAGCATTTTTGATAAGACAGTACCATTATTGTGGATATGTACCTTTTCCTGTTCTTACCCAAGACTTATTTCTGCTTCAACAGCAATCACAGCAAAAAGAAAATAATCAGACATGTACCCATGCAAACTTATATAACATGGAGGTTAAGACATTCTCAAATACTGAGTGACACTTGTTGTTCCTAGTTAAATGATTACCACTCAAGAAAGCCTGTGATATGGCAATCTTTCTTAGCATTTTTTGTGTAAAAATATTAAACATTAGATAATTAGTTTTCAACATGTGTTTGGAATACCACGAAATGAGGAAAACATTCGTTTTTGAAAATTCAGTGCATATTTCAGACTGAACATCCTAAGCAAGGCAAAATTACAGACCCATGGTAGTTCTGAGTTAGAACCCAAGTGAAAAACCCAGAGTGACAAAACATCAAAGGAAGAGATGCTACAAATGTTAAATGAGTGGATAAGCACATGCAAAACAGTGCATAAAAAGTTAAAGATGATGCTGGGAATCCGAGTACCCAACTGTTCTTCCAAGCAAGCACTCTTTTTGAAATTTATCAAAGGGGAAACAAGATCTGTCACCACTAACAAGCCAGGAAAACGTAGCAACACCTTGCTGTGAAGGAAAGACTCCAATACAAACTACTTAGAAACTTGGAGACAAAAGGAGACCAGAAATAAAACCAGAACTTGTAAATCTAAGACATCTAAAGAACTTACACTGTGAGAGGTAAATGAAGAAAAAATATCCATAGTGAAAGTATCAGGCAGAATTTTTAAAAAGCATTTGAAAGGTATGAGTGGGATTCAATTGCACTCTCCCAAAACAAAGTATTTCAATAACAGATATAATTTGGCAAAGTCTGGATTAGTGCTGCACAGCTGGAGAGGAAAAGTAATAAAGAAAATATTGTGCAGACATGGCCAGGTTCACTCAGTCTGAAGATGTTTTTATTTCCTAGTCATAATTCCAGCTGACCATGTAGGTTAGACAAGCAGATTTAGTTTGGATACAGGATTTAGTTTCATATAGAAAAACATTATCAATTTAGCATACTAATTGTAGTTAGAATCATATCACAAACAAAATCATTCTGTGACTATCACTGAAGAAGAGGATCAAGGATGATGGCCTGTGCTCCACAGACAAGCATGAAGGAAGATCATATAAAGGAAGAACCACAAATCATGAGAACTAATTAACAGCAATTGCTACAAAGAATATGGCTTAATTTTTAAAGTGAATGCTGGCCTGAGAGTCAAAGGTATGTCCCACTTCTGCCCTACAGCCAGTGGGAGCCATAAGAGGCTTTACTGGGAGCAGAGAACAGAAGTGCCACTTCAGAATCCAAGGACAAGACTGGAGGAACTGCTTTACACTGCTACTCTTTACTTTGACAGCAAGGGAGAGAGGTTGTAGCTGGCTTCCAAAAACCATCAAGGTTATGAAGTTCATATTACATATTTGATATTTTTGTGCATTTTCATTCAGTCTTATCAGTGCCTACATTCAGGGGACAGTTTTAGTCCATTCTACCCAATGGTAAAGTTCCTGAACATTAAATTCTTGCAAAATTTAGGAGAATCAGCAGCTAATGGAAGAAACTAATTTGAGAAAGAGGCATACCTTAGCTATTATTCACTTCCTGTGCTGGCCACTCAGTACTCATGAAGCTCCACGTGTTGAAGAAAATTTCCTCATCCATAGGATGAGGAAAGACTAACTGCTATATAAGGCTGAGGGATGGCAGTTTCTAGTTTTTTCCTCTAGCTACCATGTTTGAATAGAATATGTTAATAAACATATGTACTGCTAGGAAACCATGCAATGAGCCTTACAGCTGATAAGAACAAACTAAACATAACTGATCTTTTTGCATGGGCAAGGGGGAGATCAGAAAAGTCTGAGTTCAAAATTAGTAGAAAGAAATTTACAAAGATAAGCCAATAAAATACATATTCTTAAAGTCTGATTCTTTTAGTCAAAACCAGGATGGCAATTTATTAGCTCTTGAACACTACAAGAATTTTTAAAATAGAAGCAACTTACACTATTTAGCTTTTACCTAAAATACAAGGACACATAAATGAGAACATGGGCTGTGGTTTTTTCAGCATTTACTGGCAACAAAATCACATGTAAGTTTATTAGAATTAGCAGATATTCGGCTTGAGGACTTTAACTGGTTATATTCCAAGCCTAGGGAACTAGATGCACAATCAAATTGTGAAGCTATTTAAAGTGCCAGGTGCAGACCTCTAATAAATGTGTCTATGCAGCAATATAGTGATACAACTTTTTTTTAATGTAACTTACAAAGTGCTGCAGCAATCCTCTGCCACAAGACAGCTGAAGTCCACCACTGCCCAGTAAAAGAAACTGTTCAGCATGAAGTCAGAATCCATATTATTCTATAATTCTGTGATTTTTCAACTACTTTTCAATATATTTGCACGCTTAAATAAAAACATTTATATACCATTATGAAATTTAGGAGAATTTTTTAAAAGGTAGACTGCAGCATGGTCCAGTTAGATAATCATAGATCATGTGAATATTCAGATGGGAAGTTTGAGTATGTATTAATTTCGTATTTTCCAACTGGTGCTTGTTATTGAAAGAATATTTGTAGTGCATTATGAAAAGTAACTACTCCCAAAGACCATTCTTATATTCTACAGATTTAAAAATTTCAGTAACCCACCCTAGTATTGCATTTCTATGGCAAAATCTGCAGCATTTTTTCAGTAAAAGCTCCAGTAACTTACTGTAACCAGATATAGTCCACGTCATTCTTAACTACTGCACATGTCCAAAAAAAAAACCTGTTAAAGTGATGAATAAGTAAAGCAGATTTCAATTTGTATGAGTCATAGCATCTTTGGTTTGCTGCCATTAAACTGGGTTTCATAAATTCACATCTGTGAAGATTCTTCCAGCATGTAAGCACAGCTGTCCCTCAGATCCAACTTTCTCCACATTTTCTGATCATCATTTTGTCCGTCTGGCAAAATTAAGCCTCCAATTAGTATCATACAAATTATTCTGTCATACAGGTACCATCTTTCTCTTCCACTAAACATCTGTTAGGAAAGCTGAGTATTCATGTGCAAATTATAATTCCTTTCAAACATAATCTCTTAAGATTATGTTAATAGATGAACTCCTTATATTCAATGTGGAAGGTATTAAGTAGCCTAAAGAAAATGAGTTCAATTTATCAATGGCTAAAACTTCTACAGCATTTACTTCAAAAGCAGTTTTACCCATCAGACAATGTATGTGGCTGTATTAACACGTACTCAAACAAAATAATTCATGTACTTTCCAAATCTATACTGAGCAGTTTAGTTTTGTTTTTTTCATGACAGTCAGGAAAGTTGAGGTAATTCTTAAGGTCCACTCTAATTATCTAACTTAATTTTCTTTTCTATTGATTGATTGCCATATTCACTTGTTTATTTTACAAGTGCCAGTTTGAAAATTAATTTCATGCTAGAATTCGTTAAATATTTTGAGTATTTATCTCCTTGCCACAAAATTTCTGACCCAAAAATTTTCTTTCCAGGTTTTATCAAACCTAAATAAATCTTAGGTAGGGATATAAGATTTTCAAGCTCTATCTTGGGGGACAAGTCAGGGCTTGGCTATAGAAGGCACAGGGGCAGATAGAACATGTGGCAAGGACAAGGCCACACTTGGTATGCTCACCATGCCCCATGCCCTCATATGAGTGTTCTTGGGCTTATGTTAAGGGCTTTCTTCACAATCCCTAAAGCTCTCCAACCCCTGAGCACAGGCTGGTATCCAAATAATGGTTTAATATGGATGCAGTTGAGACAAACCAACTGTATTTTTGAAAAAATGCATGAAACAGGACAATCTGTACACATGATCAAATATGCTTACTACTGCAATTTTTACATGTCACATTATCCCCAGTATAAGCACAGCCAAGCCATTTTCACACATTTCTTAGTTCCAAGAACATAGTTTTTCCTCCTACATAATACCTCGTGAACCACGTCACCACCTACATATCTTTATATTTCCTGCACCAAAAATATACAGTGCAGAATCTGTTTATATATTAAATAACAGTGGAAATAATTATATATTTCCCATAAGAACTGTATTTTTCATTCTGCTGCCACTCAAGGAATTTTTAAATAAAAAGTGCATCTATGATAGACAGAACTAGAGTTTTACATCACTACAAGTACTTCCCTACTCAAACTCTGTTGTAAAACTCTTTAAAGAAAACAATGAGTAAGAACTTCCTGAACCTAATCTGTACAAAAAAATAGTTTTGTTTTCTTGGGGTTTTGTTGGTTTTTTTGTTTGGGGTTGTTTTTTCAGAAAGGAGAAAAATTCTAATACCTTCAGGTCATATCATTCCAATTAGTTAATGAGAGTAAAATGAGCCTCCAACACAAGGTATTGCAGAGGCATTTTGAATTTCTCATTCTAAGGTAAGCATGAAATACATTCCAGGCAGATGGGTACAGCAGATTTTTGTTTTAACATCTGCATTCTAGAAAGGAGATTTTTAACACAATCTTTTTCATTAAGTTTGTTTTCACACTAAAGGAAACAAAAATGCTACTATTTGTTACCTGGGGTCAAGAGAAAGTCAAAACTTATCCCATTAGTCAGGATTACTGCTTCTAATATGTTACACTTCAACATCACAGTCTGAACAATGGAAGCAAGTCACCTGTACTTGCTGTAAACAATAAGCTCTGCTGTTTTGTAATTCATGAGCACAAATTCTCATAATGACAAAGAAGTAGTGGAAAACAGCTCTGGCAAAATTTAGTAGTGTGCTTATAGCAGGTCATTCATTCCATACCTTTAAGCATACTTGTCATCCATCTTTTAATATTTTTTAGCTTTAAATATAAACTTTCTTAGATACGGGAAGGAAAAATTGCAAAGGATTTTCATGGTTTTGATTAACCATGGATTTATCTTGAGGTGTACTGATCTAGTCCATATAATCAGGAACAGCTAAACTGGCACAATACCAGTCTGCATCACCTGCTAGTCTCAGTTTTAGGACATGTTTCAGGGTTAGAGACTATAGAATCTGTGTTATCAACAACATTACAAAAAGCCATACATGACCCATACAGCCACAAAATGAACATTCAGAAAGTATTACTGAAACTCAGGAGTTGCATTTGTTAACATGTGCATCTCTGAATTAGTTTGGGCTTTGCCTCCAAATATACTTTCAGATGCTGAGGAGTGTGAAATATTTTTCCCCATCTCTGGGCTTGATAGTTATTTACACAATTAAATAGCAATTATTTATTAACTATTTCCTGGCCAATTCTTTAGTAAAAATATCTGATTCTGGGACTGAAGAATGGCAGGGTTCAGGGCAAAAATTGAGTACAAGGCAATCTTGTAACTACTTATTTACTTTGAGCTATAGTTTTGGCACTATGGCTTCATAATAGTATAGGGCTGTTGGGATTAAAACTTGCCTCATATATTTCTTCCTACTTCAGTGAAATGTAATTGCTGTATTGCACAGGAAGTTAAACAATTCCTGAGACAGTCAAAAGAAGTCTGTAATATATAAATACTAGATTTTGAAACATCCTGCTGCATGTCAAAAACCACCAGTTTAGGTGAAGAACACCAGCAGAACCAGTCATTCATGTGCTGCAGGCCAAGCAGCAGCCACTTCCCTGTTCTGTATCTGCACCTCACCTTTGTTTAACGCCATGTACTCCTTGCCACCAGAATGTAAGAACAGTTGTCTCTAGAAACACAGGTCAGAATCAGAGAGCTAAATACATTTAGAGAGGTTAACTATATTTCATTCAGCAGAACTCAGTAATTCATCTAGAGTATTTTAAGAATCAGCTTCAGGAACATCTTTCTGATACTTCAAGGAAGACCAATGAAATCCCAAACAATTAATGAAATACAAATATAATATTTTAAAGTCAGAGGGAGCAACCTATAGACAAACTCACAGGTGAGGCAATCTGACTGTGGCACTCAAGAAAATACTGGGCAATGCTAAACAACTTTAGAGGGGCATATAAGATAATGTGATATCCAGTATGTGGTTTGTGAGAACACTCTCCTTCTGAACCCCACCTCACTCCCCAATAATTAAAGTAATCCATGTTTCATTTTACATAAGATTATTCTTATCAAAGAAGGGGGAAATATTAGATACCATGCTTAAGTAAGTTTCCAATGCTGTTTTATGCAACTGTGATTTGATGTTCAGAAAGTAATATCTTAAGTAGTAACTAGGTATGAAAATAAGAATGGTTAGAAAAGAACAGTTAAGTACTTGAGCAAGACTACCCAGAGATTCTGCAAAGCATCTCCAAAAAGAAGGTCTTAGCAAAAAAAAAAAAAAAAAAAAAATTATCAGGGCTGGCCTAAGATTACTTTTGGTCTTGCTTCCACATTTTTGAGAGGAGCTAGATTTCCTTAAAATCCCTTTTGGTATCCATTTTCATGACACCACAATATCTCAAAAAAGTAGAATCAAATTACTGAAGGAAAGATATGTAACTAGTCAACTATCAACAATTAGTCCTTGCCTGGAAGTCTGCCTGGGACCTCCTGCAGAGGACTCTACTATATTAGACAATGTTATTTTCAGTATTCAAAGGATGATAGATAAAACATAGTCACATAGCATTTGCTATTGATTTGAAACTCCAAGCAAGTCCTTCAAGGATCAGAAATAAAACCCCAATTTATGAAAACAAAAAGTAAAAATCCAAACTCAATCACATCGAATCCAGTGATGAAAAACATGCTACACTATTCAAAGGTAAAAATCCCTTCAAAACATGTAAATATGTAATGCAGAAGTAGAAGGTTTAGAAACAAAGTATTTTCAATTAACCATTAATTTCATTTACACTTTCCTGGCAACAAGGTGAGAAAACAATCTAAACTAAATTCTGCATGGTTTCAGAAGAAATTGTCTTAGGGAAAAATCAATCTTGCCACTGTAATCATCAGATGCCATTTGCCTGTGGCAAAATAGTATGGAAGAAAAAAAAAATCTGATACCATCTCTGGTTGGTAACTTAACAGGTTTTTTATTTGAATGAATTACATTTTTCAAATTGAACAAAGGTGTTCTTGAAAAATTATTTTCATTAAGTCATTTACCTCTAGCACTTTCATGTCATTATTCCTCTCATTTGCCCACTGAAGTTGCCTCTTATCAGGTTTATTATCAGTAAATACTGATATTTAGTCTCAGAACATTATGTACTTGGAAGCCTCAACTGAAAGAGTAATTTTGCAATTTCTGGGATGCAATTGATACAGTTTCCAAATTTATTAATGTTCTAAATGACACTGAAAATGCTAAATTACTAAATATAACTTCTAGTTAGAACATACTGAAACTCTACAGAAGCATTCATGGTAATGTCTGAGATAATATAAGCACTTGCTATATCTGCCTTTTGAATAGTTTTTTAAGATATATAATTTCTTATTTTTCTATAAAAAGTCTTCCCATAAAATTGTGCAGAGAATTTTCATCTGTATCCTATTCTGGATGAGTAGAAGCCTTTCACAGTTTTATAATTGTTCCCAAAAAAATGAAGGTGTCTGAAAGAAGCAAACTTCAGTTCACCCAAGAGAGCGCTGCTAAACTTCAGCAGTTAATAAAGGAATTAACAAAAAATACTTTTCTCATATCGGAAGGGAACACTGTACGGTTCAAGAGGAAAAGCAATAAAACAAAGTAGGAACAGTGTCAAACATTGCCTACCAAAAACAAATAGAGATAAATATATTACCCTTTTTTAATTAATTAAAAATTGCTACCAAACATACAGCTAAAACACATTCCAAAATCCATACTGCTCTAATTTTAGTAGTTAGTAAAAAAACACAAGCAAGATCTTTTCTCTGAACCAAAGATTTTTGACATTAATCCAATAAAAAATGCACAAGGATATTTCTAATTTTTTTGTAAATTGATTTTAACACATACATCATTTGGTTTAGTTCTATCAATAGCGACCTTGTCTTTAGCTAGGTTATATCCCTGTTTAAATACACAAATCAAGCCTCCAAGGCCTTGAACACTAAGTTTTTTTGGACTCCACCCTTTGAAGACAAAGCAGAATGCATCATAGTCATAGGCCAGATGAACATTTGTTTGCCATTTGCAAATTCCCATACCTCACAAAGAGTATTCAAGAGGCTTGATGATCAAAAAGCCACTGATATTTCCATGGATCATGGTGGATTTTGCTAAGTTACATTACATTTTAAAATCCATACAATTCAAAGCCCACAGATGACTAAAAAAGTAAAGCTGATTTTCTTTTACTGCATACAATTTGAATAACATCTAAGAACTTAGGACCTTGAGTAAATACCTTCATACTTCCCAACTAATGTAAGCAGGAAATCCACAAAAAAAACCCAAACCAAAAACTTGAGTAGTAGTGAATTCAAATATAATGTATGCAATGTATTCATTTACTGTTAATGCAAACAAACCTATGATCCAAGTCAACCTAAAAGGCAACACATATCTCAAAATCCTTTAATGGCAGTGGTGCAATAACAGACTGAATTGGTGGGAGAAAAAAATGTGAAAATTAAAATATGTTAAAGGACAGAAAAAGCCTTTATCACCTAAACAGCTCTTAAAGAGCCACAAAAACTAAACAAAACCTGTGTCCACAAAGCTTTAGCAGTCTCTAGCATACAGCTTGTTGAATCCCCAGCATTTCAGATGCTGAAGCACTCAGGTATGTGAGGTATGACAGGATCCCATATAATTCCTTAAAATACTATTTTAAGGAGATATAAATTTAAGGAAGCTTTTCAAATTTGGTCCACTTCTAACTTGTGTCTAATGCTATGTGGTTTCTGTCATGCCCCTGTTGCTTCACAAAAATCATGCCTATGGATTAATGTATGAGTTATCACTGCTAAATAAGGCAGTCTCAACAAGTATTCTGATACAATTTGTGTTAGCATGCTAGGTTTCAAAACAACAAGGCAAAAGAGACAGCTAAATAATAGTTCCACAAATAAAATTTTGCAAAAAAATTAACAATACCAGCATTTATTAGTAACTGAAAACCCATCATTTTACTAAGCATTAAATTTTCCTCTTCTTCTCAATATTTTGCCCATACCTTAAGTTTTCAGCAAATATTTTAGTTTAAAAAATAGTTTCATCTGATGTTTATTCATGATTTATATTATTTTAATTTGTCATTCAGGCTAACAATGCACAACTGAGTCTAAACAAGGATCAAATAATCAAATACTTAAACACAGTAAAAACCATGTATTTCCTAAAAATCATCAATTGCAGGTTTTACAGACATAATGTTAAAAGCTCAATAGGTATTCAATGTTGTTTGACATTGATGAGGTAAATTTAGGGACTTGCTCTCTAATTTCTAGAAACACTGAAAGGGCTAGCTTCTGGGGATAAAAAGGATTGGTTGCACTTTAACAAAATATGCCAACAGCATAGGAAAACACAAACAGGAAGTATGGCTACACTTTTACTAGCATGTTTTATGCCAATCACAGCATTAATTGCAACTATTCCATAAAAGATTTGTTCTACTGCATTCACTAGGAGCATTCTGAAAAGAGAAGACCCAAATTTGGAGGGAGCACAAGTAATTTAATCTCTACACCCCAAGTGAGCAAACTACCCCTTCTGCATTCATGGATTGTGGATTCTTAGCAGGAGAGTTTTGTTTAGTTTGCTTTGGCTTTTTGTCTCAGCTTTTTTAAAGGACAAAGAAAACCAAATTGGTTCTTTTCAAATTCAAATTTACTTTACCAGGGATTAAACTTGATCTCAATATCACCATTAAAGCCAAAGCAAAGTATTATGGGCTCATATTCCTTGGTCATTAATGTGCTCTCACAAAATATAACAGGATTGCAGCATACATGAAAATTGTCAGATGTGTGTCCAGCCTATAGTTGCTGGGATAAGTAACCTCCAGGATGCAACAGTTAGAGGATTCCCAAAGGGAAAAAATAGCATGGTCTTCTGTCACACACAGCAGAAAAGTGCAGATCCTGACTGAGGTTTACAGGCACTGTCACAATCCAAGCAACCAGGAGTTATAAATCTGAACAGTATACATAAGTTTTATATCTTTACTTGTCTGCTATGGAGAACAAAGGAAGAAGAGAGTGGTATGACAAGTGTACCTAAAGCAAAAGGAATGCACAATTTTAAGCAAATATTAAATAAGGTTCAATTCTTTTGAATGACATCAGTATTCACACTGGAGTCAGTGGGAGCAGAATATAATACCAGTTACACCTGAACTTCAGTTACATGGACTAAGAGTAACATCAGCTTCAGATCACAGTCTCCATCCTAGGCAGGAACATATGCAGAAACTGCAGAACATATGCAGGAACCTGCAGAAACTTCTAGAGAAGTTTCTTCAATAAGTTCCTCTGCAAACCATGTAAAGTAATATGCACTTCTTATACTGATAGAGTCCTGTATCAGTTAATGTACTGGGTTTGCATGGCCAAGCTTTGGTAGTGGGGGGGTGCTGCAGGAGTGGCTTCTGTGAGGAGCTGCCAGAAGGATCTTCCATGTCTGGCAGAGCCAGCTCCTGGTAGCCCCAAAGATGGACATGCCACTGGCCAAGGCTGGGCCAATTAGAAATGGTGGTAACACCTCTGTGCATATTTAGGAGGAGGAAAATAAAATTTATTGCAGTTATGACTGTGGCCAGAGAAGAGTGAGAACAAATCTTCAGACACCAAAGTCAGCGCAGAAGAAGGGGTAGGAGGTGCCCCAGGAGCTGAGATTTCTCTGCAGCCTGTGGTGGTGACCACTGTGAAGCAGCTGTGCCCCTGCTGCCTCTGGAGGTCCACAGGGATGCAGGGATCCACCTGCAGCCTGTGGAGGAGCCCCACACCAAAGCAGGTGGATGCCTGGAAGAGGCTGTAATCTGGTGGGAAGCCCAGTGGAGAGAGGGGGCCCGTGCTTCCAGGCTGGAACAGCCTGTCCTTGGAGGACTGCACCCCATGGAAGAGTGACCCCACACCACAGCAGTTGGTGCCCATGGGATGGATTCAGGTTGCAGCAGTTCAGAGATACTTGCGAAATAGAGTCACACTGGAAAAGTTCACACTGGAAAAGTTCACACTGAACTGTCTCGTGTGGGAGGGACCCCACAGTGCAGTAGGGGAATGACTTCTCTCCCTGACCAGCAGCAGAAAGCACAGGTGATGAATTGATCATAACCCCATTCCCTGTCTCCTTGCACCACTGCAGGAAGAGATAGAGCTGGGAAAGAGGGACCAATGAGGGGAAGGGTTTTTTTGAGGGAGGGGTGGGGGAGGGGTGTTTTTTAAGGTCTCATTTACCTGCTCTGATTTTGTTTGCAATAAATTCAACTATATCTCTACTTTCACCCTGTTTTTCCCATGATGGCATTTGATGAGCAATCTCTCCTGGCCCTTATGTCAACTCATGAACACTTCATTATATTTTCTCTCCCCTGCCCAGCTGTGAAGGGGAGTGAGCAGCTTTGATGGGTACCTGGCATCTAGCCAGCATCAACCCACTACAGCCAGTTGTAAAATTTCTCAGTAAACTAAAGGAAGAAGGGGAAAAAATATCCCAAATGTAGTGCAACATTCAAGGGCGAGTATATTGAAACCACAACCAGTTTCCCATTATTGTACCACAATTTCAGAAAAAAAAAAATATTAAGTAGTTTCTGAAAGAAACTGTTTGGTTTTAAATCAGATGCTTACTTTAAGGGGAGGGAAAAAAAGGAAAGAAAACCTGCAGAATTCATTGCAATGTAAAATACCCAGGAGCTGTAAACAGTATGAAAAACCACTGAGATTACCTCATATTAAATGCACAGAAGTGCCTAAAATTCTGGCTGCATTCCACTTTCTTGAATTCTGTTCCATATTTTTGAATGTCACAGTCCATCTAGCCTGCCAATTAGTCCTCAGGACAAAACACTTGCTACGCAACTGTGACAAACAGGGCTTGCTTAAGGTAAGCCTGTTTTTGCCTGTCTCAACAGGCAAAAACATTAATTAGTAAATCAACTTTCCCCCCCACATTAAAATTGCCAAAAGCAAGAGAAGGCATCTGCTTATACTTATTAAAAATAATATCTCCTGCCAATGATTGAAAAACAAGTTTACATTGCAAATAACAGACAAATTGAGAAACTGCCCTATATGCAGATAACATGAAGCACATATGAGATTTGCAAAAAACCTTATTGTAACTAGCACTGGTTTAATGCAAATAGTGTTCTGGAATAGATCTCTTTATGCATTTCAAGATGCTACATGTTTTCTTACACAAAGAAATGGCAGAAAATCTTCTCAATCTTACTCCTTATTACATATTTTACTATGGGATTCTCCCAAAATATCTCACCCAGATATTGGCAATAATAAGAGCAATCTGAAGAGCGATAAAGGTTTTTTTAAAAGCCATTTTTTCCCCTGTATAAATTGGGATACAGGCATGAAGACTTTTTTTTTTAGGGGAGAGTGCATCCAATGGACATTTGGCAAAACTGCACAATGCTTATTTTTTGCTGCTTTGTTATGTAAGAACCCAAACCATCCTGTAATTTTCTCTGGGACGCCAGATTTCAGGCCCACTGCAGTTCACAGGAACCTAGCCAGCTGATGTCATTAAGCTCCGATTCAGCTGCATCCTGAAAAGCTGCTAGGAAAATAACATTAATTGGATTCATATTGCAATTTGTATCAAACTAGGCATATTTTGGAAGCAGTAGTTTGAATTCCTATTTGTAAGAGATTAAAAACTGGGTGAAATATTGTTGTTTCATCTTATGGAATGCACAAGCAACAAGCTTCCTGATAAGAAAGAAAAAGGATAGCAACTGAAAAACCGTTTTTAATTTTCATATTGAGAAAAGCAGAAACCTCCACAGAATTCAGAATGCTGACAAACCATGGATTTCTGCAACTGTCCATCACTGCCCTGATGTTCTGCTTTGCTCTGCATTCTCTTCCTAATGACTACTACCATTTTATTTCCTTCTTTGACCTCTATTTAGCATTAAGTTGATATTTCCATGACTATATCTATAAGGACAGATTGCTCTTTGTCCTTGTTAGACAGTAATTAATTGTGTAGCAAGGACCATCTTGGAAACCATCATGTAATATATGAATTGATGGAAGTAAAAAGATATCAACATTTATCTACCTGAATTTTACCTGCCCTTTCTTTAACCAGTCAGAATGTTTTAACATACCTCTGCCATTCCTCACAGTTAGCCATAGCCTTATTCCCACAATAACTTATCATTACACTATCCCCTTTTCCATGTCATTTAAAAATATGCTGAATAGTTCAGAATGCAGACCAAACCCCTGCAGATCTTCTCTCCCTCCTCCCAACACCAAACAAAATAATTTATTACTATCCTCAGTTTTTGGCTTTCTGGGTTTTTTTTGTCAAAGGAAAGATGTTCCCACTTGGGTCTTGACTGCCTTGTTTCCATAAAATCATCTGGTTTATGGAACCAGATTTTGTTACTATATATGGGATGTCCAAGTACAGCACATCATTCAGGTCACCCTCATCAACAATGAACCAAATCCTTCAGAGAACTCCAAAACAATGGTTATGCCAGACCACCTTTCACAAAAGCCATGCCAACACTTCCCAAGTATATCTACTGTATCTAGATCATGTTTATCCACTAGTTCACAAAGTGTTTTAAGTAATTTGTACTATATTATATAGAACAGAGACTTATGGACTTGCAGTTCTTTAGATTTCATATTAAGTCCTTTCTAAATACTGACATTGTGTTAACCATCCTCTAATCCTAGGCATGAAGAAAATTTTAAATGAGTAGCTGTGCATCACCAGTAGTAATACAGCTATTTCCCCTTTGAATTCCTGTAGCACTCATGGGCAAACACCACCTCTTCCAAGTAGTTTGGTATCAAGGCAGTAGGTGCTCTGCAGACATACTGAAAGTCTCCTCCTGTTCCATATTTTGAAGCAGTGTAACTGTCAGATACAATTAAATATTTCAAAGAAGCAAGTCAATAAACTGAATTAAATTCACCTCTGTATGTTATTTTTATTGTCCGACTTTTGACATCACCAGCATAAATTACCCAACTGGCTTGTGATGCCAGAAACCCCACTGCCACATCAGTTATAGGCAAAATTTATGGAGAACTCAATGTTTTATTTAATCAAGTAAATATAAGAGTAATGATGTCCACTGAGCTACAGAAATGCACAAATTTACGCTTGCATTATTTCATTAAAAATACACAGAATATAAATGTGCTGCTTATATCAAATACCTAGAAATTGGTGTTCTATAAAATAGATTCTCCCAAATCTAAGAAGTAAGCACAGGAAAATAAACAGCAAGTGTTAGGTAACAGTAACCCATATTTACATATTTAAGATTCTCCGATGATCTCATAATATTATTTTGGCCTTTTATATAACAGCAGCAAAACAAAAAACACAGATATTGCTTGGAACACTTTCCTTGTTAGCTTTTCTCCACCCACAAACACATAGAAATGAGCCCAGGCATTTTGACTGCTGGTGTGCATGGGTAGAAAAATTTCTAGGACAGATGCTAGATCCAAGTCATTTTGCTCCATAACAATATAAGTCTAACTGAAAAATGAAATCCAAATATCTCCATTATGTGAACAGCCACATTTTATTGATTTGCCATTATGAAAGACACAGGGTTTTTTTACTGTTCTGCTAGTCGAACAGCCATAATATATAATGCTCTTGCTTCAAGGTCCATGTTTGTTATTCTGAAAAAATTATCAGTCTTAAGTTAATACAGGGTGCTATCAGAAAACTTGTTAAAACATCAAAATTGTAGCTGTTTTGTAAAACAAAAATCATATTAGATATGTAATAACAAGTACTGTCAAAGTGATAAATGAATAAATCATAGAAATCCTTAACTATTTTTCCTGGAATTTTCTAGTTATTTCCCCTATTATTTTTTTATTCAGAATCCAGAGCTTCTTCATGTGTATGAATTTGCTTCCTTACATTTGATTTTTAAAACTATGTATATTACTCAGATACTATTGTTTTATTAGGGGGAGTTGAGCATGAAATTGATATTCATGAGTACTTTATTCCAGTCTTTTTTTTCTGAAAATCCCAATCCCATTTTTGGGGGATTTTTTTGGTGAAAAAGTTCTGGTTCAATTCCAATAATTTTATTCTATGTTTTAACTATGAATTTCAAAGTGTGCCTGGCATCCCAAAATGCACATTAATTTAGAAGGGTACTCTCTAACACCTATTATCTCCTGAAGAACAATGAGGACATAGAAGTAGGTCTTCTCCTGCCAGAAGACTTCCTCCAAGACATTCTTCAAAATTCTCAACACAAAAGACTGTAGGTGAAATAAAGAAATACGGACATGTAGGGCACATACAGCAAGCAGACTGTTCATGCCATGATATATTCAAAAATGAGATTTCTGGGTTGTGGAAAAGTGTGCCAGGTGTGTCTAACAGAGGACACCAGCACCTGCGGTTTGCCAGATACAGGAAAGAAAGTTATGCCAGAGTTTCTGTCACAGAGTTAGCAGTCTAGAAGTCCCAGGAGCCTCAGCTTGCAATCAGGCATGCTTGGGAAGTCTAGTAAGGATTTTGGCACCCTACTGCAGAACTGTGACTCAGAACCTCAGGAACCCTTGGCTGCTATCTTGATAATGTCACTGAGCAACTGTAGCACACAGGGAGAATGCTAAAATATAGAAACATTACATTTCAGTGTTTCTAGGAAAGAGAAAAGAATTTCTGGCTAGAAATAGATTAAAAATTGCATTAGCTATGAAATACCAAAGCCCATCCAAAATAACAAAAAAAACCAGACCTTCTTATGCATGAAAACCCCTACAAACTGAACTCACCAAGATATTCAGGAATAAGAAACTTTCCCTTTCACACAGGCATAAAAATTAAACATTCCACTCTCAGAAGCTGACAACCCTGATTAGATGCAGATTGGGCCCAGAAGGTCTGTAACCTAAACTCATTGAACTACTCTTGTTGAGTAGTAGAAATATACTGCAAGTGATAGAGCTCAGGTCTAGGTTTTAGCACCATTCTAGGCAATTTGGACTATGAATAGTGGGAGGAAGGAGCAGTAACTAGTAACAATATTTACAAGACAACTTTTAGAAAACACATACTAGACTTCATATTTTAAAGACAGATTTCAAATATTTGTAACATCGTCCTTTTAGGTGTCTGCTCTATGCATTCATTGCCAGTTTGAAAGTCCTTTCCATCATCTCCCCTCATTTCATTTTCAGCCAGAAACTCAGAATCCCAGTTAATTTTACCTTATACTTGCATTAAGATTTAATTTTTGAAATTATCTTGTCCTATGTCTTCTAATATCTCATTATATCAGACAATCAGTCATATATCAGAAGATAGAAGCAAAAGGAGCCACTGTCTTTTCATTCTCCCTCAAAAGGAAATCCCTCAAGATCCAAAATAGTTACAATCAATCGAGCAATTGTGCTTAAGATGAGAGTATAGTATGGGAAAATGACACATACTAAACATACTTTTAAAATATCACCTCTAACTTGCTTCCTAACTCTCCTAAAATAAGCCATGCTGGTTTGTAGCAAAGATAGATCTCTGAAACACTTTTGGTAGCCTTGTTTGAACTCTTTTTTTATTCTCCAGTTCCCTTTCTTTCTTGAAAAATGCATTATCCTGCCAGAACAAATCGCAAGTAAACACTGTTTTTTTGCTGCCTAGGTTGAGGTGACAGAGAAACAGCCATTTTATATCCTAATTAACTCAGCATGATTTAAAACAGTACAAAGTAGTGGAAGCATTTTTACACATCTAAGAGGAACTTCTCATGAAAGATTAATAGCTGGAAGAAGTTAATGTGTAGAAGTTCAGAAAAACTACACCTGCTTTCCACAACAGAAGGCTTTTTTCCTTCTTCCCATTCTTCAAATATGATATATTTGAAAGAATGGGTGAATCTCACTGAAAAAAAAAACAACCTCAAAACAGACAATTGAAAACCACCACAAATTATGACCTCCCCAGCCATACATTAATGGCAATCAACACCTCTTAGAAACATTCAGCTTGCAGAGAGGCAGAGCTCAGAGAGCCATGCCTAGGTGACTAAGCTACACAAGGGAGCAAGAAGAGGACACAGCTATTACACACTGTAAGAAGCAAAAATAATAAAGCCTTACACTTGAGAAAAATACTTCAATTGCTCAGCAAAAGTGTTTGTAACTACAAAACTGTCTAAGCCTATGTACGTTTTATATGCATCAATTCACAGTATTTAAGTCTGATGGAAAATTTTCAACTCTAGCTAACTGCTACTCAAGCAACTACAGAACACACTGAGCCTCCAGTAAAGCAATTACAAAATAATTGGCAGTAAATTTTAGAAAAAAAGAGCAGCTCAGGTTAGAAGGGGCTTCAAGAAATCCTCCAGGACAAACTTTTGTAGGAAAGGGAACCTTAAAATGAGATTATTCATCACCCTGTCTAATCACATCTTGAAAATCTCTAGTCACAGGGACTCCACCACGTTCCTAGAGAGATCATTCCAGTGGAAGTTTGTTCTTACTGTAAAATTTTATTTCTTATATCAGAATGAAAATTTTCTTTGAAAAGACAATTTTCTTTGAAATGACAATTCGCATTTGCAATTGCCCAAAGATAGCTTAAAGTGGAGTAATAAAAAACATGCCAAAAAAATGCAAAAACAGAAAATCAAACACTCACAGAATCGTGTCCAGTACCAGCACTCATCACAAAAATTTACAGAAATACATTGAATAAAGAACATTTTGCAATTGTTAAATTAATAATTTACTAAATTCATTTAGAATTATTCAGAGTTTTTTAATTCTTTCTCAAAGGATAAATTTTCCTTAACAGATATGCTTAAAATTTTAACATCCTCCAAAAGGAAAACTATCTTTTATCCCAGATAGCTTCTCGTTAAGTATGGTTTTAAAACGCTTCACATCTGGATGGTATTCACACTTCAACAATTCCAAGTACTGTCATTAAGAAACTGCCAGTGAATCAGTAACTGTAGAAATTGCGTGATATGTACCATGCCCAAGGCTTAGATATCTAGGGTGAGGTGCTTCTTCTTGCTGGCATTTCCTAACAGGATGATTAGCTTCCCTGTGAACTCATCTACATTAGTGTGCCAGTTTAGGTAACAAATCTACTTCCAAGGCAAGCTTTTTCCACCTAACTGTGGAGATCTCACATTATCAAGCAGTCTCCTCACAGGACATCAGCTGAATTCTTTTCACACTAAGGTAAACACAAAAATATGCTTTTAATTATCCATTGTACCATAGGACCAGACAAGAGGTTGGCTGAAATAATGTTGCTAAAGTGCGTACGATGGGGACCATAGCAATTATTTCATTCCACAAGTCTCCTCTCATTATCCCCTACTACCCTGTGTGGTCACTTCATCACTCAAAGCTTTATATCATCCCTGACTGTGAGAAGCATTTTGTCTCATCAAAGCAAGTTTCAGCTGCAGTCCACATGCACTCCTGCAAGGACCCCCCAGAGGGGGTTTTCCCAAGGGGACAGTGCTGCCTACCCCAGAAAACAAACCTTTCTGCCCAAGTCCTTCTCCAGATAGTATCCATCTAGTAACCACCTAAAAGTAACAACCAGGACAAAATCATTGCACAGAAGAACTCTTAGGATTTACTCACACTCCAACAGTGATTTGATAGTCAAGAACTATTGTCACAGGAAAAAAATGATACTATAAATAAATACTGTCAGAAGACTAGATGACTGTCAAGACAGCACTCCAATACAGACTTTCACATAAACAGCAAGTTATAGTCAGCTTTTACTGGCAGTTCAAGAATCTTGAGGCTTCCTACTGTGACAATAGTGAGAATATTAGTGTTGAGACTAAATGTGATAGTTATAAAAAAGTGGTCTCATTACTACCTGAAATGTTAGTTAAATAGGACTGCCTCACAAAAAGTCTTAACTCTCCTCCCATGATAAGGCTGCTATTTAGCTTTATAAAACCAACACAAGTATAAACAAAGTCGCACAATTCTTGATTGCATAGGCAATCTCAAGGGATAACTATAACCCAGCAAATTTCTTTAAAAACAAGTCATCAAAAGGCAGGATTTGACTTTATCTAGTCATTAAAAAAATTCTTTTGTCACCTGCTAAAAGAGTAAGATTGTGGTTTCAGGTCATACATGTGAGTTAATAAGAAATTCTTCTCCTCTACCTCCTTTATGATTTTCTTCCACAATATATGCAGCATTACAGAGAAAGAATAAGAGTACTTCCTATTTCTGATACTTAACAGAATAGAGTGCAATTTAAAAAAAAAAGGATAGTTTTATCTTCCAGTCACCAGAAAGTCCCCCAAAGCCCACAGTGCCACTCTGAGAGCACCATGTCACCTGATACAGCGTAAGTTAGAAACACAGTAAGCGCTCTGTGAGCGGACAGGCTGCCCATTATATTCAGTTTTCAGAGTATAACTGAACTTGCCCTTAGTAGCATTTTCTATTTCATTTCATAAGCAAAAGATGTTCATGTATCTCAAAACCCTTAAAAAAAACAAGCTCATCAAGCAATTCTCATATCTTGCTTTACAATCTCACAAAGAAAAACCCTGCCCTAAAGATGTTCTGCTTCCTTGAGGAATTCCACCTACAAAACAAACTCCATTTGAGATTTAGTCTCCATTTCCATATTATGGAAAATCTCCAAAGATATTAAGCATTTCTCCGCCATATAGGCAAAAGAATTCTAATCTTGATGTATTTCACCAGTCTTTATAGAGGCTCAATGATTAGCTGTACAGCTAAGTATCATTAACTTGTGCTAACAATTGTAAGTTAATGACGCCAGACAGAAACATCCTTGACAAAGAGCCACAAGAAGTTAAAAAAGGTGTTCCCTTGGCATCCTCCAACTTGACAAACATTTTTAATATTTTTATTTCACTTCATTAAAAAAAACTATTTAAGAGCTGTAGAAGCCTGAATGCTCTGAGACACAGCCCACATAAGAAAGAAAGTGGCATAGTGTGATTAAGCACTATGCCAGCAAGAGACAGGATAGGTAAGAGCTTGAGGTGAGTGTCAATATCAGCTTAGCCTAAACAAGTCAGCAAGAAATTCTGTGGATATGCTGGCTGCTCAGATACTTTTTAATTAGGAAAATGCTTTCATGCTACAATGTTTAATGAGTATTCCAGACATACTTCTACTGCCATGAAAACACACCTTTAATACAGGATTTAAATCAATAACGACCTTTTGTGCTAGAAAAAAATGCCTTTAATCTTAAAATATGTTCTTTGAAGGAGGAAAATTAATGCACAAATGCAAATAAAATTTCTGTTGACAAGATGCAATTCCTTATGAAAAAACTACAGATATGATAAATTATTACTACATAGTATCATCTGCCAGATACAAACTTCTCACACATCTCTGTCCAACCAGCCAGTGACTGAAGGAAATTAGCTATACTAATTTCCTTTGCCAGATACAAATTACCTGTAACAAAGGTTCAGAAGGAAACTAGAAAATACAAACCCTTTAAAACTTTTCTTGGGTAGTAATATTAAACTACAGGCCCTTCTGCCAAACTCTTCCTCAATTAAAGCATGCAATATGAAGAAACACTAAGGGAAATATGAGCATTAAGATCAGAAAAAGCCTCAATTGCACAAGATTCAGAGATCGGTGCATAAAATATACCCTCCATTCAAAAGGAAAATGGTATAAATTGCATTTCTTAAAGTTGATAGAGCATGGCTTAGAGCCTTTACAATGCTACTACTCTCAAATTAAACATAGCTGCCTCACATTTGGTTCAGAGCTTAGCCAATGTCACAGTTTATGTTACTTAGGCTATCTTTGTCACAGCCAGACAGAGCAATGTTTTTCCCTGTGAAACAGCACAGAAAGCAGTGAGGTAGCACACACCAACACTGCACAGGGCCTTCCAGGTATAATCCTACCTCAAATATACACATGATCTTGGAATTCACATCTTACCTGAGTTTCACTATCTCAGACATTTTCTCTGTTTCGCAGATTGATTTCCCACCCCCTGCCTTGCCAAAGCTTGGATAAGTTTTGTTCACCTACATTTAATTTCCCAAAATCATCAGTAGAGATTATTTTAATCATCTGCACATTTTAACCATTTGTGATTTTGGCCACAAATCTTTAAGTGAAGCAGGGTTGTGTGCCATTCTTTTAAGGGAGAGAAGGTGACATTGCAGGTCCTGATGGGTTTTGTCAACTCCTTTGACAACAGACTATACAGCTGTCAACAACAGCAATGCACTTTTAAAAAGTTTACATTCTCTGATAGGATGTACAAATCTCCATTCGGATTTAGTCTGCATTTTATTAAATACAATCTACTTTTCAACCTCTGCACTAAAATTCAGTCAGAAAATGGGGTTTTCATAAGTAGTAAATTACTCACTCCTTTCCAAAAATCAAGACCAACTTAAAATCCTACTGTCTACAGTCTAATCACACTATTTAGTTTAATCCTTATTATTGCACAGGTCTGTTAAAAAAAAGATGAACAGTATTTTCAGCTCTCAAAGGAAAAAAAAATATCCTTTCGATCATCAGCCTTGAGGTATTTTAGCAGCCCATTAATACTTTGAGGACTATCATAATGAAAGATTTTCTTTCTTCAATTCTTTAAAAACATTTCTAGAAAACCAAGACAGTACTTCCTTCAGTCCTCTGCAAGGCTCCCATCTACACTGCAGTGCTTGAGTGACTTGGTTCACCCCCCTTTTTCCCCTCCAATGTTTCTGTATTTCTGATATCATGTACCTAAAGCCTGAGGCATGTGGCTTATTTTATTCTACAAACAGATTCTGTGAAGGATTTGTTCAGGAAGCTACAGATTCTCTAAGCCTTGAAATACATCTTTCATATGAAAAACACTTCATTCTGATGACAGGCTTATTCTCTGGCTCCTCATATCAGGTTCTTATTGCAGCGTCTCTTGTCTCAAACAAGTTCAGCTACAGCAACAGGACAAAACTGAGTTTAGGCTGGACCTGGAAAATGAAGTGTGGGTACAATGAAGTGTGACTACAATCTTCTGGCCCTCTCTTATAAAGGAATACACTTATGTTGGATTTGCTGACATCTGAATCTATTTCATCAGGCAATGCAGACATCTGCCTGTAAGCCAGTCCTCCTGAGCTCTCTTTTTATCTCTAAAGTATCTCTGTCATCATTGACCATAATGAGAATCTGAAGGCACTAAATCCAACCACAGGTCTAGAGTAAACTAAGATTCCCAGCCATGGCCTGCAGCATTCTAGCAACTCCAGCATCATTCCACCCACTGAGTGCAGTCCAGCAGCTGGGCTGACTGAGTATATATAGTGGTTGGATCCCCAGTAAAACTTTTTTACATCATGTGTACTCTCAAACACATCCACCTGCATGTCTGTCTAGGTTTCCTCAGGCAAAAATCCAGTAGTCCTAAATTTATAACTCTGGAACGTATAACGTGCTCAAAAGAACATCTTGTTTTAGTCAGGGTTTCACACAGCCTTCATTTGGCTAAGGAGATGGGGCACTAGACATAAAGATAGAAACAAGGAGAATCAGGTCCTTTTCATTCACACTAAAAGATCCCCACGCTCCCATTCAAGTCTACATATAAATCCCAACTCTTACATATACAATAAAATTAAATAGAAAACCCATCAGTTGCTGTAAGAGCTAGACCAAGACTTTTGTTTTCCCATGAAGAAAGAGACAAGATTTCAAACATATTTTCAGTCCTAATATGAAAGGAAAAAAGGTCACAGTTCTATTATGCAAAAAAATAAAGGCAGTTTGGAAAAATACTTTGGGTTTGCCTACATCATTGTTACGGTTCTAAGTCAAATTAAATCACTAAAAACTAGGCTGGATTATTCAATAATTTTGAACCATTTGAATGAGTTGAAATGAAACAATATTTCCTGTCATAATTTATGTTTCATTATTAAAAGTTGAGCTACACTTAGGTCTTTATTTATGAGGCCGAGATGGCTGTGTGGGGATGGAGGAAGCAAGTTATGTTCCAAACTGGTAAGAAATCATTGAACAAATGCATATTTACCAATTAATATGAAATTGAAAATAAATATTCACAGAACACTGATAGAGATTATCTTCAAGGCATTTTATTCCTCACTGCACCATAGTCATACCTAAAACAAGGGATGCGATACACTCCCTATTGAAATCAATGGGGTTTCTTCCATGTTTCCAAATACTCCTCACATAAAGGGTAACTCACATTGCAAATCTCTTGGCAATTGGGAAAAGCTGACACCAAGATGGGTACTTTAGACTGGTAAAAGTTTGCAAACAGTGCATCAAATGTATAAAAAACAGAGGATTTATGGAGGGGAGATGAGAAAACAAATCTGAGTGATATGCTGTATTTCACAAAAAAATATAATCAGGGAAAGCAAAAGTTTGAGAATTTATTCAAAACAAAACAAATGTATTTTAGGTCCCTTGAAATTTGGAAGTGACCCTATCTCCCACCATCAGAATTGCTTTTACTTGGTGTGGATGTACAAATAGACCAAAGGCAGAGCAGAGTCTGAAAAATATACATTTTAAGTAGTGGTCTTTTAGCCTTTCAAATCTTTTTCTGAAAAAAACACATCTGTTGTCCATATTAAAGGTACCAAACTGCTTTGATTTTAGCAATAAATATGTTACATCATCTTCATAAGCAGAAAGCAAAAACTGATGAAATTTTTTAAGTACCTCTGGACACCTGAGGAAGGTGCCAAGTGTTAACTTCATCCCTCTAATTTCTCTCTGAACTGACAACTTATGAAGAACCTTATAAAGAGAAATTTGAAGAAGAGTTCCAATATCAGATTAAAAATGTAGGAAATAATTTAAAGCTTTAAATTTAGGAGAGCAGCAAAAAGACAAAAACAAAGCAGAGAAAGGCATTAAAGAGCTGGAGGAGCAATAGAAGCAGTTGGGTGAAGGGGCGGAAAAAGAAGAATTGGTGCTTGAAAGTGAAGTCATAAAAGTATGGGGGAAGGTGTGGGAAAGAAGTGAGCAAGAACCTTAAGAAGGAGAAAAATAAGGGAGAAAGGAGACAGCATATATTTTAAAGTCTTTAAACATTTGAAGATTCACATTTTTACCATCTGGCAGCATATGCAGTTTATTATAAAGTGCTGGAATGTGTTTTGTGGTGAAGGGAGAACTGTTTCATGAGCTCATCAGAACTGGATAACTGGCCTGTAGTTATCTTCTGAAAAGTGGGAGAAAGTCCAGTGATGAGTTGGTTGATCATGTCTAATCCTACCACCAGTAAAAATGGGTTCAAATCAGAGTCATTCATGCTGATGTAAATGTCTCTGTTCAGTAAACTCTCCTACCTCTAAATAATGCATCACACAAGCATTTTGGACAACTAACATTTTCCAGGAAGAGTGCTATCTGTTAGTCATCACAGTGTTGCATGGAGTGCACTAAGCCTGAATCAAAATATCTGATATATCTCTATTTCAGGGACAATTTTATGCAATAATTCTTCTGCTTTTAAGTTCTCAATGTTGTTAAAGTTAAAACTCAAAATAGAAAAAACAAATCCCTATTCCTACAAATCAATTTAGCTGTCTTTTTACAGCCAGACACGCCTGGCAGTAATACTTGGGAGGAGAAGCTGTCTCAAATCTGAGCATACTTCTCAGGTCTTCAAGGCCAATTTCCCTTATCAAACTTGAATTCATATTTTTATTTACTCTAACTCACCAGCACATACATACACTCATAAGTTTCCAGTCCTACTGGAAAGCATATAGTGCTTTCTGTTTAGAGTGCTTGGAGCCATGTCATGGAACAAAACACTGATAAACACATTCACCTGTTTCAAACATTCCTCTTTGATTACAGGCATTTATCTGTTGAAGATATTCCATGTCATATAATCAAAGGCATAAGAATGGTCTGACACAGGTAAAGTCATGCTAAAATTGTGTTCAGGCTCCCAATTATCTCTTATGCTGTAAGCAGCCTTCATTTATCAGACTTAAGGAGAGACATTTACAAGCTTTATGGGAACACAGTATAAGAGGTAGAACTCCCCCAGTGCAGCTACCCTTCCATGGGTATACCTGTAGGTAGGGACAGAGAGGCTGAAAAAACTGGTATTAAAACTAGAGACAAAGAAAAAAACAGTTTGTTAGCTAACAAAACATGCATACTTTCCTGACGGACATATTCTAAATGTTTTATAAAGAGTAAAGGTATAGTAAGTGAAGTACCAGAATCAAATCATATTAAATCCTGCTTTTTTTTTTTAATTCTGCAGCTGTAGAGTTTGCCACACTGTGTAGAAACATCAAGATTCTGTAGCATAAAAAAAAAATATAATTCTAGTGAATCTTTTTGGTAGGAAATAAGACATAAAATCATAAACTGCAATTAAGTTGTTGAAGTCATGTTTGCCTGAATTTGCATAAAGCCTGACATAAGAGCTCAGAACTATGAATTCTTCAGTTTCACTTCAGCATCAGCATTAACTGTCTCGTGGTTCATCAAATATGCTCTTCCAGCAAACCAATCTCTCTCCTGCATCTTCTTAGAATAAGAATGTGAAGAATAAGCCTCAGTTATTTCTAACTCTTAGATAAAATGATTTGCCTTTGAAATCTTTATCAGCAGGAAGGACATGACATCCCACTATTCATTTTCAGATTCAAAATTTTTAGTACAGAACTCAATTTTACACTTCCAATCTGAAATCAATTAAAAACTCCAGCTGCAGACCTTTCTGTCTTGCAAGGAATGCATAAGACTTAGTTCTCAGTATTCAACACAGCATGTTCTCACAATGTATATTTTTCCAGATATGTATCATTTTAAAAAAAGCTTTGTTTCCCAACTGCAACTCAAAATTTTTACAGCAACTATAAAAAACATGCCATAATCCCTGACAAACAGGTGCCAGCAGCCACTTAGCAGCCTTGGCCAAATTCAGAAGAGCCTTACCTACCCACTGCCATCTTAGTATGACTGCAGAACAAATATAACTTTGACTCTAAATCATGTTGGAGGAGGTGTTAAAAATGATTGGAGAACTGAGGCAAATTTGGCAAGAACTGGACGTTTGTACTCATTGGAAATCACTTTGAATTCAATCTTCAAACAAACACAAGCCTGAGTGTGAGCTACAATTTGAAGTGATCTGGCCATCATTTCTCCAGGTCTCTCAAGGTAGATGAAGACCATTTTTGCTCAAACGTCTCAGGGATGTCAAAAACAAAAGTAGTTCCTAAAAGGATTTTTTTTTTAATTCCAGAAAGTAGAATAGATGTTTTAAATTCAGCTCTACATTAACAGGAACATTCATACCTCTCTCTTTACTTGGCTCTTGGTACAGAGGATAAATGTAAAGCAAGAAATCTCAGTCTCTGGATCTCATGCCAACAAGAAATGTTGGAAGACAGAGATGCCAGTTTGTGTTCTCCTAGGCATTCTAAGGATTCAGGGACAAATTTTGCTTACTTTATGCATGCAAAACTGAAGGAGAGCTCCACTGGAAAAAAAATTAAGGTAAAGAACAAAAGATTTACTCAAGCAGAGTTCCTAATGCCTTCAAGTATAAAATCTAGAGGTCTCTTCAAATATATTTCTTTAGAAGAGATTTTGTTAACAGGTGCTGTAAGTAGGCAATCTGAGGATATCAGAAAATCTAGGATGAAGTTACAAATGGGCTAGACAGATAAAGTTCACATTATAGGTCATGGAATCTTAGAGCCAATTTAATCCCTGAATGAATTCTGATTTTTCTGGAAGCCCACAGTTATTCAGATTCTACAGCATCTAACAAACTATTATAAACCTCTAAGGGGCTCTAGGCTTTGACTTCTTGAACAGAAACCTGAGCTCACAGGATTTTAACAGAATTAATTTGCTGTAATATCAAATTAGGGAAGAACAACTTTATATCTTCAACAAGAGATGGAATTTAACCTTCCCTGGGGAAACAGATTAGCTTCAGGCCTACACCAGTCACTTAGATATTGTACAGAGACATTGTTTCTTAGAAATTACAAAGTTCGATCACAGAAGGGTGCATCAAAGTGAAGTACAAAATTTTGGAGTGCAGTAACTGTGAGACTCAGATTAGCAGGAGTTTCAAAGATTTGGATACCACAGGGGAACCAAATAAGTTTAAATACATGTTATACGTGTAAGCAGAATGTGTTGGTAACCAAACAGTCTGACTTCAGATGTCAGTATAATGAAAGTCTAGAAACAGTATTAGGGAGCCTGAAGCAGGTCCAGTGGTCCTGAAAAGCTGCACTTCATTAACAACATTGAAAGCCACAGTGAATCCCTGCTGATTTACATCCTTGTTATTAAGGTATTATTCCTTCTTTATCAGGAATTGAATGCATTCTACACTTAAATGAAAACAATGTTTGCTGTCTGCAAAGAAGAGAGGGGGAAGGAGTAGAGGAAATAAGAAAAAAAGTGTCATGGTATATCTAGAGTATTTGTCTCCAGAGCTGAGACAACACAACGCTGGAGATACACAGAACAGCTCTACATTTGTAAAGCAATATCCACTTATCAGTAAATTCGGGAAAAATATAATTAAGATACCAAAAAATATCACCCCCAGGCATCATTTGCACTTTTGTAAGTTGATACCTAGCTGTGTCCTACAGTAAAATTTGCCTAACAGAGCAGAGGGGTGAGAGGACTCCTTATCAAGTCTGCTAAGGTTATGACAAAATTAATTTTTGATATTAACACAGTGGGGACAAAAGAAACTTCTACAGCTTTGATGGTTCCCAAGAGATGGAACTCTATTAAAATGGGAAGATGTCATCTCCATTCTACCTAGCAGTGGACAGTGCTCAGTGATAAAATCTGCCTAACAGAGCATAGGGTACAGCACTGCTTATTAAAATAGATCAGTATTTCCCATAATAAGATGATTTTCCTAGTTGTTTATAAAATTATACTAAATAAAGCAATTAACTAAAGGTGCCAAATGCCTGACATGTGCTAAAGACTTTTGTTGGAAAATAATTCTGGAAAGCCAATAATGCCAAGACTCAAAAGAAAAAATTATTAAGTTAATATTAAAACAATTCCTGCAATTTAGAATAGAAATCAGCCTGAAACCTGGCCAGTCACAGAGATCATTATACCATGAAATCCAATGGGCTGTACTAGGCACTCCTGTTCATAACCTCAAATCTTTAGGAATTCAAACCAGAGAGCTTTTCCTGAGCTAAGCAATAGTTCTGTTCACTTTTGCACTCTGCTGTTTAGACCCATTTCTACCATAGATCTCTTTCAGGACAATCAAAATTTGAAATTGCAGACACTAGAACATTCTGTATTTGAATAAGGACAAGAAATCACAAACCTCCTACCTGTCTGCTTTCATATGAACAAGAAATAAATACAGAACTAATGAACGCTTATTCAGCAAGCACCTTTTCTTTGTCACATTACTGTTTCCTTCTACGAGGGGAAAAAATTAAAAGCTTAAAAAAACATTTTTAAATGCTACAATACACAATGTTAAATGTTGTAGTAACAGCAGCATATCTCAAGACCTGCACTCAAATGTTTGACTTGTAGGCACCCTTGAGAAAATCAAACTGCAAACTCAAAGTATGAAAATTAAGTTACAATATCAGCGTAATCATACAGAAAGTGCCACACTGACACCTTGTAATTTTCTAGCTGTTGGAGCAAGGATTGTTGGAGCTCTACTATGGCTACCATTTTGCAATAATTATTACCTACTATGATTATGGAAATAAGAGATGGTAATACTAAACTATTTCTTACACATTGGAACGTTATGTATTAGGGCAAGGGAAACAAGGAGGGGGGACAAGAGGAAAAAGACAAGATATAGGTCATATGTGGTAGTTCAAGCTGGGATCAATGAAGCCCATGCACTAACTTCTCTACAAAACGTAGTTCGTTTGATCTTTACTGAGCTGTCACTCAAGCACATCCCCAGCAAATATTCTTCTATAAATGTAATTCTGTCATTTCTGCCAGTTACAGGAGAGAGCTGCTAGTGTTGGTGTTAATGACAATTGCCTAACTGTGCTTATCAAAACAAAGATACTTAGCTAAAGAGCAGAAGTCTTGTTTCTGACAATAAGCTGTAACAAACAAAATTAAAATCCTCAAAAACATAATACAACTTAATGATAAAATCTCCAGATTTTTCAGATCATTGAATCATTTAGGTTAGAATAGACTTTTGAGATCATCAAATCCAACCATTAACCCAGCCCTACCAAGTCCCCCACTAAACCACATTCCTACATGCCTTCTAGGCACTTCTACACATCTTTTAAATACCTCCAGGGGTATTTAAACTTAGACTTTACTTCCCTGGGCCATCTGTTCCAATGCCTGACTGTTGCAGCATATGTCACAGACGAGACAGCTGCAACACACAGAGTATCATCATACAATATCAGAAAGCATCAGCCCATACAGAGCAACATCTTACCACATCAGAAGGCTTCAAGCACCTGCCCATACAGAGTAACACCACACCACTCCAGAAGGCAGTAAGCATTGACCCTTCTTGTTCTTTAGCCCAACCTTTTATAGCCCTCATGTTAATGCACTGCACCTGTGTGCCCTCTGTTGCCTCTGGTGATTGGTCAGTGCACCTGGGCACTCCAGGTCTCATTACCTTCAATGCTGCTCACCTGCTCCTCACAGCTGCAGCCCACTGGGGATGAGGCTTAGCCACAGCCCCACTCCCAATTACCACAAACTCTGTGCCTACACTTGACAACCCCATAGATGAAGAAATCATCTTTCTTCAGGATAAACACCCTTGGCTCCCTCAGATGGTCCTTGTAGGACTTGTGCTCTAGACCCTCTACCAATTTTGTTTCCCTTGCATTTAATAGAATCTTAACATTATTCAATTAGAACAAAGAATGTCAGAATAAAAGAACACATACAGTTTAGATTGGAAAGTCACTAGGGTATGGACACTAAATCAATTTTAGTTTCTTCTCCACTGCTTTGGAGAGAATTATTTTCTGGTTTTTAATCACAATCACAGATAAAAGTAAGTGCTTTTATAAATGTAGCAATAATTTTAAGAATGTCCCCACTCTGCAATAAAGCAAGTCTGAACCATGTGATTAGAGGCATAATGTAGGCCAGATCATCTGACACTTGCAGTTGCCATCACACACTTAGAACTCTAATCACTCACTCCTTTTCTAAACACATGGATAATTTGGAGAACAGGCCAGCAGCACAGCATTGTTTAAAACAGGGTTCTCCCTCACCGAAAAAACCAGCCAAACAACCTAGTTTTTAGACAAAGAAATATAGGGAAATATGCTTCCACCAGAATTAGCTCCCGCTCGCCAAGAGAAGTGTGCTATTTCTCACATCTCTCCTGATCAGGTAGTTTAAGTCAAGACTCTTCCAGCTTATGGCAGACAAGGAAAAAGTGCTAGAGGTAGGAAAATTATTAGACCTACAAATCATGGTTAGAGTCTTGCTTAAAATGAATTTAAGACTTAAATTCTTCTGAATGCAGGAAGACATGGACACACACTTTTTTTTTTTTTTTTGCTCACTTGTTGAGTTGGATCACCCTATTATTCTGCTGCATCAATTCCTCTATTTCCAGTTGTTTCATCTTCTTTACTCCTTGACTTTTCCTTTGGTTCAAAAAACTTTGAAAAAAGAAAATGCAACTTAAGGACAAAGAACAGGAAAAAAGAAGGAGGAGTGCTATTTTCTGTGTATTGTTTTGAGGCTCTAATTTAGCTTTCTGGTGATTCAGAAATGTAACCATTTCATACATTTTCTTCTAATAAGTAGATGGTTGTTACACCAACACTTTTAATCTGACACATAAAATTTCTTTCCATGAAAGGCAAATACAAGGAATATTTGAGACTGCTCCATGAAACTAACAATGTCAGTGGGAAGAACAAAGATCATGGCTATGAGTCTAATGACAAGTGATACAATTTTCTATTTTCAGGGTGATAGCAATTTCCACTCCCTCAGTAATTTCACTAGAAGGCAGTGTTCATGTACTTTTTCAGTTCAATGTTAGATATTGTTTTATAAACAGCAAATATAAATTCTTTCAAAGTAAAGTATTTTACTTTTTAACAACCACTGTGTTCCACTCTTCACTGAAAAAAAAAAAAAAAAACAGCAATAATAAAACTCCTTACAGATGAATTATCTTACAGGAAAGCAGAAGTTTCTTCTGCTCCCATTTATTTTCCTGTAATATGAAATCCCTGTCTGCAAAGCCAAAGCAAGCTGCAGGAAGCTACAGTTTGCATAACTATAGGAAAAAAAACCCAAACAGTTGTGGATAGAGAAAGATGATAAAAGTGGTTTTGACAAGAAAAAATACATGAAGACTTACATAAGATTTTTTAATCAATTAAAATATAAGGCAAACAGAATTACATTACATTCATTCCCACCCACGAACAAAATTGCCTATAGCAAGCTGCAAATTGTTGCCCCCAGCTAAGCACAAATATATTTTCAATCCTATATACACATTGAAATATAACTAGATTTTATATATAGGCTTGACTAAAGTTACAGTTTCTGTTATGAACAAAGCTTTAACTGGGTCATCTATAGCTTAAGCAAGAGTTTAATCACAGCTTCTCCCTGCTCTTAGAATAAACAGTAGGATTTTCTGAAATGCATCACTTCTTATCTTTATATTTTTCTGGTATCTTCACCATGTTCTGAAGAGAGCTTGCCATTTCACTTGACCTCAACATACCATTACACATGATAAGCATGGAAATTCATATTTCATAAAAGGACAAAATTTCTCCCTCGTGGGACTACCTAAGAAAGTCTCATCCTTTTCCTTTCCTTTTTCTATCTCTTCCAAGAAAATGTGTGTTTTGACATTCTGTGAAATTTTATTGAAATTGCAAGTCACCTTTTTTTCTAGTATATGCTCTTAGTGCATAAAAAACAGCTGACAGACATTGAGAACTCCTTTTAAAAACCTGGTTTAATATGGAGTTTCATAATGTTGCACGCTCTGGACTAGGTCAGACACCTTTCTTTTTAATCAGTTACTTCCTACGTGGGCTGCTGTGTGTAACCACAGAACAAACTGTCCCTACATTATTACCCAGACTTGTAATGAGTGCAGAAATGTAAAGCAGCATTTTTGGGCACTGAGAGGTTTGTACCCTGCAAACTTACCTTAAACTGATTAATTATGAGAAGGACACAATGTGTCTAAAACCTTACATAAACAGAAGCCATTTATATCCATTAACCAAATGGATTAGAAAGGAAAAAGAAATCCTTGTCTCAGGACAAGAAAGCTAAACAGCATAGAGATTATTTGGTAAGATATTTAACATTTACCCTATTTGCTCTGGTGTGCTGTGGCTTTGTTCCAATCTTCTGTCTCATAATGCTGCTCTGCCTTACAGCATTCAAGGATATGTAATTCTCAAAAATCAACAGAAACGGCTGCCTTTGAAGTTAGCCAAATCAACTTAAAAGGTTTATAAAAATACTGATGCAAATGGCCATTTTGAATGTATGAAGTCTCCTAATTTTCAACATCCAAAATGTAAGTTTTTTTCAATAAAGAAAATATTTCATTAGTTTTCAGTGACTTATGCTGAGCTATACATGACTGCAAAGCATACGACTTGAACTACACAATCTACAAACAAAAAATAATTCTGGTTAGTAAGCTACTGCCAACAAATTTCCACAAGAACTATCATCATCTTGACTGTATTTTTATTGCATTATTTTCTAAGAGAATTTTAGAGATACTTGAAATCTGCAAGATTATTTGATTACATAAAAAAGACACTAGCTCTGCCACGCTCAAAGGAATATATCCTTCCCAGCAACACACTTTTTGTCCTAACAAGCAGCACTGGACATTTTACAGTCTAAAACTCTGCAGTGGTCTCATTTACATAATTACATAATTATTGCAAAGTATGCGTAACTCTTTTGGGATTGTTTTCTTTTTAAAATCAGTTTAAAAAAACATTAGAGATTGCACGTATATTAAACTACTTCTTCATAAAAGCATGTCTTGCCATGTAGAAGTATTTAAAATGCTAGATCTATGCACCTGGTCAAAAATTACTTGTTACTGTTAAAGTCTATTTTTTAATCATTGTAACATCTCTTTCTTACACTCCTTCCTTGCATCAGCAGTAGAGAAAATCATTGCCTCCTCTAAAGGCAATCTTGACTGACTACCTAGATTCAGAAGCACAGCCCTGAATTTCTAAGTTGGACAAGTAAAAACAAACAGGTTTTCTGAGACAATGGCCACCTCCTAGTTCCATAGAGCTTCCCACATTGAAGGCACTAAATTTAAGATGTGTCTTTCATTGGTTTCCTGCAGGAGCAGTAAAAAAACATGCGTTATACCATTCATCAAGTCGTACAAAAGCCTGCCATACATAACACCTGAAAATAGAAGATTGTCTCACTGGAAGCACAGCTGTTTCCTAGAGTAAAATTTTTATTTCGGAGCCCATTTAGCATAACTAAAAAAAAATCTTTTAATCCATGCAACAAGTATGGCAGCCTTTGAAATCTTCCTCAAAAGTACCCATAATGTGTACTAGAAGCAAAACCACAAAACTCTGAAAAGTGTGATGGGTTCTTACTATTATTTTATATGGGACTCAAACTTTATAATTGGCTGAACTGAAAGACGAATAAAAGATATAGGTAATATCTTTAAAAGTAGTACTTTGAGGGCAGGAAGGGTGAAGAGTGACCCTAAATATTACCATACCATGTTTTAAGGCTCGTTGTCAAGCAGAGAAAGTCAAGTACTGCATCATCAGGACAGTCAATAGATTTGGTAATTTACAAGCTTTTAGGAAATTTTTATTTCTCAGATTTTTTGGGTACAGTGTAGAACTTGACATGTCAGATCAGAAGCTCCTTTAATATTAAGGTAAACTAACATCTAGGATGGCTCCTTTTTCAACCCTAGTTGAGGTTCTAGCTCAACTAGTATTCTGTCACTGTCAATATGGTGTTAGCATTGAAATCTTGTCCTTTCTCACAATTCCCTTTTGCTCCTACAAGGAAAAAATAAATAATAATGTCTACAGTAACAATCTACACATTAATTTACAAAATGAGGACAAATTCCACTTCTGCTCAGAGTAGTACCAGTCCTAGGTACAATCTCAGCATGCATCTCCAATCATGTATTGAGTACTTTTTCCAAGAGATTTATTGATGGTGATAATGAATTTTGAAAATACTACCTATAAGTAAGCCAGTAAAGCCAGAGATAGTTAAAAGCAGGCAGAGAAGGCAGATGGCAAAAGGCAAGAGTTTTTGAAGTCTGCAAGTTTACAGAAACAATTATTTGCATGCTGCATTTAGTCCTGAGAGTCTGTTTTTATACAAACTACTCTTTCAACTACATAGTCTAAAGGAAGTTTGTTCAAGACTAACAATCCACTGCCAAGACCTGAGGACTTAGGATGTGACCTCTTTTGTACAGTGTTACCCTACATTCTGTTCTTCCATTCCCAGCCAAAACTGGGTTTCAAAACTTCCACCAAATGCACCACATCCTACCAAGACTCTTCCAGATTTGCCCTTTTCATCTTAGGTATAGTATAATGACAGATTTCACAGGGAAGAATTTTGGAATCTCTTATACATAGCAAATGAAAGGGGGTATAATCAGAGACTCACAAGACTTTTAACTTTTGCAAGTAGGCATTTATATTTGCCATGCAATCCTGTCATTTGAGTATTTTGATTAGAAAAACCGATCATACTATATCATCATACTATATTTACTTAATTCAGCAATTCATTACCTCATAAATAAGCACTTGTGAATTGAAATAAATCAAGACATTTTCTGTAAAGGCATATCAGCTTTGTAAGTTGCCTCATTACTTTTAAATAACAAAGAGTTTCTCAAACTGTAATAGTTTATATAGAAGTTTAGCAAATTTCAGGTACTCCTTAATTAAGTGACAATATGAATTGCTTTATTCCAGACGTAATAGAGATATTACTGAAACTCTGAGCTTGCTGTATTTTTTTATGGCATAACAAGTCATCATACAAGGAAAATTCTTTGTGGCAATCAAAGCCCTGAAATTTTTTAAGGCATATTTTTTGAGGCTTCACCGCACTTTGGGGAAGTAGTTTGTACATGATGGTAGAAAAGAATAGTTTATGAATGCATCTATTTTTCACTTGCATTGTCCATTTAGCCTCATGGATAGACTGTTGTTTGTTGCAAATGATTTCACAGGCAAATGCATTTTTAAAATTCAAATCCTGTTTCAAAGTCTCCAATTAAAACTGCACGTCCTCCATTTGTATTTTAATAGTTCTCTGTAACAGAACTAAGGATGCAATTACTGTTTTTTCTGAGAGCATAAATTTGTGTTATGCTTGATTTTGAGTATGACAAGGTCAAGTAACACAGTTTTGTTAGATCAAATGTTCATAACTAGCTTTCTTGACAGCCAGTGTAAATGCAGTGTTGTCACTGGTCACATTTATTTCCAGAAACATAAAAAACACACCTTAATCCCATTCTTAAAAGAATAGTGAGAGGGAGGGAGGGAGGAAGGGAGGAAGGAAGGAAGGCAGTTCGGAAGGAAGGCAATTTGGAAGGAAGGAAGGAAGGAAGGCAGGCAGTTCAGAAGGAAGGAAGGCAGTTCAGAAGGCAGTTCGGAAGGAAGGAAGGCAGTTCGGAAGGCAGTTCGGAAGGAAGGCAGTTCGGAAGGCAGGAAGGCAGTTTGGAAGGCAGGCAGTTCGGAAGGCAGGCAGTTAGGCAGGCAGGCAGGCAGGCAGGCAGGAAGGAAGGAAGGAAGGAAGGAAGGAAGGAAGGAAGGAAGGAAGGAAGGCTGAACCCTCTTAGGAAACTTAGTATATGCCATGCAATTTCCAAAGCTGTTTGAATTAGGTGATTTTTATTTTTCAGAATACATCTAAACCAGGAGATATATGTCATATGTACTTTGAGTTTCCATTTTAAGCCAAATTTAATTTCAAATCATCCCAATGTAATTCCTGTAAATAAACTTCAAAAGAAAATCAGTTGTCTTTTAAAGTTGATTTTTATTCCAAGGCTTGTGAAATAGCAAACATTTTCTTATTTTTAATTCTCAGTTGTTAAAATTACACAAAATAAGAATTATTTTCTTATTTTTAATTCTCAATTGTCAAAATTACACAAATTACAAAATTACATTTAATTCTCAATACATTGTCAAAATTACAACATCCACTACTACTACTCAAGAAAAAGCTATAATCTCACCACAAAATTTAAGGAGGAATACAAGCCCAGCCTCTTCAGCTACTCGTATTCTCTTCAGTCTCTATATAAAACCATTCTTGAAAATCAAGTGAACATGGCAATGCTTGGGCTTCACCTCTGAAAGAAGGTGTCAGGTTAGAAGTCCTACAATACTTTCAAAAGCAATGTCAGAATGCTTCCAAAAGTAGTATAGTGATATAGTCTTCATTTGAAAAAAATAAATCAAAAAGCTTTTTTTTCAAAGAGTTCAGCCTTATTTTGTAAGCAAAATCATAAAAAGCCGTTGCACTTAATCATTTGATCATACTGAGGTCTTGTTCCTACACAATAGCAAATTACATTCTGCAAGAAGTAAAGAAATTACTTAAAACCCTACACTAGATAGCTTGGGCCTTTCTTTCTCTTTTATTATATTGCTAACTGTGCCTGTCATAACAGATCATCCGGTTTCTAGCAAAGAGATGCATAATGAACTGCTTTGTGGGTGGGCTACAAAAATGCTGACAAACTTGACCATTTTAAATTACTTTTCTGTAAATCTCCTGACTGGAGTGCTTTGCATGTAAATTCCAGCAGCAGCAGCAGTTGCTGCCATAGCAACAGAGTTATTTAGGAAATAATTTAAAGTAAGTACCACATCATATTCAGCCTCTCATGAAAGAAAGCAGACTTGGCAGGAGGATGGGAAGTGGAAGGAGATATATAAGGTCTAGGGCTTTTGACTGACAAATGAGTTTGTATGTTTCCGATGTTTAGTAATGTACAGGAAATTATATAAATCAATGCTTACCTTTGCATAGTCCTTACCACTTTTATTGCATTTTTGTTAGAAAATCAAAAAACACACAGGAACAACTTTACAGCTACAGCTACATGAGGTCCTTGCCAGCCCATTTCTACAGCCTGCTGAGGTCCCCTTAGATGGCAGCACAATCTTCTGGTGTATCAGACACTCCTCCCAGTTTTGTGTTATCAACAAATTTGCTGAGGAGGTACTCTGCCTCATCATTCAGATCATTAATAAAGACGTTAAACTTAAGACTCTTTAAAAATCTCCCTGGCACACCACCAGTTACTGGCCTCCAAGTAGGTTTTGTACTACTGATCAACACCCTCTGGCTCTGGCCATTCAATGAGTCAGTCAACCTCACTGTGCACTCATCCTACATCAGCTTCTCTATGAGGATTTTATGGGAGACACCATCAAAAGCATTACTGAAGTCAAGGTGGACAATACCACTGCTCCACCCTAGTCTAAGAACCCAGCTAACTCGGTATAGAAGTTTATCAAGTTGGTCAAGCAGTACTTCCCCTTTCTGAATCCATGTTGACTACTCCTGATGACCTTCTAGCCTTCCAAGTACCTGGAAAGGCTTTCCAGTATTAGTTGTTCTTTCACTTTTCTGGAGTTCAAGGTTGACTTGCCTGTAGTCCCGAGTCCCCATTATTTTATTTGAAGATAGCAGCGACACTTGCTTTCCCAGTCACCACAATCATTCAAAGATAATTGAGTGGCCTCACACTCAATTACAATTCAACAACACCAACCAGCTCCCTAAGCACTTGTAGGTGCCTCCCACCTCAGGATCCACAGACTCGTGTATGTCCAGTTTGCTAAAACGTGATCATCTTTCACCAAGGGCACCTTCTCCTTGTTCCAGATCTTCCCCCTAGTCTCTGGGGCCTGGGTTTCCTGAAGGACAGTCTTTACTAGAAGACTGAGGCAAAAAAGGAATTGAGTATTTCAGCTTTTTCTACCTTGCCCTGTTCAGCAGCAGGTCCACATTTTCACTACTGGTCTTTTTGTCACTTTTGTACATACAAAAGTCTGTCTCGTTGCCTTTGCGATTTGGCTTTCCTAACTCTATCCATGTCTGCATGTTCAAACAGTGTTTCTCTGTTCTTCCCAGGAAGCCTATCCCTGCTTCCACTTCTATATGCTTTGTTTTTGTGAGTCAGTTTTGACAGGAACTCCATGTAAACCTCCTGGCATTTTTTTCCTGATTTTCTACTCTTTAAGATGGACTGCTCTTGAGCTTGGACAAGGTGATACTTGCATATTAATCAGCTTTCTTGCGTCCCTCTTTGCTTCAGTGCCTTATCCTGTGCAGATCTCTGAAGTCAGAGAGTCAAAGTCTGCTCTCCTAAAGAGATATCACTGTGATCTTGCTTTTTGCCCTGCTCTCTCATCTCAGAATCCTGAACTCTATAATCTCATAGTCACTGCAGCCATTCACATTCTCAATGAGCCCTTACTTGTCTGTGGGAGGTCCAGCAGAGCATTTTTCACTGTCTCCTTGATCATTGAGCCTGGGAAGTTGCTACTTGCTAAGAGTCTCATTCATTCATACACTTCTTTTAAGAAGTTTACACAATTACAGAGAAACTAGCTTCCAAAGGGGGAAGGTGAGGATTATTTAATTCATTTACAACACTCCTAGTTTATTACCAAACAAACAGCAAGAAAGCAAAATATATCTCTAAATATAATGTGAATATTAGCATCTAATCAAGAACATGGCAGAAAACAAAATGGGCAAACTACAGCATATTTATATAAACAAATAATATCTATCTGAAGCACAAATCCATTTGACTCACCACAGAATGCAGAACAGACATACAAAGATTTCTACCTTTACAATCTTCAAAGACAAAACATTAATACTTGAAGTGGAGACCAAAATAAGCATTCCAATTACCATTAGAGAAGAGAGGAAATTTTCTTGGTGTTTTTTTGAAGACAAAAACTTTTGCGTGAAGTGAGCACTTTTTCACTAGCTGCAAGCCCCACTGAGCTCAAGGAGGTTGTATAGGTTGGAATGAAATCCCATCAGAAGAGTCTGGCTGCAATCTCTCCAGATTCTACAGCTAGCTTTCAGCATAAAGCTTTTCTTTTTTTTACAATCACATATAAAATATAGCCTCATTCATGGAATACTCACTGGAGACGAGAATTGTAGGAAGAATGAGAATGTGTTATTATAAGTACAAATACTTCAATGGTGAATATGGAGTAAATTTAACAGATTCTCACAAGCAATGTCAGTTACAGCATACTATAATTCTAAATTCTTCCCTATTTGCTACACTAATAGGATTTGAATTTCCATATGCATGCCTCCATTGCTTTTATTCCATCCCCTGTACTTCACGTAGATAAATGAGTAACAGAACTTGTTTCCTAGACATGATTATGGCAGCTACATCCACACAAGCCAATAGGGACTTATTTATCTGCTCACCATCATGTTTTCTGTAAAAGATATTCTGCATTTCTCTTGAGGCATGTTTGCAATAATAATAAGTGCTCTCAAATCTATTATTACATCACTCAGCCTTTTATATATATTTTAAAGTAATATTTGGTGTGTGCACATGACTACAAAACCAGCCATATCAGTGTGTGCTCACTTGCTGTAGCACTAATGTAAACCTACACTATTGAAAGATATCCTATTATCCAGGATAGTCTTGACAATACTCTCCTCGGTTAGATAAAAATGCAATGAAAGAGTTAGCCACGTGTCTCACCTTTCCATCTTAACAAGTAATGAACTGTATAAACTCATTCTTAAAAATACTGGGCAAGCCAAACCCATCTTTCACAGCAAAATTCTATTATTTCACGTACTGTAGACTATTCTGTATCAGCTCTGTTGCACATAGAAGGATGTTCTGAAAGGATGCATGCATCATACACCTCTTTCTGCTTGCTCATGGATCTTTGTAAAAAATTTGTATCCTGAACTTGTAAAAAGATGAGTTCATAACAGAGGTACTGCTGTACATTAGAATGTGCCATGGGCAGCTGATAGGCAATTCAAATGTCATAGTGTGCAATAAGTACTCTCCACCATGCAGACATAGATGTTGACATGCAATATCATGAAGATCAGTTCATCATAATCAGGGATCTGTGCCTGAATGATAAAACTCTCACAGGGACCTTTTTCTAAAGGGTATTTATGCTCAAAACTACATTGCAGTGCTTTTGAGGATAGGTGCTACTTCACTAAAACTCAAAGTAAACATAGTGGAAATTTCTTGTCCCGTTGAGTATCTGAGAGAGGAACTGGATACCTCCAAACCTTGTTTTCTATCTTGATTAAATTCTCTGAAGATTCACTGTTTCTACAAGAAGCATTGCCATTGCTCACTGACCTTACTAAAACATGTGTTGGGGATAAGTTAATTTCTCCATCGTAACTTCTCCTGTATAGTAACAAAATTTATTATAAACCCCTACCCTCACCTAAAAGGAAAAAAAAACCAACAAACAAAACAAGCACATTGTCCAACCAATTAGCTGCATTTCTGTTCAAAAAAATATTCTCCAAGTAATGCGGTCAAAATTTGCAGTTACATACTAGTATCAAAGATGAAGAAGAATTTTTGCTTCCCACCAGGAGGCATCATTGCCTTCTGAGTCACAGAAATAACTTAATTACAGTTTTTAGTAACAAAATTATTTGCTTGACCAAGGTTTTAGCAACAGAACTATTTGATTGTCTACAGACTGCAATACAGACTGTCCATTTTTATTGCTTTCTACAGCTCTAAAGTATTTTTTCCCTGTCTGTACCATTACAAGCTACAAAGAGAAGGGAGTTAATTCACCTTGTTACTAGATCAGAACACCATGTATTATTGTTATTTCACGCTGAGATTTCCCAGTATTTTCTTCTTTTCCACCACAGCAGCTATGTTGTCTTTGGCATTCTAGAATTGTTTGGTTTGGAACATGCAAGAAGAGGAAGGCAAAAAGAAAGAAAATACTTCCCACAAATTAACAGATATTTCAAAATAATTTGCTTTAGTCATATTTGTTATCTTCCTTGTATTCAGATGTCTTCAGAAAGTAATTTAATTTTGCTGTCAATAAATAAATGTAGAAGTGTCTGCTCAAGTTCCACCAACTGCAGCTTCATCTATATTGCATTCTTATTCTCTAGAAATGACACATAAATTCAAATATCACATAATTTAAGAGTACAGAAGATGTTCAGTGATAATATCAACTCTAATGAAAAGGTTACTTATTCATTATGATTTCCTTCTATAGTTCATATTCTTTTTTTAAAAAATCTGCTTTTGGTTAGAACTTCCATTACAACTCAGACTCAGCATTGAATATCAGTAGTTTCTCTCTTCTGTGAACACCAATTTTTCATATGAACATCTAGTAAATAACTAGAATCAGGAGACAAGGTTTAATAATTACAGATCAAATTTCCTTTTGATCTGTTGAAAGGCACTGTAAACAAATTTTAAGAAAAGCATCACAGTTTAGTATTTCTAGGTTAATCCATGGGCAAAATCAGAACATTTCCAAGAAAGCATTACCACACATCATCCCTGAATGGCCTGGCAGTATGAATGGGACAAATAGAATTGATTGGAAAAAAAAACAAACAAACAAACAAAAAAAAACCACCACCAAAAAAACAAACAAACAAAAAACCACCACATTAAATCAGAAAGCAGTTGTTCAGGAAGATAAAACAAAAAGAGACCATTAGACACATTTAGATTCAAGGACCAATTTTAACCTCAAAACGCAAAATAAACACAGAGAGACATTAACCATATAGCAAGGCCATTGCTTAGGAGGGAGATTATGAGGATAAATATTTAAAATAGTTCTCAATGTTTAAACATTAGACTGGACAATATTTGTGACAAAATATTCAACCAACCACCAGCCCAGGAGAAATATTTGTATAAGGGAAAACAAGTCTTTTTTCATTCACCTTAAAGGAGACTATAAATGCACACAAAACTTTCCCTGTCAGCTAGGACCCAGATGAATGGCTGGATATTAATTTTTTTCAAGTCTGAGTTAGTTTACAGCATATTTCGTTCATTTAAAAAAATTTCAAGGGCAACCTGCAGTGGAAAGTAGATAAGTACCCCTTCACCCAAAGTTTGGGGCACAATAGTCAGTGACAAGCACACAGCCACCAGCTAAAGCTGACTATCACTGAGATTTTAAACAGTGCTAGAATCCACCACAGATTGAGATCTCTTGGACCTTGTCTCAAAGTGACATTTGCAGGCACATACAGCCCCAGAAAGGGAAAAGAAAGGACTTCCAGAAAATAATCAATTCTGTTTAATAAATAAATAAATATAAGAATAAAAATTTTGATATTTTACTGGCAAAGCTACCAAGTCCTTCTGAAACAAAAGTAACCTTCTCTAGCTTAGGTAACCTTGATCTTAGAATTTCATAAGAAAATGTAATTTCCTTTGACTGTTTGTCTTGTTTTTGTCTGCAAAAGATTTCACTTTCTTCCTAGTAGCTGGTGCAGTGCTGTGGTTTGCATTTAGCATAAGAATACTGCTGGTAAGACACTCATGCTTTCGGTGTAGTGGAACAGGTCTGACCCTAAGGAAAGGACTTTCCATTTCCCCTGTTCTGCCAGGGAGCAGGTGCACAAGAAGCTGAGAGAAAGCATCCTGAGGACAGCTGACCTGACCTGGCCAAAGGGATATTCCATACCATGGAACACCATGCTCAGTATAGAAACCAGGGGAGTTGGTCAAGAGGAGCTGATCGCTGTTCAGGGGGCTGAGCATTGGTAGGTGGGTGGTGAGAAATTGCATTGTGCATCACTTGTCTGTCTTGGGTTTTATTCCTCCCTTTCTCTCTCCTCTTCATTACTATCATTATTATTATTATTGTTGTTGTTTTTATTATTATCATTAGTATATTTTTGTTTGGTTCAATGACTAAACTGTTCTTATCTCAACCCACAAATTTTAATTTTTGTTACTCAGATTCTCCTCCCCACCCGGAAGGCAGAGGCTTGAGCAAGCAGCTGTCTGCTATTTAGTTGCTAGCCGGGGTTAAACTGTGACTCTGTTTTAATATAAAGCTCCAAGAGACCATAATGGCAATCTAATCTGACCTTGTATATAACAAAGTACAAAAGAACTTCCTCTAATTAATTCTGCAGCAAGCCTAACACTTCTAAATGGCTCGTAAAGGAAAAAAAAAAAATCAGGCCTCTTGCATCCACCTTGTCTTCACAAACATTTCTCTTCTCCAAGCAATCTTATCTTTTAACATACATCAGCACTGTTATGAGCCCTTTCAATGTACAATAGGAAGTAACTCAAAAATACCTAAAAGTTCCTCTTCAGGAGAAGGTGAGAGATATACTTCTCTCTAGCACTCTCAGGTTCCAATTAAAACATTGGTTCACAGGCTTCCATGTTGGAGTCAGAGTGTTTTAACTGATTTCATTAAACAGAGTAACTCCATACCTTCTGTATTTTTATCTTCTCCATTCTATGCAAACAGAATGGTATCAAGGGCACCTTGCCAGTGTATGTTTTCTAACATGAGCAGAGATAAGGGCTTCTCCAGTTACCTAGATCAGTTAAGTCATGTGCCACTGTGAATGAGCATTTAAGGAAGAAATTATTGAGGAGTATTTAGGTCACAAATCCTTTCCATTGGGGGCATCTGGTATTAGTATTATGGGCATCTGTCATTTAATGTTTGTTCTAAATGTAGAAACAGCTTATCTTTAATAAGTATTTAGTGTACTACATATGACTTGGCCAAGAGATTAAATTTCAGAGCTGTTTATAGAATCTCATTTGTATTTTTTTAAAAATTCAGTGCTCTGTGGCATATCTATATAAATTCAGAAAACGTTTTTATCATACCAACTAATAAGAGCATTCATTATCAACTTAGAACAGTGACTGTACCTCTAAAGCAAAGGTGCCATGGTTATAGGAGAACTCCAATTGCAAAAAGCTTGGACTTAAAAATATCTACTTTGGGGTGTTTTGTGAGGTAGAGAACCTTTACTTAAAAAGGGGGAAACACAGGTGGTGCTGCAAGTGAAGAGTTTTAGCATCATATCCCCACAGCTTCCCTAATTAGAGCACAGATTAAAAAGAGATGTGCACACCTTAGGCCTGAATTCCACAAACGGCTCCTAACAGCAATGCTGGAAGCTGACTCATCAGAAGCACTGTGACAGCTCAGAAACCTCATACTTCTTTGTACAAAACAGGGAATACAGCAGAAAACTTCTTAGCCTATTAAAGAGTTGGCATTATTTTGCCCAAATATCATTTCACCAATATAAAACGTCCTGGGTGTAAGCCAACCAAAATTTTCCACCATTTTAGTGCAAAGTAGAAAATGCACCAATGGATAAACAACTATGAATAATCTGCATTATAGAGTGCAGCAGCACTCTTTAAAGTCTATTCAACAGGGTGGGTACCAGGAACAGTTCTGTCAGCTGGAGCAGACACAAATGGACTTCACAAGACAAAGATAATCATGAGATATTCTGCAAGAGAATATTAACAAATCAAATAGACAATAAATTAATGTTTGCCTTCTTTAAGAGAACATCGATTAGGAGAGTTATCTAAAGAATAGTTTCATTTTATAAGAAAATAACTGGTCACAGCTTTTCCTATCATCTTGGCATGTTTTGGATATAATGTATATTTAGAGAGAGAGTGTGGGAGGTCTGTTACTTCAATACACTTGAAAACAGCTTAATATTTTAGAAAAGAGAAGGTTCCATACAATAAATCTTTTGCTATGACAGTGAACAAACAATTGTTGTGGAGCCCTGGAAGACTTTTTCTTGTGTTAACCAGGAACTGGTGGGAAAAGAGTTGGAAAAAGAAGCTGTTCTTAATCTTCCACCGGTCTATGCAGGTTTATGCAGATGTAACCCTGTTGGCTGAAAACAAAACTTTGGCTGGAGCGTCTCAGTTCACCAAGCAGACAAGACTGTTACACATTTATTCAAACACCAAATTTGTTTGGTGAGGAGAGGGTACAAATGCTTAACCAGTTACTTCATCCAGTCTCATGAATAACCTGAAAAAGGAAGCTGTTAAACACAGCCTGTTTGAGAAAATATTAAGCAGGGAAAGAAAGAGTCATTAAATTTGTACTAATTTACAGTTATGTGGAGACACACATAGACATACGAAATCTTCAACAGTAACTAAAATTAGCCTCTTTGTGGCTGCAGCCGCTTTGACTTTTTAAAAAGGTGATCTGTTTCCCAATTCTGCAAATGCACACAAGGAGAGAATACAGTCTTGATGAAAAGCTACCTCCAATAGTTTTACAGTATGTTATTTTTGCATAACAGTCTCTTTAGAAGGACCCCACTCACAGACTAAGAAATTCAGAGTTTACCTATTCAGAATATGGTAAGACAGAGCAAGATTTAAAAAAACAGGAAAATTAAGCACCAGGAAGAAGGATAACAGAATCAACAACAAGAGCATTATGTTTTGGACGTTAAGATGCACCAAGACACCAGTGTTGTTATGGGCTTTACATTTCACAGGAAGGTGATGAGATGACAAAAATTTAGCCACTTACCACTACATAAAACTTTTTCAGTAGCATCACAAAAATTTCAGCTATAAGTTATTTCTGGGTCTGCGCATTAAATCATCCAATTAAAAAGCATTTTATGTTCTTCTTGCCTCCTGGGGTGATGTAGGCAGGTTTGCTGAAGAACTGTTTTCCAAGCTTGCAAAACAATGCCATCAGTCCTCCAGCAATAAACCCACACCTCATAGCTGTGGAACCCTGGAAGCACATGGGAACTGCTATACACTAAACTACAATTCAAAGCAGCTAGTATGGAGCTATGTTTTGGATTTGTGACGATAACAATGTTGATAACACAGGAAAGTTTTATTTACTGCCAAGCAGCACAAACACAGCATCAAGGCCTTTGCTGCTTCTCACCCCAGCCCACCAACTAGTGTGCTGGGAGTGCACAAAAAATTGGAAGGAGACAGAGCCAGGACAGCTGACCCAAGGGACAGTCTAGACCATATACAGCATCATGCTCAGCATGGAAAGCTGTGGAAAAGGAGCAGGGGATATTTAGAGTGATGGCATTAGTCTTCCCAAGTCACCATTGCATATAAATGGAGCCCTGCTTTCCTGGGAATGGCTGAACCATGAGAAGTGGTGAACAAATTATTTGGTTTGCTTTGCTTGTGCACACAGCTTTTGCTCTCCCTGTTAAACTGTCTTTATATCAACCCACTAGTTTTCTCAGTTTTTGATGCTCTCCCCAATCTTTTGATTCTCTCCCCAGTCCCATAAGGGAGAAGAGAGAGTAAGCAGCTGTGCGGGGCTTAGGTGCCAGCTCAGAATAAAGAATAACAGTCCTTTTTAAAAAAATCAATGATAAAACTATCACCTGGATAATCTTCCTGCTGTGTGTTTAAATGACTTGAAAAGTACTCTATGTCCTTGGAATAAATTGACTCAAGTACAAGAGTACGAAATGCAAGATAAGAGGAGAGATCAATACAGTAATGTGCAGGTAAGTAGGTGAGCCAATAGATACTTATCAGCAGTAAAGCAGGTAGTTAAATATAAATACAATGCAGCCTAAGATGAGAACACTGATAAGTTACAATGATATCAACCACTAGTTTAATGTCAGTTAGTACACCTGCAAGAAAGTCCTGAAACAACAAATGGTTCCATATGCAAAGCAACATTAATGAAACTCATTATCAACAAAATTTGATTTGTATCCAATAAACGAAGCACAATTTAATTAAAATTCCTTTAAAAAGTCAATTTTAAAATAGTAGTTCAGTTAAAATGTGTATCATCTACTTTATAAAACATAGACAACTAACATTTAGAAAATACAGGAAGAGATTTTATTATAGTTAGGCAGTTGGATGATAGACCCTCCACAGGGAAACAAACAACCAAAACAACAAAAAAACATCTGCCTCTCCTTGAATATAGAAGTTGTTTCAGAAGGAAACTAAGGAACCTCCAAATTCATATGCCTATCTGTTGTACCCAACAGCATAAAAGCCTGCATTCTTCAATTAGAATGCCTTGCCAAGTGTTTTGCTTCTAAGCCAAACATTCCGCAGTGCAAGAGGAGGTATAAAACCAGATCATGCTGAAAGTAAGCTCAGCAGCATGGTAAATTGTATCTGTTAGTTGTTGTGTCAAAGACAAATCACAGTTTACCTTAATTGAACTAAAGGAAGGTTCTAAAAATACATAGCCATGCAGTCCTACTAATGAATGGATCTGCCTTACCATTTTGGCAACATAAATGCTTAGTAACAGTCTGTCTCCTGCTATGACTTAGAGAACCAGTTTTGATACTAAAAAAACAGAAAAAACCCAATCAAACCATAAAAAATAACCAACCAAAAAAACAAAAGCCACACTGAAAAAACACCACTCCAATCCCCTACAAAGAAATCCACTTTCAGATGACTTTATGGAATACAAGAAGAGTTTGGGTTGGAAGAACATTTAAAGGTCACCTAACTTACTGTGACATATGCAATGTTATTCATATTTATCAAATTTCAGATAGTCATGGGTATGCAGTCAGAAAAAATATTGTATTATTTTCTACTAACTGTGGCTCAGAATACTCCCTAAAAGTATAGTGCCATTTTCTGGCAGTTTTAAAATTTGACCACTCAATCAGGATCTTGTTGTTTATGCTGCCATTACTATATTTTTTTTTTTTATTCTGCAACTGGGATACTAAAATAGTAGATCTCTTTCAAAAGATTACACTAGCCTGTCCATTAGGTGATCAGTCACCAACAGAGTTACAGGAATACTTGTTCCAACAAGAATCTACAGGTAGTATTTCAGCATTTCAAAGTTTTTGATGATCAAGGATTGAAATGCTGAGTGCCAGTGCTCATACTGGCCATACTGGCCATACTTTTCATGAGACACATAAGACAGAATACAAACTTGAAACTTAAAAGCCTCTCAAACAGAATAACAATCAAGATCTGTACAGCTACCAAAAAAAGTATAACCATGTCATATCTTTGGTCAATCAAATCAGAGTAATAAAAGCCAGTGCTCTTTTGGCAATTTATTTCACTAAACATGTCCTTCTTCAAGCACATTAATTCCATGAAATAAAATGAGATGGTAATATTGCCCAGCTCTTTTTCTTATGCTGTTTATAATCAATTCATCCAATTAGTACTTGCAAAAATCACATCGTATTTTAGGACACCTGAACTGATAAGAATATGTATTTCAAAGCAAAATCACAAGTGTATAGCTTAGATTTCAATTACCCAATCATTCCTCTAAAATAAAAACATTTGAAAAATGAACTAACTTAATAGAAACAATTTCAAAACTTCGTGCAACCTCGGAACTTCATTTTAAAATTGGAATTCAAAGTATTTCAAGAGTGAAAGAAAATAAATATACCTCCTTTGAGGAACTATGGTTGAAGTCAGTAATGAAATAATATATAGAACATCCTCCTCACCTTTTTGTGTATTAAAAAAGTCTCATTTCTTTCAAAGAGTCTCCAAAAAAGGCAAAATTCAGAAACTGCAAGTCCCATTTAAGGAACAGTAAGTGGAAATATATCTGGGACATTACTGGAGCACTTTTAAGCTGTAAGATCCAATAGTACCCTCCAGGAAAAAATCAATTTGTCAGGTTGTGAGATAAAAGGCATTTTTCTCTTGCCATATTAGTGAAGCATGGACAATCAAAGACTCTGTTCATCTGAACTACAACGTCTGGTGAGCACTTCAAGATAGGAAAAAATATGAACAGCCAAAACTGAAAAAGGCCCTTGCAGACTATTATTAAAATAAGCTCAGAGAGATTTTCTTGCTTAAAAAGTAACAAACAGAAGTCATTGGCTGCAGTGGTTAAGAAGACATATGATTCCAACAGAGCTTCTATAAATATCACTTGCAATTGTTAGCTGATTTACTGAGTTGTAGCTTTCACAGCAATATTGCTTGATTAATAAAAAAAAAAAACTTATTTTTGTACCCTCACAATGGAAATTGAATTCTTAGCCTTTCTTAAAAACAGTCAGTGATGACAGAGTGCACTTGGAAACAAGAAAAGTTATATGCAAATAAACTGCCTTTCATGTATATCAAATTCAAGAGCATAAACATTGTCAGCTGAGATGCTTCAATTATTCTGAGCATCAACAACTCTGATTTTCAGGGTCTCTGATTAATACTGTAAATGTCATTAATCTGAGAGGATGTTCAAATTATGTCCAAAATCATTCTGCTTCTGCTTTTTATTTAATAAGGTCTTTATCCTGCATTCATTTACGATGATTGCAAAGTTCAAACTGCTGCAAAGTCAGGCATCAGTTATAAGACTTGGGTGGAAACAGGGGTAATAATCACTTGTTTGCTAAAGGTCATGTTTTTCAATAAGGCCTCTTAGATTACACTCACTGAGAGTCTAAGTCTGCACAAGTGACTATTTTTGGACAACAGCTATGGATTTGACCTGTTATATTTCCCTCAGTTTTACTGGTAATGTGAAAGGATGTGTTCTGGTCCACAGATTGTAGACCACATAAGATTTAGAAGACAAGTCCTGCGGCTCACTCATTACTTCAGAAAAGGCAAAAATTTAGATGCTTTAAAGGCCATTGTATTTGCAACCAGACTAACTTGTCTCCTTTTGTGAAAACTGTTATAGGGGACTTTTGGTAATACACCAACAAAATTAACAGTGAGCAATTACCAAAACATTATATCTACATATATCAGTAAATACATAGATTTTCTTTTGGATCATTGTTTTTGTACAGTGAACAATTCAGTCACCCTAATACAAGGGCATGACAAGCATGTTTTAATAAATTATTACTTATGTTAAAGAAGCTTGAATGTTGTTAAAGAAATGTAGGTGTCTTTTTACAGAAATTCCCAAAAGTTCAAGCAGCAGATGATAGTAGACATTTTTGCTGGTACTGGTATAGGCTGACACCTGGACTCCAGGACTAAAAACACAAATCATATTTTGTCAAATTCTGGTGAAGGAATGTAGACTTAGTAGCTGGGTAAAACAAAACCTATACAGTAAAATTCAGATATAAAATAGAACTTGGGAAGCAACAAATAAAGAGCAAGCAATACGATCATGTTAGCAAACACAAAACAAGAAATACAAGCAGGTCCAAGAGGTATGAGGAAGAAATATTTAACATCAAACTTCTACTGTTTCTATCAGGATGCAGATCCTTCACCATTCTTCTAGAAGACAACTTACTTACCCTAGGGCCCTAAAGAGCCTAATACCAGAGAAAGGAAAGGATACTAAACAGCTCATGTTTGAATTTTAGCTCTAAAACTTTTTGAAATTAAGAATAATAGTATAATTAGGGATAGAGATTTGAGAGTCTATCCATGAAAAATATTCTAATGGGACAAATAAAAACTCTGATTAGGATGCTAATACTTTAATTAGACTAAGAAATACATCTTGCCTCTGTATATTAGCTGCATTTTTTTTAGTCCACATCAACAGTATGTGATGTTTAATTTGGTCCCTTGCTCAAGGAACATGGTTTAAATTTCAGTGCAATAAAATCATGCAAATTAAAGGATTTATTATATTTATTTCCATACTGAACTGAAGCACTGAAAATAGAACTAAAGTTGCAAAAATAGATGTCCAATGGCTCATAAAAGTTTTTATGACTACTGAAGGAAAATCTTGGTTAGCCTCAAACTGCAATTTGCCATGTACATCTCTCGGACATAGCCAGAAACTGCACTAAACCAAACATAGCATCAGACTCAAAATCATGCAGTGTCTAGGACCATGACTCAACCTCATTAGCATGTAGCAACATTCTAAAAAAACAATTTAAAGGGATATTGAGTTTAGTGTTATGACCATAGGTTGCCACTTATAATCAAAAAAACCCACAGCTTCTGAGAGGTAAAGATGTTTTTGACAAATACATTGGTTTACCATCATGGATTATAGAAGTGACATAGTAAGGTGTTCTTAATGTTATTTTATAAAAGTTTATGAAAAGTGAAAAAGAAACTGGACACTAATCCAAAGTGAGGAAAATATTTTATATCATTGGCAAAGCTAATCATTCCAGAGCACAACTTAGGCAAAACTAGAATACCAGAATACCCTGCATGGGTACACATGCACACATACAGTTTGGGGAATTGCATCCTGCTGTCAATGGCACAGAAGTCAATAATATCAACCTTAGGGAAAAAACAAACAAGCAAACAAAAATACGCCACCAAAAATCCATAAACCAACTGCAACTGCCAGCAAAAGAAACAAACAAGTCACTTGATTTGCAGGTATAATCATATTTCATGGGAATACTGCTTATGAAGCTGCATAGGTTCATTCAAATCATCACTATCCATATTAGATTCACTCTTTCCCTATGAATGTAAATTGAAAGCCTGCTTCAGCATCATGAATGTTAGATATACTGCTGAAAGATGCAATTAAAGCATATGTTACAAAAACTAAACCTTGGGGTAAATTGAGCATGGATTAGTGTTCCTTGAGTCACTCACCATGACATCTATTCAGTGTTCTGACTAGCTTTAAATTCCTGAAAAGCAAAATTTCACAAACATGGTTCCACACATCAGTTACAGATATCCCCTGGGGTTTTGTTTTAGTAGCATGAATTAAAAAAAAAAAAAAAAAAAAAAAAAAAACCACCCCAACACCCATGTGCCTGACTTCCATAGAAACACAAGCACTTGAACACAGCATTTAGAGGCACTACAGAGTGAAATTAGGATGCAGTGGTTATAAAGCATAAAATGCCATTCTGTCAATAAAGGTCAGCACTTCCATCATTCTTGCTTCTTTCAGCACATGGGCTTCCCCTAGACAATTTACAGGAAATGGAAGGGAAAATAACCAAATCATTGGAAAATTTGTTAAATATGCCATCTGGTCTTCACAGATGGGCTTGTACCGTAGGTCATGTACATCTCCTTACCTCTCTCATCACTTACTGAAGAATTAGAAGTAGGTAAAGGAATAGAAGCAATGACTCTAGAAAGTATATTATCAGCACACCATGTGGAGATTTAGCCACTGTGTCTCCTCTTACACTCCACTGGGAGACAGAAAAAGTTTTCCAGGCTGATGAAACCTAACTCAAAAGAGAAACAAAATTGCCTCACCAAAGCCAAAGTTTGGATCTGTAATGAATCACAGTGATATTGTAAAAAACAACTGGAAAAAGGTGTATCAGAAAAATAAGGATATAATGGTTATCGCCATCACTATACTACACAGTGTTTAAAACCACAATCTTATCATCAGTATGCCTTCATAATCCACCTGAATTATCTCCAAATTGAAAATGGGAAAGAGAGGCAGAGAATAACCAGCATTTTTCCAAACATGACAGAAGAACAATTACTCATTCTATGTTTCCACTACCCAATTTTTAAACTAACTCCTTGCTCTTAAGCAAATGGCATTCTGGTAGCATACAAGAATTCTGCAGCCATGAGGAGTTTATGGTTTTTAAAGCATTGCACAAATCAAGATTTTCTGTTGTTCCAATCTTCCTTCTTAGAGAAGTGGAAAGGGGTCATTTACTTTCAAGATAAATTCAATTTCACATATTATTTAAAATAACACCCACTATTTTCTTATCTGTATACACAGTGAAGCACAAAGTGCCTATGTGTCTTTCAGCTCACTTGATATGGAATGGTTTATTCAAAACCACTCAGTAGCACAACCCAGACAACTCTTATCACACTTTCAGTCTCCTCCTGCATGATCACTTTCAGTCCTATAAGGAGGCAATCAGCTGAGATCTGACATTAGGACAGTGATGTAACACAGCACTGATCACAAATCATCCTAACCTTGACAGAGAGTATGGCTACTGTTGAATTCTTGTATAATACGCTCTCTGCCACTGTTTTGCCACTGTGTTCTAATGCAGATTATGTCCTCAAGACACCATTCATCTCCAGGAAAAAGAAGAAGTCAGAATATTATGTACTATTATGTCCTTTATTCTCACTTGTCAGATATCATTCACTGCATTAGTAGTCCATGTTACAATTGATACATCAACTGTAAGAACTTATTTAGCCTGGAGAAGGACCAAGTCATTCAAAAGTCATAACTGAATTTATTTTCTTTGAAGGGAAAATGGAAAACATTAAATTTTTTTAATGTTTAATCTAATTCATTCTACAATGTAGCCTACTTCAGCGGAAAACAAGAAAAGCTGGAATTCACACCTTTAGTACACCACCACCAGAGCCCCAGTGTGTAACAACTTCTGTAGTACCACTTCACCAACAGAGAAAGCTGAACCTAGCTTAAAAAAAAAAAAAAAACCAAAAAAACAACAACAAAACACAGAGGAGGCACCTTTACCCTCAACTGCATCTACTACACGTTTGAGACATTCAAAGATGTCCCCAGGATAAGTAACAATGCATTTCTAGTAACATTCTGAAATCTAAGTGGCTAATACATAGGCACAGAAACAGTCCATCTTGTAAATACTAATCAAGATAGCTTGGAAAAAGAATAGGACAAAAATATATATCAACGCAACCAACCATGTAGCTATAACTTAAACTGATGCTAATATATTCATATCAGCCATGGCCTACTCAACTATAATCCATTGACCATGTCTATATGGATTACATGCAAAGGTTAAAAAGGTGGGATATGGGAGAAAAGTGAGAACATGCAGAACATATTCCTTCTTGCTAAGACTTGTCAAGACGAAAAATAAAATCACTGACATATAGACCAAATCATGTGAATTACTGAATTTGTAGCAAATTTCAGTTCTATTTTGGTGATCCTCAAATACTGTTTAGAAGGTGACACAAAGACTATTCCATGCATTGAGGGAAAAAATAAAAATTACCTAGTTCCAGCCTTTCCTGACTGGTCTCCCCAAATCACTTCAACACCTCTTATTTTATATTTAGATTGAAAATCTTATGCACAAAATATATCCTTTCAGTTTGCCAACAGAATGCTAAGCCCAGCAGCCTCCCCTCTGTAACACAAGTGTAGACAATTAACAGCAGTGTTTAGACTGACTGACAAATACATGGTGACAGTGGAGACTTCCCACCTTGGAAACTGCAGAACAAGGATCAATTAAATAAAACCTGTCAAAAGACTTGATCAACAATTTGACCGGGGTAGTGGCACCAAGATCAACATCTAGCATGGAAGACCTCTTTATGAGACCAGCATTAATTGTTTCCTCAAGGGGATCCCTCTCAGCATTTTTGTGGGATGTGTGTTCCCTACCCAGGAGGAAGAGCACCACCTAGTGAAGGTCCAGCACTGTTTCTTGAAGCACCAGCAGAATTCTGGTGGTCCCGGTCATCCCTGATCGTCTTGCCATATTCACCAGCCGGAGCAATTGGTGATACAGCTCACATGAATACAGTGTATTGCAAGTGACAGAATGATGCAATGTTAAAATTTTTCTCTCCATGCCTCACACTCAGTATTCTGCCCTTGACCATACTCTGTATTCTTTAATACTGCCAAAAGTGACTAAGGATAAACCCCATATAATGATCTATTGAAATAAACTATTTCACAGAACAAAACGCTAGACTTCCTGTTTGAAGGGGAAGGAAGAGGTATAAATCTTCAATACATTTAAATTAAATTTATATACGTATTATATAAAGATGGCAAGTGACAGCCCTAAGCTTTGCCCTGCACAACAGCATGTCTTATTTTCTGTAATTTATAGCTGAGAGTTCCTAAACTTTGGAATACAGAACTAGAAATGATTGTCAAGGCCAGTATCTTGGAATCAAAGTTAGCCTTCAATTTCTGGAGCAAAACATATGTAAAGTAAAAGAATCCCAGAGACAACAAGCATTGGCTATGGCTTGAGTCACCAGCTGTGCACCACAGTGTCTGTTAAAAGGCTGATGCCATGACAGCCACAGATACATCACAGATAAATTCAAATACAGCTATATAAATAGAATATTTCCACAGGCTTTTCTTCTGAATGTACCTCAAAACCAGATACAAACACTACCTCAATATAAGAACAGGACAGTGTGTTCAGTAAACTGCTGAACATGAACGTCAACATCCAAAAAAAATGCTATAGAAGTGGAGTTGATGGTAAAGAGAAAGCAAGATCAGAACTATTTTTTTCCATTCCAAACAAACTAAAGTGCTTCAGGGCACAACTGTTGGTAGAGCAACACATTGCTTAAACTCTGAAAAAGATTTTCCTATAGCAGAGGAACTATTCTTGTGGTACAAATTTTTAAGAATTGAGCACAGATAAAACACTGAATCAGTTATTCATCTTTTAAACAAGCCAAAGGTATTTCTTCTCACTTTTGGAAATCAAACCAATGCATTAAAATTTACTGGGCATTAGTATGGCTCCTGTACTGTGATAGATACTGATACGCCCTCCAGATCACAGGAGCCAGAATATAAATATTTCAGGCAGGTAGTGTGATGAGTCCACCAAGTCACAGACATGATTTATGAAAGGGCACTAAAAACCTTTAGCTCCTAGTGACTTGAATGAGAATTTTTGTTGCTTAGTAACTCTTAAAGAAACTGAGACATTTGAAATTAGTAATGGTGTGAGCAGCTGTACAGAACTCTTGTTTATAGTATTCTGGTTTTCTAAAACTGCATACCTGTAACTGTAGCACTTTACCATCTAATGTAGCACTTAGATGAGCTTAAGGTACTCTGCACAGAGTAAACAGATCTTTACAGAATTTCACTAAGACTTGTTTAATTATACCACAGACCACCTGTTTCACAGATGACAGAGCTAAAATACTCATAACATACAGAAACTTTAGTATAGCCCTATACAATCGCATTCATTAGTCATACATTAAGTTTTGCATTTGCTACTAAGAAGTCATCCATTTCACAATTTTGAACTTATGCCTGCAGCACTAAATATGCTAATATCAGGGGGTTTGAGGTACAGCCACAAAATGTTCTGTATTTTCTCCTTCATACAGACAGAAGTATACAACATAAAGAGAATTCTTACTGTAAATACTTTACTAAAGTTTTTGTAATTTTGAGGGTTATTATTAAGCTTTGTCATTCTTCTTTTTGATATTGATTCTACATCAAATACAATTGTATGGCTCCTGCTGATATCAAGAGATGCCATGAATCTACATCTGAGGGCAGAATCTAGCTCACAGAAGATTAATGCTTCTTGCAGTTTCTAGTTCAGAGAAGTGTAGGTGTTAAGAAGCATTAATATGTCTTTCAAAAGGCATTCAGTAAACTGCTTATTCATCCTGATACAAAAGGAAATCAGAAAAAGTGTAGTTTACCCTCAGAATTAAGGGTGCTTTTAAACAGCTAATTGAAATATTTCAGTGCAATTCATTTTCATAACATGGAAGACATTGCACAATAGTGTTATGTCACATACATGAGACATTGTAAGAAAACCACCACATATTTAAATACAAATACTATATATTTTAAATACAACTATTTGGTCATCTCTATTCAATTATGAATCAATAATCAATAGGTCTTAGGGCAGCAAGACTCTGCATGGCTGGGAGGATATGGATATACACACATGTACATTCACATTATACAACCATCATCATTAAGAATAAATGGAAGAGAAAAAAAATCCTTTGATGATACAGGGAACAGTTTTCACTTTCAGCTAGATAATCCTTGTGCATCCAAGCTGCATTGTGAAAAGATGCTCTGTGTTTGCTACCTATTTCTCTGTGGCACAATCCCCTAGAACTTCACACTTCATTAGTCAACAGGATTCAGCACAGGTCAGAGAAAGAAAGCAAACACACAACTCCAGCAGAAAGTGACACAGAAGAGCTAATATAGCTGCAAAATTCCCATTTTACTCAGTTTCGGTAAAAACAGTACATGAATGCCAGGAGAATGATCATTTCACTGCAATGGATAAATTTCCATCCAGATGGTTCTTGGTGCTTATTTGGCTCTTGATTGAGGTTTTTCAGATTCAAACCAGCACAGGTTTGATATGAATACTACCTGATAAATTCTTAGAACCTTCCCCAAAAGGATTTCTTGTTTGACTGACACCATGGATCTAGTAGACTTCAGTTTCATTTAACAGCTATTGAGTGAAAATAGTAGAACTATAAAAATCTTGAAAAATAGGCCTCTTCATTGGAAAAATATGGATAAAATATACATGACAGTGTAATCTTTCCAGTTTCTAATCATCAGCAATAAACTTTTATCCAGAAGTATATTTGAGGGAATAACAGTAAGAAGGAAGTAACAGTAAGAGAAAGCAAGAGTGATGTCACTGGTTTTTTGATGCCCTG